>NW_027140543.1:700000-1337645 GCF_036365525.1 Heterodontus francisci | reverse complement strand
CAGGACTATTGCTCCTGAGGCTGTTCATCCACATCACCACCAGGGCTATTGTTCCTGAGACTGCACATCCGCAGCAACACCAGGACTATTGTTCCTGAGACTGCACATCCACATCAACATCAGGGCTTTTGTTCCTGAGACAGGTCATCCACATCAACATCAGGGCAATTGTTCCTGAGAATGTTCATCCACATCAACACCAGGACTATTGCTCCTGAGACCGTTCATCCATATCAACACCAGTGCTATTGTTCCTGAGACTGTTCATCCACATCAACACCAGGGCTATTGTTCCTGACAATGTTCATCCACATCAACACCAGGACGATTGTTCCTGAGACTGTTCATCCACATCAACACCAGGGCTATTGTACCTGAGACTGCACATCCGCAGCAACACCGGGACTATTGTTCCTGAGACTGCACATCCACATCAACATCAGGGCTATTGTTCCTGAGACAGGTCATCCACATCAACATCAGGGCTATTGTTCCTGAGAATGTTCATCCACGTCAACACCAGGGCTATTGTTCCTGAGGCTGTTCATTCTGAACAACACCAATGCTATTGTTCCTGAGACTGTTCATTCCCATCAACACCAGGGCTATTGTTCAGAAAACTGTTCATCCACATCTGTACCAGTGCGATTGTTCCTGAGAATGTTCATCCACATCAACAGCAGGGTAATGATCCTGAGAATGTTCGTCCATATCAACACCAGAGCTATTGTTCCTGAGAAGGTTTATCCACATCAGCACCAGGGCTATTGTTCAAGAGACTGTTCATCCACATCAACACCAGGGCTATTGTTCCTAAGACTGTTTAGCCACATAAACATCAGGACTGTTGTTCCTGAGACTGTTCATCTAGATCAACACCAGGGCTATTGTTCCTGAGAATGTTCATCCACATCAACACCAGGACTGTTGCTCCTGAGACTGTTCATCCATATCAACACCAGTGCTATTGTTCCTGAAAATGTTCATCCACATCAACACCAGGGCTATTGTTCCTGTGAATGTTCATCCACATCAACACCAGGACTATTGTTAATGAGAATGTTCAACCACATCAACACCAGGACTATTGTTCCTGAGACAGTACATCCACATCAACACCAGGGCTATTGTTCCTGAGAATGTTCATCCACATCAACACCAGGACTATTGTTCCTGAGACTGTACATCCACATCAACACCAGGGCTATTGCTCTTGAGAATGTTCTTTCACATCAAAACCACGACGATTGTTCCGGAGTCTGTACATCCACATCAAAGCCAGGGCTATTGTTCCTGAGAATGTTCATCCACAGCAACACCCTGGCTATAGTTCCCGATCTGATCATACACATTAACACCAGGGCTATTGTTCCTGAGAATGCTTTATCCACATCAAAACCAGGGCTATTGTTCCTGAGAATGTTCATCGACATCAACACCAGGACTATTGGTCCTGAGACTGTTCATTCACATCAACACCAGAACCATTGTTCCTGAGACTGTTCATCCATATCAAGACCAGTGCTGTTCTTCCTGAGAATGTTTATCCACTTCAACACCAAAGCTATTGTTCCTGAGTCTGTTCATCCATATCTACACCAGGGCTATTGTTCTTAAAAATGTTCATCCACATCAACACCAGGGCTATTGTTCCAGAGAATGTTCATTCCCATCAACACCAGGGCTGTTGTTCCTGAGACAGTTCATCCACATCAACACCAGGGCTATTGTTCCAGTGACTGTACACCCACATCAACACCAGGACGATTGTTCCTGAGACTGTACATCCACATCAACATGAGGGCTTTTGGTCCTGAGACTGGTCATTCACATCATAACCAGGGCTATTGTTCCTTAGACTGTTAATCCACACCAACAACAGGACTATTGTTCCTGAGACTGTGCATCCACATCAAAACCAGGGCTATTGTTCCATTGATTGTTCATTCCCATCAAACCCAGGGCTATTGTTCCTGAGACTGTACATCCACATCAACACCAGAGCTATTGTTCCTGAGACTGTTCATCCACATCAACACCAGGACTATTTTTCCTGAGATTGTTCATCCACATCAACACCAGGGCAATTGTTACTGAGAAAGGTCATCCACATCAACAACAGGACTATTGTTCCTGTGACTGTTCATCCACATCAACGCCAGGGTTATTGTTCCTGAGATTGGTCATTCCCATCAACAAAAGGGCTAATGTTCCTGAGACTGTTCATACACATCAACACCAGAGCTATTGTTCGTGAGAATGTTCATTCTCATCAATTCCAGGGCTATTGTACGTGAGACTGTTCATCCACATCAACACCAGGGCTTTTGTTCCTGAGAATGTTCATCCACATTAACGCCAGGACTATTGTTCCTGAGACAGCTCATCCACATCAACACCAGAGCTATTGTTCCTGAGACTGTTCATTCACTTCAACACCAGGGCTATTGTACCTGAGAATGTTCATCCACGTCAACACCAGGACTATTGTTTCTGAGACTGTTCATCCATATCAACACCAGGGCTGTTCTTCCTGAGAATGTTCATCCACATCAACACCAGGGCTATTGTTCCGGAGACTGTTCATTCCCATCAACACCAGGGCAATTGTTCCTGAGACTGTTCATCCACATCAACACCAGGACTGTTGTTCCTGAGCCTTTTCATCCATATCAACACCAGGGCTGTTGTTCCTGATTGTCTTCATCCACATCAAAACCACGGCTATTGTTCCTGAGAATGTTCATCCACATCAACACCAGGACTATTGCTCCTGAGGCTGTTCATCCACATCAACACCAGGGCTATTGTTCCTGAGACTGCACATCCGCAGCAACACCAGGACTATTGTTCCTGAGACTGCACATCCACATCAACATCAGGGCTTTTGTTCCTGAGACAGGTCATCCACATCAACATCAGGGCAATTGTTCCTGAGAATGTTCATCCACATCAACACCAGGACTATTGCTCCTGAGACCGTTCATCCATATCAACACCAGTGCTATTGTTCCTGAGACTGTTCATCCACATCAACACCAGGGCTATTGTTCCTGACAATGTTCATCCACATCAACACCAGGACGATTGTTCCTGAGACTGTTCATCCACATCAACACCAGGGCTATTGTTCCTGAGACTGCACATCCGCAGCAACACCAGGACTATTGTTCCTGAGACTGCACATCCACATCAACATCAGGGCTATTGTTCCTGAGACAGGTCATCCACATCAACATCAGGGCTATTGTTCCTGAGAATGTTCATCCACGTCAACACCAGGGCTATTGTTCCTGAGGCTGTTCATTCTGAACAACACCAATGCTATTGTTCCTGAGACTGTTCATTCCCATCAACACCAGGGCTATTGTTCAGAAAACTGTTCATCCACATCTGTACCAGTGCGATTGTTCCTGAGAATGTTCATCCACATCAACAGCAGGGTAATGATCCTGAGAATGTTCGTCCATATCAACACCAGAGCTATTGTTCCTGAGAAGGTTTATCCACATCAGCACCAGGGCTATTGTTCAAGAGACTGTTCATCCACATCAACACCAGGGCTATTGTTCCTAAGACTGTTTAGCCACATAAACATCAGGACTGTTGTTCCTGAGACTGTTCATCTAGATCAACACCAGGGCTATTGTTCCTGAGAATGTTCATCCACATCAACACCAGGACTGTTGCTCCTGAGACTGTTCATCCATATCAACACCAGTGCTATTGTTCCTGAAAATGTTCATCCACATCAACACCAGGGTTATTGTTCCTGACAATGTTCATCCACATCAATACCAGGACTATTGTTCCTGAGACTGTTCATCCACATCAACACAAGGGCTATTGTTCCTGAGAACGATCATCCACATCAACACCAGGGCTATTGTTCCTGAGAATGTTCATCCACATCAACACCAGGACTATTGTTCCTGAGACTGTTCATCCACATCAACACCAGGACTATTGTTCCTGAGAATGTTCATCCACATCAACACCAGGGCTATTGTTCCTGAGAATGTTCATCCGCATCAACACCAGGGCTATTGTTCCTGAGAATCTTCATCCAGATCAACACCAGGGCTATTGTTTTTGAGAATGTTCATCCACATCAACACCAGGGCTATTGTTCCTGAGACTGTTCATCCATAACAACACCAGGGCTGTTGTTCCTGATAGTCTTCATCCACATCAAAACCAGGGCTATTGTTCCTGAGAATGTTCATCCACATCAACAGCAGGACTATTGCTCCTGAAACTGTTCATCCATTTCAACACCAGGGCTATTGTTCCTGAAAATGTTCATCCACATCAACACCAGGGCTATTGTTCCTGACAATGTTCATCCACATCAACACCAGGACTATTGTTAATGAGAATGTTCAACCACATCAACACCAGGACTATTGTTCCTGAGAATGTTCATCCGCATCAACACCAGGGCTTTTGTTCCTGAGAATCTTCATCCAGATCAACACCAGGGCTATTGTTTTTGAGAATGTTCATCCACATCAACACCAGGGCTATTGTTCCTGAGACTGTTCATCCATAACAACACCAGGGCTGTTGTTCCTGATAGTCTTCATCCACATCAAAACCAGGGCTATTGTTCCTGAGAATGTTCATCCACATCAACAGCAGGACTATTGCTCCTGAAACTGTTCATCCATTTCAACACCAGGGCTATTGTTCCTGAAAATGTTCATCCACATCAACACCAGGGCTATTGTTCCTGACAATGTTCATCCGCAGCAACACCAGGACTATTGTTCCTGAGACTGCACATCCACATCAACATCAGGGCTTTTGTTCCTGAGACAGGTCATCCACATCAACATCAGGGCAATTGTTCCTGAGAATGTTCATCCACATCAACACCAGGACTATTGCTCCTGAGACCGTTCATCCATATCAACACCAGTGCTATTGTTCCTGAGACTGTTCATCCACATCAACACCAGGGCTATTGTTCCTGACAATGTTCATCCACATCAACACCAGGACGATTGTTCCTGAGACTGTTCATCCACATCAACACCAGGGCTATTGTTCCTGAGACTGCACATCCGCAGCAACACCAGGACTATTGTTCCTGAGACTGCACATCCACATCAACATCAGGGCTATTGTTCCTGAGACAGGTCATCCACATCAACATCAGGGCTATTGTTCCTGAGAATGTTCATCCACGTCAACACCAGGGCTATTGTTCCTGAGGCTGTTCATTCTGAACAACACCAATGCTATTGTTCCTGAGACTGTTCATTCCCATCAACACCAGGGCTATTGTTCAGAAAACTGTTCATCCACATCTGTACCAGTGCGATTGTTCCTGAGAATGTTCATCCACATCAACAGCAGGGTAATGATCCTGAGAATGTTCGTCCATATCAACACCAGAGCTATTGTTCCTGAGAAGGTTTATCCACATCAGCACCAGGGCTATTGTTCAAGAGACTGTTCATCCACATCAACACCAGGGCTATTGTTCCTAAGACTGTTTAGCCACATAAACATCAGGACTGTTGTTCCTGAGACTGTTCATCTAGATCAACACCAGGGCTATTGTTCCTGAGAATGTTCATCCACATCAACACCAGGACTGTTGCTCCTGAGACTGTTCATCCATATCAACACCAGTGCTATTGTTCCTGAAAATGTTCATCCACATCAACACCAGGGTTATTGTTCCTGACAATGTTCATCCACATCAATACCAGGACTATTGTTCCTGAGACTGTTCATCCACATCAACACAAGGGCTATTGTTCCTGAGAACGATCATCCACATCAACACCAGGGCTATTGTTCCTGAGAATGTTCATCCACATCAACACCAGGACTATTGTTCCTGAGACTGTTCATCCACATCAACACCAGGACTATTGTTCCTGAGAATGTTCATCCACATCAACACCAGGGCTATTGTTCCTGAGAATGTTCATCCGCATCAACACCAGGGCTATTGTTCCTGAGAATCTTCATCCAGATCAACACCAGGGCTATTGTTTTTGAGAATGTTCATCCACATCAACACCAGGGCTATTGTTCCTGAGACTGTTCATCCATAACAACACCAGGGCTGTTGTTCCTGATAGTCTTCATCCACATCAAAACCAGGGCTATTGTTCCTGAGAATGTTCATCCACATCAACAGCAGGACTATTGCTCCTGAAACTGTTCATCCATTTCAACACCAGGGCTATTGTTCCTGAAAATGTTCATCCACATCAACACCAGGGCTATTGTTCCTGACAATGTTCATCCACATCAACACCAGGACTATTGTTAATGAGAATGTTCAACCACATCAACACCAGGACTATTGTTCCTGAGACTGTACATCCACATCAACACCAGGGCTATTGTTCCTGAGAATGTTCATCCACATCAACACCAGGACTATTGTTCCTGAGACTGTACATCCACATCAACACCAGGGCTATTGCTCTTGAGAATGTTCATCCACAGCAACACCAGGGCTACTGTTCCTGAGAATGTTCATCCAGATCAACACCAGGACTATTGTTCCTGAGACTGTACATCCACATCAAAACCAGGTCTGTTGTTCCTGAGAAAGTTCTTTCACATCAAAACCACGACGATTGTTCCGGAGTCTGTACATCCACATCAAAGCCAGGGCTATTGTTCCTGAGAATGTTCATCCACAGCAACACCCTGGCTATAGTTCCCGATCTGATCATACACATTAACACCAGGGCTATTGTTCCTGAGAATGCTTTATCCACATCAAAACCAGGGCTATTGTTCCTGAGAATGTTCATCGACATCAACACCAGGACTATTGGTCCTGAGACTGTTCATTCACATCAACACCAGAACCATTGTTCTCGAGACTGTTCATCCATATCAAGACCAGTGCTGTTCTTCCTGAGAATGTTTATCCACTTCAACACCAAAGCTATTGTTCCTGAGTCTGTTCATCCATATCTACACCAGGGCTATTGTTCTTAAAAATGTTCATCCACATCAACACCAGGGCTATTGTTCCAGAGAATGTTCATTCCCATCAACACCAGGGCTGTTGTTCCTGAGACAGTTCATCCACATCAACACCAGGGCTATTGTTCCAGTGACTGTACACCCACATCAACACCAGGGCTATTGTTCCTGAGACTGTACATCCACATCAACATGAGGGCTTTTGGTCCTGAGACTGGTCATTCACATCATAACCAGGGCTATTGTTCCTTAGACTGTTAATCCACACCAACAACAGGACTATTGTTCCTGAGACTGTGCATCCACATCAAAACCAGGGCTATTGTTCCATTGATTGTTCATTCCCATCAAACCCAGGGCTATTGTTCCTGAGACTGTACATCCACATCAACACCAGAGCTATTGTTCCTGAGACTGTTCATCCACATCAACACCAGGACTATTTTTCCTGAGATTGTTCATCCACATCAACACCAGGGCAATTGTTACTGAGAAAGGTCATCCACATCAACAACAGGACTATTGTTCCTGTGACTGTTCATCCACATCAACGCCAGGGTTATTGTTCCTGAGATTGGTCATTCCCATCAACAAAAGGGCTAATGTTCCTGAGACTGTTCATACACATCAACACCAGAGCTATTGTTCGTGAGAATGTTCATTCTCATCAATTCCAGGGCTATTGTACGTGAGACTGTTCATCCACATCAACACCAGGGCTTTTGTTCCTGAGAATGTTCATCCACATTAACGCCAGGACTATTGTTCCTGAGACAGCTCATCCACATCAACACCAGAGCTATTGTTCCTGAGACTGTTCATTCACTTCAACACCAGGGCTATTGTACCTGAGAATGTTCATCCACGTCAACACCAGGACTATTGTTTCTGAGACTGTTCATCCATATCAACACCAGGGCTGTTCTTCCTGAGAATGTTCATCCACATCAACACCAGGGCTATTGTTCCGGAGACTGTTCATTCCCATCAACACCAGGGCAATTGTTCCTGAGACTGTTCATCCACATCAACACCAGGACTGTTGTTCCTGAGACTTTTCATCCATAACAACACCAGGGCTGTTGTTCCTGATAGTCTTCATCCACATCAACCCCAGGGCTATTGTTCCTGAGAATGTTCATCCACATCAACACCAGGACTATTGCTCCTGAGGCCGTTCATCCACATCAACACCAGGACGATTGTTCCTGAGACTGTTCATCCACATCAACACCAGGGCTATTGTTCCTGAGAATGAACATCCACATCAACACCAGGGCTTTTGTTCCTGAGAATGTTTATCCACATCAACACCAGGACTATTGTTAATGAGAATGTTCAACCACATCAACACCAGGACTATTGTTCCTGAGACTGTACATTCCTGAGATTGTACATCCACATCAACACCAGGTCTATTGTTCCTGAGAATGTTCATTCACATCAAAACCACGACGATTGTTCCTGAGACTGTTCATCCACATCAAAGCCAGGGCTATTGTTCCGGAGAATGTTCATCCACAGCAACACCAGGGCTATAGTTCCCGAGACTGTTCATACACATTAACACCAGGGCTATTGTTCCTGAGAATGTTCATCCACATCAACACCAGGACTATTGCTTCTGAGGCCGTTCATCCACATCAACACCAGGACGATTGTTCCTGAGACTGTTCATCCACATCAACACCAGGGCTATTGTTCCTGAGAATGAACATCCACATCAACACCAGGGCTTTTGTTCCTGAGAATGTTCATCCACATCAACACCAGGACTATTGTTAATGAGAATGTTCAACCACATCAACACCATGACTATTGTTCCTGAGACTGTACATTCCTGAGATTGTACATCCACATCAACACCAGGTCTATTGTTCCTGAGAATGTTCATTCACATCAAAACCACGACGATTGTTCCTGAGACTGTTCATCCACATCAAAGCCAGGGCTATTGTTCCTGAGAATGTTCATCCACAGCAACACCAGGGCTATAGTTCCCGAGACTGTTCATACACATTAACACCAGGGCTATTGTTCCTGAGAATCTTCATCCACATCAACACCAGGACTATTGTTAATGAGAATGTTCAACCACATCAACACCAGGACTATTGTTCCTGAGACTGTACATTCCTGAGATTGTACATCCACATCAACACCAGGGCTATTGTTCCTGAGAATGTTCATCCACATCAACACCAGGACTATTGTTCCTGAGACTGTTCATCCACATCAACACCAGGACTATTGTTCCTGAGAATGTTCATCCACATCAACACCAGGGCTATTGTTCCTGAGAATGTTCATCCGCATCAACACCAGGGCTATTGTTCCTGAGAATCTTCATCCAGATCAACACCAGGGCTATTGTTTTTGAGAATGTTCATCCACATCAACACCAGGGCTATTGTTCCTGAGACTGTTCATCCATAACAACACCAGGGCTGTTGTTCCTGATAGTCTTCATCCACATCAAAACCAGGGCTATTGTTCCTGAGAATGTTCATCCACATCAACACCAGGGCTATTGTTCCGGAGACTGTTCATTCCCATCAACACCAGGGCAATTGTTCCTGAGACTGTTCATCCACATCAACACCAGGACTGTTGTTCCTGAGACTTTTCATCCATAACAACACCAGGGCTGTTGTTCCTGATAGTCTTCATCCACATCAACCCCAGGGCTATTGTTCCTGAGAATGTTCATCCACATCAACACCAGGACTATTGCTCCTGAGGCCGTTCATCCACATCAACACCAGGACGATTGTTCCTGAGACTGTTCATCCACATCAACACCAGGGCTATTGTTCCTGAGAATGAACATCCACATCAACACCAGGGCTTTTGTTCCTGAGAATGTTTATCCACATCAACACCAGGACTATTGTTAATGAGAATGTTCAACCACATCAACACCAGGACTATTGTTCCTGAGACTGTACATTCCTGAGATTGTACATCCACATCAACACCAGGTCTATTGTTCCTGAGAATGTTCATTCACATCAAAACCACGACGATTGTTCCTGAGACTGTTCATCCACATCAAAGCCAGGGCTATTGTTCCGGAGAATGTTCATCCACAGCAACACCAGGGCTATAGTTCCCGAGACTGTTCATACACATTAACACCAGGGCTATTGTTCCTGAGAATGTTCATCCACATCAACACCAGGACTATTGCTTCTGAGGCCGTTCATCCACATCAACACCAGGACGATTGTTCCTGAGACTGTTCATCCACATCAACACCAGGGCTATTGTTCCTGAGAATGAACATCCACATCAACACCAGGGCTTTTGTTCCTGAGAATGTTCATCCACATCAACACCAGGACTATTGTTAATGAGAATGTTCAACCACATCAACACCATGACTATTGTTCCTGAGACTGTACATTCCTGAGATTGTACATCCACATCAACACCAGGTCTATTGTTCCTGAGAATGTTCATTCACATCAAAACCACGACGATTGTTCCTGAGACTGTTCATCCACATCAAAGCCAGGGCTATTGTTCCTGAGAATGTTCATCCACAGCAACACCAGGGCTATAGTTCCCGAGACTGTTCATACACATTAACACCAGGGCTATTGTTCCTGAGAATCTTCATCCACATCAACACCAGGACTATTGTTAATGAGAATGTTCAACCACATCAACACCAGGACTATTGTTCCTGAGACTGTACATTCCTGAGATTGTACATCCACATCAACACCAGGGCTATTGTTCCTGAGAATGTTCATCCACATCAACACCAGGACTATTGTTCCTGAGACTGTTCATCCACATCAACACCAGGACTATTGTTCCTGAGAATGTTCATCCACATCAACACCAGGGCTATTGTTCCTGAGAATGTTCATCCGCATCAACACCAGGGCTATTGTTCCTGAGAATCTTCATCCAGATCAACACCAGGGCTATTGTTTTTGAGAATGTTCATCCACATCAACACCAGGGCTATTGTTCCTGAGACTGTTCATCCATAACAACACCAGGGCTGTTGTTCCTGATAGTCTTCATCCACATCAAAACCAGGGCTATTGTTCCTGAGAATGTTCATCCACATCAACACCAGGGCTATTGTTCCGGAGACTGTTCATTCCCATCAACACCAGGGCAATTGTTCCTGAGACTGTTCATCCACATCAACACCAGGACTGTTGTTCCTGAGACTTTTCATCCATAACAACACCAGGGCTGTTGTTCCTGATAGTCTTCATCCACATCAACCCCAGGGCTATTGTTCCTGAGAATGTTCATCCACATCAACACCAGGACTATTGCTCCTGAGGCCGTTCATCCACATCAACACCAGGACGATTGTTCCTGAGACTGTTCATCCACATCAACACCAGGGCTATTGTTCCTGAGAATGAACATCCACATCAACACCAGGGCTTTTGTTCCTGAGAATGTTTATCCACATCAACACCAGGACTATTGTTAATGAGAATGTTCAACCACATCAACACCAGGACTATTGTTCCTGAGACTGTACATTCCTGAGATTGTACATCCACATCAACACCAGGTCTATTGTTCCTGAGAATGTTCATTCACATCAAAACCACGACGATTGTTCCTGAGACTGTTCATCCACATCAAAGCCAGGGCTATTGTTCCGGAGAATGTTCATCCACAGCAACACCAGGGCTATAGTTCCCGAGACTGTTCATACACATTAACACCAGGGCTATTGTTCCTGAGAATGTTCATCCACATCAACACCAGGACTATTGCTTCTGAGGCCGTTCATCCACATCAACACCAGGACGATTGTTCCTGAGACTGTTCATCCACATCAACACCAGGGCTATTGTTCCTGAGAATGAACATCCACATCAACACCAGGGCTTTTGTTCCTGAGAATGTTCATCCACATGAACACCAGGACTATTGTTAATGAGAATGTTCAACCACATCAACACCATGACTATTGTTCCTGAGACTGTACATTCCTGAGATTGTACATCCACATCAACACCAGGTCTATTGTTCCTGAGAATGTTCATTCACATCAAAACCACGACGATTGTTCCTGAGACTGTTCATCCACATCAAAGCCAGGGCTATTGTTCCTGAGAATGTTCATCCACAGCAACACCAGGGCTATAGTTCCCGAGACTGTTCATACACATTAACACCAGGGCTATTGTTCCTGAGAATCTTCATCCACATCAACACCAGGACTATTGTTAATGAGAATGTTCAACCACATCAACACCAGGACTATTGTTCCTGAGACTGTACATTCCTGAGATTGTACATCCACATCAACACCAGGGCTATTGTTCCTGAGAATGTTCATCCACATCAACACCAGGACTATTGTTCCTGAGACTGTTCATCCACATCAACACCAGGACTATTGTTCCTGAGAATGTTCATCCACATCAACACCAGGGCTATTGTTCCTGAGAATGTTCATCCGCATCAACACCAGGGCTATTGTTCCTGAGAATCTTCATCCAGATCAACACCAGGGCTATTGTTTTTGAGAATGTTCATCCACATCAACACCAGGGCTATTGTTCCTGAGACTGTTCATCCATAACAACACCAGGGCTGTTGTTCCTGATAGTCTTCATCCACATCAAAACCAGGGCTATTGTTCCTGAGAATGTTCATCCACATCAACTGCAGGACTATTGCTCCTGAAACTGTTCATCCATTTCAACACCAGGGCTATTGTTCCTGAAAATGTTCATCCACATCAACACCAGGGCTATTGTTCCTGACAATGTTCATCCACATCAACACCAGGACTATTGTTAATGAGAATGTTCAACCACATCAACACCAGGACTATTGTTCCTGAGACTGTACATCCACATCAACACCAGGGCTATTGTTCCTGAGAATGTTCATCCACATCAACACCAGGACTATTGTTCCTGAGACTGTACATCCACATCAACACCAGGGCTATTGCTCTTGAGAATGTTCATCCACAGCAACACCAGGGCTACTGTTCCTGAGAATGTTCATCCAGATCAACACCAGGACTATTGTTCCTGAGACTGTACATCCACATCAAAACCAGGTATGTTGTTCCTGAGAAAGTTCTTTCACATCAAAACCACGACGATTGTTCCGGAGTCTGTACATCCACATCAAGACCAGTGCTGTTCTTCCTGAGAATGTTTATCCACTTCAACACCAAAGCTATTGTTCCTGAGTCTGTTCATCCATATCTACACCAGGGCTATTGTTCTTAAAAATGTTCATCCACATCAACACCAGGGCTATTGTTCCAGAGAATGTTCATTCCCATCAACACCAGGGCTGTTGTTCCTGAGACAGTTCATCCACATCAACACCAGGGCTATTGTTCCAGTGACTGTACACCCACATCAACACCAGGACGATTGTTCCTGAGACTGTACATCCACATCAACATGAGGGCTTTTGGTCCTGAGACTGGTCATTCACATCATAACCAGGGCTATTGTTCCTTAGACTGTTAATCCACACCAACAACAGGACTATTGTTCCTGAGACTGTGCATCCACATCAAAACCAGGGCTATTGTTCCATTGATTGTTCATTCCCATCAAACCCAGGGCTATTGTTCCTGAGACTGTACATCCACATCAACACCAGAGCTATTGTTCCTGAGACTGTTCATCCACATCAACACCAGGACTATTTTTCCTGAGATTGTTCATCCACATCAACACCAGGGCAATTGTTACTGAGAAAGGTCATCCACATCAACAACAGGACTATTGTTCCTGTGACTGTTCATCCACATCAACGCCAGGGTTATTGTTCCTGAGATTGGTCATTCCCATCAACAAAAGGGCTAATGTTCCTGAGACTGTTCATACACATCAACACCAGAGCTATTGTTCGTGAGAATGTTCATTCTCATCAATTCCAGGGCTATTGTACGTGAGACTGTTCATCCACATCAACACCAGGGCTTTTGTTCCTGAGAATGTTCATCCACATTAACGCCAGGACTATTGTTCCTGAGACAGCTCATCCACATCAACACCAGAGCTATTGTTCCTGAGACTGTTCATTCACTTCAACACCAGGGCTATTGTACCTGAGAATGTTCATCCACGTCAACACCAGGACTATTGTTTCTGAGACTGTTCATCCATATCAACACCAGGGCTGTTCTTCCTGAGAATGTTCATCCACATCAACACCAGGGCTATTGTTCCGGAGACTGTTCATTCCCATCAACACCAGGGCAATTGTTCCTGAGACTGTTCATCCACATCAACACCAGGACTGTTGTTCCTGAGACTTTTCATCCATAACAACACCTGGGCTGTTGTTCCTGATAGTCTTCATCCACATCAACCTCAGGGCTATTGTTCCTGAGAATGTTCATCCACATCAACACCAGGACTATTGCTCCTGAGGCCGTTCATCCACATCAACACCAGGACGATTGTTCCTGAGACTGTTCATCCACATCAACACCAGGGCTATTGTTCCTGAGAATGAACATCCACATCAACACCAGGGCTTTTGTTCCTGAGAATGTTCATCCACATCAACACCAGGACTATTGTTAATGAGAATGTTCAACCACATCAACACCAGGGCTATTGTTCCTGAGACTGTACATTCCTGAGATTGTACATCCACATCAACACCAGGTCTATTGTTCCTGAGAATGTTCATTCACATCAAAACCACGACGATTGTTCCTGAGACTGTTCATCCACATCAAAGCCAGGGCTATTGTTCCTGAGAATGTTCATCCACAGCAACACCAGGGCTATAGTTCCCGAGACTGTTCATACACATTAACACCAGGGCTATTGTTCCTGAGAATCTTCATCCACATCAACACCAGGACTATTGCTTCTGAGGCCGTTCATCCACATCAACACCAGGACGATTGTTCCTGAGACTGTTCATCCACATCAACACCACGGCTATTGTTCCTGAGAATGAACATCCACATCAACACCAGGGCTTTTGTTCCTGAGAATGTTCATCCACATGAACACCAGGACTATTGTTAATGAGAATGTTCAACCACATCAACACCAGGACTATTGTTCCTGAGACTGTACATTCCTGAGATTGTACATCCACATCAACACCAGGTCTATTGTTCCTGAGAATGTTCATTCACATCAAAACCACGACGATTGTTCCTGAGACTGTTCATCCACATCAAAGCCAGGGCTATTGTTCCTGAGAATGTTCATCCACAGCAACACCAGGGCTATAGTTCCCGAGACTGTTCATACACATTAACACCAGGGCTATTGTTCCTGAGAATCTTCATCCACATCAACACCAGGACTATTGTTAATGAGAATGTTCAACCACATCAACACCAGGAATATTGTTCCTGAGACTGTACATTCCTGAGATTGTACATCCACATCAACACCAGGGCTATTGTTCCTGAGAATGTTCATCCACATCAACACCAGGACTATTGTTCCTGAGAATGTTCATCCACATCAACACCAGGGCTATTGTTCCTGAGAATGTTCATCCGCATCAACACCAGGGCTATTGTTCCTGAGAATCTTCATCCAGATCAACACCAGGGCTATTGTTTTTGAGAATGTTCATCCACATCAACACCAGGGCTATTGTTCCTGAGACTGTTCATCCATAACAACACCAGGGCTGTTGTTCCTGATAGTCTTCATCCACATCAAAACCAGGGCTATTGTTCCTGAGAATGTTCATCCACATCAACAGCAGGACTATTGCTCCTGAAACTGTTCATCCATTTCAACACCAGGGCTATTGTTCCTGAAAATGTTCATCCACATCAACACCAGGGCTATTGTTCCTGAGAATGTTCATCCACATCAACACCAGGACTATTGTTCCTGAGACTGTACATCCACATCAACACCAGGGCTATTGCTCTTGAGAATGTTCATCCACAGCAACACCAGGGCTACTGTTCCTGAGAATGTTCATCCAGATCAACACCAGGACGATTGTTCCTGAGACTGTACATCCACATCAAAACCAGGTCTGTTGTTCCTGAGAAAGTTCTTTCACATCAAAACCACGACGATTGTTCCGGAGTCTGTACATCCACATCAAAGCCAGGGCTATTGTTCCTGAGAATGTTCATCCACAGCAACACCCTGGCTATAGTTCCCGATCTGATCATACACATTAACACCAGGGCTATTGTTCCTGAGAATGCTTTATCCACATCAAAACCAGGGCTATTGTTCCTGAGAATGTTCATCGACATCAACACCAGGACTATTGGTCCTGAGACTGTTCATTCACATCAACACCAGAACCATTGTTCTCGAGACTGTTCATCCATATCAAGACCAGTGCTGTTCTTCCTGAGAATGTTTATCCACTTCAACACCAAAGCTATTGTTCCTGAGTCTGTTCATCCATATCTACACCAGGGCTATTGTTCTTAAAAATGTTCATCCACATCAACACCAGGGCTATTGTTCCAGAGAATGTTCATTCCCATCAACACCAGGGCTGTTGTTCCTGAGACAGTTCATCCACATCAACACCAGGGCTATTGTTCCAGTGACTGTACACCCACATCAACACCAGGACGATTGTTCCTGAGACTGTACATCCACATCAACATGAGGGCTTTTGGTCCTGAGACTGGTCATTCACATCATAACCAGGGCTATTGTTCCTTAGACTGTTAATCCACACCAACAACAGGACTATTGTTCCTGAGACTGTGCATCCACATCAAAACCAGGGCTATTGTTCCATTGATTGTTCATTCCCATCAAACCCAGGGCTATTGTTCCTGAGACTGTACATCCACATCAACACCAGAGCTATTGTTCCTGAGACTGTTCATCCACATCAACACCAGGACTATCTTTCCTGAGATTGTTCATCCACATCAACACCAGGGCAATTGTTACTGAGAAAGGTCATCCACATCAACAACAGGACTATTGTTCCTGTGACTGTTCATCCACATCAACGCCAGGGTTATTGTTCCTGAGATTGGTCATTCCCAGCAACAAAAGGGCTAATGTTCCTGAGACTGTTCATACACATCAACACCAGAGCTATTGTTCGTGAGAATGTTCATTCTCATCAATTCCAGGGCTATTGTACGTGAGACTGTTCATCCACATCAACACCAGGGCTTTTGTTCCTGAGAATGTTCATCCACATTAACGCCAGGACTATTGTTCCTGAGACAGCTCATCCACATCAACACCAGAGCTATTGTTCCTGAGACTGTTCATTCACTTCAACACCAGGGCTATTGTACCTGAGAATGTTCATCCACGTCAACACCAGGACTATTGTTTCTGAGACTGTTCATCCATATCAACACCAGGGCTGTTCTTCCTGAGAATGTTCATCCACATCAACACCAGGGCTATTGTTCCGGAGACTGTTCATTCCCATCAACACCAGGGCAATTGTTCCTGAGACTGTTCATCCACATCAACACCAGGACTGTTGTTCCTGAGACTTTTCATCCATAACAACACCAGGGCTGTTGTTCCTGATAGTCTTCATCCACATCAACCCCAGGGCTATTGTTCCTGAGAATGTTCATCCACATCAACACCAGGACTATTGCTCCTGAGGCCGTTCATCCACATCAACACCAGGGCTATTGTTCCTGAGAATGAACATCCACATCAACACCAGGGCTTTTGTTCCTGAGAATGTTCATCCACATCAACACCAGGACTATTGTTAATGAGAATGTTCAACCACATCAACACCAGGACTATTGTTCCTGAGACTGTACATTCCTGAGATTGTACATCCACATCAACACCAGGTCTATTGTTCCTGAGAATGTTCATTCACATCAAAACCACGACGATTGTTCCTGAGACTGTTCATCCACATCAAAGCCAGGGCTATTGTTCCTGAGAATGTTCATCCACAGCAACACCAGGGCTATAGTTCCCGAGACTGTTCATACACATTAACACCAGGGCTAATGTTCCCGAGACTGTTCATCCACATCAACACCAGGGCTATTGTTCGTGAGAATGTTCATTCCCATCAATTCCAGGGCTATTGTTCCTGAGACTGTTCATCCACATCAACACAAGGGCTATTGTACGTGAGACTGTTCATCCACATCAACACCAGGGCTATTGTTCCTGAGAATGTTCATCCACATCAACACCAGGGCTATTGTTCCGGAGACTGTTCATTCCCATCAACAGCAGGGCTATTGTTCCTGAGACTGTTCATCCACATCAACACCAGGGCTGTTGTTCCTGATAGTCTTCATCCACATCAAAACCAGGGCTATTGTTCCTGACAATGTTCATCCACATCAACACCAGGACGATTGTTCCTGAGACTGTTCATCCACATCAACACCAGGGCTATTGTTCCTGAGAATGAACATCCACATCAACACCAGGGCTATTGTTCCTGAGAATGTTCATCCACATCAACACCAGGACTATTGTTAATGAGAATGTTCAACCACATCAACACCAGGACTATTGTTCCTGAGACTGCACATCCACATCAACACCAGGGCTATTGTTCTTGAGAATGTTCATCCACAGCAACACCAGGGCTACTGTTCCTGAGAATGTTCATCCAGATCAGCACCAGGACTATTGTTCCTGAGACTGTACATCCACATCAACACCAGGTCTATTGTTCCTGAGAATGTTCATTCTCATCAAAACCACGACGATTGTTCCTGAGACTGTACATCCACATCAAAGCCAGGGCTACTGTTCCTGAGAATGTTCATCCACAGCAACACCAGGGCTATAGTTCCCGAGACTGTTCATACACATTAACACCAGGGCTATTGTTCCTGAGAATCTTCATCCACATCAACACCAGGGCTATTGTTCCTGAGAATGTTCATCCACATCAACAACAGGACTATTGGTCCTGAGACTGTTCATTAACATCAACACCAGAACCATTGTTCCTGAGACTGTTCATCCATATCAAGACCAGGGCTGTTTTTCCTGAGAATGTTTATCCACTTCAACACCCAAGCTATTGTTCCTGAGACTGTTCATCCATATCTGCACCAGGGCTATTGTACTTAAAAATGTTCATCCACAACAACACCAGGGCTATTGTTCCAGTGACTGTACACCCACATCAACACCAGGACGATTGTTCCTGAGACTGTACATCCACATCAACATTTGGGCTTTTGTTCCTGAGACTGGTCATTCCCATCATAACCAGGGCTATTGTTCCTGCAACTGTGAATCCACATCAACAACAGGACTATTGTTCCTGAGACTGTGCATCCACATCAAAACCAGGGCTATTGTTCCATTGATTGTTCGTTCCCATCAAAACCAGGGCCATTGTTCCTGAAATTGTACATCCACATCAACACCAGAGCTATTGTTCCTGAGACTGTTCATCCACATCAACACCAGGGCTAATTTTCCTGAGATTGTTCATCCAGATCAACACCAGGGCAATTGTTACTGAGAAAGGTCATCCACATCAACAACAGGACTATTGTTCCTGTGACTGTTCATCCACATCAACGCCAGGGTTATTGTTCCTGTGATTGTTCATTCCCATCAACAAAAGGGCTAATGGTCCTGAGACTGTTCATCCACATCAACACCAGAGCTATTGTTCGTGAGAATGTTCATTCCCATCAATTCCAGGGCTACTGTTCCTGAGACTGCTCATCCACATCAACACCAGGGCTATTGCACGTGAGACTGTTCATCCACATCAACACCAGGGCTATTGTTCCTGAGAATGTTCATCCATATCACCAGGGCTGTTGTTCCTGTAAATGTTGATCCACATCAACACCAGGACTATTGTTCCTGAGTCTGTACATCCACATTAACACAAGGGCTATTGTTCCTGAGACTGTTCATCAACATCAACACAAGGGCTTTTGTTCCTGAGACTGTTCATCCACATCAACAGCAGGGCTATTGTTCCTAAGAATGTTTAGCCACATAAACACCAGGACTATTGTTCCTGAGAATGGTCATCAACATCAACAGCAGGTCTATTGTTCCCAAGAATGTTTAGCCACATAAACACCAGGACTATCGTTCCTGAGACTGTTCATCCACATCAACACAAGGGCTATTGTTCCTGAGAATTTTCTCCACATTAGCACCAGGACTGTTGTTCCTGAGACTGTTCATCCATATCAACACCAGGGCTGTTGTTCCTGCAAATGTTCATCAACATCAACACCAGGGCTATTGTTCCTGAGACTGTTCATCCATATCTGCACCAGGGCAATTGTTCTTAAAAATGTTCATCCACATCAACCGCAGGGCTATTGTTCCTGAGAATGTTCATCCACAGCAACTCCAGGGCTATTGTTCCTTAGAATGTACACCCACATCAACACCAGGACTATTGTTCCTGAGAGTGGGCATCCACATCAACATCAGCACTATTGATCATGAGACTGGTCATTCCCATCAAAACCAGGGCTATTGTTCCTGCAACTGTTCATCCACATCAACACCAGAGATATTGTTCCTGAGAATGTTAATCCACATCAACACCAGGATTATTGTTCCTGAGACTGCGCATCCACATCAAAACCAGGGCTATTGTTCCTGAGATTGTTCATTCCCATCAAAACCAGGGCTTTGATCATGAGACTGTTCAATCACATCAACATCAGGGCTCGTGTTCCTGAGACTGTTCATCCACATCAGCACCAGGACTGTTGCTCCTGAGACTGTTCATCCATATCAACACCAGGGCTGTTGTTGCTGATAATGCACATCCACATCAACAGCAGGGCTATTGTTCCTGAGAATGTTCATCCACATCAACACCAGGATAATTGTTCCTGATACTGTACATCCACAGCAACACCAGGGCTTTGTTAATGAGACTGTTCATCCACATCAACACCAGGGCTATTGTTCCTGAGACTGTTCATTCCCATCAAAACCAGGGCTATTGTTCCTGAGACTGTTCATAAACATCAACACCAGGGCTATTCTTCCTGAGAATGTTCATCCACATCAACACCAGGACTAAAGTTCCTGAGACTGTTCATCCACATCAACACCAGGGCTGTTGTTCCTGAGACTGTTCATTCCCATCAAAACCAGGGCTATTGTTTCTGAGACTGTTCATCCACATCAACACCAGGACTTTGCTCCAGAGACGGTTCATCCACATCAACAAAAGGGCTAATGTTCCTGAGACTGTTCATCTACATCAACACCAGGGCTATTGTTCGTAAGAATGTTCATTCCCATCAAAACCAGGGCTATTGTTCCTGAGACTGATCATCCACATCAACACCAGTGCTATTGTACGTGAGACTGTTCATCCACATCAACACCAGGACTATTGTTCCTGAGACTGTTCATCCACATCAACACCAGGGCTATTGTTCCTGGGACTGTTCATTCCCATCAACACCAGGGCTATTGTTCCTGAGACTGTTAATTCAGATCAAAACCAAGGCTATTTCTCCTGAGACTGTTGATCCAAATCAACACCAGGACTATTGTTCCAGAGACTGTTGATCCACATCAACACCAGTACTATTGTTCCTGTGACTTTTCATCCACATAAACACCAGGGCTATTGTTCCTTAGACTGTTCATCCACATCAACACAAGGGCATTTGTTCCTGAGAATGTTCATCCACATCAACACCATGGCTATTGTTCCTGAGAATGTTCATCCACATCAGCAGCAGGGCTATTGTTCCTGAGGCTTTTCATTCAGATCAACACCAATGCTATTGTTCCTGAGACTGTTTATTCCCATCAACACCAGGACTATTGTTCCTGAGACTGTTCATCCACATAAACACCAGGGCTATTGTTCCTGAGACTGTACATCAACATCAACACCAGGGTTATTGTTCCTGGGAATGTTCATCAACATCAACGCCAGGATGATTGTTCCTGATAGTATTCATCCACATCAACGCCAGAACCATTGTTCCTGAGACTGTCCATCCACATCAACACCAGGGCTATTGTTCCTGAGACTGTACATCCACATCAACACCAGGGCTATTGTTCCTGGGACTGTTCATCCACATTAACACCAGGGCTGTTCTACCTGAGACTGTTCATCCACATCAACACGAGAACCATTGTTCCTGAGACTGTTTATCCATATCAACACCAGGGCTGTTCTTCCTGAGAATGTTTATCCACATCAACACCAAAGCTAATGTTCCTGAGACTGTTCATCCATATCTACACCAGGGCAATTGTTCTTACAAATGTTCATCCACATCAACAGCAGGGCTATTGTTCCTGAGAATGTTCATCCACAGCATCTTCAGGGCTATTGTTCCTGAGAATGTACACCCACATCAACACCAGGACTATTGTTCCTGAGACTGGACATCCAAATCAACATCAGGGCTATTGATCATGAGACTGGTCATTCCCATCAAATCCAGGGCTATTGTTCCTGTAACTGTTAATCCACATCAACACCAGAGATATTGTTCCTGAGAATGTTAATCCACATCAACACCAGGACAATTGTTCCTGAGACTGTGCATCCACATCAAAACCAGGGCTATTGTTCCTGAGATTGTTCATTCCAATCAAAACCAGGGCTTTGTGAATGAGACTGTTCATCCACATCAACACCAGGGCTATTGTTCCTGAGACTGTTCATCCACATCAACACCAGTGTTATTGTTCCTGATACTGTTCATTCCAATCAAAACCAGGGCTTTTGTTCCTGAGACTGTTCATCCACATCAACACTAGGGCAATTCTTCCTGAGAATGTTCATTAACATCAACACCAGGACTATTGTTCCTGAGACTGTTCATCCACAACAACTCCAGAACCACTGTTCCTGAGACTCTTCATCCATATCAACACCAGGGCTGTTCTTCCTGAGAATGTTTATCCACATCAACACCAAAGCTCATGTTCCTGAGACTGTTCATCCATATCTACACAGGGCTATTGTTCCAGAGAATGTTCATTCCCATCAGCACCAGGGCTGTTGTTCCTGAGACTGTTCATCCATATCAACACCAGGGCTATTGTTCCTAAAAAATGTTCATCCACATCAACACCAGGGATATTGTTCCTGAGAATGTACACCCACATCAACACCAGGACTATTGTTCCTGAGACTGCACATCCACATTAACATCATGGATATTGTTGCTGAGACTGGTCATTCCCATCATAACCAGGGCTATTGTTCCAGCAACTGTTCATCCACATCAACACCAGAGATATTGTTCCTGAGAATGTTAATCCACATCAACACCAGGACTATTGTTCCTGAGACTGTTCATTCCCATCAAAACCAGGGCTATTGTTCCTGAGACTGTTCATCCACATCAACACCAGGGCTATTCTTCCTGAGAATGTTCATCCACATCAACACCAGGACGATAGTTCCTGAGACTGTTCATCCACATCAACACCAGGGCTATTGTTCCTGAGACTGTTCATTCCCATCAAAACCAGGGCTATTGTTTCTGAGACTGCTCATCCACGTCAACACCAGGACTTTGCTCCAGAGACGGTTCATCCACATCAATAAAAGGGCTAATGTTCCTGAGACTGTTCATCCACATCAACACCAGGGCTATTGTTCCTGAGAATGTTCATTAACATCAACACCAGGACTATTGTTCCTGAGACTGTTCATCCACAGCAACTCCAGAACCATTGTTCCTGAGGCTCTTCATCCATATCAACACCAGGGCTGTTCTTCCTGAGAATGTTTATCCACATCAGCACCATAGCTCATGTTCCTGAGACTGTTCATCCATATCTACACCAGGGCTATTGTTCTTAAAAATGTTCATCCACAACAACACCAGGGCTATTGTTCCAGAGAATGTTCATTCCCATCAGCACCAGGGCTGTTGTTCGTGAGACTGTTCATCCATATCAACAGCAAGGCTATTGTTCCTAAAAAATGTTCATCCACATCAACACCAGGACGATTGTTCCTGAGACTGTACATCCACATCAATGTCAGGGATATTGTTCCTGAGACTGGTCATTCCCATCATAACCAGGTCTATTGTTCCTGCAACTGTTCATCCACATCAACACCAGAGATATTGTTCCTGAGAATGTTAATCCACATCAACACCAGGACTATTGTTCCTGAGACTGTGCATCCACATCAAAACCAGGTCTATTGTTCCTGAGATTGTTCATTCCCATCAGAACCAGGGCTTTGTTAATGAGACTGTTCATCCACATCAACACCAGGGCTATTGTTCCTGAGAAAGTTCATCCACATCAACACCAGGACTATTCTTCCTGAGAATGGTCATCAACATCAACAGCAGGTCTATTGTTCCCAAGAATGTTTAGCCACATAAACACCAGGACTATCGTTCCTGAGACTGTTCATCCACATCAACACAAGGGCTATTGTTCCTGAGAATGTTCATCCAAATCAACACCAGGACTGTTGTTCCTGAGACTGTTCATCCATATCAACACCAGGGCTATTGTTCCAGAGAATGTTCATCGACATCAACACCAGGGCTATTGTTCCTGAGACTGTTCATCCATATCTACACCAGGGCAATTGTTCTTAAAAATGTTCATCCACATCAACCGCAGGGCTATTGTTCCTGAGAATGTTCATCCACAGCAACTCCAGGGCTATTGTTCCTGAGAATGTACACCCACATCAACACCAGGACTATTGTTCCTGAGACTGGACATCCACATCAACATCAGCACTATTGATCATGAGACTCGTCATTCCCATCAAAACCTGGGCTATTGTTCCTGCAACTTTTCATCCACATCAACACCAGAGATATTGTTCCTGAGAATGTTCATCGACATCAACACCAGGGCTATTGTTCCTGAGACTGTTCATCCATATGTACACCAGGGCAATTGTTCTTAAAAATGTTCATCCACATCAACCGCAGGGCTATTGTTCCTGAGAATGTTCATCCACAGCAACTCCAGGGCTATTGTTCCTGAGAATGTACACCCACATCAACACCAGGACTATTGTTCCTGAGACTGGACATCCACATCAACATCAGCACTATTGATCATGAGACTGGTCATTCCCATCAAAACCAGGGCTATTGTTCCTGCAACTTTTCATCCACATCAACACCAGAGATATTGTTCCTGAGAATGTTAATCCACATCAACACCAGGACTATTGTTCCTGAGACTGCGCATCCACATCAAAACCAGGGCTATTGTTCCTGAGATTGTTCATTCCCATCAAAACCAGGGCTTTGTTCATGAGACTGTTCAATCACATCAACACCAGGGCTAGTGTTCCTGAGACTGCTCATCCACATCAGCACCAGGACTGTTGCTCCTGAGACTGTTCATCCATATCAACACCAGGGCTGTTTTTGCTGATAATGCACATCCACATCAACACCAGGGCTATTCTTCCTGAGAATGTTCATCCACATCAACACCAGGACTTTGCTCCAGAGACGGTTCATTAACATCAACAAAAGGGCTAATGTTCCTGAGACTGTTCATCTACATCAACACCAGGGCTATTGTTCGTAACAATGTTCATTCCCATCAAAACCAGTGCGATTGTACGTGAGACTGTTCATCCACATCAACACCAGGACTATTCTTCCTGAGACTGTTCATCCACATCAACACCAGGGCTATTGTTCCTGGGACTGTTCATTCCCATCAACACCAGGGCTATTGTTCCTGCGACTGTTAATTCAGATCAAAACCAAGGCTATTTCTCCTGAGACTGTTCATCCAAATCAACACCAGGACTATTGTTCCAGAGACTGTTGATCCACATCAACACCAGTACTATTGTTCCTGTGGCTTTTCATCCACATAAACACCAGGGCTATTGTTCCTTAGACTGTTCATCCACATCAACACAAGGGCATTTGTTCCTGAGAATGTTCATCCACATCAACACCAGGGCTATTGTTCCTGAGAATGTTCATCCACATCAGCAGCAGGGCTATTGTTCCTGAGACTGTTCATTCCCATTAACACCAGGACTATTGTTCCTGAGACTGTTCATCCACATAAACACCAGGGCTATTGTTCCTGAGACTGTACATCAACATCAACACCAGGGTTATTGTTCCTGGGAATGTTCATCAACATCAACGCCAGGATGATTGTTCCTGATAGTATTCATCCACATCAACACCAGAACCATTGTTCCTGAGACTGTCCATCCACATCAACACCAGGGCTATTGTTCCTGAGACTGTACATCCACATCAACACCAGGGCTATTGCTCCGGAGAGTGTTCATCCACAGCAACACCAGGGCTATTGTTCCTGAGACTGTTCATCCATATCAACACCAGGGCTGTTCTTCCTGAGAATGTTTATCCACATCAACACCAAAGCTAATGTTCCTGAGTCTGTTCATCCATATCTACACCAGGGCAATTGTTCTTAAAAATGTTCATCCACATCAACAGCAGGGCTATTGTTCCTGAGAATGTTCATCCACAGCATCTTCAGGGCTATTGTTCCTGAGAATGTACACCCACATCAACACCAGGACTATTGTTCCTGAGACTGGACATCCAAATCAACATCAGGGCTATTGATCATGAGACTGGTCATTCCCATCAAAACCAGGGCTATTGTTCCTGAGACTGTTCATCCATATCTACACAGGGCTATTGTTCCAGAGAATGTTCATTCCCATCAGCACCAGGGCTGTTGTTCCTGAGACTGTTCATCCATATCAACACCAGGGCTATTGTTCCTAAAAAATGTTCATCCACATCAACCGCAGGGCTATTGTTCCTGAGAATGTTCATCCACAGCAACTCCAGGGCTATTGTTCCTGAGAATGTACACCCACATCAACACCAGGACTATTGTTCCTGAGACTGGACATCCACATCAACATCAGCACTATTGATCATGAGACTCGTCATTCCCATCAAAACCTGGGCTATTGTTCCTGCAACTTTTCATCCACATCAACACCAGAGATATTGTTCCTGAGAATGTTCATCGACATCAACACCAGGGCTATTGTTCCTGAGACTGTTCATCCATATGTACACCAGGGCAATTGTTCTTAAAAATGTTCATCCACATCAACCGCAGGGCTATTGTTCCTGAGAATGTTCATCCACAGCAACTCCAGGGCTATTGTTCCTGAGAATGTACACCCACATCAACACCAGGACTATTGTTCCTGAGACTGGACATCCACATCAACATCAGCACTATTGATCATGAGACTGGTCATTCCCATCAAAACCAGGGCTATTGTTCCTGCAACTTTTCATCCACATCAACACCAGAGATATTGTTCCTGAGAATGTTAATCCACATCAACACCAGGACTATTGTTCCTGAGACTGCGCATCCACATCAAAACCAGGGCTATTGTTCCTGAGATTGTTCATTCCCATCAAAACCAGGGCTTTGTTCATGAGACTGTTCAATCACATCAACACCAGGGCTAGTGTTCCTGAGACTGTTCATCCACATCAGCACCAGGACTGTTGCTCCTGAGACTGTTCATCCATATCAACACCAGGGCTGTTTTTGCTGATAATGCACATCCACATCAACACCAGGGCTATTCTTCCTGAGAATGTTCATCCACATCAACACCAGGACTTTGCTCCAGAGACGGTTCATTAACATCAACAAAAGGGCTAATGTTCCTGAGACTGTTCATCTACATCAACACCAGGGCTATTGTTCGTAACAATGTTCATTCCCATCAAAACCAGTGCGATTGTACGTGAGACTGTTCATCCACATCAACACCAGGACTATTCTTCCTGAGACTGTTCATCCACATCAACACCAGGGCTATTGTTCCTGGGACTGTTCATTCCCATCAACACCAGGGCTATTGTTCCTGCGACTGTTAATTCAGATCAAAACCAAGGCTATTTCTCCTGAGACTGTTCATCCAAATCAACACCAGGACTATTGTTCCAGAGACTGTTGATCCACATCAACACCAGTACTATTGTTCCTGTGGCTTTTCATCCACATAAACACCAGGGCTATTGTTCCTTAGACTGTTCATCCACATCAACACAAGGGCATTTGTTCCTGAGAATGTTCATCCACATCAACACCAGGGCTATTGTTCCTGAGAATGTTCATCCACATCAGCAGCAGGGCTATTGTTCCTGAGACTGTTCATTCCCATTAACACCAGGACTATTGTTCCTGAGACTGTTCATCCACATAAACACCAGGGCTATTGTTCCTGAGACTGTACATCAACATCAACACCAGGGTTATTGTTCCTGGGAATGTTCATCAACATCAACGCCAGGATGATTGTTCCTGATAGTATTCATCCACATCAACACCAGAACCATTGTTCCTGAGACTGTCCATCCACATCAACACCAGGGCTATTGTTCCTGAGACTGTACATCCACATCAACACCAGGGCTATTGCTCCGGAGAGTGTTCATCCACAGCAACACCAGGGCTATTGTTCCTGAGACTGTTCATCCATATCAACACCAGGGCTGTTCTTCCTGAGAATGTTTATCCACATCAACACCAAAGCTAATGTTCCTGAGTCTGTTCATCCATATCTACACCAGGGCAATTGTTCTTAAAAATGTTCATCCACATCAACAGCAGGGCTATTGTTCCTGAGAATGTTCATCCACAGCATCTTCAGGGCTATTGTTCCTGAGAATGTACACCCACATCAACACCAGGACTATTGTTCCTGAGACTGGACATCCAAATCAACATCAGGGCTATTGATCATGAGACTGGTCATTCCCATCAAAACCAGGGCTATTGTTCCTGAGACTGTTCATCCATATCTACACAGGGCTATTGTTCCAGAGAATGTTCATTCCCATCAGCACCAGGGCTGTTGTTCCTGAGACTGTTCATCCATATCAACACCAGGGCTATTGTTCCTAAAAAATGTTCATCCACATCAACACCAGGGATATTGTTCCTGAGAATGTTCACCCACATCAACACCAGGACTATTGTTCCTGAGACTGTACATCCACATCAACATCAGGGATATTGTTGCTGAGACTGGTCATTCCCATCATAACCAGGGCTATTGTTCCAGCAACTGTTCATCCACATCAACACCAGAGATATTGTTCCTGAGAATGTTAATCCACATCAACACCAGGACTATTGTTCCTGAGACTGTGCATCCACATCAAAACCAGGGCTATTGTTCCTGAGACTGTTCATTCCCATCAAAACCAGGGCTATTGTTCCTGAGACTATTCATCCACATCAACACCAGGGCTATTCTTCCTGAGAATGTTCATCCACATCAACACCAGGACGATAGTTCCTGAGACTGTTCATCCACATCAACACCAGGGCTATTGTTCCTGAGACTGTTCATTCCCATCAAAACCAGGGCTATTGTTTCTGAGACTGCTCATCCACATCAACACCAGGACTTTGCTCCAGAGACGGTTCATCCACATCAATAAAAGGGCTAATGTTCCTGAGACTGTTCATCCACATCAACACCAGGGCTATTGTTCCTGAGAATGTTCATTAACATCAACACCAGGACTATTGTTCCTGAGACTGTTCATCCACAACAACTCCAGAACCATTGTTCCTGAGGCTCTTCATCCATATCAACACCAGGGCTGTTCTTCCTGAGAATGTTTATCCACATCAACACCATAGCTCATGTTCCTGAGACTGTTCATCCATATCTACACCAGGGCTATTGTTCTTAAAAATGTTCATCCACAACAACACCAGGGCTATTGTTCCAGAGAATGTTCATTCCCATCAGCACCAGGGCTGTTGTTCGTGAGACTGTTCATCCATATCAACACCAGGGCTATTGTTCCTAAAAAATGTTCATCCACATCAACACCAGGGCTATTATTCCTGAGAATGTACACCCACATCAACACCAGGACGATTGTTCCTGAGACTGTACATCCACATCAATGTCAGGGATATTGTTCCTGAGACTGGTCATTCCCATCATAACCAGGTCTATTGTTCCTGCAACTGTTCATCCACATCAACACCAGAGATATTGTTCCTGAGAATGTAAATCCACATCAACACCAGGACTATTGTTCCTGAGACTGTGCATCCACATCAAAACCAGGTCTATTGTTCCTGAGATTGTTCATTCCCATCAAAACCAGGGCTTTGTTAATGAGACTGTTCATCCACATCAACACCAGGGCTATTGTTCCTGAGAAAGTTCATCCACATCAACACCAGGGTTATTGTTCCTGAGACTGTTTATTCCCATCAAAACCAGGGCTATTGTTCCTGAGACTGTTCATCCACATCAACACCAGGACTATTCTTCCTGAGAATGTGCATCCACATCAACACCAGGACGATAGTTCCTGAGACTGTTCATCCACATCAACACCAGGGCTATTGTTCCTGAGACTGTTCATTCCCATGAAAACCAGGGCTATTGTTTCTGAGACTGTTCATCCACATCAACACCAGTACTTTGCTCCAGAGACGGTTCATCCACATCAACAAAAGGGCTAATGTTCCTGAGACTGTTCATCTACATCAACACCAGGGCTATTGTTCGTAAGAATGTTCATTCCCATCAAAACCAGGGCTATTGTTCCTGAGACTGTTCATCCACATCAACACCAGTGCTATTGTACGTGAGACTGTTCATCCACATCAACACCAGGACTATTGTTCCTGAGACTGTTCATCCACATCAACACCAGGGCTATTGTTCCTGGGACTGTTCATTCCCATCAACACCAGGGCTATTGTTCCTGAGACTGTTAATTCAGATCAAAACCAAGGCTATTTCTCCTGAGACTGTTCATCCAAATCAACACCAGGACTATTGTTCCAGAGACTGTTGATCCACATCAACACCAGTACTATTGTTCCTGTGACTTTTCATCCACATAAACACCAGGGCTATTGTTCCTTAGACTGTTCATCCACATCAACACAAGGGCATTTGTTCCTGAGAATGTTCATCCACATCAACACCAGGGCTATTGTTCCTGAGAATGTTCATCCACATCAGCAGCAGGGCTATTGTTCCTGAGGCTTTTCATTCAGATCAACACCAATGCTATTGTTCCTGAGACTGTTCATTCCCATCAACACCAGGACTATTGTTCCTGAGACTGTTCATCCACATAAACACCAGGGCTATTGTTCCTGAGACTGTACATCAACATCAACACCAGGGTTATTGTTCCTGGGAATGTTCATCAACATCAACGCCAGGATGATTGTTCCTGATAGTATTCATCCACATCAACACCAGAACCATTGTTCCTGAGACTGTCCATCCACATCAACACCAGGGCTATTGTTCCTGAGACTGTACATCCACATCAACACCAGGGCTATTGCTCCGGAGAGTGTTCATCCACAGCAACACCAGGGCTATTGTTCCTGAGACTGTTCATCCACATTAACACCAGGGCTGTTCTACCTGAGACTGTTCATCCACATCAGCACTAGAAACATTGTTCCTGAGACTGTTCATCCATATCAACACCAGGGCTGTTCTTCCTGAGAATGTTTATCCACATCAACACCAAAGCTAATGTTCCTGAGACTGTTCATCCATATCTACACCAGGGCAATTGTTCTTAAAAATGTTCATCCACATCAACAGCAGGGCTATTGTTCCTGAGAATGTTCATCCACAGCATCTTCAGGGCTATTGTTCCTGAGAATGTACACCCTTATCAACACCAGGACTATTGTTCCTGAGAATGGACATCCAAATCAACATCAGGGCTATTGATCATGAGACTGGTCATTCCCATCAAAACCAGGGCTATTGTTCCTGTAACTGTTCATCCACATCAACACCAGAGATATTGTTCCTGAGAATGTTAATCCACATCAACACCAGAACAATTGTTCCTGAGACTGTGCATCCACATCAAAACCAGGGCTATTGTTCCTGAGATTGTTCATTCCCATCAAAACCAGGGCTTTATTAATGAGACTGTTCATCCACATCAACACCAGGGCTATTGTTCCTGAGACTGTTCATCCACATCAACACCAGTGTTATTGTTCCTGATACTGTTCATTCCAATCAAAACCAGGGCTATTGTTCCTGAGACTGTTCATCCACATCAACACTAGGGCAATTCTTCCTGAGAATGTTCATTAACATCAACACCAGGACTATTGTTCCTGAGACTGTTCATCCACAACAACTCCAGAGCCATTGTTCCTGAGACTCTTCATCCATATCAACACCAGGGCTGTTCTTCCTGAGAATGTTTATCCACATCAACACCAAAGCTCATGTTCCTGAGACTGTTCATCCATATCTACACAGGGCTATCGTTCCAGAGAATGATCATTCCCATCAGCACCAGGGCTGTTGTTCCTGAGACTGTTCATCCATATCAACACCAGGGCTATTGTTCCTGAGAATGTTCATCCACATCAACACAAGGACTATTGTTCCTGAGACTGTACATCCACATCAAAACCAGGGCTATTGTTCCTGAGAATGTTCATCCACAGCAACACCAGGCTATTGTTCCTGAGAATGTTCATCCACATCAACACCAGAGCTATTTTTCCTCAGAATGTTAATCCACATCAACACCAGGACAATTGTTCCTGAGATTGTCTATCCCTATCAAAACCAGAGCTATTGTTCCTGAGACTGTTCATCCACTTCAACACCAGGGCTATAGTTCCTGAGATGTTCATCCACATCAACACCAGGGTTGTTGTTCCAGAGACTGTTCATTCCCATCAAAACCAGCGCTATTGTTCCTGAGCCTATTCATCCACATCAACAACAGGGCTATTCTTCCTGAGAATATTCATCCACATCAACACCAGGGCTATTGTTCCTGAGACTGTTCATCCGCATCAACACCAGGGCTATTGTTCCTGAGACTGTTCATCACATCAACACCAGGGCTCCAGTTCCTGAGACTGCTCATCCACATCAACACCAGGGCTATTGTTCCCGAGACTGTTCATTCCCATCAAAACCAGGGCGATTGTTCCTGAGACTGTTCATCCACATCAACAGCAGAGCTATTGTTCCTGAGACTGTTCATCCACATCAACACCAGGGCTATTTTTCCTGAGATTGTTCATCCACATCAACACCAGGGCTATTGTTCCTGAAAATGTTCATCCACATCAACGCCAGGACTATTGTTCCTGATAGTGTTCATCCACATCAACACCAGGGCTATTGTTCCTGAGACTGTTCATCCACATCAACACCAGGACTATTGTTCCTGAGACTGTTCATCCACATCAACACCAGGGTTATTGTTCCTGAGATTGTTCGTTCCCATCTGCACCAGGGCTATTGTTCCTGAGATAGTTCATCCACATCAACGCCAGGGTTATTGTTCCTGAGATTTTTCATCCACATAAACACCAGGTCCATTGTTCCTTTGACTGTACATCCACATCAACACAAGGGCTTTTGTTCTGAGAATGTTCATCCACATCAACACCAGGGCTATTGTTCCTGAGAATGTTCATCCACATAAACAACATGGCTATTGTTCCTGAGAATCTTCATCCACATCAACACCAGGGCTATTGTTCCTGAGAATGTTCATTAACATCAACACCAGGACTATTGTTCCTGAGGATGTACAACCACATCAACATCAGGGATATTGCTCCTCAGACGGGTCATTCCCATCATCACCAGGGCTATTGTTCCTGCAACTGTTCATCCACATCAACACCAGAGCTATTTTTCCTGAGAATGTTAATCCACATCAACGCCAGGACTATTGTTCCTGAGATTGTTCATCCCTATCAAAACCAGAGCTATTGTTCCTGAGACTGTTCATCCACTTCAACACCAGGGCTATTGTTCCTGAGATGTTCATCCACATCAACACCAGGGTTATTATTCCAGAGACTGTTCATTCCCATCAAAACCAGCGCTATTGTTCCTGAGCCTGTTCATCCACATCAACACAAGGGCTATTCTTCCTGAGAATAATCATCCACATCAACACCAGGGCTATTGTTCCTGAGACTGTTCATCCTCATCAACACCAGGGCTATTGTACCTGAGACTGTTCATCACATCAACACCAGGGCTCTAGTGCCTGAGACTGCTCATCCACATCAACACCAGGGCTATTGTTCCCGAGACTGTTCATTCCCATCAAAACCAGGGCTATTGTTCCTGAGACTGTTCATCCACATCAACAGCAGAGCTATTGTTCCTGAGACTGTTCATCCACATCAACATCAGGGATATTTTTCCTGAGATTGTTCATCAACATCAACACCAGGGCTATTGTTCCTGAGACTGTTCATCCACATCAAACACCAGGACTATTGTTCCTGAGACTGTTCATGAACATCAACTCCAGGGTTATTGTTCCTGAGATTGTTCGTTCCCATCTACACCAGGCTATTGTTCCTGAGATAGTTCATCCACATCAACGCCAGGGTTATTGTTCCTGAGATTTTTCATCCACATAAACACCAGGTCCATTGTTCCTTAGACTGTACATCCACATCAACACAAGGGCTTTTGTTCTGAGAATGTTCATCCACATCAACACCAGGGCTATTGTTCCTGAGAATGTTCATCCACATCAACAGCAGGGCTATTGTTCCTGAGGCTTTTCATTCAGATCAACACCAATGCTATTGTTCCAGAGACTGTTCATTCCCATAAACACCAGGACTATTGTTCCGGAGACTGTTCATCCACATAAACACCAGGGTTATTGTTCCTGAGATTGTTCATTCCGAACTACACCAGTGCTATTGTTCCTGAGACTGTTCATCCGCATCAGCACCAGGCCTATTGCTCCAGAGAAGGTTCATCCACATCAACAAAAAGGCTAATGATCCTGAGACTGTTCATCCACATCAACACCTGGGCTATTGTTCGTGAGAATGTTCATTCCCATCAAAGCCAGGGCATTTGTTCCTGAGAATGTTCATGCCCATCAACACAAGGGCTATTGTTCCTGTGAATGTTCATCCACATCAACAGCAGGGCTATTGTTCCTGACGCTTTTCATTCAGATCAACACCAATGCTATTGTTTCTGAGACTGTTCATTCCCATCAACACCAGGACTATTGTTCCTGAGACTGTTCATCCACATAAACACCAGGGCTACTGTTCCTGAGACTGTACAACAACATCAAAACCAGGGTTATTGTTCCTGTGAATGTTCATCCACATCAACAGCAGGGCTATTGTTCCTGACGCTTTTCATTCAGATCAACACCAATGCTATTGTTTCTGAGACTGTTCATCCACATCAACACCAGGGCTATTGTCCTGAAAATGTTCAGGCACATCAACGCCAGGACTATTGTTCCTGATAGTGTTCAACCACATCAACAAAAGAACCATTGTTCCTGCGACTGTCCATCCACTTCAACACCAGGGCTATTGTTCCTGAGACTGTACATCCACATCAACACCAGGGCTATTGTTCCTGAGAATGTTCATCCAAAGCAACACCATGGCTATTGTTCCTGAGACTGCTAATCCACATTAACACCAGGGCTGTTCTACCTGAGACTGTTCATCCACTTCAACTCGAGAAACATTGTTCCTGAGACTGTTCATCAATATCAACACCAGGGCTGTTCTTCCTGAGAATGTTTATCCACATCAACACCAAAGCTAATTTTCCTGAGACTCTTCATCCATATCAACACCAGGGCTATTGTTCCTGAGACTGTGCATCCACATCAACACCAGGGCTCTTGTTTCTGAGAATGTTCATCCACATCAACACCAGGGCTATTGTTCCTGAGATTGTACATCCACATCAACAGCAGGGCTATTGTTCCTGAGAATGTTCATCCACAGCAACACCGGGGCTTCTGTTCCTGAGAATGTTCATCCATATCAACACCAGGACTATTGGTCCTGAGACTGCACATCCACAACAACACCATGGCTATTGTTCCTGAGAATATTCATCCACAGCAACACCAGGGCTTTTGTTCCTGAGACGGTTCATCCACATCAACACCAGCACCATTGTTCCAGAGACTGTTCATCCATATCAGCACCAGGGCTGTTCTTCCTGAGAATGTTTATCCACATCAACACCAAAGCTAATGTTCCTGAGACTGTTTATCCATATCTACACCAGGGCAATTGTTCTTAAAAATGTTCATCCACATCAACAGCAGGGCTATTGTTCCTGAGAATGTTCATCCACAGCAACACCGGGGCTTCTGTTCCTGAGAATGTTCATCCACATCAACACCAGGATAATTGTTCCTGAGACTGTACATCCACATCAACACCAGGGCTATTGTTCCTGAGAATATTCGTCCACAGCAACACCACGGCTATTGTTCCTGCGACTGTTCATCCACACTAACACCAGGGCTGTTCTTCCTGATAATGTTTATCCACATCAACACCAAAGCTAATGTTCCTGAGACTGTTTATCCATATCTACACCAGGGCTATTGTTCTTAAAAATGTTCATCCACATCAACAGCAGGGCTATTGTTCCTGAGAATGTTCATCCACAGCAACACCGGGGCTTCTGTTCCTGAGAATGTTCATCCACATCAACACCAGGATAATTGTTCCTGAGACTGTTCATCCACATCAACAGCAGGGCTATTGTTCCTGAGAATGTTCATCCACAGCAACTCCAGGGCTATTGTTCCTGAGACTGTACATCCACATCAACACCAGGACTATTGTTCCTGAGACTGTTCATGCACATCAACATCAGGGCTATTGTTCATGAGACTGGTCATTCCCATCAAAACCAGGGCTATTGTTCCTGCAACTGTTCATCCACATCAACACCAGAGCTATTGTTCCTGAGACTGTGCATCCACATCACAACCAGGGCTAGTGTTCCTGAGATTGTTCATTCCCATCAAAACCAGGGCTTTGTTAATGAGACTGTTCATCCACATCAACACCAGGGCTATTGTTCCTGAGACTGTTCATCCACATCATCACCAGGGTTATTGTTCCTGAGACTGTTCATTCCCATCAAAACCAGGGCTATTGTTCCTGAGACTGTTCATAAACATCAACACCAGTGCTATTCTTCCTGAGAATGTTCATCCACATCAACACCAGGACTAAAGTTCCTGAGACTGTTGATCCACATCAACACCAGGGCTATTGTTCCTGAGACTGTTCATTCCCATCAAAACCAGGGCTATTGTTTCTGAGACTGTTCATCCACATCAACACCAGGACTTTGCTCCAGAGACGGTTCATCCACATCAACAAAAGGGCTAATGTTCCTGAGACTGTTCATCCACATCAACACCAGGCTATTGTTCGTAAGAATGTTAATTCCCATCAAAACCAGGGCTATTGTTCCTGAGACTGTTCTTCCACATCAACACCAGTGCTATTGTACCTGAGACTGTTCATCCACATCAACACCAGGACTATTGTTCCTGAGACTGTTCATCCACATCAACACCAGGGCTATTGTTCCTGTGACTGTTCATTCCCATCAACAGCAGGGCTATTTTTCCTGAGACTGTTAATTCAGATCAACACCAAGGCTATTTCTCCTGAGACTGTTCATCCAAATCAACACCAGGACTATTGTTCCAGAGACTGTTGATCCACATCAACACCAGTAATATTGTTCCTGAGACTTTTCATCCACATAAACACCAGGGCTATTGTTCCTTAGACTGTACATCCACATCAACACAAGGGCATTTGTTCCTGAGAATGTTCATCCACATCAACACCAGGGCTATTGTTCCTGAGAATGTTCATCCACATCAACAGCAGGGCTATTGTTCCTGACGCTTTTCATTCAGATCAACACCAATGTTATTGTGCCTGAAACTGTTCATTCCCATCAACACCAGGACTACTGTTCCTGAGACTGTTCATCCGCATAAACACCAGGGCTATTGTTCCTGAGACTGTACAACAACATCAAAACAAGGGTTATTGTTCCTGAGAATGTTCATCCACATCAACACCAGGGCTATTGTTCATGAAAATGTTCATCCACATCAACGCCAGGACTATTGTTCCGGATAGTGTTCAACCACATCAACAAAAGAACCATTGTTCCTGAGACTGTCCATCCACATCAACACCAGGGCTATTGTTCCTGAGAATGTTCATCCACATCAACAGCAGGGTTATTGTTCCTGAGTCAGTTCATCCACATCAACACCAGGGCTCTTGTTGCTGAGACTGTTCATCCACATCAACACCAGGGCTATTGTTCCTGAGACTGTACATCCACATCAACACCAGGGCTATTGTTCCTGAGAATGTTCATCCAAAGCAACACCATGGCTATTGTTCCTGAGACTGCTCTTCCACATTAACACCAGCGCTGTTCTACCTGATACTGTTCGTCCACATCAACACGAGAATCATTGTTCCTGAGACTGTTCATCCATATCAACACCAGGACTGTTCTTCCTGAGAATGTTTATCCACATCAACACCAAAGCTAATGTTCCTGAGACTCTTCATCCATATCAACACCAGGGCTATTGTTCCTGAGACTGTACATCCACATCAACACCAGGGCTATTGTTCCTGAGAATGTTCATCCTAATCAACACCAGGGCTATTGTTCCTGAGATTGTACATCCACATCAACAGCAGGGCTATTGTTCCTGAGAATGTTCATCCACAGCAACACCGGGGCTTCAGCTCCTGAGAATGTTCATCCATATCAACACCAGGGCTATTGTTCCTGAGAATGTTCATCCACATCAACACCAGTATAATTGTACCTGAGACTGTCCATCCACATCAACACCAGGGCTATTGTTCCTGAGAATATTCATCCACAGCAACAGCAGGGCTATTGTTCCTGACGCTTTTCATTCAGATCAACACCAATGCTATTGTTCCTGAGACTGTTCATTCCCATCAACACCAGGGCTATTGTTCCTGAGAATGTTCATCCACATCAACAGCAGGGCTATTGTTCCTGACGCCTTTCATTCAGATCAACACCAGGGCTATTGTTCCTGAGACTGTTCATTCCCATCAACACCAGGACAATTGTTCCTGAGACTGTTCATCCACATCAACACCAGCACGATTGTTCCTGAGACTGTTCATCCATATCAACACCAGGGCTGTTCTTCCTGAGAATGTTTATCCACATCAACACCAAAGCTAATGTTCCTGAGACTGTTCCTCCATATCTACACCAGGGCAATTGTTCTTAAAAATGTTCATCCACATCAACAGCAGGGCTATTGTTCGTGAGAATGTTCATCCACAGCAACTCCAGGGCTATTGTTCATGAGACTGGTCATTCCCATCAAAACCAGGGCTATTGTTCCTGCAACTGTTCATCCACATCAACACGAGAGCTATTGTTTTTGAGACTGTGCATCCTTATCAAAACCAGGGCTATTGTTCCTGTGATTGTTCATTCCCATCAAAACCAGGGCTTTGTTAATGAGACTGTTCATCCACATCAACACCAGTGCTATTGTTCCTGAGACTGTTCATTCCCATCAAAACCAGGGCTATTGTTCCTGAGACTGTTCATAAACATCAACACCAGGCTATTCTTCCTGAGACTGTTCATCCACATCCACACCAGGGCTATTGTTCCTGAGACTGATCATTCCCATCAAAACCAGGGCTATTGTTTCTGAGACTGTTCATCCACATCAACACCAGGACTTTGCTCCAGAGACGGTTCATCCACATCAACAAAAGGGCTAATGTTCCTGAGACTGTTCATCCACATCAACACCAGGGCTATTTTTCGTAAGAATGTTAATTCCCATCAAAACCAGGGCTATTGTTCCTGAGACTGTTCATCCACATCAACACCAGTGCTATTGTACGTGAGACTGTTCATCCACATCAACACCAGGACTATTGTTCCTGAGACTGCTCATCCACATCAACACCAGGGCTATTGTTCCTGGGAATGTTCATTCCCATCAACACCAGGGCTATTGTTCCTGAGACTGTTCATCCAAATCAACACCAGGACTATTGTTCCAGAGACTGTTGATCCACATCAACACTAGTACTATTGTCCCTGAGACTTTTCATCCACATAAACACCAGGGCTATTGTTCCTTAGACTGTACATCCACATCAACACAATGGCATTTGTTCCTGAGACTGTACATCCACATCAACACCAGGGCTATTGTTCCTGAGAATGTTCATCCTAATCAACACCAGGGCTATTGTTCCTGAGATTGTACATCCACATCAACAGCAGGGCTATTGTTCCGGAGAATGTTCATCCACAGCAACACCGGGGCTTCTGCTCCTGAGAATGTTCATCCACATCAACACCAGGGCTATTGTTCCTGAGAATGTTCATCCACATCAACACCAGTATAATTGTACCTGAGACTGTCCATCCACATCAACACCAGGGCTATTGTTCCTGAGAATATTCATCCACAGCAACAGCAGGGCTATTGTTCCTGACGCTTTTCATTCAGATCAACACCAATGCTATTGTTCCTGAGACTGTTCTTTCCCATCAACACCAGGGCTATTGTTCCTGAGAATGTTCATCCACATAAACAGCAGGGCTATTGTCCCTGACGCTTTTCATTCAGATCAACACCAGGGCTATTGTTCCTGAGACTGTTCATTCCCATCAACACCAGGACAATTGTTCCTGAGACTGTTCATACACATCAACACCAGCACGATTGTTCCTGAGACTGTTCATCCATATCAACACCAGGGCTGTTCTTCCTGAGAATGTTCATCCACATCAACACCAAAGCTAATGTTCCTGAGACTGTTTATCCATATCTACACCAGGGCAATTGTTCTTAAAAATGTTCATCCACATCAACAGCAGGGCTATTGTTCGTGAGAATGTTCATCCACAGCAACTCCAGGGCTATTGTTCATGAGACTGGTCATTCCCATCAAAACCAGGGCTATTGGTCCTGCAACTGTTCATCCACATCAACACCAGAGCTATTGTTTTTGAGACTGTGCATCCTCATCAAAACCAGGGCTATTGTTCCTGTGATTGTTCATTCCCATCAAAACCAGGGCTTTGTTAATGAGACTGTTCATCCACATCAACACCAGTGCTATTGTTCCTGAGACTGTTCATTCCCATCAAAACCAGGGCTATTGTTCCTGAGACTGTTCATAAACATCAACACCAGGCTATTCTTCCTGAGACTGTTCATCCACATCCACACCAGGGCTATTGTTCCTGAGACTGTCCATTCCCATCAAAACCAGGGCTATTGTTTCTGAGACTGTTCATCCACATCAACACCAGGACTTTGCTCCAGAGACGGTTCATCCACATCAACAAAAGGGCTAATGTTCCTGAGACTGTTCATCCACATCAACACCAGGGCTATTTTTCGTAAGAATGTTAATTCCCATCAAAACCAGGGCTATTGTTCCTGAGACTGTTCATCCACATCAACACCAGTGCTACTGCACGTGAGACTGTTCATCCACATCAACACCAGGACTATTGTTCCTGAGACTGCTCATCCACATCAACACCAGGGCTTTTGTTCCTGGGACTGTTCATTCCCATCAACACCAGGGCTATTGTTCCTGAGACTGTTCATCCAAATCAACACCAGGACTATTGTTCCAGAGACTGTTGATCCACATCAACACTAGTACTATTGTCTCTGAGACTTTTCATCCACATTAACACCAGGGCTATTGTTCCTTAGACTGTACATCCACATCAAGACAATGGCATTTGTTCCTGAGAATGTTCATCCACATCAACACCAGGGCTATTGTTCCTGAGAATGTTCATCCACATCAAACGCAGGGCTATTGTTCCTGACGCTTTTCATTCAGATCAACACCAATGCTATTGTTCCTGAGACTGTTCATTCCCATCAACACCAGGGCTATTGTTCCTGAGAATGTTCATCTACATCAACAGCAGGGCTATTGTTCCTGACGCTTTTCATTCAGATCAACACCAAAGCTATTGTTCCTGAGACTGTTCATTCCCATCAACACCAGGACAATTGTTCCTGAAACTGTTCATCCACATTAACACCAGTGCTATTGTTCCTGAGACTGCACATCAACATCAACACCAGGGTTATTGTTGGTGAGAATGTTCATCCACATCAACACCAGCGCTATTGTTCCTGAAAATGTTCATCCACATCAACGCCTGGACTATTGTTCCTGTTAGTGTTCAGCCACATCAACACCAGAACCATTGTTCCTGAGACTGTCCATCCACATCAACACCAGGGCTATTGTTCCTGAGACTGTACATCCACATCAACACCAGGGCTATTGTTCCTGAGAATGTTCATTCACAGCAACACCAGGGCTATTGTTCCTGAGACTGTTAGAATTAGAATTAGAATTAGAACATTACAGCGCAGTGCAGGCCCTTCGGCCCTCGATGTTGCGCCGACCTGTGAAACCATCTGACCTGCACTATTCCATTTTCATCCATGTGTCTATCCAATGTCCACTTAAATGCCCTTAATGTTGGCGAATCTACTACTGCTGCAGGCAGGGCGTTCCACGCCCTTACTACTCTCTGAGTAAAGAAACTACCTCTCACATCTGTCCTATATCTATCACCCCTCAACTTGAAGCTATGTCCCCTCGTGTTTGCCATCACCATCCGAGGAAAAAGACGCTCACTATCCACCCTATCTTACCCTCTGATTATCTTATATGTCTCTATTAAGTCACCTCTCCTCCTCCTTCTCTCCAACGAAAACAACCTCAAGTCCCTCAGCCTTTCCTCGTAAGACCTTCCCTCCATACCAGGCAACATCCTAGTAAATCTCCTCTGCACCCTTTCCATAGCTTCCACATCCTTCCTATAATGCGGTGACCAGAACTGCACGCAATATTCCAGGTGCGGTCTCACCAGAGTTTAGTACAGCTGCATCATGACCTCGTGGCTCCGAAACTCGACCCCCCTACTAATAAAAGCTAACACACCATATGCCTTCTTAACAGCCCTATTAACCTGGTCAGCAACCTTCAGGGATTTATGCACCTGGATACCAAGATCTCTCTGTTCATCTACACTACCAAGAATCTTCCCATTAGCCCAGTACTCTGCATTCCTGTTCCTCCTTCCAAAGTGAATCACCTCACACTTTTCCGCATTAAACTCCATTTGCCATCTCTCAGCCCAGCTCTGCAGCCTATCTATGTCTCTCTGTACCCTACAACATCCTTCGGCACTATCCACAACTCCACCGACCTTAGTGTCATCTGCAAATTTACTAACCTACCCTTCTGCACCCTCTTCCAGGTCATTTATGAAAATGACAAACAGCAGTGGCCCCAAAACAGATCCTTGCGGTACACCACTAGTAACTAAACTCCAGGATGAACATTTGCCATCAACCACCACCCTCTGTCTTCTTTCAGCTAGCCAATTTCTGATACAAAGCTCTAAATCGCCTACAACCCCATACTTCTGTATTTTCTGCAATAGCCTACCGTGGGGAACCTTATCATCCATATCAACACCAGGGCTGTTCTTCCTGAGAATGTTTATCCACATCAACACCAAAGCTAATGTTCCTGAGACTGTTCATCCATATCAACACCAGGGCTATTGTTCCTGAGAATGTTCATTCACATCAACACCAGGGCTATTGTTCCTGAGATTGTACATCCACATCAACAGCAGGGCTATTGTTCCTGAGAATGTTCATCCACAGCAACACCGGGGATTCTGTTCCTGAGAATGTTCATCCATATCAACACCAGGACTTTTGTTCCTGAGACTGCACATCCACATCAACACCAGGGCTATTGTTCCTGAGAATGTTCATCCACATCAACACCAGGATAATTGTTCCTGAGACTGTACATCTACATCAACACCAGGGCTATTGTTCCTGAGAATATTCATCCACAGCAGCACCAGGGCTATTGTTCCTGCGACTGTTCATCCACATTAACACCAGGGCTGTTCTTCCTGAGACTGTTCATCCACATCAACATCAGAACCATTGTTCCTGAGACTGTTCATCCATATCAACACCAGGGCTGTTCTTCCTGAGAATGTTTATCCACATCAACACCAAAGCTAATGTTCCTGAGACTGTTTATCCATATCTACACCAGGGCTATTGTTCCTGAGAATGTTCATCCACATCAACACCAGGGCTATTGTTCCTGAGATTGTACATCCACATCAACAGTAGGGCTATTGTTCCTGAGAATGTTCATCCACAGCAACACCGGTGATTCTGTTCCTGAGAATGTTCATCCATATCAACGCCAGGACTATTGTTCCTGAGACTGCACATCCACATCAACACCAGGGTTTTTCTTCCTGAGAATGTTCATCCACATCAACACCAGGATAATTGTTCCTGAGACTGTACATCTACATCAACACCAGGGCTATTGTTCCTGAGAATATTCATCCACAGCAACACCAGGGATATTGTTCCTGCGACTGTTCATCCACATCAACACCAGGGCTGTTCTTCCTGAGACTGTTCATCCACATCAACATCAGAACCATTGTTCCTGAGACTGTTCATCCATATCAACACCAGGGCTGTTCTTCCTGAGAATGTTTATCCACATCAACACCAAAGCTAATGTTCCTGAGACTGTTTATCCATATCTACACCAGGGCAATTGTTCTTAAAAATGTTCATCCACATCAACAGCATTGCTATTGTTCCTGAGAATGTTCATCCACAGCAACTCCAGGGCGATTGTTCCTGAGACTGTACACCCACATCAACACCAGGACTATTGTTCCTGAGACTGTACATCCACATCAACATCAGGGCTATTGTTCATGAGACTGGTCATTCCCATCAAAAGCAGGGTTATTGTTCCAGAGAATGCTCATCCACATCAACACCAGGGCTATTGTTCCAGAGAATGCTCATCCACATAAACACCAGGGCTATTGTTCCTGAGACTGTACATCAACATCAAAACCAGGGTTATTGTTCCAGTGAATGCTCATCCACATCAACACCAGGGCTATTGTTCCTGAAAATGTTCATCCACATCAACAGCAGGGCTATTGTTCCTGACGCTTTTCATTCAGATCAACACCTATGCAATTGTTCCTGAGACTGTTCATTCCCATCAACACCAGGACTATTGTTCCTGAGACTGTTCATCCACATAAACACCAGGGCTATTGTTCCTGAGACTGTACATCAACATCAAAACCAGGGTTATTGTTCCTGAAAATGTTCATCCACATCAACGCCAGGACTATTGTTCCTGAAAATGTTCATCCACATCAACAGCAGGGCTATTGTTCCTGACGCTTTTCATTCAGATCAACACCGATGCTATTGTTCCTGAGACAGTTCATTCCCATCAACACCAGGACTATTGGTCCTGAGAATGTTCATCCACATCAACACCAGGGCTATTGTTCCTGAAAATGTTCATCCACATCAACGCCAGGACTATTGTTCCTGATAGTGTTCATCCACATCAACACCAGAACCATTGTTCCTGAGAATGTTCATCCACATCAACACCAGGGCTATTGTTCCTGAGACTGGAAATCCACATCAACACCAGGGCTATTGTTCCTGAGAATGTTCATCCACATCAACAGCAGGGCTATTGTTCCTGAGACTGGACATCGACATCATCAACAGGGTTATTGTTCCTGAGAATGCTAATCCACATCAACGCCAGGACTATTGTTCCTGATAGTGTTCATCCACATCAACACCAGAATCATTGTTCCTATGGCTGTTAATCCGTATCAACAACAGGGCTATTTTTCCTGAAAATGTCCATCCACATCAACACCAGGGCTATTGTTCCTGAGACTGTCCATCCACATCAACACCAGAGCCATTGTTCCTGAGACTGTTCATGCATATCAACACCAGGGCTGATCTTCCTGAGAATGTTTATCCGCATCAACACCAAAGCTAATGTTCCTGAGACTGTTCATCCATATCTACACCAGGGCTATTGTTCCTAAAAATGTTCATCCACATCAACAGCAGGGCCATTGTTCCTGAGACTGTTCATGCATATCAACACCAGGGCTGATCTTCCTGAGAATGTTTATCCGCATCAACACCAAAGCTAATGTTCCTGAGACTGTTCTTCCATATCTACACCAGGGCTATTGTTCCTAAAAATGTTCATCCACATCAACAGCAGGGCCATTGTTCCTGAGAATGTTTATCCACATCAGCACCAAAGATAATTTTCCTGAGACTGTTCATCCATATCAACACCAGGGCTGTTGTTCCTGGGAATGTTCATTCCCATCAAAACCAGTGCTATTGTTCAAGAAACTGTTCATTCACATCAGTACCAGTGCGATTGTTCCAGAGACTGTTCATCCATATTAGCACCAGGGCTATTGTTCCTCAGAATGTTCATCCACATCAACACCAGGACTATTGTTCCTGATAGTGTTCATGCACATCAACACCAGAACCATTGTTCCTTTGACTGTTAATCCGTATCAACAACAGGGCTATTGTTCCTGAAAATGTCCATCCACATCAACACCAGGGCTATTGTTCCTGAGACTGTTCATCCACATCAACACCAGAGCCATTGTTCCTGAGACTGTTCATGCATATCAACACCAGGTCTGATCTTCCTGAGAATGTTTATCCGCATCAACACCAAAGCTAATGTTCCTGAGACTGTTCATCCCCATCTACACCAGGGCTATTGTTCCTAAAAATGTTCATCCACATCAACAACAGGGCCATTGTTCCTGAGAATGTTTATCCACATCAGCACCAAAGATAATTTTCCTGAGACTGTTCATCCATATCAACACCAGGGCTATTGTTCCTAAGAATGTTCATCCACATCAACACCAGGACTATTGTTCCTGGGACTGTTCATTCCCATCAACACCAGAACCATTGTTCCTGAGACTGTTCATGTATATCAACACCAGGGCTGTTCTTAATGAGAATGTTTATCCACATCAACACCAAAGCTAATGTTCCTGAGACTGTTCATCCATATCTACACCAGGGCTATTGTTCCTAAAAATGTCCATCCACATCAACACCAGGGCTATTGTTCCTGAGACTGTTCATCCACATCAACACCAGAGCCATTGTTCCTGAGACTGTTCATGCATATCAACACCAGGTCTGATCTTCCTGAGAATGTTTATCCGCATCAACACCAAAGCTAATGTTCCTGAGACTGTTCATCCCCATCTACACCAGGGCTATTGTTCCTAAAAATGTTCATCCACATCAACAACAGGGCCATTGTTCCTGAGAATGTTTATCCACATCAGCACCAAAGATAATTTTCCTGAGACTGTTCATCCATATCAACACCAGGGCTATTGTTCCTAAGAATGTTCATCCACATCAACACCAGGACTATTGTTCCTGGGACTGTTCATTCCCATCAACACCAGAACCATTGTTCCTGAGACTGTTCATGTATATCAACACCAGGGCTGTTCTTAATGAGAATGTTTATCCACATCAACACCAAAGCTAATGTTCCTGAGACTGTTCATCCATATCTACACCAGGGCTATTGTTCCTAAAAATGTTCATCCACATCAACAGCAGGGCTATTGTTGCTGAGAATGTTTATTACATCAGCACCAAAGATAATTTTCCTGCGACTGTTCATCCATATCAACACCAGGGCTGTTGTTCCTGGGACTGTTCATTCACATCAAAATCAGTGCGATTGTTCCTGAGACTGTTCATCCACATCAACACCAGGGCTATTGTTCCTGGGACTGTTCATTCCCATCAACACCAGGACTATTGTTCCTGAGACTGTTCATCCACATCAACACCAGGGCTATTGTACATGAGACTGTTCATCCACATCAACATCAGGACTATTGTTGCTGAGACTGTTCATCGACATCAACACCAGTGCTATTGTTCCTGAGACTGTTAATTCAGTTCAACACCAAGGCTATTTTTCCTGAGACTGTTCATCCAAATCAACACCAGGACTATTGTTCCAGAGAATTTTGATCCACATCAACACCAGTACTATTGTTCCTGAGACTTTACATCCACATAAACACCAGGACTATTGTTCCTTAGACTGTACATCCACATCAACACAAGGGCATTTGTTCCTGAGAATGTTCATCCACATCAACACCAGGGCTATTGTTCCTGAGAATGTACATCCACATCAACAGCAGGGCTACTGTTCCTGAGGCTTTTCATTCAGATCAACACCAATGCTATTGTTCCTGAGACTGTTCATTCCCATCCACACCTGGACTATTGTTCCTGAGACTGTTCATCCACATAAACACCAGGGCTATTGTTCCTGAGACAGTACATCAACATCAACACCAGGGTTATTGTTCCTGAAAATGTTCATCCACATCAACGCCAGTACTATTGTTCCTGATAGTGTTCATCCACATCAACACCAGAACCATTGTTCCAGAGACTGTCCATCCACATCAACACCAGGGCTATTGTTCCTGAGACTGTACATCCACATCAACACCAGGGTTTATTGTTCCTGAGAATGTTCATCCACAGCAATACCAGGGCTATTGTTCCTGAGACTTTTCATCCACATTAACACCAGGGCTGTTCTTCCTGAGAATGTTTATCCACATCAACACAAAAGCTAATGTTCCTGAGACTGTTCATCCATATCTACACCAGGGCAATTGTTCTTAAAAATGTTCATCCACATCAACAGCAGGGCTATTGTTCCTGAGAGTGTTCATCCACAGTAACTCTAGGGCTATTGTTCCTGAGAATGTACACCCACATCAACACCAGGACTATTGTTCCTGAGACTGGACATCCACATCAACATCAGGGCTATTGATCATGAGACTGGTCATTCGCATCAAAACCTGGGCTATTGTTCCTGCAACTGTTCATCCACATCAACACCAGAGCTATTGTTCCTGAGAATGTTAATCCACATCAACACCAGGACTATTGTTCCTGAGACTATGCATCCACATCAAAACCGGGGCTATTGTTCCTGAGATTGTTCATTCCCATCAAAACCAGGGCCTTGTTAATGAGACTGTTCATCCACATCAACACCAGGGCTATTGTTCCTGAGACTGTTCATCCACATCAACACCAGGGTCATTGTTCCTGATACTGCTCATTCCAATCAAAACCAGGGCTATTGTTCCTGAGACTGTACATCCACATCAACACCAGGGCTATTCTTCCTGAGAATGTTCATCCACATCAACACCAGGACGATAGTTCCTGAGGCTGTTCATCCACATCAACACCAGGACTTTGCTCCAGAGACGGTTCATCCACATCAACAAAAGGGATAATGTTCCTGAGACTGTTCATCCACATCAACACCAGGGCTATTGTTCGTGAGAATGTTCATTCCCATCAAAACCAGGGCTATTGTTCCTGAGACTGTTCATCCACATCAACACCAGTGCTATTGTACGTGAGACTGTTCATCCACATCAACAACAGGACCATTGTTCCTGAGACTGTTGATCCACATCAACACCAGGGCTATTGTTCCTGAGAATGTTCATCCACATCAACAGCAGGGCTATTGTTCCTGAGGCTTTTCATTCAGATCAACACCAATGCTATTGTTCCTGAGACAGTTCATTCCCATCAACACCAGCACTATTGTTCCTAATACTGTTCATCCACATAAACATAAGGGTTATTGTTCCTGAGACTGTACATCAACATCATCACCAGGGTTATTGTTCCTGAGAATGTTCATCCACATCAACACCAGGGCTATTGTTCCTGAGAATGCTTTCCACATCAACGCCAGGACTATTGTTCCTGATAGTGTTCAACCACATCAACACCAGAACCATTGTTCCTATGACTGTTCATCCGTATCAACAACAGGGCTATTGTTCCTGAAAATGTCCATCCACATCAACACCAGGGCTATTGTTCCTGAGACTGTTCATCCACATCAACACCAGAGCCATTGTTCCTGAGACTGTTCATCCATATCTACACCAGGGCTATTGTTCCTGAGACTGTTCATCCACATTAACACCAGGGCTGTTCTACCTGAGACTGTTCATCCATATCAACACCAGGGCTGTTCTTCCTGAGAATGTTTATCCACATCAACACCAAAGCTAATGTTCCTGAGACTGTTCATCCACATCAACACCAGGGCTATTGTTCGTGAGAATGTTCATTCCCATCAAAACCAGGGCTATTGTTCCTGAGACTGTTCATCCACATCAACACCAGTGCTATTGTACGTGAGACTGTTCATCCACATCAACAACAGGACCATTGTTCCTGAGACTGTTGATCCACATCAACACTAGGGCTATTGTTCCTGGGTTTTGTTCATTCCCATCAACACCAGGGCTATTGTTCCTGAGATTGTTAATTCATATCAACACCAGAGCTATTGTTCCTGAGACTGTTCATCCACGTCAACACCAAGGCTATATCTCCTGAGACTGTTCATCCACATCAACACCAGGACTATTGTGCCAGAGACTGTTGATCCACATCAACACCAGTACTATTGTTCCTGAGAATTTTCATCCACATAAACACTAGGGCTATTGTTCCTTAGACTGTACATCCACATCAAAACAAGTGCTTTTGTTCCTGAGAATGTTCATCCACATCAACACCAGGGTTATTGTTCCTGAGACTGTACATCAACATCATCACCAGGGTTATTGTTCCTTAGAATGTTCATCCACATCAACACCAGGGCTATGGTTCCTGAGAATGCTCATCCACATCAACGCCAGGACTATTGTTCCTGATAGTGTTCATCCACATTAACACCAGAACCATTCTTCCAATGACTGTTCATGCTTACCAACACCAGGGCTGTTCTTCCTGAGAATGTTTTTCCACATCAACACCAAAGCTAATGTTCTTGAGACTGTTCATCCATATCTCCAACAGGGCTATTGTTCCTAAAAATGTTCATCCTCATCAACAGCAGGGCCATTGTTCCTGAGAATGTTTATCCACATCAGCACCAAAGATAATTTTCCTGAGACTGTTCATCCAAATCAACACCAGGGCTGTTGTTCCTGGGACTGTTCATTCCCATCAAAACCAGTGCTATTGTTCAAGAAACTGTTCATTCACATCAGTACCAGTGCGATTGTTCCAGAGACTGTTCATCCATATCAACACCAGGGCTATTGTTCCTCAGAATGTTCATCCACATCAACACCAGGACTATTGTTCCTGAGACTGTTCATCCACATCAACACCAGGGCTATTGTTCATGGGACTGTTCATTCCCATCAACACCAGGACTATTGTTCCTGAGACTGTTAATTCACATCAACACCAGAGCTATTGTTCCGGAGACTTTTCATCCACATCAACACCAAGGCTCTTTCTCCTGAGACTGTTCATCCTCATCAACACCAGGACTATTGTTCCAGAGACTGTTGATCCACATCAACACCAGTACTATTGTTCCTGAGACCTTTCATCCACATAAACACCAGGGCTATTTTTCCTTAGACTGTACATCCACATCAACACAAGGGCTTTTGTTCCTGAGAATGTTCATCCACATCAACACCAGGGCTATTGTTCCTGAGAATGTTCATCCACATCAACAGCAGGGCTATTGTTCCTGAGGCTTTTCATTCAGATCAACACCAATGCTATTGTTCCTGAGAATGTTCATCCACATCAACACCAGGGCTATTGTTCCTGAGAATGCTCATTCACATCAACGCCAGGACTATTGTTCCTGCTAGTGTTCATCCACATCAACACCAAAACCATTGTTCCTATGACTGCTCATCCGCATCAACAACAGGGCTATTGTTCCTGAAAATGTCCATCCTCATCTACACCAGGGCTATTGTTCCTGAGACTGTTCATCCACATCAACACCAGAACCATTGTTCCTGTGACTGTTCATGTATATCAAAACCAGGGCTGTTCTTCCTGAGAATGTTTATCCACATCAACACCAAAGCTAATGTTCCTGAGACTGTTCATCCATATCTACACTCGGGCTATTGTTCCCAAAAATGTTCATCCACATCAACAGCAGGGCTATTGTTGCTGAGAATGTTTATCCACATCAGCACCAAAGATAATTTTCCTGCGACTGTTCATCCATATCAACACCAGGGCTGTTGTTCCTGGGACAGTTCATTCCCATCAAAATCAGTGCTATTGTTCAAGAAACTGTTCATTCACATCAGTACCAGTGCGATTGTTCCAGAGACTGTTCATCCATATCAACACCAGGGCGATTGTACGTGAGACTGTTCATCCACATCAACACCAGAACCATTGTTCCTGAGACTGTCCATCCACATCAACACCAGGGCTATTGTTCCTGAGACTGTACATCCACATCAACACCAGGGCTATTGTTCCTGAGAATGTTCATCCACAGCAACACCAGGGCTATTGTTCCTGAGACTGTTCATCCACATTAACACCAGGGCTGTTCTACCTGAGACTGTTCATCCATATCAACACCAGGGCTGTTCTTCCTGAGAATGTTTATCCACATCAACACCAGAGCTAATGTTCCTGAGACTGTTCATCCATATCTACACCAGGGCAATTGTTCTTAAAAATGTTCATCCACAGCAACTCCAGGGCTATTGTTCCTGAGAATGTACACCCGCATCAACACCAGGACTATTGTTCCTGAGACTGGACATCCACATCAACATCAGGGCTATTGATCATGAGACTGGTCATTCCCATCAAAACCAGGGCTATTGTTCCTGCAACCGTTCATCCACATCAACACCAGAGCTATTGTTCCTGAGAATGTTAATCCACATCAACACCAGGACTATTGTTCCTGAAACTGTGCATCCACATCAAAACCAGGGCTATTGTTCCTGAGATTGTTCATTCCCATCAAAACCAGGGCTTTGTTAATGAGACTGTTCATCCACATCAACACCAGGACGATAGTTCCTGAGGCTGTTCATCCACATCAACACCAGGAATGTTGTTCCTGAGTCTGTTCATTCCCATCAAAATCAGGGCTATTGTTTCTGCGACTGTTCATCCACATCAACACCAGGACTTTGCTCCAGAGACGGTTCATCCACATCAACAAAAGGGCTAATGTTCCTGAGACTGTTCATCCACATCAACACCAGGGCTATTGTTCCTGAGAATGTTCATTCCCATCAAAACCAGGGCTATTGTTCCTGAGACTGTTCATCCACATCAACACCAGTGCTATTGTACGTGAGACTGTTCATCCACATCAACACCAGGACCATTGTTCCTGAGACTGTTGATCCACATCAACACTAGGGCTATTGTTCCTGGGTTTTGTTCATTCCCATCAACACCAGGGCTATTGTTCCTGAGATTGTTAATTCATATCAACACCAGAGCTATTGTTCCTGAGACTGTTTATCCACATCAACACCAAGGCTGTATCTCCTGAGACTGTTCATCCACATCAACACCAGGACTATTGTTCCAGAGACTGTTGATCCACATCAAGACCAGTACTATTGCTCCTGAGAATTTTCATCCACATAAACACAACGGCTCTTGTTCCTTAGACTGTAATTCCACATCAACACAAGTGCTTTTGTTCCTGAGAATGTTCATCCACATCAACACCAGGGCTATTGTTCCTGAGAATGTTCATCCACATCAACAGCAGGGCTATTGTTCCTGAGGCTTTTCATTCAGATCAACACCAATGCTATTGTTCCTGAGACAGTTCATTCCCATCAACACCAGCACTATTGTTCCTAATACTGTTCATCCACATAAACATAAGGGTTATTGTTCCTGAGACTGTACATCAACATCATCACCAGGGTTATTGTTCCTGAGAATGTTCATCCACATCAACACCAGGGCTATTGTTCCTGAGAATGCTTTCCACATCAACGCCAGGACTATTGTTCCTGATAGTGTTCATCCACATCAACACCAGAACCATTGTTCCTATGACTGTTCATCCGTATCAACAACAGGGCTATTGTTCCTGAAAATGTCCATCCACATCAACACCAGGGCTATTGTTCCTGAGACTGTTCATCCACATCAACACCAGAGCCATTGTTCCTGAGACTGTTCATCCATATCTACACCAGGGCTATTGTTCCTGAGACTGTTCATCCACATCAACAGCAGGGCTATTGTTCCTGAGAATGTTTATCCACATCAGCACCAAAGATGATTTTCCTGAGACTGTTCATCCATATCAACACCAGGGCTGTTGTTCCTGGGACTGTTCATTCCCATCAAAACCAGTGCTATTGTTCAGGAAACTGTTCATTCACATCAGTACCAGGGCTATTGTTCCTGAGAATGTACACCCACATCAACACCAGGGCTATTGTTCCTCAGAATGTTCATCCACATCAACACCAGGACTATTGTTCCTGAGACTGTTCATCCACATCAACACCAGGGCTATCGTTCCTGGGACTGTTCATTCCTATCAACTCCAGAACTATTGTTCCAGAGACTTTTGATCCACATCAACACCAGTACTAGTGTTCCTGAGAATGTTCATCCACATCAACAGCAGGGCTATTGTTCCTGAGGCTTTTCATTCAGATCAACGCCAATGCTATTGTTCCTGAGACTGTTCATTCCCATCAACACCAGGACTATTGTTCCTAAGACTGTTCATCCACATAAACACCAGGGTTATTGTTCCTGAGACTGTACATCAACATCATCACCAGGATTATTGTTCCTGAGAATGTTCATCCACATCAACGCCAGGACTATTGTTCCTGATAGTGTTCATCCACATCAACACCAGAACTATTGTTCCTATGACTGCTCATCCGTATCATCAACAGGGCTATTGTTCCTGAAAATGTCCATCCACATCAACACCAGGGCTATTGTTCCTGAGACTGTTCATCCACATCAACACCAGAACCATTGTTCCTGAGACTGTTCATGTATATCAACACCAGGGCTGTTTTTCCTGAGAAAGTTTATCCACATCAACACCAAAGCTAATGTTCCTGAGACTGTTCATCCATCTCTACAACAGGGCTATTGTTCCTAAAAATGTTCATCCGCATCAACAGCAGGGCTATTGTTCCTGGGACTGTTCATTCCCATCAACACCAGGACTATTGTTCTTGAGACTGTTAATTCACATCAACGCCAGAGCTATTGTTCCTGAGACTGTTCATCCACATCAACACCAAGGCTATTTCTCCTGAGACTGTTCATCCTCATCAACACCAGGACTATTGTTCCAGAGACTGTTGATGCACATCAACACCAGTACTATTGTTCCTGAGATTGTTAATTCACATCAACACCAGAGCTATTGTTCCTGAGACTGTTCATCCACATCAAACACCAGGACTATTGTTCCTGAGACTGTTCATGAACATCAACTCCAGGGTTATTGTTCATGAGATTGTTCGTTCCGATCTACACCAGGCTATTGTTCCTGAGATAGTTCATCCACATCAACGCCAGGGTTATTGTTCCTGAGATTTTTCATCCACATAAACACCAGGTCCATTGTCCTTAGACTGTACATCCACATCAACACAAGGGCTTTTGTTCTGAGAATGTTCATCCACATCAACACCAGGGCTATTGTTCCTGAGAATGTTCATCCACAGCAACACCAGGGCTATTATTCCTGAGACTGTTCATCCACATTAACACCAGGGCTGTTCTACCTGAGACTGTTCATCCATATCAACACCAGGGCTGTTCTTCCTGAGAATGTTTATCCACATCAACACCAAAGCTAATGTTCCTGAGACTGTTCATCCATATCTACACCAGGGCAATTGTTCTTAAAAATGTTCATCCACAGCAACTCCAGGGCTATTGTTCCTGAGAATGTACACCCGCATCAACACCAGGACTATTGTTCCTGAGACTGGACATCCACATCAACATCAGGGCTATTGATCATGAGACTGGTCATTCCCATCAAAACCAGGGCTATTGTTCCTGCAACCGTTCATCCACATCAACACCAGAGCTATTGTTCCTGAGAATGTTAATCCACATCAACACCAGGACTATTGTTCCTGAAACTGTGCATCCACATCAAAACCAGGGCTATTGTTCCTGAGATTGTTCATTCCCATCAAAACCAGGGCTTTGTTAATGAGACTGTTCATCCACATCAACACCAGGACGATAGTTCCTGAGGCTGTTCATCCACATCAACACCAGGAATGTTGTTCCTGAGTCTGTTCATTCCCATCAAAATCAGGGCTATTGTTTCTGCGACTGTTCATCCACATCAACACCAGGGCTATTGTTCCTGAGAATGTCCATTCCCATCAAAACCAGGGCTATTGTTCCTGAGACTGTTCATCCACATCAACACCAGTGCTATTGTACGTGAGACTGTTCATCCACATCAACACCAGGACCATTGTTCCTGAGACTGTTGATCCACATCAACACTAGGGCTATTGTTCCTGGGTTTTGTTCATTCCCATCAACACCAGGGCTATTGTTCCTGAGATTGTTAATTCATATCAACACCAGAGCTATTGTTCCTGAGACTGTTTATCCACATCAACACCAAGGCTGTATCTCCTGAGACTGTTCATCCACATCAACACCAGGACTATTGTTCCAGAGACTGTTGATCCACATCAAGACCAGTACTATTGCTCCTGAGAATTTTCATCCACATAAACACAACGACTCTTGTTCCTTAGACTGTAATTCCACATCAGCACAAGTGCTTTTGTTCCTCAGAATGTTCATCCACATCAACACCAGGGCTATTGTTCCTGAGAATGTTCATCCACATCAACAGCAGGGCTATTGTTCCTGAGGCTTTTCATTCAGATCAACACCAATGCTATTGTTCCTGAGACAGTTCATTCCCATCAACACCAGCACTATTGTTCCTAATACTGTTCATCCACATAAACATAAGGGTTATTGTTCCTGAGACTGTACATCAACATCATCACCAGGGTTATTGTTCCTGAGAATGTTCATCCACATCAACACCAGGGCTATTGTTCCTGAGAATGCTTTCCACATCAACGCCAGGACTATTGTTCCTGATAGTGTTCATCCACATCAACACCAGAACCATTGTTCCTATGACTGTTCATCCGTATCAACAACAGGGCTATTGTTCCTGAAAATGTCCATCCACATCAACACCAGGGCTATTGTTCCTGAGACTGTTCATCCACATCAACACCAGAGCCATTGTTCCTGAGACTGTTCATCCATATCTACACCAGGGCTATTTTTCCTAAAAATGTTCATCCACATCAACAGCAGGGCTATTGTTCCTGAGAATGTTTATCCACATCAGCACCAAAGATGATTTTCCTGAGACTGTTCATCCATATCAACACCAGGGCTGTTGTTCCTGGGACTGTTCATTCCCATCAAAACCAGTGCTATTGTTCAGGAAACTGTTCATTCACATCAGTACCAGGGCTATTGTTCCTGAGAATGTACACCCACATCAACACCAGGGCTATTGTTCCTCAGAATGTTCATCCACATCAACACCAGGACTATTGTTCCTGAGACTGTTCATCCACATCAACACCAGGGCTATCGTTCCTGGGACTGTTCATTCCTATCAACTCCAGAACTATTGTTCCAGAGACTTTTGATCCACATCAACACCAGTACTAGTGTTCCTGAGAATGTTCATCCACATCAACAGCAGGGCTATTGTTCCTGAGGCTTTTCATTCAGATCAACGCCAATGCTATTGTTCCTGAGACTGTTCATTCCCATCAACACCAGGACTATTGTTCCTAAGACTGTTCATCCACATAAACACCAGGGTTATTGTTCCTGAGACTGTACATCAACATCATCACCAGGATTATTGTTCCTGAGAATGTTCATCCACATCAACGCCAGGACTATTGTTCCTGATAGTGTTCATCCACATCAACACCAGAACTATTGTTCCTATGACTGCTCATCCGTATCATCAACAGGGCTATTGTTCCTGAAAATGTCCATCCACATCAACACCAGGGCTATTGTTCCTGAGACTGTTCATCCACATCAACACCAGAACCATTGTTCCTGAGACTGTTCATGTATATCAACACCAGGGCTGTTTTTCCTGAGAATGTTTATCCACATCAACACCAAAGCTAATGTTCCTGAGACTGTTCATCCATCTCTACAACAGGGCTATTGTTCCTAAAAATGTTCATCCGCATCAACAGCAGGGCTATTGTTCCTGGGACTGTTCATTCCCATCAACACCAGGACTATTGTTCTTGAGACTGTTAATTCACATCAACGCCAGAGCTATTGTTCCTGAGACTGTTCATCCACATCAACACCAAGGCTATTTCTCCTGAGACTGTTCATCCTCATCAACACCAGGACTATTGTTCCAGAGACTGTTGATGCACATCAACACCAGTACTATTGTTCCTGAGATTGTTAATTCACATCAACACCAGAGCTATTGTTCCTGAGACTGTTCATCCACATCAAACACCAGGACTATTGTTCCTGAGACTGTTCATGAACATCAACTCCAGGGTTATTGTTCCTGAGATTGTTCGTTCCCATCTACACCAGGCTATTGTTCCTGAGATAGTTCATCCACATCAACGCCAGGGTTATTGTTCCTGAGATTTTTCATCCACATAAACACCAGGTCCATTTTTCCTTAGACTGTACATCCACATCAACACAAGGGCTTTTGTTCTGAGAATGTTCATCCACATCAACACCAGGGCTATTGTTCCTGAGAATGTTCATCCACAGCAACACCAGGGCTATTGTTCCTGAGACTGTTCATCCACATTAACACCAGGGCTGTTCTACCTGAGACTGTTCATCCATATCAACACCAGGGCTGTTCTTCCTGAGAATGTTTATCCACATCAACACCAAAGCTAATGTTCCTGAGACTGTTCATCCATATCTACACCAGGGCAATTGTTCTTAAAAATGTTCATCCACAGCAACTCCAGGGCTATTGTTCCTGAGAATGTACACCCGCATCAACACCAGGACTATTGTTCCTGAGACTGGACATCCACATCAACATCAGGGCTATTGATCATGAGACTGGTCATTCCCATCAAAACCAGGGCTATTGTTCCTGCAACCGTTCATCCACATCAACACCAGAGCTATTGTTCCTGAGAATGTTAATCCACATCAACACCAGGACTATTGTTCCTGAAACTGTGCATCCACATCAAAACCAGGGCTATTGTTCCTGAGATTGTTCATTCCCATCAAAACCAGGGCTTTGTTAATGAGACTGTTCATCCACATCAACACCAGGACGATAGTTCCTGAGGCTGTTCATCCACATCAACACCAGGAATGTTGTTCCTGAGTCTGTTCATTCCCATCAAAATCAGGGCTATTGTTTCTGCGACTGTTCATCCACATCAACACCAGGACTTTGCTCCAGAGACGGTTCATCCACATCAACAAAAGGGCTAATGTTCCTGAGACTGTTCATCCACATCAACACCAGGGCTATTGTTCCTGAGAATGTTCATTCCCATCAAAACCAGGGCTATTGTTCCTGAGACTGTTCATCCACATCAACACCAGTGCTATTGTACGTGAGACTGTTCATCCACATCAACACCAGGACCATTGTTCCTGAGACTGTTGATCCACATCAACACTAGGGCTATTGTTCCTGGGTTTTGTTCATTCCCATCAACACCAGGGCTATTGTTCCTGAGATTGTTAATTCATATCAACACCAGAGCTATTGTTCCTGAGACTGTTTATCCACATCAACACCAAGGCTGTATCTCCTGAGACTGTTCATCCACATCAACACCAGGACTATTGTTCCAGAGACTGTTGATCCACATCAAGACCAGTACTATTGCTCCTGAGAATTTTCATCCACATAAACACAACGACTCTTGTTCCTTAGACTGTAATTCCACATCAACACAAGTGCTTTTGTTCCTGAGAATGTTCATCCACATCAACACCAGGGCTATTGTTCCTGAGAATGTTCATCCACATCAACAGCAGGGCTATTGTTCCTGAGGCTTTTCATTCAGATCAACACCAATGCTATTGTTCCTGAGACAGTTCATTCCCATCAACACCAGCACTATTGTTCCTAATACTGTTCATCCACATAAACATAAGGGTTATTGTTCCTGAGACTGTACATCAACATCATCACCAGGGTTATTGTTCCTGAGAATGTTCATCCACATCAACACCAGGGCTATTGTTCCTGAGAATGCTTTCCACATCAACGCCAGGACTATTGTTCCTGATAGTGTTCATCCACATCAACACCAGAACCATTGTTCCTATGACTGTTCATCCGTATCAACAACAGGGCTATTGTTCCTGAAAATGTCCATCCACATCAACACCAGGGCTATTGTTCCTGAGACTGTTCATCCACATCAACACCAGAGCCATTGTTCCTGAGACTGTTCATCCATATCTACACCAGGGCTATTTTTCCTAAAAATGTTCATCCACATCAACAGCAGGGCTATTGTTCCTGAGAATGTTTATCCACATCAGCACCAAAGATGATTTTCCTGAGACTGTTCATCCATATCAACACCAGGGCTGTTGTTCCTGGGACTGTTCATTCCCATCAAAACCAGTGCTATTGTTCAGGAAACTGTTCATTCACATCAGTACCAGGGCTATTGTTCCTGAGAATGTACACCCACATCAACACCAGGGCTATTGTTCCTCAGAATGTTCATCCACATCAACACCAGGACTATTGTTCCTGAGACTGTTCATCCACATCAACACCAGGGCTATCGTTCCTGGGACTGTTCATTCCTATCAACTCCAGAACTATTGTTCCAGAGACTTTTGATCCACATCAACACCAGTACTAGTGTTCCTGAGAATGTTCATCCACATCAACAGCAGGGCTATTGTTCCTGAGGCTTTTCATTCAGATCAACGCCAATGCTATTGTTCCTGAGACTGTTCATTCCCATCAACACCAGGACTATTGTTCCTAAGACTGTTCATCCACATAAACACCAGGGTTATTGTTCCTGAGACTGTACATCAACATCATCACCAGGATTATTGTTCCTGAGAATGTTCATCCACATCAACGCCAGGACTATTGTTCCTGATAGTGTTCATCCACATCAACACCAGAGCTATTGTTCCTATGACTGCTCATCCGTATCATCAACAGGGCTATTGTTCCTGAAAATGTCCATCCACATCAACACCAGGGCTATTGTTCCTGAGACTGTTCATCCACATCAACACCAGAACCATTGTTCCTGAGACTGTTCATGTATATCAACACCAGGGCTGTTTTTCCTGAGAATGTTTATCCACATCAACACCAAAGCTAATGTTCCTGAGACTGTTCATCCATCTCTACAACAGGGCTATTGTTCCTAAAAATGTTCATCCGCATCAACAGCAGGGCTATTGTTCCTGGGACTGTTCATTCCCATCAACACCAGGACTATTGTTCTTGAGACTGTTAATTCACATCAACGCCAGAGCTATTGTTCCTGAGACTGTTCATCCACATCAACACCAAGGCTATTTCTCCTGAGACTGTTCATCCTCATCAACACCAGGACTATTGTTCCAGAGACTGTTGATGCACATCAACACCAGTACTATTGTTCCTGAGATTGTTAATTCACATCAACACCAGAGCTATTGTTCCTGAGACTGTTCATCCACATCAACACCAAGGCAATTTCTCCTGAGACTGTTCATCCTCATCAACACCAGGACTATTGTTCCAGAGACTGTTGATGCACATCAACACCAGTACTATTGTTCCTGAGACTGTTCATTCCTATCAACACCAGGACTATTGTTCCTGAGACTGTTCATCCACATAAACACCAGGGTTCTTGTTCCTGAGAATGTTCATCTGCATCAACACAAGGGCTATTGTTCCTGAGAATATTCATCCACATCAACTGCATTGATATTGTTCCTGAGACTGTTCATTCCAATCAATACCAGGGCTATTGTTCCTGAGACTATTCATTCACATCAACACGGGGGCTATTGTTCCTAAGACTGTTTAGCCACATAAACACCAGGACTATTGTTCCTGAGAATGTTCATCCACATCAACACAAGGGCTATTGTTCCTGAGACTGTTCATCCACATGAACACCAGGGCTATTGTTCCTGTGAATGTTTATCCACATCAACACCAGGACTGTTGTTCCTGAGACTGTTCATGTATATCAACACCAGGGCTGTTCTTCCTGAGAATGTTTATCCACATCAACACAAAAGCTAATGTTCCTGAGACTGTTCATCCATATCTACACCAGGGCTATTGTTCCCAAAATGTTCATCCACATCAACACCAGTGCTATAGTTCCTGAGACTATTCATTCCCAACAAAAACAGTTCTATTGTTCATGAAACTGTTCATCCACATCAGTACCTGTGCGATTGTTCCTGAGACTGTTCATCCACTTCAATACCAGGGCTAATGATCCAGAGACTGTTCATCCATATCAACACCAGAGCTATTTTTCCTGAGAATGTTCATCCGCATCAGCACCAGGGCTATTGTTCATGAGACTGTTCATCCACATCAACACCAGGCAATTGTTCTTAAAAATGACCATCCACATCAACACCAGGGCTATTGTACCAGAGAATGTTCATCCACATCAACACCAGGGCTATTGTTCCTGAGACTGTTCATCCACATTAACACAAGGGCTGTTCTTCCTTAGACTGTTCATCTACATCAACACGAGAACCATTGTTCCTGAGACTGTTCATCCACATCAACACCAGGGTAATTGTTCTTAAAAATGTTCATCCACATCAACACCAAAGCTAATGTTCCTGAGACTGTTCTTCCATATCTGCACCAGGGCAATTGTTCTTAAAAATGTTCATCCACATCAACAGCAGGGCCATTGTTCCTGAGAATTTTCATCCACAGCAACTCCAGGGCTATTGTTCCTGAGACTGTACACCCACATCAACACCAGGACTATTGTTCCTGAGACTGTACATCCACATCAACATCAGGGCTATCGTTCATGAGACTGGTCATTCCCATCAAAACCAGGGCTATTGTTCCTCAACTGTTCATCCACATCAACACCAGAGATATTGTTCGTGAGAATGTTAATCCACATCAACACCAGGACTATTGTTCCTGAGAATGTGCATCCACGTCCAAACCAGGGCTATTGTTCCTGAGATTGTTCATTCCCATCAAAACCAGGGCTTTGTTAATGAGACTGTTCATCCACATCAACACCAGGGCTATTGTTCCTGAGATTGTTCATTCCCATCAAAACCAGGGCTATTCTTACTGGGAATGTTCATCCACATCAACACCAGGACTATAGTTCCTGAGACTGTTCATCCACATCAACACCTGGGCTATTGTTCCTGAGACTGTTCATTCCCATCAAAACAAGGGCTATTGTTTCTGAGACTGTTCATCCACATCAACACCAGGACTTTGCTCCAGAGACGGTTCATCCACATCAACAAAAGGGCTAATGTTCCTGAGACAGTTCATCCACATCAACACCAGGGCTATTGTTCGTGAGAATGTACATTCCCATCAAAACCAGGGCTATTGTTCCTGAGACTGTTCATCCACATCTACACCAGTGCTATTGCACCTGAGACTGTTCATCCACATCAACACCAGGGCTATTGATCCTGGCACTGTTCATTCCCATCAACACCAGGGCTATTGTTCCTGAGACTGTTAATTCAAATCAACACCAGGACTATTGTTCCTGAGAATGTTCATCCACATCAACACCAGGGCTATTGTTCCTGAGAAAGTTCATCCACATCAACGCCAGGACTATTGTTCCTGATAGTGTTCATCCACATCAACACCAGAACCATTGTTCCTATGACTGTTCATCCATATCAACACCAGGGCTATTTTTCCTGCAAATGTCCATCCACATCAACACCAGGGCTATTGTTCCTGAGACTGTACATCCACATCAATACCAGGGCTATTGTTCCTGAGAATGTTTATCCACAGCTACACCAAGGCTATTGTTCCTGAGACTGTTCATCCACAATAATACCAGGGCTGTTCTTCCTGAGACTGTTCATCCACCTCAACACCAGGACTGTTGTTCCTGAGACTGTTCATCCACATCAACACCCGAACCATTGTTCCTGAGACTGTTCATCCATATCAAAACCAGGGCTATTGTTCCTGAAAATGTTCATCCATATCAACACCAGGGCTATTTTTCCTGAGAATGTTCATTCACATCAACACAGGGACTATTGTTCCTGAGACTGTTCATTCTCATCAACACAAGAGCTAGTATCCCTGAGACTGTTCATCCACATCAACACCAGGGCTATTGTTCCTGAGAATGTTCATGCACATCAACACCAGTGCTATTGTTCCTGAGACTGTTCATCCACATCAACACCAGGGCTATTGTTCCTGACAATGTTCATCCACAGCAACACCAGGGCTATTGTGACTGAGACTGTTCATCCACATAAACACCAGGGCTATTGTTCCTGAGAATGTTCATCCACATCAGCAGCAGGGCTATTGTTCCTGAGACTGTTCATCCACGTCAACACCAGGGCTATTGTTCCCAAGACTGTTTAGCCACATAAACACCAGAACTATTGTTCCTGAGACTGGACATCCACATCAACACCAGAGCTATTGTTCCTGAGACTGTTCATCCACATCAACACCACAGCTGTTGTTCCTGAGACTGTTCATCCACATCGAAACCGGGGCTATTTTTCCTGAGAATGTTCATCCACATCAACACCAGGACTATTGTTCCTGAGAATGTTCATCCACATCAACACCTTGGCTATTGTTCCTGAGAATGTTCATCCACATCATCACCAGGGCTATTGTTCCTGAGAATGTTCATGTTGATCAACAACAGGACTATTGTTCCTGAGAATGTTCATCCACATCAACACCTTGGCTATTGTTCCTGAGAATGTTCATCCACATCAAGACCAGGGCTATTGTTCCAGAAAATGTTCATGCACATCAACACCAGGGCTATTGTTCCTGAGAATGTTGATCCACATCAACACGAGAGTTATTGTTCCTGAGACTGTTCATCCACATCAACACCAGGGCTATTGTTCCTGAGAATGTTCATTACATCAACACTAGGGCGATTGTTCCTGAGAATGTTCATCCACATCAAAACCAGGGCTATTGTTCATGAGACTGTTCATCCACATCAACACCAGAACGATTGTGCCTGAGACTGTTCATCCACAGCAACACCAGGGCTATTGTCCCTGTGACTGTTCATGCACATCAAAACCAGGGCTATTGTCCCTGAGACTTTTCATTCCCATCAACACCAGGGCTATTGTTCATGAGACTGTTCATCCACTTCAACACCAGGGCTACAGTTCCTAAGACAGTTTAGCCACATAAACACCAGATCTATTGTTACTGAGAATGTCCATCCACATCAACACCAGGGCTATTGTTCCTGAGACTGTGAATCCACATCAACACGAGGGTTATTGCTCCTGAGACTGTTCATCCACATCAACACCAGGGCTGTTGTTCCTGAGACTGTTCATCCACATCAACACCAGGGCTATTGGTCCTGAGACTGTTCATCCACATCAACACCAAGGCTAGTGTTCCTAAGACTTTTTAGCCACATAAACACCAGAACTATTGTTACTGAGAATGTCCATCCACATCAAAACCAGGGCTATTGTTCCTGACACTTTTCATCCACTTCAACACCTTGGCTATTGTTCCTGAGAATGTTCATCCACATCAACACCAGGGCTATTGTTCCTGAGAATGATCATCCACATCAACACCTTGGCTTTTGTTCCTGAGACAGTTCATCCACATCAAAACAAGAGCTATTTTTCCTGAGAATGTTCATCCAAATCAACACCAGGGCTATTGTTCCTGAGAATGTTGATCGACATCAACACGAGAGTTATTGTTCCTGAGAATGTTCATGCACCTCAACACCAGGACTGTTGTTCCTGAGACTGTTCATCCACATCAACACCCGAACCATTGTTCCTGAGACTGTTCATCCATATCAAAACCAGGGCTATTGTTCCTGAAAATGTTCATCCACATCAACACCAGGGCTATTTTTCCTGATAATGTTCATCCACATCAACACAGGGACTATTGTTCCTGAGACTGTACATCCACATCAACACCAATGCTATTGTTCCTGAGACAGTTCATTCCCATCAACACCAGCACTATTGTTCCTAATACTGTTCATCCACATAAACATAAGGGTTATTGTTCCTGAGACTGTACATCAACATCATCACCAGGGTTATTGTTCCTGAGAATGTTCATCCACATCAACACCAATGCTATTGTTCCTGAGAATGCTTTCCACATCAACGCCAGGACTATTGTTCCTGATAGTGTTCATCCACATCAACACCAGAACCATTGTTCCTATGACTGTTCATCCGTATCAACAACAGGGCTATTGTTCCTGAAAATGTCCATCCACATCAACACCAGGGCTATTGTTTCAGAGACTGTACATCCACATCAATACCAGGGCTATTGTTCCTGAGAATGTTTATCCACAGCTACACCAAGGCTATTGTTCCTGAGACTGTTCATCCACAATAATACCAGGGCTGTTCTTACTGAGACTGTTCATCCACATCAGCATGAGAACCATTGTTCCTGAGACTGTTCATCCATATCAACACCAGGGCTGTTTTTCCTAAACATGTTCATCCACATCAACAGCAGGGCTATTTTTCCTGAGAATGTTTATCCACTTCAGCATCAAATATAATTTTCCTGAGACTGTTCATCCTTATCAACACCAGGGCTATTGTTCCTGAGACTGTTCATTCCCATCAAAACCAACGCTATTGTTCATGAAACTGTTCATTCACATCAGTGCCAGTGCGATTGTTCCTGAGAATCTTCATCCACATCAACACCAGGGCTAATGATCCAGAGACTGTTCATCCGTATCAACACCAGAGCTATTGTTCCTGAGAATTTTCATCCACATCAACACCAGGGTTATTGTTCCTGAGAATGTTCATCCACATGAATACAAGGGCTATTGTTCCTCAGAATGTTCATCCACATCAACAGCAGGGCTATTGTTCCTGAGACTGTTCATCCACATCAACACCAGGGCTATTGTTCCTGAGAATGTTCATCCACCTCAACACCAGGACTGTTGTTCCTGAGACTGTTCATCCACATCAACACCCGAACCATTGTTCCTGAGACTGTTCATCCATATCAAAACCAGGGCTATTGTTCCTGAAAATGTTCATCCATATCAACACCAGGGCTATTTTTCCTGAGAATGTTCATTCACATCAACACAGGGACTATTGTTCCTGAGACTGTTCATTCTCATCAACACAAGAGCTAGTATCCCTGAGACTATTCATCCACATCAACACCAGGGCTATTGTTCCTGAGAATGTTCATGCACATCAACACCAGTGCTATTGTTCCTGAGACTGTTCATCCACATCAACACCAGGGCTATTGTTCCTGAGAATGTTCATCCACAGCAACACCAGGGCTATTGTGACTGAGACTGTTCATCCACATAAACACCAGGGCTATTGTTCCTGAGAATGTTCATCCACATCAGCAGCAGGGCTATTGTTCCTGAGACTGTTCATCCACGTCAACACCAGGGCTATTGTTCCCAAGACTGTTTAGCCACATAAACAGCAGAACTATTGTTCCTGAGACTGGACATCCACATCAACACCAGAGCTATTGTTCCTGAGACTGTTCATCCACATCAACACCACAGCTGTTGTTCCTGAGACTGTTCATCCACATCGAAACCGGGGCTATTTTACCTGAGAATGTTCATCCACATCAACACCAGGACTATTGTTCCTGAGAATGTTCATCCACATCAACACCTTGGCTATTGTTCCTGAGAATGTTCATCCACATCATCACCAGGGCTATTGTTCCTGAGAATGTTCATGTTGATCAACAACAGGACTATTGTTCCTGAGAATGTTCATCCACATCAACACCTTGGCTATTGTTCCTGAGAATGTTCATCCACATCAAGACCAGGGCTATTGTTCCAGAAAATGTTCATGCACATCAACACCAGGGCTATTGTTCCTGAGAATGTTGATCCACATCAACACGAGAGTTATTGTTCCTGAGACTGTTCATCCACATCAACACCAGGGCTATTGTTCCTGAGAATGTTCATTACATCAACACTAGGGCGATAGTTCCTGAGAATGTTCATCCACATCAAAACCAGGGCTATTGTTCATGAGACTGTTCATCCACATCAACACCAGAACGATTGTGCCTGAGACTGTTCATCCACAGCAACACCAGGGCTATTGTCCCTGTGACTGTTCATGCACATCAAAACCAGGGCTATTGTCCCTGAGACTTTTCATTCCCATCAAGAGCAGGGCTATTGTTCCTGAGACTGTGAATCCACATCAACACGAGGGTTATTGCTCCTGAGACTGTTCATCCACATCAACAGCAGGGCTGTTGTTCATGAGAATTTCCATCCACATCAACACCAGGGCTATTGTTCATGAGACTGTTCATCCACTTCAACACCAGGGCTACTGTTCCTAAGACAGTTTAGCCACATAAACACCAGATCTATTGTTACTGAGAATGTCCATCCACATCAACACCAGGGCTATTGTTCCTGAGACTGTGAATCCACATCAACACGAGGGTTATTGCTCCTGAGACTGTTCATCCACATCAACACCAGGGCTGTTGTTCCTGAGACTGTTCATCCACATCAACACCAGGGCTATTGGTCCTGAGACTGTTCATCCACATCAACACCAAGGCTAGTGTTCCTAAGACTTTTTAGCCACATAAACACCAGAACTATTGTTACTGAGAATGTCCATCCACATCAAAACCAGGGCTATTGTTCCTGACACTTTTCATCCACTTCAACACCTTGGCTATTGTTCCTGAGAATGTTCATCCACATCAACACCAGGGCTATTGTTCCTGAGAATGATCATCCACATCAACACCTTGGCTTTTGTTCCTGAGACTGTTCATCCACATCAAAACAAGAGCTATTTTTCCTGAGAATGTTCATCCACATCAACACCAGGGCTATTTTTCCTGATAATGTTCATCCACATCAACACAGGGACTATTGTTCCTGAGACTGTACATCCACATCAACACCAATGCTATTGTTCCTGAGACAGTTCATTCCCATCAACACCAGCACTATTGTTCCTAATACTGTTCATCCACATAAACATAAGGGTTATTGTTCCTGAGACTGTACATCAACATCATCACCAGGGTTATTGTTCCTGAGAATGCTCATCCACATCAACACCAGGGCTATTGTTCCTGAGAATGCTTTCCACATCAACGCCAGGACTATTGTTCCTGATAGTGTTCATCCACATCAACACCAGAACCATTGTTCCTATGACTGTTCATCCGTATCAACAACAGGGCTATTGTTCCTGAAAATGTCCATCCACATCAACACCAGGGCTATTGTTCCTGAGACTGTTCATCCACATCAACACCAGAGCCATTGTTCCTGAGACTGTTCATCCATATCTACACCAGGGCTATTTTTCCTAAAAATGTTCATCCACATCAACAGCAGGGCTATTGTTCCTGAGAATGTTTATCCACATCAGCACCAAAGATGATTTTCCTGAGACTGTTCATCCATATCAACACCAGGGCTGCTGTTCCTGGGACTGTTCATTCCCATCAAAACCAGTGCTATTGTTCAAGAAACTGTTCATTCACATCAGTACCAGGGCTATTGTTCCTGAGAATGTACACCCACATCAACACCAGGGCTATTGTTCCTCAGAATGTTCATCCACATCAACACCAGGACTATTGTTCCTGAGACTGTTCATCCACATCAACACCAGGGCTATCGTTCCTGGGACTGTTCATTCCTATCAACACCAGGACTATTGTTCCAGAGACTTTTGATCCACATCAACACCAGTACTAGTGTTCCTGAGAATGTTCATCCACATCAACAGCAGGGCTATTGTTCCTGAGGCTTTTCATTCAGATCAACGCCAATGCTATTGTTCCTGAGACTGTTCATTCCCATCAACACCAGGACTATTGTTCCTAAGACTGTTCATCCACATAAACACCAGGGTTATTGTTCCTGAGACTGTACATCAACATCATCACCAGGATTATTGTTCCTGAGAATGTTCATCCACATCAACGCCAGGACTATTGTTCCTGATAGTGTTCATCCACATCAACACCAGAACTATTGTTCCTATGACTGCTCATCCGTATCATCAACAGGGCTATTGTTCCTGAAAATGTCCATCCACATCAACACCAGGGCTATTGTTCCTGAGACTGTTCATCCACATCAACACCAGAACCATTGTTCCTGAGACTGTTCATGTATATCAACACCAGGGCTGTTTTTCCTGAGAATGTTTATCCACATCAACACCAAAGCTAATGTTCCTGAGACTGTTCATCCATCTCTACAACAGGGCTATTGTTCCTAAAAATGTTCATCCGCATCAACAGCAGGGCTATTGTTCCTGGGACTGTTCATTCCCATCAACACCAGGACTATTGTTCTTGAGACTGTTAATTCACATCAACGCCAGAGCTATTGTTCCTGAGACTGTTCATCCACATCAACACCAAGGCTATTTCTCCTGAGACTGTTCATCCTCATCAACACCAGGACTATTGTTCCAGAGACTGTTGATGCACATCAACACCAGTACTATTGTTCCTGAGATTGTTAATTCACATCAACACCAGAGCTATTGTTCCTGAGACTGTTCATCCACATCAACACCAAGGCAATTTCTCCTGAGACTGTTCATCCTCATCAACACCAGGACTATTGTTCCAGAGACTGTTGATGCACATCAACACCAGCACTATTGTTCCTGAGACTGTTCATTCCTATCAACACCAGGACTATTGTTCCTGAGACTGTTCATCCACATAAACACCAGGGTTCTTGTTCCTGAGAATGTTCATCTGCATCAACACAAGGGCTATTGTTCCTGAGAATATTCATCCACATCAACTGCATTGATATTGTTCCTGAGACTGTTCATTCCAATCAATACCAGGGCTATTGTTCCTGAGACTATTCATTCACATCAACACGGGGGCTATTGTTCCTAAGACTGTTTAGCCACATAAACACCAGGACTATTGTTCCTGAGAATGTTCATCCACATCAACACAAGGGCTATTGTTCCTGAGACTGTTCATCCACATGAACACCAGGGCTATTGTTCCTGTGAATGTTTATCCACATCAACACCAGGACTGTTGTTCCTGAGACTGTTCATGTATATCAACACCAGGGCTGTTCTTCCTGAGAATGTTTATCCACATCAACACAAAAGCTAATGTTCCTGAGACTGTTCATCCATATCTACACCAGGGCTATTGTTCCCAAAATGTTCATCCACATCAACACCAGTGCTATAGTTCCTGAGACTATTCATTCCCAACAAAAACAGTTCTATTGTTCATGAAACTGTTCATCCACATCAGTACCTGTGCGATTGTTCCTGAGACTGTTCATCCACTTCAATACCAGGGCTAATGATCCAGAGACTGTTCACCCATATCAACACCAGAGCTATTTTTTCCTGAGAATGTTCATCCGCATCAGCACCAGGGCTATTGTTCATGAGACTGTTCATCCACATCAACACCAGGCAATTGTTCTTAAAAATGACCATCCACATCAACACCAGGGCTATTGTACCAGAGAATGTTCATCCACAGCAACACCAGGGCTATTGTTCCTGAGACTGTTCATCCACATTAACACAAGGGCTGTTCTTCCTTAGACTGTTCATCTACATCAACACGAGAACCATTGTTCCTGAGACTGTTCATCCACATCAACACCAGGGTAATTGTTCTTAAAAATGTTCATCCACATCAACACCAAAGCTAATGTTCCTGAGACTGTTCTTCCATATCTGCACCAGGGCAATTGTTCTTAAAAATGTTCATCCACATCAACAGCAGGGCCATTGTTCCTGAGAATTTTCATCCACAGCAACTCCAGGGCTATTGTTCCTGAGACTGTACACCCACATCAACACCAGGACTATTGTTCCTGAGACTGTACATCCACATCAACATCAGGGCTATCGTTCATGAGACTGGTCATTCCCATCAAAACCAGGGCTATTGTTCCTCAACTGTTCATCCACATCAACACCAGAGATATTGTTCGTGAGAATGTTAATCCACATCAACACCAGGACTATTGTTCCTGAGAATGTGCATCCACGTCCAAACCAGGGCTATTGTTCCTGAGATTGTTCATTCCCATCAAAACCAGGGCTTTGTTTATGAGACTGTTCATCCACATCAACACCAGGGTTATTGTTCCTTAGACTGTTCATCCACATCAACACCAGGGCTATTCTTACTGAGAATGTTCATCCACATCAACACCAGGACTATAGTTCCTGAGACTGTTCATCCACATCAACACCTGGGCTATTGTTCCTGAGACTGTTCATTCCCATCAAAACAAGGGCTATTGTTTCTGAGACTGTTCATCCACATCAACACCAGGACTTTGCTCCAGAGACGGTTCATCCACATCAACAAAAGGGCTAATGTTCCTGAGACAGTTCATCCACATCAACACCAGGGCTATTGTTCGTGAGAATGTACATTCCCATCAAAACCAGGGCTATTGTTCCTGAGACTGTTCATCCACATCTACACCAGTGCTATTGCACCTGAGACTGTTCATCCACATCAACACCAGTGCTATTGATCCTGGCACTGTTCATTCCCATCAACACCAGGGCTATTGTTCCTGAGACTGTTCATGCACATCAACACCAAGGCTATTGTTCCAGAGACTGTTGATCCACATCAACACCAGTACTATTGTTCCTGAGACTGTTCATCCACATAAACACCAGGGTTATTGTTCCTGAGACTGTACATCAACATCAACACCAGGACTATTGTTCCTGAGAATGTTCATCCACATCAACACCAGGGCTATTGTTCCTGAGAAAGTTCATCCACATCAACGCCAGGACTATTGTTCCTGATAGTGTTCATCCACATCAACACCAGAACCATTGTTCCTATGACTGTTCATCCATATCAACACCAGGGCTATTTTTCCTGCAAATGTCCATCCACATCAACACCAGGGCTATTGTTCCTGAGACTGTACATCCACATCAATACCAGGGCTATTGTTCCTGAGAATGTTTATCCACAGCTGCACCAAGGCTATTGTTCCTGAGACTGTTCATCCACAATAATACCAGGGCTGTTCTTCCTGAGACTGTTCATCCACATCAGCACGAGAACCATTGTTCCTGAGACTGTTCATCCATATCAACACCAGGGCTGTTCTTCCTGAGAATGTTTATCCACATCAACACCAAAGCTAATGTTCCAGAAACTGTTCATCCATATCTGTACCAGGGCAATTGTTCTTAAAAATGTTCATCCACATCAACAGCAGGGCTATTGTTCCTGAGAATCTTCATCCACAGCAACTCCAGGGCTATTGTTCCTGAGACTGTGCACCCACATCAATACCAGGACTATTTTTCCTGAGACTGTTCATCCATATCTGCACCAGGGCAATTTTTCTTAAAAATGTCCATCCACATCAACACCAGGGCTATTTTTCCTGAGAATGTTCATCAAAATCAACAGCAGGGCTATTGTTCCTGAGGCTTTCCATTCAGATCAACACCAATGCTATTGTTCCTGAGACTGTTCATTCCCATCAACACCAGGAGTATTGTTCCTGAGACTGTACATCAACATCAACACCAGGGTTATTGCTCCTGAGAATGTTCATCCACATCAACACCAGGGCTATTGTTCCTGAGAATGCTCATCCACATCAACACCAGAACCATTGTTCCTATGATTGTTCATCCATATCAACAACAGGGCTATTGTTCCTGAAAATGTCCATCCACATCAACACCAGGGCTATTGTTCCTGAGACTGTTCATCCACATCAACACCAGAATCTTGTTCCTGAGATTGTTCATGTATATCAACACCAGGGCTGTTCTTCCTAAACATGTTCATCCACATCAACAGCAGGGCTATTTTTCCTGAGAATGTTTATCCACTTCAGCATCAAATATAATTTTCCTGAGACTGTTCATCCTTATCAACACCAGGGCTATTGTTCCTGAGACTGTTCATTCCCATCAAAACCAACGCTATTGTTCATGAAACTGTTCATTCACATCAGTGCCAGTGCGATTGTTCCTGAGAATCTTCATCCACATCAACACCAGGGCTAATGATCCAGAGACTGTTCATCCGTATCAACACCAGAGCTATTGTTCCTGAGAATGTTCATCCACATCAACACCAGGGTTATTGTTCCTGAGACTGTTCATCCACATGCACACCAGGGCTATTGTTCCTGAGAATGTTCATCCACATGAATACAAGGGCTATTGTTCCTCAGAATGTTCATCCACATCAACAGCAGGGCTATTGTTCCTGAGACTGTTCATCCACATCAACACCAGGGCTATTGTTCCTGAGAATGTTCATCCACCTCAACACCAGGACTGTTGTTCCTGAGACTGTTCATCCACATCAACACCCGAACCATTGTTCCTGAGACTGTTCATCCATATCAAAACCAGGGCTATTGTTCCTGAAAATGTTCATCCATATCAACACCAGGGCTATTTTTCCTGAGAATGTTCATCCACATCAACACAGGGACTATTGTTCCTGAGACTGTTCATTCTCATCAACACAAGAGCTAGTATCCCTGAGACTGTTCATCCACATCAACACCAGGGCTATTGTTCCTGAGAATGTTCATGCACATCAACACCAGTGCTATTGTTCCTGAGACTGTTCATCCACATCAACACCAGGGCTATTGTTCCTGAGAATGTTCATCCACAGCAACACCAGGGCTATTGTGACTGAGACTGTTCATCAACATAAACACCAGGACTATTGTTCCTGAGAATGTTCATCCACATCAGCAGCAGGGCTATTGTTCCTGAGACTGTTCATCCACGTCAACATCAGGGCTATTGTTCCCAAGACTGTTTAGCCACATAAACACCAGAACTATTGTTCCTGAGACTGGACATCCACATCAACACCAGAGCTATTGTTCCTGAGACTGTTCATCCACATCAACACCACAGCTGTTGTTCCTGAGACTGTTCATCCACATCGAAACCGGGGCTATTTTTCCTGAGAATGTTCATCCACATCAACACCAGGACTATTGTTCCTGAGAATGTTCATCCACATCAACACCTTGGCTATTGTTCCTGAGAATGTTCATCCACATCATCACCAGGGCTATTGTTCCTGAGAATGTTCATGTTGATCAACACCAGGACTATTGTTCCTGAGAATGTTCATCCACATCAACACCTTGGCTATTGTTGCTGAGAATGTTCATCCACATCAAGACCATGGCTATTGTTCCTGAAAATGTTCATGCACATCAACACCAGGGCTATTGTTCCTGAGAATGTAGATCCACATCAACACGAGATTTATTGTTCCTGAGACTGTTCATCCACATCAACACAAGGGCTATTGTTCCTGTGAATGTTCATCCACATCAACACTAGGGCTATTGTTCCTGAGAATGTTCATCCACATCAAGACCAGGGCTATTGTTCCTGAAAATGTTCATGCACATCGACACCAGGGCTATTGTTCCTGAGAATGTTGATCCACATCAACACGAGAGTTATTGTTCCTGAGACTGTTCATCCACATCAACACCAGGGCTATTGTTCCTGAGAATGTTCATTACATCAACAGTAGGGCGATTGTTCCTGAGAATGTTCATCCACATCTACACCAGGGCTATTGTTCATGAGACTATTCATCCACATCAACACCAGGGCTATTGTTCCTGAGAATGTTCATCCACATCAAAACCAGGGCTATTGTTCATGAGAGAATTCATCCACATAAACACCAGGTCTATTGTTCCTGAGACTGTTCATCCACAGCAACACCAGGGCTATTGTCCCTGTGACTGTTCATCCACATCAAAACCAGGGCTATTGTCCCTGAGACTTTTCATTCCCATCAAGAACTGGGCTATTGTTCCTGAGACTGTGAATCCACATCAACACGAGGGTTATTGCTCCTGAGACTGTCATCCACATCAACAGCAGGGCTGTTGTTCATGAGAATTTCCATCCACATCAACACCAGGGCTATTGTTCATGAGACTGTTCATCCACTTCAACACCAGGGCTACTGTTCCTAAGACAGTTTAGCCACATAAACACCAGATCTATTGTTACTGAGAATGTCCATCCACATCAACACCAGGGCTATTGTTCCTGAGACTGTGAATCCACATCAACACGAGGGTTATTGCTCCTGAGACTGTTCATCCACATCAACACCAGGGCTGTTGTTCCTGAGACTGTTCATCCACATCAACACCAGGGCTATTGGTCCTTGAGACTGTACATCCACATCAACACCACGGCTAGTGTTCGTAAGACTTTTTAGCCACATAAACACCAGAACTATTGTTACTGAGAATGTCCATCCACATCAAAACCAGGGCTATTGTTCCTGACACTTTTCATCCACTTCAACACCTTGGCTATTGTTCCTGAGAATGTTCATCCACATCAACACCAGGGCTATTGTTCCTGAGAATGATCATCCACATCAACACCTTGGCTATTGTTCCTGAGTCTGTTCATCCACATCAAAACAAGAGCTATTTTTCCTGAGAATGTTCATCCGAATCAACACCAGGGCTATTGTTCCTGAGAATCTTGATCGACATCAACACGAGAGTTATTGTTCCTGAGAATGCTCATGCACCTCAACACCAGGACTGTTGTTCCTGAGACTGTTCATCCACATCAACACCCGAACCATTGTTCCTGAGACTGTTCATCCATATTAAAACCAGGGCTATTGTTCCTGAAAATGTTCATCCACATCAACACCAGGGCTATTTTTCCTGAGAATGTTCATCCACATCAACACAGGGACTATTGTTCCTGAGACTGTACATCCACATCAACACCAGGGCTATTGTTCCTGAGACTGTTCATTCTCATTAACACAAGAGCTATTATCCCTGAGACCGTTTATCCACATCAACACCAGGGCTATTGTTCCTGAGAATGTTCATGCACATCAACACCAGTGCTATTGTTTCTGAGACTGTTCATCCACATCAACACCAGGGCTATTGTTCCTGAGGATGTTCATCCACAGCAACACCAGGGCTATTGTTCCTGAGACTGTTCATCCACGTCAACACCAGGGCTATTGTTCATAAGACTGTTTAGCCACATAAACACCAGAACTATTGTTCCTGAGACTGTACATCCACATCAACACCAGGGCTATGTTCCTGAGACTGTTCATCCACATCAACACCAGAGCTGTTGTTCCTGAGACTGTTCATCCACATCAAAACCAGGGCTATTTTTCCTGAGAATGTTCATCCACATCAACACCAGGACTATTGTTCCTGAGAATGTTCATCCACATCAACAGCTTGGCTATTGTTCCTGAGAATGTTCATCCACATCAAGAACGGGGCTATTGTTCCAGGAAATGTTCATGCACAGCAACACCAGGGCTATTGATCCTGATAATGTTGATCCACATCAACACGAGAGTTATTGTTCCTGAGACTGTTCATCCACATCAACACCAGGGCTATTGTTCCTGAGAATGTTCATCCACATCAACACGAGGGCTATTGTTCCTGAGAATGTTCATCCACATCTACACCAGGGCTATTGTTCATGAGAATATTCATGCACCTCAACACCAGGACTGTTGTTCCTGAGACTGTTCATCCACATCAACACCCGAACCATTGTTCCTGAGACTGTTCATCCATATCAAAACCAGGGCAATTTTTCCTGAAAATGTTCATCCACATCAACACCAGGGCTATTTTTCCTGAGAATGTTCATCCACATCAACACAGGGACTATTGTTCCTGAGACTGTACATCCACATCAACACCAGGGCTATTGTTCCTGAGAATGTTCATTCTCATTAACACAAGAGCTATTATCCCTGAGACCGTTTATCCACATCAAGACCCGGGCTATTGTTCCTGAAAATGTTCATGCACATCGACACCAGGGCTATTGTTCCTGAGAATGTTGATCGACATCAACACGAGAGTTATTGTTCCTGAGAATATTCATGCACCTCAACACCAGGACTGTTGTTCCTGAGACTGTTCATCCACATCAACACCCGAACCATTGTTCCTGAGACTGTTCATCCATATCAAAACCAGAGCAATTTTTCGTGAAAATGTTCATCCACATCAACACGAGGGCTATTTTTCCTGAGAATGTTCATCCACATCAACACAAAGACTATTGTTCCTGAGACTGTACATCCACTTCAACACCAGGGCTATTGTTCCTGAGACTGTTCATTCTCATTAACACAAGAGCTATTATCCCTGAGACCGTTTATCCACATCAACACCAGGGCTATTGTTCCTGAGAATGTTCATGCACATCAACACCAGTGCTATTGTTCCTGAGACTGTTCATCCACATCAACACCAGGGCTATTGTTCCTGAGGATGTTCATCCACAGCAACACCAGGGCTATTGGTCCTGAGACTGTTCATCCACATAAACACCAGGGCTATTTTTCCTGGGAATGTTCATCCACATCAACACCAGGGCTATTGTTCCTGAGACTGTTCATCCACGTCAACACCAGGGCTATTGTTCATAAGACTGTTTAGCCACATAAACACCAGAACTATTGTTCCTGAGACTGTACATCCACATCAACACCTTGGCTACTGTTCCTGAGAATGTTCATCTACGTCATCACCAGGGCTATTGTTCCTGAGAATGTTCATGTTGATCAACACCAGGACTATTGTTCCTGAGAATGTTCATCCACATCAACACCTTGGCTATTGTTCCTGAGAATGTTCATCCACATCAAGACCGGAGCTTTTCTTCCAGGAAATGTTCATGCACATCAACACCAGGGCTATTGTTCCTGAGAATGTTGGTCCACATCAACACGATAGTTATTGTTCCTGAGACTGTTCATCCACATCAAGACCAGGGCTATTGTTCCTGAGAATGTTCATCCAAATCAACACGAGGGCTATTGTTCCTGAGAATGTTCATCCACATCTACACCAGGGCTATAGTTCATGAGACTGTTCATCCACATCAACACCAGAACAATTGTGCCTGAGAATGTTCATCCACATCAAGACCAGGGCTATTGTTCCTGAAAATGTTCATGCACATCGACACCAGGGCTATTGTTCCTGAGAATGTTGATCGACATCAACATGAGAGTTATTGTTCCTGAGAATATTCATGCACCTCAACACCAGGACTGTTGTTCCTGAGACTGTTCATCCACATCAACACCCGAACCATTGTTCCTGAGACTGTTCATCCATATCAAAACCAGGGCAATTTTTCCTGAAAATGTTCATCCACATCAACACGAGGGCTATTTTTCCTGAGAATGTTCATCCACATCAACACAAAGACTATTGTTCCTGAGACTGTACATCCACATCAACACCAGGGCTATTGTTCCTGAGACTGTTCATTCTCATTAACACAAGAGCTATTATCCCTGAGACCGTTTATCCACATCAACACCAGGGCTATTGTTCCTGAGAATGTTCATGCACATCAACACCAGTGCTATTGTTCCTGAGACTGTTCATCCACATCAACACCAGGGCTATTGTTCCTGAGGATGTTCATCCACAGCAACACCAGGGCTATTGGTCCTGAGACTGTTCATCCACATAAACACCAGGGCTATTGTTCCTGGGAATGTTCATCCACATCAACACCAGGGCTATTGTTCCTGAGACTGTTCATCCACGTCAACACCAGGGCTATTGTTCATAAGACTGTTTAGCCACATAAACACCAGAACTATTGTTCCTGAGACTGTACATCCACATCAACACCTTGGCTACTGTTCCTGAGAATGTTCATCTACGTCATCACCAGGGCTATTGTTCCTGAGAATGTTCATGTTGATCAACACCAGGACTATTGTTCCTGAGAATGTTCATCCACATCAACACCTTGGCTATTGTTCCTGAGAGTGTTCATCCACATCAAGACCGGCGCTTTTCTTCCAGGAAATGTTCATGCACATCAACACCAGGGCTATTGTTCCTGAGAATGTTGATCCACATCAACACGATAGTTATTGTTCCTGAGACTGTTCATCCACATCAAGACCAGGGCTATTGTTCCTGAGAATGTTCATCCAAATCAACACGAGGGCTATTGTTCCTGAGAATGTTCATCCACATCTACACCAGGGCTATAGTTCATGCGACTGTTCATCCACATCAACACCAGAACAATTGTGCCTGAGAATGTTCATCCACATCAAGACCAGGGCTAATGTTCCTGAAAATGTTCATGCACATCGACACCAGGACGATTGTTCCTGAGAATGTTGATCCACATCAACACGAGAGTTATTGTTCCTGAGAATGTTCATGCACCTCAACACCAGGACTGTTGTTCCTGAGACTGTTCATCCACATCAACACCCGAACCATTGTTCCTTAGACTGTTCATCCATATCAAAACCAGGGCTATTGTTCCTGAAAATGTTCATCCACATCAACACCAAGGCTATTTTTCCTGAGAATGTTCATCCACATCAACACAAGGACTATTGTTCCTGAGACTGTACATCCACATCAACACCAGGGCTATTGTTCCTGAGACTGTTCATTCTCATTAACACAAGAGCTAATATCCCTGAGACCGTTTATCCACATCAACACCAGTGCTATTGTTCCTGAGAATGTTCATGCACATCAACACCAGTGCTATTGTTTCTGAGACTGTTCATCCACATCAACACCAGGGCTATTGTTCCTGAGGATGTTCATCCACAGCAACACCAGGGCTATTGTTCCTGAGACTGTTCATCCACGTCAACACCAGGGCTATTGTTCATAAGACTGTTTAGCCACATAAACACCAGAACTATTGTTCCTGAGACTGTACATCCACATCAACACCAGGGCTATGTTCCTGAGACTGTTCATCCACATCAACACCAGAGCTGTTGTTCCTGAGACTGTTCATCCACATCAAAACCAGGGCTATTTTTCCTGAGAATGTTCATCCACATCAACACCAGGACTATTGTTCCTGAGAATGTTCATCCACATCAACACCTTGGCTATTGTTCCTGAGAATGTTTATCCACATCAAGAACGGGGCTACTGTTCCAGGAAATGTTCATGCACAGCAACACCAGGGCTATTGTTCCTGATAAAGTTGATCCACATCAGCACGAGAGTTATTGTTCCTGAGACTGTTCATCCACATCAACACCAGGGCTATTGTTCCTGAGAATGTTCATCCACATCAACACCTTGGCTATTGTTCCTGAGAATGTTCATCCACATCTACACCAGGGCTATTGTTCATGAGACTGTTCATCCACATCAGCACCAGAACGATTGTGCCTGAGAATGTTCATCCACATCAAGACCAGGGCTATTGTTCCTGAAAATGTTCATGCACATCGACACCAGGGCTATTGTTCCTGAGAATGTTGATCGACATCAACACGAGAGTTATTGTTCCTGAGAATATTCATGCACCTCAACACCAGGACTGTTGTTCCTGAGACTGTTCATCCACATCAACACCCGAACCATTGTTCCTGAGACTGTTCATCCATATCAAAACCAGGGCAATTTTTCCTGAAAATGTTCATCCACATCAACACCAGGGCTATTTTTCCTGAGAATGTTCATCCACATCAACACAGGGACTATTGTTCCTGAGACTGTACATCCACATCAACACCAGGGCTATTGTTCCTGAGACTGTTCATTCTCATTAACACAAGAGCTATTATCCCTGAGACCGTTTATCCACATCAACACCAGGGCTATTGTTCCTGAGAATGTTCATGCACATCAACACCAGTGCTATTGTTCCTGAGACTGTTCATCCACATAAACACCAGGGCTATTGTTCCTGGGAATGTTCATCCACATCAACACCAGGGCTATTGTTCCTGAGACTGTTCATCCACGTCAACACCAGGGCTATTGTTCATAAGACTGTTTAGCCACATAAACACCAGAACTATTGTTCCTGAGACTGTACATCCACATCAACACCAGGGCTATGTTCCTGAGACTGTTCATCCACATCAACACCAGAGCTGTTGTTCCTGAGACTGTTCATCCACATCAAAACCAGGGCTATTTTTCCTGAGAATGTTCATCCACATCAACACCAGGACTATTGTTCCTGAGAATGTTCATCCACATCAACACCTTGGCTATTGTTCCTGAGAATGTTCATCCACATCAAGAACGGAGCTATTGTTCCAGGAAATGTTCATGCACAGCAACACCAGGGTTTTTGTTCCTGAGAATGTTGACCCACATCAACACGAGAGTTATTGTTCCTGAGACTGTTCATCCACATCAACACCAGGGCTATTGTTCCTGAGAATGTTCATCCACATCAACACGAGGGCTATTGTTCCTGAGAATGTTCATCCACATCTACACCAGGGCTATTGTTCATGAGACTGTTCATCCACATCAACACCAGAACGATTGTGCCTGAGAATGTTCATCCACATCAAGACCAGGGCTATTGTTCCTGAAAATGTTCATGCACATCGACACCTTGGCTACTGTTCCTCAGAATGTTGATCCACATCAACACGAGAGTTATTGTTCCTGAGAATGTTCATCCACATCAACACCAGGGCTATTGTTCCTGAGATTGTTCATCCACATCAACACCAGGGCTATTGTTCATGAGACTGTTCATCCACATCAACACCAGGGCTATTGTTCCTGAGACTGTTCATCCACATCAACACCAGGGATATTGTTCATGAGAGTATTCATCCACATAAACACCAGGTCTATTGTTCCTGAGACTGTTCATCCACAGCAACACCAGGGCTATTGTCCCTGTGTCTGTTCATGCACATCAAAACCAGGGCTATTGTTCCTGAGACTGTTCATTCCCATCAAGACCTGGGCTATTGTTCCTGAGACTGTGAATCCACATCAACACGAGGGTTATTGCTCCTGAGACTGTTCATCCACATCAACACCTTGGCTATTGTTCCTGAGAATGTTCATCCACGTCATCACCAGGGCTATTGTTCCTGAGAATGTTCATGTTGATCAACACCAGGACTATTGATCCTGAGAATGTTCATCCACATCAACACCTTGGCTATTGTTCCTGAGAATGTTCAGCCACATCAAGAACGGGGCTATTCTTCCAGGAAATGTTCATGCACATCAACACCAGGGCGATTGTTCCTGAGAATGTTGATCCACATCAACACGATAGTTATTGTTCCTGAGACTGTTCATCCACATCAAGACCAGGGCGATTGTTCCTGAGAATGTTCATCCAAATCAACACGAGGGCTATTGTTCCTGAGAATGTTCATCCACATCTACACCAGGGCTATAGTTCATGAGACTGTTCATCCACATCAACACCAGAACAATTGTGCCTGAGAATGTTCATCCACATCAAGACCATGGCTAATGTTCCTGAAAATGTTCATGCACATCGACACCAGGGCTATTGTTCCTGAGAATGTTGATCCACATCAACACGAGAGTTATTGTTCCTGAGAATGTTCATGCACCTCAACACCAGGACTGTTGTTCCTGAGACTGTTCATCCATATCAAAACCAGGGCTATTGTTCCTGAACGTGTTCATCCACATCAACACCAGGGCTATTTTTCCTGAGAATGTTCATGCACATCAACAGAGGGACTATTGTTCCTGAGACTGTACATCCATATCAACACCAGGGCTATTGTTCCTGAGACTGTTCATTCTCATTAACACAAGAGCTATTATCCCTGAGACCGTTTACCCACATCAACACCAGGGCAATTGTTCCTGAGGATGTTCATCCACAGCAACACCAGGGCTATTGTTCCAGAGACTGTTCATCCACATCAACACCAGGGCTATTGTTCCAGAGACTGTTCATCAACGTCAACACCAGGGCTATTGTTCCTAAGACTGTTTAGCCACTTAAACACCCGAACTATTGTTCCTGAGACTGTACATCCACATCAACACCAGAGCTGTTGTTCCTGAGACTGTTCATCCACATCAAAACCAGGGCTATTTTTCCTGAGAATTTTCATCCACATCAACACCAGGACTATTGTTCCTGAGAATGTTCATCCACATCAACACCTTGGCTATTGTTCCTGAGAATGTTCATCCACATCAAGAACGGGGCTATTGTTCCAGGAAATGTTCATGCACATCAACACGAGGGCTATTGTTGCTGAGAATGTTCATCCACATCTACACCAGTGCTATTGTTCATGAGACTGCTCATCCACATCAACACCAGAACGATTGTGCCTGAGAATGTTCATCCACATCAAGACCAGGGCTATTGTTGCTGAAAATGTTCACTGACATCGACACCAGGGCTATTGTTCCTGAGAATGTTGATCCACATCAACACGAGAGTTATTGTTCCTGAGAATGTTGATCCACATCAACACCAGGGCTATTGTTCCTGAGAATGTTCATCCACATCAACACTAGGGCTATTGTTCCTGAGAATGTTCATCCACATCAAAACCAGGGATATTGTTCCTGAGAATGTTCATCCACATAAACACCAGGTCTATTGTTCCTGAGACTGCTCATCCACAGCAACACCAGGGCTATTGTTCCTTTGACTGTTCATGCACATCAAAACAAGGGCTATTGTTCCTGAGACTGTTCATTCCCATCAAGACCTGGGCTATTGTTCCTGAGACTGTGAATCCACATCAACACGAGGGTTATTGCTCCTGTGACTGTTCATCCACATCACCACCTTGGCTATTCTTCCTGAGAATGTTCATCCACATCATCACCAGGGCTATTGTTCCTGAGAATTTTCATGTTGATCAACACCAGGACTATTGTTCCTGAGAATGTTCATCCACATCAAGACCTGGGCTATTCTTCCAGGAAATGTTCATGCACATCAACACCAGGGCTATTGTTCCTGAGAATGTTGATCCACATCAACACGAGAGTTATTGTTCCTGAGACTGTTCATCCACATCAACACCAGGGCTACTGTTCCTGAGAATGTTCATCCACATCAACACCTTGGCTATTGTTCCTGAGAATGTTCATCCACGTCATCACCTTGGCTATTGTTCCTGAGAATGTTCATCCACATCAAGAAAGGGGCTATTGTTCCAGGAAATGTGCATGCACATCAACACCAGGGCTATTGTTCCTGAGAATGTTCATCCACATCAACACCAGGGCTATTGTTCCTGAGGATGTTCATCCACAGCAACACCAGGGCTATTGGTCCTGAGACTGTTCATCCACATAAACACCAGGGCTATTGTTCCTGGGAATGTTCATCCACATCAACACCAGGGCAATAGTTCCTGAGACTGTTCATCCACGTCAACACCAGGGCTATTGTTCATAAGACTGTTTAGCCACATAAACACCAGAACTATTGTTCCTGAGACTGTACATCCACATCAACACCAGGGCTATGTTCCTGAGACTGTTCATCCACATCAACACCAGAGCTGTTGTTCCTGAGACTGTTCATCCACATCAAAACCAGGGCTATTTTTCCTGAGAATGTTCATCCACATCAACACCAGGACTATTGTTCCTGAGAATGTTCATCCACATCAACACCTTGGCTATTGTTCCTGAGAATGTTCATCCACATCAAGAACGGGGCTATTGTTCCAGGAAATGTTCATGCACAGCAACACCAGGGCTATTGTTCCTGAGAATGTTGATCCACATCAACACGAGAGTTATTGTTCCTGAGACTGTTCATCCACATCAACACCAGGGCTATTGTTCCTGAGAATGTTCATCCACATCAACACGAGGGCTATTGTTCCTGAGAATGTTCATCCACATCTACACCAGGGCTATTGTTCATGAGACTGTTCATCCACATCAACACCAGAACGATTGTGCCTGAGAATGTTCATCCACATCAAGACCAGGGCTATTGTTCCTGAAAATGTTCATGCACATCGACACCTTGGCTATTGTTCCTCAGAATGTTGATCAACATCAACACGAGAGTTATTGTTCCTGAGAATGTTCATCCACATCAACACCAGGGCTATTGTTCCTGAGATTGTTCATCCACATCAACACCAGGGCTATTGTTCATGAGACTGTTCATCCACATCAACACCAGGGCTATTGTTCCTGAGAATGTTCATGTTGATCAACACCAGGGATATTGTTCATGAGTGTATTCATCCACATAAACACCAGGTCTATTGTTCCTGAGACTGTTCATCCACAGCAACACCAGGGCTATTGTCCCTGTGTCTGTTCATGCACATCAAAACCAGGGCTATTGTTCCTGAGACTGTTCATTCCCATCAAGACCTGGGCTATTGTTCCTGAGACTGTGAATCCACATCAACACGAGGGTTATTGCTCCTGAGACTGTTCATCCACATCAACACCTTGGCTATTGTTCCTGAGAATGTTAATCCACGTCATCACCAGGGCTATTGTTCCTGAGAATGTTCATGTTGATCAACACCAGGACTATTGTTCCTGAGAATGTTCATCCACATCAACACCTTGGCTATTGTTCCTGAGAATGTTCATCCACATCAAGACCGGGGCTATTCTTCCAGGAAATATTCATGCACATCAACACCAGGGCTATTGTTCCTGAGAATGTTGATCCACATCAACACGATAGTTATTGTTCCTGAGACTGTTCATCCACATCAAGACCAGGGCTATTGTTCCTGAGAATGTTCATCCAAATCAACACGAGGGCTATTGTTCCTGAGAATGTTCATCCACATCAAGACCAGGGCTAATGTTCCTGAAAATGTTCATGCACATCGACACCAGGGCTATTGTTCCTGAGAATGTTGATCCACATCAACACGAGAGTTATTGTTCCTGAGAATGTTCAATCACCTCAACACCAGGACTGTTGATCCTGAGACTGTTCATCCACATCAACACCCGAACCATTGTTCCTGAGACTGTTCATCCATATCAAAACCAGGGCTATTGTTCCTGAAAATGTTCATCCACATCAACACCAGGGCTATTGTTCCTGAGACTGTACATCCACATCAACACCAGGGCTATTGTTCCTGAGACTGTTCATTCTCATTAACACAAGAGCTAGTATCCCTGAGACCGTTTATCCACATCAACACCTGGGCTATTGTTCCTGAGGATGTTCATCCACAGCAACACCAGGGCTATTGTTCCAGAGACTGTTCATCCACATCAACACCAGGGCTATTGTTCCTGAGACTGTTCATCAACGTCAACACCAGGGCTATTGTTCCTAAGACTGTTTAGCCACATAAACACCAGAACTATTGTTCCTGAGACTGTACATCCACATCAACACCAGGGCTATTGTTCCTGAGACTGTTCATCCACATCAAAACCAGGACTATTGTTCCTGAGAATGTTCATCCACAACAACACCTTGGCTATTGTTCCTGAGAATGTTCATCCACATCAAGAACGGGGCTATTGTTCCAGGAAATGTTCATGCACATCAACACCAGGGCTATTGTTCCTGAGAGTGTTGATCCACATCAACACGAGAGTTATTGTTCCTGAGACTGTTCATCCACATCAACACCAAGGCTATTGTTCCTGAGAATGTCCATCCACATCAACACGAGGGCTATTGTTGCTGAGAATGTTCATCCACATCTACACCAGTGCTATTGTTCATGAGACTGTTCATCCACATCAACACCAGAACGATTGTGCCTGAGAATGTTCATCCACATCGAGACCAGGGCTATTGTTGATGAAAATGTTCACTGACATCGACACCAGGGCTATTGTTCCTGAGAATGTTGATCCACATCAACACGAGAGTTATTGTTCCTGAGAATGTTCATCCACATCAACACCAGGGCTATTGTTCCTGAGAATGTTCATCCACATCAACACTAGGGCTATTGTTCCTGAGAATGTTCATCCACATCAAAACCAGGGATATTGTTCCTGAGAATGTTCATCCACATAAACACCAGGTCTATTGTTCCTGAGACTGTTCATCCACAGCAACACAAGGGCTATTGTCCCTTTGACTGTTCATGCACATCAAAACAAGGGCTATTGTTCCTGAGACTGTTCATTCCCATCAAGACCTGGGCTATTGTTCCTGAGACTGTGAATCCACATCAACACGAGGGTTATTGCTCCTGAGACTGTTCATCCACATCACCACCTTGGCTATTGTTCCTGAGAATGTTCATCCACATCATCACCAGGGCTATTGTTCCTGAGAATGTTCATGTTGATCAACACCAGGACTATTGTTCCTGAGAATGTTCATCCACATCAAGACCGGGGCTATTCTTCCAGGAAATGTTCATGCACATCAACACCAGGGCTATTGTTCCTGAGAATGTTGATCCACATCAACACGAGAGTTATTGTTCCTGAGACTGTTCATCCACATCAACACCAGGGCTACTGTTCCTGAGAATGTTCATCCACATCAACACCTTGGCTATTGTTCCTGAGAATGTTCATCCACATCATCACCTTGGCTATTGTTCCTGAGAATGTTCATCCACATCAAGAAAGGGGCTATTGTTCCAGGAAATGTACATGCACATCAACACCAGGGCTATTGTTCCTGAGAATGTTCATCCACATCAAGAACGGGGCTATTGTTCCAGGAAATGTACATGCACATCAACACCAGGGCTATTGTTCCTGACAATGTTGATCCACATCAAGAACGGGGCTATTGTTCCAGGAAATGTACATGCACATCAACACCAGGGCTATTGTTCCTGAGAATGTTGATCCACATCAACACGAGAGTTATTGTTCCTGAGACTGTTCATCCACATCAACACCAGGGCTATTGTTCCTGAGAATGTTCATCCACATCAACACGAGGGCTATTGTTCCTGAGAATGTTCATCCACATCTACACCAGGGCTATTGTTCATGAGACTGTTCATCCACATCAACACCAGAGCGATTGTGCCTGAGAATGTTCATCCACATCAAGACCAGGGCTATTGTTCCTCAGAATGTTGATCCACATCAACAGGAGAGTTATTGTTCCTGAGAATGTTCATCCACATCAACACCAGGGCTATTGTTCCTGAGAATGTTCATCCACATCAACACCAGGGCTATTGTTCATGAGACTGTTCATCCACATCAACACCAGGGCTATTGTTCCTGAGAAAGTTCATCCACATCACAACCAGGGATATTGTTCATGAGAGTATTCATCCACATAAACACCAGGTCTATTGTTCCTGAGACTGTTCATCCACAGCAACACCAGGGCTATTGTCTCTGTGACTGTTCATGCACATCAAAACCAGGGCTATTGTTCCTGAGACTGTTCATTCCCATCAAGACCTGAGCTATTGTTCCTGAGAATGTGAATCCACATCAACACGAGGGTTATTGCTCCTGAGACTGTTCATCCACATCAACACCTTGGCTGTTGTTCCTGAGAATGTTCATCCACATCATCACCAGGGCTATTGTTCCTGAGAATGTTCATGTTGATCAACACCAGGACTATTGTTCCTGGGAATGTTCATCCACATCAACACCTTGGCTATTGTTCCTGAGAATGTTCATCCACATCAAGACCGGGGCTATTCCTCCAGGAAATGTTCATGCACATCAACACCAGGGCTATTGTTCCTGAGAATGTTGATCCACATCAACACGAGAGTTATTGTTCCTGAGACTGTTCATCCACATCAACACCAGGGCTATTGTTCCTGAGAATGTTCATCCAAATCAACACGAGGGCTATTGTTCCTGAGATAGATCATCCACATCAACTCCAGAACAATTGTTCCTGAGAATGTTCATCCACATCTACACCAGGGCTATAGTTCATGAGACTGTTCATCTACATCAACACCAGAACAATTGTGCCTGAGAATGTTCATCCACATCAAGACCAGGGCTAATGTTCCTGAAAATGTTCATGCACATCGACACCAGGGCTATTGTTCCTGAGAATGTTCATGCACCTCAACACCAGGACTGTTGTTCCTGAGACTGTTCATCCACATCAACACCCGAACCATTGTTCCTGAGAATGTTCATCCATATCAAAACCAGGGCTATTTTTCCTGATAATGTTCATCCACATCAACACAGGGACTATTGTTCCTGAGACTGTACATCCACATCAACACCAGGGCTATTGTTCCTGAGACTGTTCATTCTCATCAACACAAGAGCTATTATCCCTGAGACCGTTTATCCACATCAACAACAGGGCTATTGTTCCTGAGGATGTTCATCCACAGCAACACCAGGGCTATTGTTCCTGAGACTGTTCATCCACATGAACACCAGGGCTATTGTTCCTGGGAATGTTCATCGACGTCAACACCAGGGCTATTGTTCCTAAGACTGTTTAGCCACATAAACACCAGAACTATTGTTCCTGAGACTGTACATCCACATCAACACCAGGGCTATTGTTCCTGAGACTGTTCATCCACATCAACACCAGAGCTGTTGTTCCTGAGACTGTTCATCCACATCAAAACCAGGGCTATTTTTCCTGAGAATTTTCATCCACATCAACACCAGGACTATTGTTCCTGAGAATGTTCATCCACATCAACACCTTGGCTATTGTTCCTGAGAATGTTCATCCACATCATCACCAGGGCTATTGTTCCTGAAAATGTTCATGTTGATCAACACCAGGACTATTGTTCCTGAGAATGTTCATCCACATCAACACCTTGGCTATTGTTCCTGAGAATGTTCATCCACATCAAGAACGGGGCTATTGTTCCAGGAAATGTTCATGCACATCAACAACAGGGCTATTGTTCCTGAGAATGTTGATCCACATCAACACGAGAGTTATTGTTCCTGAGACTGTTCATCCACATCAACTCCAAGGCTATTGTTCCTGAGAATGTTCATCCACATCAACACGAGGGCTGTTGTTCCTGAGAATGTTCATCCACATCTACACCAGTGCTATTGTTCATGAGACTGTTCATCCACATCAACACCAGAACGATTGTGCCTGAGAATGTTCATCCACATCAAGACCAGGGCTATTGTTGCTGAAAATGTTCACAGACATCGACACCAGGGCTATTGTACCTGAGAATGTTGATCCACATCAACACGAGAGTTATTGTTCCTGAGAATGTTCATCCACATCAACACCAGGGCTATTGTTCCTGAGAATGTTCATCCACATCAACACTTGGGCTATTGTTCCTGAGAATGTTCATCCACATAAACACCAGGTGTATTGTTCCTGAGACTGTTCATCCACAGCAACACCAGGGCGATTGTCCCTGTGACTGTTCATGCACATCAAAACAAGGGCTATTGTTCCTGCGACTGTTCATTCCCATCAAGACGTGGGCTATTATTCCTGAGACTGGGAATCCACATCAACACGAGGGTTATAGCTCCAGAGACTGTTCATCCACATCAACACCTTGGCTATTGTTCCTGAGAATGTTCATCCACATCATCACCAGGGCTATTGTTCCTGAGAATGTTCATGTTGATCAACACCAGGACTATTGTTCCTGAGAATGTTCATCCACATCAACACCTTGGCTATTGTTCCTGAGAATGTTCAATCACATCAAGACCGGGGTTTTTCAGCCAGGAAATGATCATGCACATCAACACCAGGGCGATTGTTCCTGAGAATGTTGATCCACATCAACACGAGAGTTATTGTTCCTGAGACTGTTCATCCACCTCAACACCAGGGCTATTGTACCTGAGAATGTTGATCCACATCAACACGAGAGTTATTGTTCCTGAGAATGTTCATCCACATCAACACCAGGGCTATTGTTCCTGAGAATGTTCATCCACATCATCACTAGGGCTATTGTTCCTGAGAATGTTCATCCACATAAACACCAGGTGTATTGTTCCTGAGACTGTTCATCCACAGCAACACCAGGGCGATTGTCCCTGTGACTGTTCATGCACATCAAAACAAGGGCTATTGTTCCTGAGACTGTTCATTCCCATCAAGACCTGGGCTATTGTTCCTGAGACTGTGAATCCACATCAACACGAGTGTTATAGCTCCAGAGACTGTTCATCCACATCAACACCTTGGCTATTGTTCCTGAGAATGTTCATCCACATCATCACCAGGGCTATTGTTCCTGAGAATGTTCATGTTGATCAACACCAGGACTATTGTTCCTGAGAATGTTCATCCACATCAACACCTTGGCTATTGTTCCTGAGAATGTTCAATCACATCAAGACCGGGGCTATTCAGCCAGGAAATGATCATGCACATCAACACCAGGGCGATTGTTCCTGAGAATGTTGATCCACATCAACACGAGAGTTATTGTTCCTGAGACTGTTCATCCACATCAACACCAGGGCTATTGTTCCTGAGAATGTTCATCCAAATCAACACGAGGGCTATTGTTCCTGAGAATGTTCATCCACATCTACACCAGGGCTATTGTTCATGAGACTGTTCATCCACATCAACACCAGAACGATTGTGCCTGAGAATGTTCATCCACATCAAGACCAGGGCTATTGTTGCTGAAAATGTTCAATGACATCGACACCAGGGCTATTGTTCCTGAGAATGTTGATCCACATCAACACGAGAGTTATTGTTCCTGAGACTGTTCATCCACATCAACACCAGGGCTATTGTTCCTGAGAATGTTCATCCAAATCAACACGAGGGCTATTGTTCCTGAGAATGTTCATCCACATCTACACCAGGGCTATTGTTCATGAGACTGTTCATCCACATCAACACCAGAACGATTGTGCCTGAGAATGTTCATCCACATCCAGACCAGGGCTATTGTTGCTGAAAATGTTCACTGACATCGACACCAGGGCTATTGTTCCGGAGACTGTTCATCCACATCAACACCAGGGCTATTGTTCCTGAGAATGTTCATGCAAATCAACACGAGGGCTATTGTTCCTGAGAATGTTCATCCACATCTACACCAGGGCTATTGTTCATGAGACTGTTCATCCACATCAACACCAGAACGATTGTTCCTGAGACTGTTCATCCACATCAACACCAGGGCTATTGTTCATGAGACTGTTCATCCACATCAACTCCAGGGCTATTGTTCCTGAAAATGTTCATCCACATCAAAACCAGGGATATTGTTCATGAGAGTATTCATCCACATAAACACCAGGTCTATTGTTCCTGAGACTGTTCATCCACAGCAACACCAGGGCTATTGTCCCTGTGACTGTTCATGCACATCAAAACCAGGGCTATTGTTCCTGAGACTGTTCATTCCCATCAAGACCTGGGCTATTGTTCCTGAGACTGTGAATCCACATCAACACGAGGTTATTGCTCCTGAGACTGCTCATCCACATCAACACCAGGGTTGTTGTTCCTGAGAATTTCCATCCACATCAACACCATTGCTATTGTTCATGAGACTGTTCATCCACATCAATACCAGGGCTACTGTTCCTAAGACAGTTTAGCCACATAAACACCAGAACTATTGTTCCTGAAACTGTTCATCCACATCAACACCAGGTCTATTGGTCCTGAGACTGTTCATCCACATCAACACCAAGGCTATTGTTCCTGAGACTGTCCATCCACATCAACACCAGGGCTATTGTTCCTGAGACTGTTCATCCACATCAACACCAAGGCTATTGTTCCTAAGACTGTTTCGCCACATAAACACCAGAACTATTGTTCCTGAGACTGTTAATCCACATCAACACCTTGGCTATTGTTCCTGAGAATGTTCATCCACATCAACACCAGGGCTATTGTTCCTGAGAATGATCATCCACATCAACACCTTGGCTATTGTTCCTGAGACTGTTCATCCACATCAAAACAAGAGCTATTTTTCCTGAGAATGTTCATCCAAATCAACACCAGGGCTATTGTTCCTGAGAATGTTGATCCAAATCAACACGAGAGTTATTGTTCCTGAGACTGTTCATCCACATCAACACCAGGGCTATTGTTCCTGAGACTGTTCATCCACAGCAACACCAGGGCTATTGTTCCTGAGAATGTTCATCCACATCAAAACCAGGGCTATTGTTCCTGAGACTATTCATCCACAGAAACACCAGGTCCATTGTTCCTCAGAGTGTTCCTCCACAGCAACACCAGGGCTATTGTCCCTGTGACTGCTCATGCACATCAAACCAGGGCTATTGTTCCTGAGAATGATCATCCACATCAACACCTTGGCTATTGTTCCTGAGACTGTTCATCCACATCAAAACAAGAGCTATTTTTCCTGAGAATGTTCATCCAAATCAACACCAGGGCTATTGTTCCTGAGAATGTTGATCCAAATCAACACGAGAGTTATTGTTCCTGAGACTGTTCATCCACATCAACACCAGGGCTATTGTTCCTGAGACTGTTCATCCACAGCAACACCAGGGCTATTGTTCCTGAGAATGTTCATCCACATCAAAACCAGGGCTATTGTTCCTGAGACTATTCATCCACAGAAACACCAGGTCCATTGTTCCTCAGAGTGTTCCTCGACAGCAACACCAGGGCTATTGTCCCTGTGACTGCTCATGCACATCAAACCAGGGCTATTGTTCCTGAGACTGTTCATTCCCATCAAGACCTGGGCTATTGTTCCTGAGGCATTGAATCCACATCAACCCGAGGGTTATTGATCCTGAGACTGTTCATCCACATCAACACCAGGGCTGTTTTTCCTGAGAATTTCCATCCACATGAAAACCAGGGCTATTGTTCCTGAGACGGTTCATTCCCATCAACACCTGGGCTATTGTTCCTGGGACTGTTAATCCATATGAACACCAGAGCTATTGTTCCTGAGACTGTTCATTCACATCAACAGCAGGGCTATTGTTCCTGAGAAAGTTCATCCACATCAACACCAGGACTATTGTTCCTGATACTGTTCATTAACATCTATAGTAGGGCTATTGCTCCTGAAATTGTTCATCCACATCAACATCAGTTTATTGTTCCTCACACTGTTCATCCACATCAACACCAGGGCTCATGTTCCTGAGATTGATCATCCAGATCAACATCAGGGTTATTTTTCCTGAGACTCTTCATCCTCATCAGCACCAGGACTATTGTTCCTGAGACTGTTCATTCACATCAACACCAGGGATATTGTTCCTGAGACAGTTCATCCACATCAGCACCAGGGCTATTGTTCCTGAGATTGTTCAGCCAGTTCAACACCAGGGTTATTGCTCCTCACACGGTTCATCTGCATCAACACCAGGGCTCTTGTTCCAGAGACTGTTCATTCACATCAACACCAAGACTACAGTTTCAGGAACTGTTCATCCACATCAACTCCAGGTCTTTTTTTCCTGAAACAGTTAATTCCGATCAACACCAGAGCTATTGTTCCAGAGACTGTTAATCCATATCAATACCAGAGCAATTGTTCCTGAGAATGTTCATCCACATCAATCTGGGCTTTTGTTTCGGAGTAATTTCATCCACATCAACACCAGGACCATTGTTCCTGAGACTGTTCATCCATATCAACAACAGGGCTATTGTTCCGGAAATTGATCTTCCACATCAACACCAGGGCAATTGTTCCTGAGAATGCTTATCCACATCAACACCAAAGCTATTGCTCCTGAGACACTTCATCCACATCAACACCAGAACTATTGTTCCTGAGACTGTTCATCCACATCAACTCCAGGGCTATTGTTCCTGAGATTGTTCATTCCCATCAAAACCAGGGCTATTGTTTCTGAGACTGCTCATCCACATCAACACCAGAACAATTGTTCCTGAGACTGTTCATCCTTATCAACAACAAGGCTATCGGTCCTGAAAATGTTTATCCACATCAACACCAGGGCTATTGTTCCTGAGAATGTTCATCCACATCAACACAAGGGCTATTGTTCCAGAGAATGTTCATTCCCATCAAAACAAGGGCTATTGTTCCTGAGAATGTTCATCCTCATCAACACCAGAGCTATTGTTCTTGAGACTGTTCATTGACATCAACATCAGGGCTATTGTTCCTGAGACTGCTCATCCACATCAACACCAGGGCTATTTTTCATGAGAATGGTCATCAATATCAACAGCAGGACTATTGTCCCTGAGACTGTTCATTTTCATCATCACCAGGGCTATTATTCCTGAGACTGTTCATCCACATCAACACCAGGGCTACTGTACACGAGACTGTTCATCCATATCAACACCAGAGCTATTGTTATTGAGACTGTTCATCCACATCAGCACCAGGGCTATTTTTGCTGCGACTGTAAATACACATCAACACCAGGGCTATTTTTCCTGAGATGGTTCATCCACATCAGCACCAGGGCTATTGTACCTGATACTCTTCATCGACATCAAGACCAGGACTATTGTTCCTTAGACTGTTCATCCACGTCAACATCAGGGCTATTGTTCCTGAGACTTTTCATCCACATCACCACCAGGGCTATTGTTCCTGAGACTGTTCATCCACATCAACTCCAGGGCTTTTGTTCCTGCAATTGTTCATGCACATCAACACCAGGGCTATTGCTCCTGAGACTGATCATCCATATTAGAACGAGGGCTATTGTTCCTGAGACTGTTCATCCACGTCAACACCAGAACTATTGTTCCTGAGACTGTTCATCCATATCAACATGAGGGCTATTGTTCCTGAAAATGTTCATCCTCATCAACAACAGGTCTATTGTTCCTGAGACTGTTCATCCAAGTCAACACCAGGGCTATTTTTCCTGAGACTGTTGATTCCCATCAACACCAGGGCTATTGTTCCAGAGACTGTTAATCCATAACAACACCAAAGCTACTGTTCCTGAGACTGTTCATCCACATCAACACCAGAACTATTGTTCCTGAGACTGTCCATCCACATGAACATCAAGGCGATTGTTCCTGAGACTGCTCATCCACATCCAAACCAGGGCTATTTTTCCTGAGACTGCTCATCCACATCAACACCAGGGCTATTGTTCCTGAGACTGTTCATTGACATCAACATCAGGGCTATTGTTCCTGAGACTGCTCATCCAGATCAACACCAGGGCTCTTGTTCCTGAGACTTTTCATCCACATCAACACCAGGGCTATTTTTCATGAGAATGGTCATCAATATCAACACCAGTACTATTGTTCCTGAGACTGTTCATTTTCATCATCACCAGGGCTATTGTTCCTGAGACTGTTCATCCACATCAACACCAGGGCTACTGTACACGAGACTGTTCATCCATGTCAACACCAGAGCTATTGTTATTGAGACTGTTCATCCACATCAGCACCAGGGCTATTTTTCCTGAGATGGTTCATCCAAATCAGCACCAGGGCTATTGTACCTGATACTCTTCATCGACATCAAGACCAGGACTATTGTTCCTTAGACTGTTCATCCACGTCAACATCTGGGCTATTGTTCCTGAGACTGTTCATCCACATCACCACCAGGGCTATTGTTCCTGAGACTGTTCATCCACATCAACTCCAGGGCTGTTGTTCCTGAAATTGTTCATGCACATCAACACCAGGGCTATTGCTCCTGAGACTGTTCATCCATATCAAAACCAGGGCTATTGTTCCTGAGACTGTTCATCCACGTCAACACCAGAACTATTGTTCCTGAGACTGTTCATCCATATAAACATGAGGGCTATTGTTCCTGAAAATGTTCATCCTCATCAACACCAGGTCTATTGTTCCTGAGACTGTTCATACAAGTCAACACCAGGGCTATTGTTCCTGAGACTGTTGATTCCCATCAACACCAGGGCTATTGTTCCAGAGACTGTTAATCCATAACAACACCAAAGCTATTGTTCCTGAGATTGTTCATCCACATCAAGACCAGAACTATTGTTCCTGAGACTGTTCATCCACATGAACATCAAGGCGATTGTTCCTGAGACTGCTCATCCACATCAACACCAGGGCTATTTTTCCTGAGACTGCTCATCCACATCAACAGCAGAACAATTGTTCCTGAGACTGTTCATCCTCATCAACACCAGGGCTATTGTTCCTGAGACTGTTCATCCACATCAACATCAGGGCTATTGTTCCTAACACTGTTCATCCACAACAAAACCAAGGCTATTTTTCCTGAGACTGTTCAACCACATCAACATCATTGCTATTGTTCCTGAGACTGTTCATCCACATCAACACCAGGGCTATTCTTCCTGAGACTGTTCATCTATATCAATATCAGGACTATTGTTCCTGTGACTGTTCATCAACATCAGCACCAGGGATATTGTTCCTGAAATTGTTCATCCACATCAACACCAGAGCCATTGTATCTGAGAATGTTCATCCATATCAGCACCAGGTCTATTGTTACCATAAATGTTCATCTACATCAACACCAGGGCTATTGTTCCTGAGACTGTTCATCCACATCATCACCAGGGCTATTGTTCCTGACACGGCTCATCCACATCAACACCAGAACAATTGTTCCGGAGACTGTTCATCCATATCAACACCAAGGCTATCGTTCCTGAAAATGTTTATCCACATTAACACCAGGGCTATTGTACCTGAGAATGTTCATCCACATCAACACCAGGGCGATTGTTCCTGAGAATGTTCATTCACATCAAAACAAGGGCTATTGTTCCTGAGACTGTTCATCCTCATCAACACCAGGACTATTGTTCCTGAGACTGCTCATCCACATCAACACCAGGGATCTTGTTCCTGAGACTGTAAATCCATATCAACACAAGAGCTCTTGTTCCTGAGACTGATCATCCACATCAACACCAGGGCTCTTGTTCCTGAGACAGTTAATCCATTTCAACACCAGGGCTATTGTTCCTGAGAAATTTCATCCACATCAACACCAGGACCCTTGATGCTGAGACTGTTCATCCACATCCACAAGAGGGCTATTGTTCCTGAAATTGTTCATCCACATCAACACCAGGGCTATTGTTCCTGAGACTGTTCATCCTGATTAACACCAAAGCTTTTGTACTTGAGATTCTGTCGAGACATCAACACCAGGGCTATTGCTCCTGTGAATGTTCGTCCACATCAACACCAGGACTATAGTTCCTGAGACTGTTCATCCACATCAACACCAGGGCTATTGTTCCTTAGACTGTTCATATCCATCAACACTAGGGATATTGTTCCTGAGACTGCTCATCCACATCAACACCAGGGCTATTTTCCCTGAGACAGTTCATCCACATCAACACCAGGGCTATTGTTCCTGAGACTGTTCATCCACATCAACACCATGACTATTGTTCCTGAGACTTTTCACCCACATCAACACCAGGGCTAGTGATCCTGAGACTGTTCATCCACTTCAACAGCAGGGCTATTGTTCCTGAGACTGTTCATCCACATGAACATCAGGGCTATTGTACCTGAGAATGTTCAACCAACTCAACACCATGGCTGTTGTTCCTGAGATTGTTCATCCACGTCAACACAAGGACTATTGTTCCTGAGAATGTTCATTTACATCAACACCAGGGCTTTTTTTCCTGAGAATGTTCATTCTCATCAAAACCAATTCTATTATTCCTGAGACTGTTCATCCACATCAACACCAGGGCTATTGTTCCTGAGACTGTTCAATCACAGCAACACCAGGGCTATTGTTCCTGAGACTGTTCATCCAAATAAACACCAGGGCTATTGTCCCTGAGACTGTTCATCCACATCAACACCAGGGCTATTGTTCCTTAGACTGTTCATATCCATCAACACTAGGGATATTGTTCCTGAGACTGTTCATCCACATCAACACCAGGGCTATTTTCCCTGAGACAGTTCATCCACATCAACACCAGGGCTATTGTTCCTGAGACTGTTCATCCAACTCAACACCATGACTATTGTTCCTGAGACTTTTCACCCACATCAACACCAGGGCTAGTGATCCTGAGACTGTTCATCCACTTCAACAGCAGGGCTATTGTTCCTGAGACTGTTCATCCACATGAACATCAGGGCTATTGTACCTGAGAATGTTCAACCAACTCAACACCATGGCTGTTGTTCCTGAGATTGTTCATCCACGTCAACACAAGGACTATTGTTCCTGAGAATTTTCATTTACATCAACACCAGGGCTTTTTTTCCTGAGAATGTTCATTCTCATCAAAACCAATTCTATTATTCCTGAGACTGTTCATCCACATCAACACCAGGGCTATTGTTCCTGAGACTGTTCAATCACAGCAACACCAGGGCTATAGTTCCTGAGACTGTTCATCCAAATAAACACCAGGGCTATTGTCCCTGAGACTGTTCATCCACATCAACACCAGGGCTAATGTTCCTGAGATTGTTCATCCAGATCAACATCAGGGTTATTTTTCCTGAGAAATTTCATCCAAATCAACACCAGGACCATTGATGCTGAGACTGTTCATCCACATCCACAAGAGGGCTATTGTTCCTGAGAATGTTAATCCTGATTAACACCAAAGCTTTTGTACTTGAGACTCTGTCGCGACATCAACACCAGGGCTACTGCTCCTGTGAATGTTCGTCCACATCAACACCAGGACTATAGTTCCTGAGACTGTTCATCCACATCAACACCAGGGCTATTGTTCATGAGACTGTTCATCCATAGCAACACCAGAGCCATTGTTCCTGAGACTGTTCACCCAAATCAACACCACTGCTATTGTTCCTGATACTGTTCACCCACATCAACACCAGGGGTTTTGTTCCTGAGGCTGTTCATCCACATCAACACCAGGGTTATTTTTCCTGAGACTTTTCACCCACATCAACACCAGGGCTAGTGATCCGGAGACTGTTCATCCATATCAACACCAAGGCTATCGTTCCGGAAAATGTTTATCCACATGAACATCAGGTCTATTGTACCTGAGAATGTTCATCCACATCAACACCAGGGCTGTTGTTCCTGAGATTGTTCATCCACGTCAACACAAGGACTATTGTTCCTGAAACTGTTCATCGACATCAACATCAGGGCTATTTTCCCTGAGACAGTTCATCCACATCAACACCAGGGCTATTGTTCCTGCGACTGTTCATGCACATCAACACCAGGACTATTGTTCCTGAGATTTTCACCCACATCAACACCAGGGCTAGTGATCCTGAGACTGTTCATCCACTTCAACAGCAGGGCTATTGTTCCTGAGACTGTTCATCCACATGAACATCAGGGCTATTTTTCCTGAGACTGCTCATCCACATCAACACAAGGGCTATTTTTCCTGAGACTTTTCACCCACATCAACACCAGGGCTAGTGATCCTGAGACTGTTCATCCACTTCAACAGCAGGGCTATTGTTCCTGGGACTGTTCATCCACATCAACACGAGGGCTCTGTTCCTGAGACGGTTCATGCACAACAACATCAGGGCTATTGTTCCTGAGACTGTTCATCCACAACAACACCAGGGCTATTTTTCCTGAGACTGTTCACCCACATCAACACCAGGGCTATTGATCCTGAGACTGTTCATTCACTTCAAAACCAGGGCTATTGTTCCTGAGACTCTTCATCCACATCAGCACCAGGGCTACTGTTCCTGAGAATGTTTATACACATCAACACCAAAGCTATTGTTCTGAGACTCTTCATCCACATCAACACCATGCCTATTGTTCCTGAGACTGTTCATCCACATCAACACCAGGGCTATTGTCCCTGTGACTGTTCATTCCCATCAACACTAGGACTATTGTTCCTTAGACTGTTCATCCACATCAACACCAGGGCTATTGTTCCTGAGACTGTTCATCCATATCATTACCAGAGCTATTGTTCCTCAGACTGTTCATGCAGATCAACACAAGGGCTATTGTTCCTGAGACTGTTCACCCACATCAACATCAGGGATATTGTTCCTGAGACTGTTCATCCACATCAACATCAGGGCTATTGTTCCTGAGACTGTTCATCCACATCAACACCAGGCCTATCGTTCCTGAGACTGTTCATCAACATCAACACCAGGGCTAAGGTTCCTGAGAATGCTCATTCCCATCAAAACCAGGGCTATTGTTCCTGAGAGTGTTCATCCACATCAGCACCAGGGCTATTGTTCCTGAGACTGTTCATTCCCATCATAACCAGGGCTATTGTTCCTGAGACTCTTCATGCAGATCAACACCAGGGCTATTGTTCCTGAGACTGTTCACCCACATCAACATCAGGGATATTGTTCCTGAGACTGTTCATCCACATCAACATCAGGGCTATTGTTCCTGAGACTGTTCAAACACATCAACACCAGGGCTATTGTTGCTGAGAATTTCCATTACCATCAAAACTAGGCCAAGTGTTCCTGAGACTGTTCATCCACATCTACACCAGGGCTATTGTTCCTGAGAATGGTCATCCATATCAACACCCGAGCTATTGTTCCTGAGACTGCACAACCACATCAACAACAGGGCCATTGTTCCTGAGACTGTTCACCCACATCAACACCAGGGCTATTGATCTTGGACTCTTCATCCACATCAACACCAGGGCTATTGTTCCTCACACTGTTCAGCCACATCAACACCAGGGCTATTGTTTCTGAGACTGTTCATTCACATCAATTCCAGTGCTATAGATGCTGAGACTGTTCATCCACATCAACACCAGTGCTATGGTTCCTGTGACTGTTCATCCACATCCACACCAGGGCTATTGTTCCTCACACTGTTAATCCATATTAACACCAGGGCTATTTTTACTGAGAATGTTCATTACCATCAAAACTAGGCCAATTGTTCCTGAGACTGTTCATCCACATCTCCACCAGGGCTATTGTTCCTGGGACTGATCATTCCCATCAACATCAGGGCTATTGTTCCTGAGAATGTTCATCCATATCAACACCAGAGCTATTGTTCCTGAGACTGTTAATCCACATCAACACCAGGGCCATTGTTCTTGATACTGATCACCCACATCTACACCAGGGCTATTGATCTTGGGACTCTTCATCCACATCAACACCAGGGCTACTGTTCCTGAGAATGTTTATCCACATCAACACCAAAGCTATTGTTCTTGAGACTCTTCATCCACATCAACAACAGGGCTTTTGTTCCTGACACTGTTCATCCACATTAACACCAGGGCTATTGTTCCTGAGTCTGTTCATTCCCATCAACACTAGGACAATTGTTTCTTAGACTGTTCATCCACATCAACACCAGCGCTATAGTTCCAGAGACTGTTCATCCACATCAACATCAGGGCTATTGTTCCTGAGACTGATCATCCACATCAACACCATGGCTATTGTTCCTGAACATTTTCATCCACATCAACACCAGGGCTATTGTTCCTGAGACTGTTCACCCACATCAACACCAGGGCTATTCTTACTGAGAATGTTCATTACCATCAAAACTAGGCCTATTGTTCCTGAGACTGTTCATCCACATCTACACCAGAGCTATTTTTCCTGAGACTGATCATTCCCATCAACACCATGGCTGTTGTTCCTGAGAATGTTCATCCATATCAACTCCAGAGCTTTTGTTCCTGAGACTGTTCATCCACATCAACACCAGGGCTATTGTTCCTGCGACTGTTCATCCACAGCAACAACTGGGCTATGGTTCCTGAAATTCTTCATCGAGATCAACACCAGGCCTACTGTTCCTGAGACTGTTCACCCACATCAACACCAGGGCTATTGTTGCTGAATCTGTTCATCCATATCAACACCAGGACTATTGCTCCTGCGACTGTTCATCCACAGCAACAACTGGGCTATTTTTCCTGAAATTCTTCATCCACATCAACACCAGGACTATTGCTCCTGCGACTGTTCATCCACAGCAACAACTGGGCTATAGTTCCTGAAATTCTTCATCGACATCAACACCAGGCCTACTGTTCCTGAGACTGTTCACCCACATCAACACCAGGGCTATTGTTGCTGAATCTGTCCATCCACATCAACACCAGTGCTATAGTTCCTGACACTGTTCATCCACATCAACACCAGGACTACTGTTCCTGAGACTGTACATCCACATCAGCACCAGGACTACTGTTACTGAGCCTGTTCATCCACATCAGCACAAGGACTATTGTTCCTGAGACAGTTCATCCACATCAACACCAGATCTTTGTTCCTGACACTGTTCATCCACATCAACACCAGGATTATTGTTCCTGACACTGTTCATTCACATCAGCGCCAGAGCTTTGTCCCTGAGAGTGTTCATCCACATCAACACCAGAGCTATTGTTCCTGAGAATGTTCATCAACATAAACACCAGGGCTTTTGTTCCTCACACTGTTCATCAACATCAATAACCAGGACTATCGTTCCTGAGACTGTTCATCCACATCAGCACCAGGGCTATTGTTGCTGAGTCAGTTCATCCACATCAACACCAGGGTTATTGTTCCTAACACTTTTCTCCTCATCAACAGCAGGGCTATTGTTCCTGAGACTGTTCATCCACATCAGCACAAGGAATATTGTTCCTGAGACTGTTCATCCACAATCAACACCCGGGCTAATGTTCCTGAGATTGGTGTACCAGATTAACACCAGGTCTATTGTTCCTGAGACTGTTCATCCACATCAACACCAGGGCTATCGTTCCTTAGACTGTTCATCCACATCAACACTAGGCCTATCGTTCCTGAGACTTTTCATCCACATCAACACCATGGCTATTGTTCCAGAAAATGTTCATCCACATCAACACCAGGGCTATTGTTCCTGAGACTGTTCATCCACATCAACACCCGGGCTAATGTTCCTGAGATTGTTCGTCCAGAGCAACACCAGGTCAAATGTTCCTGAGACTGTTCACCCACATCAACAACAGGCCCATCGTTCCTGAGACTGCTCATCCACATCAACACCATGGCTGTTGTTCCTGAAAATGTTCATCCACATCAACATCAGGGCTATTGTTCCTGAGACTGTTCACCCACATCAACACCAGACCTATCGTTCCTGAGACTGTTCATCCACATCAACACCATGGCTATTGTTCCTGAATATGTTCATCCACATCAACACCAGGGCTATTGTTCCTGAGACTGTTCATCCACATAAACACCAGTGCTATGGTTCCTGAGCATGTTCATTCCCATCAAAACCAGGGCTATTGTTACTGGAATGTTCATGCACATCAGCACCAGGGCTGTTGTTCCTGAAACTGTTCAATCCCATCAACACCAGGGCTATGGTTCCCGAGACTGTTAATCCATCTCAACACCATAGCTATTACTCCAGAGACTGTTCATCCACATCAACAACAGGGCTGTTGTTCCTGAGACTGTTCATCCACATCAACACCAGGGCTATTGTTACTGAGAATGTTCATTGCCATCAAAACTAGGCCTATTGTTCCTGAGACTGTTCATCCATATCTACACCAGGGCTATTGTTCCTGAGACTGATCATTCCCATCAACACCAGGGCTATTGTTCCAGAGAATGTTCATCCATATCAACACCAGAGCTATTGTTTGTGAGACTGTTCATCCACATCAACACCAGGGCTATTGTTCCTTAGACTGTTCACCCACATCAACACCAGGGCTATTGTTCCTGAGACTGTTCACCCACATCAACACCAGGGCTATTGATGTTGGGACTCTTCATCCACATCAACACCAGGACTATTGCTCCTGCGACTGTTCATCCACATCAACACCAGGGCTATTGTTCCTGAAAATGTTCATCCACATCAACACCAGGGCTATTGTTCCTGAGACTGTTCATCCACATCAACACCCGGGCTAAGGTTCCTGAGATTGTTCGTCCAGAGCAACACCAGGTCAAATGTTCCTGAGACTGTTCACCCACATCAACAACAGGCCCATCGTTCCTGAAAATGTTCATCCACATCAGCATCAGGGCTATTGTTCCTGAGACTGTTCACCCACATCAACACCAGACCTATCGTTCCTGAGACTGTTCATCCACATCAACACCATGGCTATTGTTCCTGAATATGTTCATCCACATCAACACCAGGGCTATTGTTCCTGAGACTGTTCATCCACATAAACACCAGTGCTATGGTTCCTGAGCATGTTCATTCCCATCAAAACCAGGGCTATTGTTACTGAGAATGTTCATCCACATCAGCACCAGGGCTGTTGTTCCTGAAACTGTTCAATCCCATCAACACCAGGGCTATGGTTCCCGAGACTGTTAATCCATCTCAACACCATAGCTATTATTCCAGAGACTGTTCATCCACATCAACAACAGGGCTGTTGTTCCTGAGACTGTTCATCCACATCAACACCAGGGCTATTTTTACTGAGAATGTTCATTGCCATCATAACTAGGCCTATTGTTCCTGAGACTGTTCATCCATATCTACACCAGGGCTATTGTTCCTGAGACTGATCATTCCCATCAACACCAGGGCTATTGTTCCAGAGAATGTTCATCCATATCAACACCAGAGCTATTGTTTGTGAGACTGTTCACCCACATCAACACCAGGGCTATTGTTCCTGAGACTGTTCATCCACATCAACACCAGGGCTATTGTTCCTGAGATCGTTCATTCACATCAACACCAGGGCTATAGTTGCTAAGATTGTTCATCCACATCAACACCAGGGCTATTGTTCCTCACACTGTTCTTCCTCATCAGCACCAGGAATATTGTTCCTGAGATTGTTCATCCATATCAACACCAGAGCTTTCTTCCTGAGACTGTTCATCCACATCAACACCAGGACTATTGTTCCTGAGACTGTTCATCCACATCAACACCAGGGCTATTGTTGCTGAGACTTTATATCCAGTTCAACACCAGGGCTACTGTTCCTGAGACTGTTCATCCACTTCAGCACGTGGACTTTTGTTCCTGAGAATGTTCATCCACATCAACACTAGAGCTATGTTCCTGAAACAGCTCATCCACATCAACACCAGGATTATTGTTCCTGAGACTGTTCATCCACATCAACACAAGGGCTATTGTTCCAGAGATTGTTCATCCACATCAACACCAGGGCTATTGTTCCTGAGATGGTTCATCCACATCAACACCAAGGCTATTGTTTCTGTGATTGTTCATCCACTTCAACACCAGGGCTATTGTTCCTGAGACTCTTCATCCACATCAGCACCTGGGCTATTGTTCCTGAGATTGTTCATCAACATTAACACCATGGCTATTCTTCCTGACATTGTTCAACCACATCAACACCAGGACTATTGTTCCTGAGATTGTTCATCAACATTAACACCATGGCTATTCTTCCTGACATTGTTCAACCACATCAACACCAGGGCTATTGTTCCTGAGATTGTTCATTCACATCAACACCAGCGCTATTGTTCCTGAGACTGTTCATGCACAACAACACGAGGGCTATTGTTACTGCGAATGTTCATTACCATCAAAACTAGGCCAACTGTTCCTGAGACTGTTCATCCACATCTACACCAGGGCTATTGTTCCTGAGACTGATCATTCCCATCAACACCAGGGCTATTGTTCCTGAGAATGTTCATCCATATCAACACCAGAGCTATTGTTCCTGAGACTGTTCATTCACATCAACACCAGGGCTATTGTTCCTGATACTGATCACCTACATCTACACCAGGGCTATTGATCTTGGGACTCTTCATCCACATCAACACCAGGGCTACTGTTCCTTTGTATGTTTAAACACATCAACACCAAAGCTATTGTTCCTGAGACTCTTCATCCACATCAACACCAGGGCTATTGTTCCTGAGACTGTTCATCCACATCAACACCCGGGCTAATGTTCCTGAGATTGTTCGTCCAGAGCAACACCAGGTTAATTGTTCCTGAGACTGTTCACCCACATCAACACCAGGCCCATCGTTCCTGAGACTGCTCATCCACATCAACACCATGGCTGTTGTTCCTGAAAATGTTCATCCACATCAACACCAGGGCTACTGTTCCTTTGTATGTTTATCCACATCAACACCAAAGCTATTGTTCCTGAGACTCTTCATCCACATCAACACCAGGGCTATTGTTCCTGAGACTGTTCATCCACATCAACACCAGGGCTATTGTTCCTGAGTCTGTTCATTCCCATCAAGACTAGGACAATTGTTCCTTAGACTGTTCATCCACATCAACACCAGGGCTATAGTTCATGTGACTGTTCATCCATATCATTACCAGATATATTTTTCCTGGGACTTTTCATCCAGATCAACATCAGGGCTATTGTTCCTGACACTGTTCATCCACATCAACACCATGGCTATTGTTCCTGAACATGTTCATCCACATCAACACCAGGGCTATTGTTCCTGAGACTGTTCACCCACATCAACACCATGCCTATCGTTCCTGAGTCTGCTCATTCCAATCAACACCAGGACTATTGTTCCCGAGACTGTTAATCCATATCAACAATAGAGCTATTGCTCCAGGGACTGTTCATACACAGCAACAACAGGGCTGTTGTTCCTGAGACTGCTCATCCACATCAACACCAGGGCTATTCTTACTGAGAATGTTCGTTACCATCAAAACTAGGCCTATTGTTCATGAGACTGTTCATCCACATCTACACCAGGGCTATTGTGCTGAGACTGATCATTCCCATCAACACCAGGGCTGTTGTTCCTGAGAATGTTCATCCACATCAACACCAGGGCTATTGTTGCTGAGACTTTATATCCAGTTCAACACCAGGACTACTGTTCCTGACACTGTTCTTCCACTTCAGCAATAGGACTATAGTTCCTGAGACTGTTCATCCACTTCAGCACCAGGACTTTTGTTCCTGAGAATGTTCATCCACATCAACACCAGAGCTATGTTCCTGAAACTGCTCATCCACATCAACACCAGGACTATTGTTCCAGAGACTGTTCATCCACATCAACACCAGGGCTATTGTTCCTGAGATTGTTCATCCACATCAACACCAGGGCTATTGTTCCTGAGACGGTTCATCCACATCAACACCAGGGCTATTGTTTCTGAGATTGTTCATCCACATCAACACCAGGGCTATTGTTCCTGAGACACTTCATCCACATCAGCAACTGGGCTATTGTTCCTGAGACTGGACATCCACATCAACACCAGGGCTATTGTTCCTGAGATTGTTCATCAACATTAACACCATGGCTATTCTTCCTGACATTGTTCATCCACATCAACACCAGGACTATTGTTCCAGAGACAGTTCATCCACATCAACACCAGGGCTATTGTTCCTGAGATTGTTCATCCACATCAACACCAGGGCTATTGTTCCTGAGACGGTTCATCCACATCAACACCAGGGCTATTGTTTCTGAGATTGTTCATCCACATCAACACCAGGGCTATTGTTCCTGAGACTCTTCATCCACATCAGCAACTGGGCTATTGTTCCTGAGACTGGACATCCACATCAACACCAGGGCTATTGTTCCTGAGATTGTTCATCAACATTAACACCATGGCTATTCTTCCTGACATTGTTCATCCACATCAACACCAGGGCTATTGTTCCTGAGATTGTTCATTCACATCAACACCAGCGCTATTGTTCCTGAGACTGTTCATCCACAACAACACGAGGGCTATTGTTACTGAGAATGTTCATTACCATCAAAACTAGGCCAATTGTTCCTGAGACTGTTCATCCACATCTACACCAGGGCTAATGTTCCTGAGACTGATCATTCCCATCAACACCAGGGCTATTGTTCCTGAGAATGTTCATCCATATCAACACCAGAGCTATTGTTCCTGAGACTGTTCATCCACATCATCACCAGGGCTATTGTTCCTGATACTGATCACCCACATCTACACCAGGGCTGTTGATCTTGGGACTCTTCATCCACATCAACACCAGGGCTACTGTTCCTTTGTATGTTTATCCACATCAACACCAAAGCTATTGTTCCTGAGACTCTTCATCCACATCAACACCAGGGCTGTTGTTCCTGAGACTGTTCATCCACATCAACACCAGGGCTATTGTTCCTGAGTCTGTTCATTCCCATCAACACTAGGACAATTGTTCCTTAGACTGTTCATCCACATCAACACCAGGGCTATACTTCATGAGACTGTTCATCCATATCATTTCCTGATATATTTTTCCTGTGACTGTTCATCCAGATCAACATCAGGGCTATTGTTCCTGAGACTGTTCATCCACATCAACACCATGGCTATTGTTCCTGAACATGTTCATCCACATCAACACCAGGGCTATTGTTCCTGAGACTGTTCCCCCACATCAACACCATGCCTATCGTTCCCGAGACTGTTCATCCACATCAACACCAGGCCTATGGTTCCTGAGAATGTTCATTCCCATCAAAACAAGGGCTATTGTTCCTGAGAATGTTCATCCACATCAGCACCAGGGCTATTGTTCCTGAGTCTGTTCATTCCCATCAACACCAGGACTATTGTTCCCGAGACTGTTAATCCATATCAACAATAGAGCTATTGCTCCAGGGACAGTTCATCCACAGCAACAACAGGGTTGTTGTTCCTGAGACTGCTCATCCACATGAACACCAGGGCTATTCTTACTGAGAATGTTCGTTACCATCAAAACTAGGCCTATTGTTCCTGAGACTGTTCATCCACATCTACACCAGGGCTATTGTTCCTGAGACTGATCATTCCCATCAACACCAGGGCTGTTGTTCCTGAGAATGTTCATCCATATCAACTCCAGAGCTATTGTTCCTGAGACTGTTCATCCACATCAACACCAGGGCTATTGTTCCTGCGACTGTTCATCCACAGCAACAACTGGGCTATTGTTCCTGAAATTCTTCATCGACATCAACACCAGGCCTACTGTTCCTGAGACTGTTCACCCACATCAACACCAGGGCTATTGTTGCTGAATCTGTTCATCCACATCAACACCAGTGCTATAGTTCCTGACACTGTTCATCCACATCAACACCAGGACTTCTGTTCCTGACACTGTTCATCCACATCAACACCAGGACTACTGTTCCTGAGACTGTTCATCCACATCAACACCCGGGCTAATGTTCCTGAGATTGTTCGTCCAGATCAACACCAGGTCAATTGTTCCTGAACATGTTCATCCACATCAACACCAGTGCTATTGTTCCTGAGACTGTTCACCCACATCAACACCATGCCTATCGTTCCTGAGACTGTTCATCCACATCAACACCAGGGCTATGGTTCCTGAGAATGTTCATTCCCATCAAAACAAGGGCTATTGTTCCTGAGAATGTTCATCCACATCAGCACCAGGGCTATTGTTCCTGAGTCAGTTCATTCCCATCAACACCAGGACTATTGTATCCGAGACTGTGAATACATATCAACAATAAAGCTATTGTTCCAGGGACTGCTCATCCACAGCAACAACAGGGCTGTTGTTCCTGAGACTGCTCATCCACATCAACACCAGGACTATTGTTCCAGAGACTGTTCATCCACATCAACACCAGGGCTATTGTTCCTGAGACGGTTCATCCACATCAACACCAGGGCTATTGTTTCTGAAATTGTTCATCCACATCAACACCAGGGCTATTGTTCCTGAGACTCTTCATCCACATCAGCAACTGGGCTATTGTTCCTGAGACTGGACATCCACATCAATACCAGGGCTATTGTTCCTGAGATTGTTCATCAACATTAACACCATGGCTATTCTTCCTGACATTGTTCATCCACATCAACACCAGGGCTATTGTTCCTGAGATTGTTCATTCACATCAACACCAGCGCTATTGTTCCTGAGACTGTTCATCCACAACAACACCAGGGCTATTGTTTCTGAGATTGTTCATCCACATCAACACCAGGGCTATTGTTCCTGAGACTCTTCATCCACATCAGCAACTGGGCTATTGTTCCTGAGATTGGACATCCACATCAACACCAGGGCTATTGTTCCTGAGATTGTTCATCAACATTAACACCATGGCTATTCTTCCTGACATTGTTCATCCACATCAACACCAGGGCTATTGTTCCTGAGATTGTTCATTCACATCAACACCAGCGCTATTGTTCCTGAGACTGTTCATCCACAACAACACGAGGGCTATTGTTACTGAGAATGTTCATTACCATCAAAACTAGGCCAATTGTTCCTGAGACTGTTCATCCACATCTACACCAGGACTATTGTTCCTGAGACTGATCATTCCCATCAACACCAGGGCTATTGTTCCTGAGAATGTTCATCCATATCAACACCAGAGCTATTGTTCCTGAGACTGTTCATCCACATCATCACCAGGGCTATTGTTCCTGATACTGATCACCCACATCTACACCAGGGCTGTTGATCTTGGGACTCTTCATCCACATCAACACCAGGGCTACTGTTCCTTTGTATGTTTATCCACATCAACACCAAAGCTATTGTTCCTGAGACTCTTCATCCACATCAACACCAGGGCTGTTGTTCCTGAGACTGTTCATCCACATCAACACCAGGGCTATTGTTCCTGAGTCTGTTCATTCCCATCAACACTAGGACAATTGTTCCTTAGACTGTTCATCCACATCAACACCAGGGCTATACTTCATGAGACTGTTCATCCATATCATTTCCTGATATATTTTTCCTGTGACTGTTCATCCAGATCAACATCAGGGCTATTGTTCCTGAGACTGTTCATCCACATCAACACCATGGCTATTGTTCCTGAACATGTTCATCCACATCAACACCAGGGCTATTGTTCCTGAGACTGTTCCCCCACATCAACACCATGCCTATCGTTCCCGAGACTGTTCATCCACATCAACACCAGGCCTATGGTTCCTGAGAATGTTCATTCCCATCAAAACAAGGGCTATTGTTCCTGAGAATGTTCATCCACATCAGCACCAGGGCTATTGTTCCTGAGTCTGTTCATTCCCATCAACACCAGGACTATTGTTCCCGAGACTGTTAATCCATATCAACAATAGAGCTATTGCTCCAGGGACAGTTCATCCACAGCAACAACAGGGTTGTTGTTCCTGAGACTGCTCATCCACATGAACACCAGGGCTATTCTTACTGAGAATGTTCGTTACCATCAAAACTAGGCCTATTGTTCCTGAGACTGTTCATCCACATCTACACCAGGGCTATTGTTCCTGAGACTGATCATTCCCATCAACACCAGGGCTGTTGTTCCTGAGAATGTTCATCCATATCAACTCCAGAGCTATTGTTCCTGAGACTGTTCATCCACAGCAACAACTGGGCTATTGTTCCTGAAATTCTTCATCGAGATCAACACCAGGCCTACTGTTCCTGAGACTGTTCACCCACATCAACACCAGGGCTATTGTTGCTGAATCTGTTCATCCATATCAACACCAGGACTATTGCTCCTGCGACTGTGCATCCACAGCAACAACTGGGCTATTGTTCCTGAAATTCTTCATCCACATCAACACCAGGACTATTGCTCCTGCGACTGTTCATCCACAGCAACAACTGGGCTATTGTTCCTGAAATTCTTCATCGACATCAACACCAGGCCTACTGTTCCTGTGACTGTTCACCCACATCAACACCAGGGCTATTGTTGCTGAATCTGTTCATCCACATCAACACCAGTGCTATAGTTCCTGAGACTGTTCATCCACATCAACACCAGGACTACTGTTCCTGACACTGTTCATCCACATCAACACCAGGACTACTGTTCCTGAGACTGTTCATCCACATCAACACCCGGGCTAATGTTCCTGAGATTGTTCGTCCAGATCAACACCAGGTCAATTGTTCCTGAGACTGTTCACCCACATCAACAACAGGCCTATCGTTCCTGAGACTGTTCATCCACATCAACACCATGGCTATTGTTCCTGAATATGTTCATCCACATCAACACCAGGGCTATTGTTCCTGAGACTGTTCATCCACATCAACACCATTGCTATGGTTCCTGAGCATGTTCATTCCCATCAAAACCAGGGCTATTGTTCCTGAGAATGTTCATCCACATCAGCACCAGGGCTGTTGTTCCTGAAACTGTTCAATCCCAACAACACCAGGGCTATTGTTCCCGAGACTGTTAATCCATCTCAACACCATAGCTATTACTCCAGAGACTGTTCATCCACATCAACAACAGGGCTGTTGTTCCTGAGACTGTTCATCCACATCAACACCAGGGGTATTGTTACTGAGAATGTTCATTACCATCAAAACTAGGCCTACTGTTCCTGAGACTGTTCATCCATATCTACACCAGGGCTATTGTTCCTGAGACATTTCATTCCCATCAACACCAGGGCTATTGTTCCAGAGAATGTTCATCCATATCAACACCAGAGCTATTGTTTGTGAGACTGTTCATCCACATCAACACCAGGACTATAGCTCCTGCGACTGTTCATCCATATCAACACCAGGGCTATTGTTCCTCACACTGTTCAGCAAAATCAACACCAGGGCTATTGTTACTGAGTCTGTTCATTCACATCAAAACCAGGGCTATAGTTGCTGACACGGTTCATCCACATCAACACAAGGGCTATAGCTCCTGAGACAGTTCGTCCACATCAACACCAGGGCTATTGTTCCTCACACTGTTCAGCCACATCAACACCAGGGCTATTGTTCCTGAGATCGTTCATTCACATCAACACCAGGGCTATAGTTGCTAAGATTGATCATCCACATCAACACCAGGGCTATTGTTCCTCACACTGTTCTTCCACATCAGCACCTGGACTATTGTTCCTGAGATTGTTCATCCATATCAACACCAGAGCTTTCTTCCTGAGACTGTTCATCCACATCAACACCAGGACTATTGTTCCTGAGACTGTTCATCCACATCAACACCAGGGCTATTGTTGCTGAGACTTTATATCCAGTTCAACACCAGGGCTACTGTTCCTGACACTGTTCATCCACTTCAGCACCAGGACTTTTGTTCCTGAGAATGTTCATCCACATCAACACCAGAGCTATGTTCCTGAAACAGCTCATCCACATCAACACCAGGACTATTGTTCCTGAGACTGTTCACCCACTTCAGCACCAGGACTTTTGTTCCTGAGAATGTTCATCCACATCAACACCAGGGCTGTTGTTCCTGAGACTGTTCATCCACATCAACACCAGGGCTATTGTTCCTGAGTCTGTTCATTCCCATCAACACTAGGACAATTGTTCCTTAGACTGTTCATCCACATCAACACCAGGGCTATACTTCATGAGACTGTTCATCCATATCATTTCCTGATATATTTTTCCTGTGACTGTTCATCCAGATCAACATCAGGGCTATTGTTCCTGAGACTGTTCATCCACATCAACACCATGGCTATTGTTCCTGAACATGTTCATCCACATCAACACCAGGGCTATTGTTCCTGAGACTGTTCCCCCACATCAACACCATGCCTATCGTTCCCGAGACTGTTCATCCACATCAACACCAGGCCTATGGTTCCTGAGAATGTTCATTCCCATCAAAACAAGGGCTATTGTTCCTGAGAATGTTCATCCACATCAGCACCAGGGCTATTGTTCCTGAGTCTGTTCATTCCCATCAACACCAGGACTATTGTTCCCGAGACTGTTAATCCATATCAACAATAGAGCTATTGCTCCAGGGACAGTTCATCCACAGCAACAACAGGGTTGTTGTTCCTGAGACTGCTCATCCACATGAACACCAGGGCTATTCTTACTGAGAATGTTCGTTACCATCAAAACTAGGCCTATTGTTCCTGAGACTGTTCATCCACATCTACACCAGGGCTATTGTTCCTGAGACTGATCATTCCCATCAACACCAGGGCTGTTGTTCCTGAGAATGTTCATCCATATCAACTCCAGAGCTATTGTTCCTGAGACTGTTCATCCACAGCAACAACTGGGCTATTGTTCCTGAAATTCTTCATCGAGATCAACACCAGGCCTACTGTTCCTGAGACTGTTCACCCACATCAACACCAGGGCTATTGTTGCTGAATCTGTTCATCCATATCAACACCAGGACTATTGCTCCTGCGACTGTGCATCCACAGCAACAACTGGGCTATTGTTCCTGAAATTCTTCATCCACATCAACACCAGGACTATTGCTCCTGCGACTGTTCATCCACAGCAACAACTGGGCTATTGTTCCTGAAATTCTTCATCGACATCAACACCAGGCCTACTGTTCCTGTGACTGTTCACCCACATCAACACCAGGGCTATTGTTGCTGAATCTGTTCATCCACATCAACACCAGTGCTATAGTTCCTGAGACTGTTCATCCACATCAACACCAGGACTACTGTTCCTGACACTGTTCATCCACATCAACACCAGGACTACTGTTCCTGAGACTGTTCATCCACATCAACACCCGGGCTAATGTTCCTGAGATTGTTCGTCCAGATCAACACCAGGTCAATTGTTCCTGAGACTGTTCACCCACATCAACAACAGGCCTATCGTTCCTGAGACTGTTCATCCACATCAACACCATGGCTATTGTTCCTGAATATGTTCATCCACATCAACACCAGGGCTATTGTTCCTGAGACTGTTCATCCACATCAACACCATTGCTATGGTTCCTGAGCATGTTCATTCCCATCAAAACCAGGGCTATTGTTCCTGAGAATGTTCATCCACATCAGCACCAGGGCTGTTGTTCCTGAAACTGTTCAATCCCAACAACACCAGGGCTATTGTTCCCGAGACTGTTAATCCATCTCAACACCATAGCTATTACTCCAGAGACTGTTCATCCACATCAACAACAGGGCTGTTGTTCCTGAGACTGTTCATCCACATCAACACCAGGGGTATTGTTACTGAGAATGTTCATTACCATCAAAACTAGGCCTACTGTTCCTGAGACTGTTCATCCATATCTACACCAGGGCTATTGTTCCTGAGACATTTCATTCCCATCAACACCAGGGCTATTGTTCCAGAGAATGTTCATCCATATCAACACCAGAGCTATTGTTTGTGAGACTGTTCATCCACATCAACACCAGGACTATAGCTCCTGCGACTGTTCATCCATATCAACACCAGGGCTATTGTTCCTCACACTGTTCAGCAAAATCAACACCAGGGCTATTGTTACTGAGTCTGTTCATTCACATCAAAACCAGGGCTATAGTTGCTGACACGGTTCATCCACATCAACACAAGGGCTATAGCTCCTGAGACAGTTCGTCCACATCAACACCAGGGCTATTGTTCCTCACACTGTTCAGCCACATCAACACCAGGGCTATTGTTCCTGAGATCGTTCATTCACATCAACACCAGGGCTATAGTTGCTAAGATTGATCATCCACATCAACACCAGGGCTATTGTTCCTCACACTGTTCTTCCACATCAGCACCTGGACTATTGTTCCTGAGATTGTTCATCCATATCAACACCAGAGCTTTCTTCCTGAGACTGTTCATCCACATCAACACCAGGACTATTGTTCCTGAGACTGTTCATCCACATCAACACCAGGGCTATTGTTGCTGAGACTTTATATCCAGTTCAACACCAGGGCTACTGTTCCTGACACTGTTCATCCACTTCAGCACCAGGACTTTTGTTCCTGAGAATGTTCATCCACATCAATACCAGAGCTATGTTCCTGAAACAGCTCATCCACATCAACACCAGGACTATTGTTCCTGAGACTGTTCATCCACTTCAGCACCAGGACTTTTGTTCCTGAGAATGTTCATCCACATCAACACCAGAGCTATGTTCCAGAAACTATTCATCCACATCAACACCAGGACTATTGTTCCTGAGACTGTTCATCCACATCAACACCAGGGCTATTGTTCCTGAGATTGTTCATCCACATCAACACCAGGGCTATTGTTCCTGAGACGGATCATCCACATCAACACCAGGGCTATTGTTTCTGAGATTGTTCATCCACATCAACACCAGGGCTAATGTTCCTGAGACTCTTCATCCACATCAGCACCTTGGCTATTGTTCCTGAGACTGGACATCCACATCAACACCAGGGCTATTGTTCCTGAGATTGTTCATTCACATCAACACCAGGGCTATTCTTCCTGAGAATGTTCATCCACAACAACACGAGGGCTATTGTTACTGAGAATGTTCATTACCATCAAAACTAGGCCAATTGTTCCTGAGACTGTTCATCCACATCTACTCCAGGGCTATTGTTCCTGAGACTGATCATTCCCATCAACACCAGGGCTATTGTTCCTGAGAATGTTCATCCATATCAACACCAGAGCTATTGTTCCGAGACTGTTCATCCACATCAACACCAGGGCTATTGTTCCTGATACTGATCACCCACATCTACACCAGGGCTATTGATCTTGGGACACATCATCCACATCAACACCAGGGCTACTGTTCCTTTGCATGTTTATCCACATCAACACCAAAGCTATTGTTCCTGAGACTCTTCATCCACATCAACACCAGGACAATTGTTCCTTCGACTGTTCATCCACATCAACACCAGGGCGATAGTTCCTGAGACTGTTCATCCATATCATTACCAGATATATTTTTCCTGAGACTGTTCATCCAGATCTACACCAGGCCTATTGTTACTGAGACTGTTCCTCCACATCAACACCATGGCTATTGTTCCTGAACATGTTCATCCACATCAACACCAGTGCTATTGTTCCTGAGACTGTTCACCCACATCAACTCCATGCCTATCGTTCCTGAGACTGTTCATCCACATCAACACCAGGGCTATGGTTCCTGAGAATGTTCATTCCCATCAAAACAAGGGCTATTGTTCCTGAGAATGTTCATCCACATCAGCACCAGGGCTATTGTTCCTGTGTCTGTTCATTCCCATCAACACCAGGACTATTGTTCCCGAGACTGTTAATCCATATCAACAATAGAGCTATTGTACCAGGGACTGCTCATCCACAGTAACAACAGGGCTGTTGTTCCTGAGACTGCTCATCCACATCAACACTAGGGCTATTCTTACTGAGAATGTTCGTTGCCATCAAAACTAGGCCTATTGTTCCTGAGACTGATCATTCCCATCAACACCAGGGCTGTTGTTCCTGAGAATGTTCATCCATATCAACTCCAGAGCTATTGTTCCTGAGACTGTTCATCCACATCAACACCAGGGCTATTGTTCCTGCGACTGTTCATCCACAGCAACAACTGGGCTATTGTTCCTGAAATTCTTCATCGAGATCAACACCAGGCCTACTGTTCCTGAGACTGCTCACCCACATCAACACCAGGGCTATTGTTGCTGAATCTGTTCATCCACATCAAGACCAGGACTATTGCTCCTGCGACTGTTCATCCACAGCAACAACTGGGCTATTGTTCCTGAAATTCTTCATCCACATCAACACCAGCACTATTGCTCCTGCGACTGTTCATCCACAGCAACAACTGGGCTATTGTTCCTGAAATTCTTCATCGACATCAACACCAGGCCTACTGTTCCTGAGACTGTTCACCCACATCAACACCAGTGCTATAGTTCCTGACACTGTTCATCCACATCAAAACCAGGACTACTGTTCCTGAGACTGTACATCCACATCAGCACCAGGACTACTGTTACTGAGACTGTTCATCCACATCAACACCAGGACTATTGTTCCTGAGCCTGTTCATCCACATCAGCACAAGGACTATAGTTCCTGAGACAGCTCATTCACATCAACACCAGATCTTTGTTCCTGAGACTGTTCATCCACATCAACACCAGTATTATTGTTCCTGACACTGTTCATCCACATCAACGCCAGAGCTTTGTCCCTGAGAGTGTTCATCCACATCAACACTAGAGCTATTGTTCCTGAGACTGTTCATCAACATCAACACCAGGGCTTTTGTTCCTCACACTGTTCATCAACATCAATAACAGTCATATTGTTCCTGAGACTGTTCATTCACTTCAACAGCAGGACTATTGTTCCTGAGACTGTTCATCCACATCAGGACCAGGGCTATTGTTGCTGAGACAGTTCATCCACATCAACACCAGGGCTACTGTTCCTGACACTTTTCTCTTCATCAACAGCTGGGCAATTGTTCCTGAGACTGTTCATCCACATCAGCACCAGGACTATTGTTCCTGAGACTGTTCATCCACATCAACGCCAGAGCTTTGTCCCTGAGAGTGTGCATCCACATCAACACCAGAGCTATTGTTCCTGAGACTGTACATCAACATCAACACCAGGGCTTTTGTTCCTCACACTGTTCATCAACATCAATAACAGTCATATTGTTCCTGAGACTGTTCATTCACATCAACAGCAGGACTATTGTTCCTGAGACTGATCATCCACATCAGCACCAGGGCTATTGTTGCTGAGACAGTTCAACCACATCAACACCAGGGCTATTGTTCCTGACACTTTTCTCCTCATCAACAGCTGGGCAATTGTTCCTGAGACTGTTCATCCACATCAGCACCAGGACTATTGTTCCTGAGACTGTTCATCCACATCAACGCCAGAGCTTTGTCCCTGAGAGTGTTCATCCACATCAACACCAGAGCTATTGTTCCTGAGACTGTTCATCCACATCAACACCAGGGCTATTGTTCCTGACACTTTTCTCCTCATCAGCACCAGGACTATTGTTCCTGAGACTGTTCATCCACATCAGCACACGGGCTAATGTTCCTGAGATTGTTCATCCAGATCAACACCAGGTCTATTGTTCCTGAGAATGTTCATCCACATCAACACCCGGGCTATTGTTCCTTAGACTGTTCATCCACATCAACACCAGGCCTATCGTTCCTGAGACTGTTCATCCACATCAACGCCATGGCTATTGTTCCTGAAAATGTTCATCCACATCAACACCAGGGCTATTGCTCCTGAGACTGTTCATCCACATCAACACCCGGGCTAATGTTCCTGAGATTGTTCGTCCAGATCAACACTCGGTCTATTGTTCCTGAGACTGTTCACCCACATGAACACCAGGCCTATCGTTCCTGAGACTGCTCATCCACATCAACACCATGGCTATTGTTCCTGAAAATGTTCATCCAAATCAACATCAGGGCTATTGTTCCTGAGACTGTTCACCCACATCAACACCAGACCTATCGTTCCTGAGACTGTTCATCCACATCAACACCATGGCTATTGTTCCTGAAAATGTTCATCCACATCAACACCAGGGCTATTGATCCTGAGACAGTTCATCCACATCAACACCAGTGCTATGGTTCCTGAGAATGTTCATTCCCATCAAAACCAGGGCTATTGTTCCTGAGAATGTTCATCCACATCAGCACCAGGGCTATTGTTAGTGAGATTGTTCATCCACATCAACACCAGGGCTATTGTTCCTGACACTTTTCTCTTCATCAACAGCTGGGCAATTGTTCCTGAGACTGTTCATCCACATCAGCACCAGGACTATTGTTCCTGAGACTGTTCATCCACATCAACGCCAGAGCTTTGTCCCTGAGAGTGTTCATCCACATCAACACCAGAGCTATTGTTCCTGAGACTGTACATCAACATCAACACCATGGCTTTTGTTCCTCACACTGTTCATCAACATCAATAACAGTCATATTGTTCCTGAGACTGTTCATTTACATCAACAGCAGGACTATTGTTCCTGAGACTGATCATCCACATCAGCACCAGGGCTATTGTTGCTGAGACAGTTCAACCACATCAACACCAGGGCTATTGTTCCTGACACTTTTCTCCTCATCAACAGCTGGGCAATTGTTCCTGAGACTGTTCATCCACATCAGCACCAGGACTATTGTTCCTGAGACTGTTCATCCACATCAACGCCAGAGCTTTGTCCCTGAGAGTGTTCATCCACATCAACACCAGAGCTATTGTTCCTGAGACTGTTCATCCACATCAACACCAGGGCTATTGTTCCTGACACTTTTCTCCTCATCAGCACCAGGACTATTGTTCCTGAGACTGTTCATCCACATCAGCACACGGGCTAATGTTCCTGAGATTGTTCATCCAGATCAACACCAGGTCTATTGTTCCTGAGACTGTTCATCCACATCAACACCCGGGCTATTGTTCCTGAGACTGTTCACCCACATGAACACCAGGCCTATCGTTCCTGAGACTGCTCATCCACATCAACACCATGGCTATTGTTCCTGAAAATGTTCATCCAAATCAACATCAGGGCTATTGTTCCTGAGACTGTTCACCCACATCAACACCAGACCTATCGTTCCTGAGACTGTTCATCCACATCAACACCATGGCTATTGTTCCTGAAAATGTTCATCCACATCAACACCAGGGCTATTGATCCTGAGACTGTTCATCCACATCAACACCAGTGCTATCCTTCCTGAGAATGTTCATTCCCATCAAAACCAGGGCTATTGTTCCTGAGAATGTTCATCCACATCAGCACCAGGGCTATTGTTCCTGAGTCTGTTCAATCCCATCAGCACCAGGGCTATTGTTCCTGAGTCTGTTCAATCCCATCAACACCAGAGCTATTGTTCCTGAGACTGTTCATCAACATCAACACCAGGGACTTTGTTCCTCACACTGTTCATCAACATCAATAACAGTCATATTGTTCCTGAGACTGTTCATTCACATCAACAGCAGGACTATTGTTCCTGAGACTGTTCATCCACATCAGCACCAGGGCTATTGTTGCTGAGACTGTTCATCCACATCAACACCAGGGCTATTGTTCCTAACACTTTTCTCCTCATCAACAGCAGGGCTATTGTTCCTGAGACTGTTCATCCACATCAGCACCAGGACTATTGTTCCTGAGACTGTTCATCCACATCAACACACGGGCTAATGTTCCTGAGATTGTTCATCCAGATCAACACCAGGTCTATTGTTCCTGAGACTGTTCACCCACATCAACACCCGGGCTATTGTTCCTTACACTGTTCATCCACATCAACACCAGGCCTATCGTTCCTGAGACTGTTCATCCACATCAACACCATGGCTATTGTTCCTGAAAATGTTCATCCACACCAACACCAGGGCTATTGTTCCTGAGACTATTCATCCACATCAACACCCGGGCTAATGTTCCTGAGATTGTTCTTCCAGATCAACACCAGGTCTATTGTTCCTGAGACTGTTCACCCACATGAACACCAGGCCTATCGTTCCTGAGACTGCTCATCCACATCAACACCATGGCTATTGTTCCTGAAAATGTTCATCCAAATCAACATCAGGGCTATTGTTCCTGAGACTGTTCACCCACATCAACACCAGACCTATCGTTCCTGAGACTGTTCATCCACATCAACACCATGGCTATTGTTCCTGAAAATGTTCATCCACATCAACACCAGGGCTATTGATCCTGAGACTGTTCATCCACATCAACACCAGTGCTATGGTTCCTGAGAATGTTCATTCCCATCAAAACCAGGGCTATTGTTCCTGAGAATGTTCATCCACATCAGCACCAGGGCTATTGTTAGTGAGATTGTTCATCCACATCAACACCAGTGCTATTGTTCCTGACACTTTTCTCTTCATCAACAGCTGGGCAATTGTTCCTGAGACTGTTCATCCACATCAGCACCAGGACTATTGTTCCTGAGACTGTTCATCCACATCAACGCCAGAGCTTTGTCCCTGAGAGTGTTCATCCACATCAACACCAGAGCTATTGTTCCTGAGACTGTACATCAACATCAACACCATGGCTTTTGTTCCTCACACTGTTCATCAACATCAATAACAGTCATATTGTTCCTGAGACTGTTCATTTACATCAACAGCAGGACTATTGTTCCTGAGACTGATCATCCACATCAGCACCAGGGCTATTGTTGCTGAGACAGTTCAACCACATCAACACCAGGGCTATTGTTCCTGACACTTTTCTCCTCATCAACAGCTGGGCAATTGTTCCTGAGACTGTTCATCCACATCAGCACCAGGACTATTGTTCCTGAGACTGTTCATCCACATCAACGCCAGAGCTTTGTCCCTGAGAGTGTTCATCCACATCAACACCAGAGCTATTGTTCCTGAGACTGTTCATCCACATCAACACCAGGGCTATTGTTCCTGACACTTTTCTCCTCATCAGCACCAGGACTATTGTTCCTGAGACTGTTCATCCACATCAGCACACGGGCTAATGTTCCTGAGATTGTTCATCCAGATCAACACCAGGTCTATTGTTCCTGAGACTGTTCATCCACATCAACACCCGGGCTATTGTTCCTGAGACTGTTCACCCACATGAACACCAGGCCTATCGTTCCTGAGACTGCTCATCCACATCAAGACCATGGCTATTGTTCCTGAAAATGTTCATCCAAATCAACATCAGGGCTATTGTTCCTGAGACTGTTCACCCACATCAACACCAGACCTATCGTTCCTGAGACTGTTCATCCACATCAACACCATGGCTATTGTTCCTGAAAATGTTCATCCACATCAACACCAATGCTATTGATCCTGAGACTGTTCATCCACATCAACACCAGTGCTATGGTTCCTGAGAATGTTCATTCCCATCAAAACCAGGGCTATTGTTCCTGAGAATGTTCATCCACATCAGCACCAGGGCTATTGTTCCTGAGTCTGTTCAATCCCATCAGCACCAGGGCTATTGTTCCTGAGTCTGTTCAATCCCATCAACACCAGAGCTATTGTTCCTGAGACTGTTCATCAACATCAACACCAGGGACTTTGTTCCTCACACTGTTCATCAACATCAATAACAGTCATATTGTTCCTGAGACTGTTCATTCACATCAACAGCAGGACTATTGTTCCTGAGACTGTTCATCCACATCAGCACCAGGGCTATTGTTGCTGAGACTGTTCATCCACATCAACACCAGGGCTATTGTTCCTGACACTTTTCTCCTCATCAACAGCAGGGCTATTGTTCCTGAGACTGTTCATCCACATCAGCACCAGGACTATTGTTCCTGAGACTGTTCATCCACATCAACTCACGGGCTAATGTTCCTGAGATTGTTCATCCAGATCAACACCAGGTCTATTGTTCCTGAGACTGTTCACCCACATCAACACCCGGGCTATTGTTCCTTACACTGTTCATCCACATCAACACCAGGCCTATCGTTCCTGAGACTGTTCATCCACATCAACACTATGGCTATTGTTCCTGAAAATGTTCATCCACACCAACACCAGGGCTATTGTTCCTGAGACTGTTCATCCACATCAACACCCGGGCTAATGTTCCTGAGATTGTTCTTCCAGATCAACACCAGGTCTATTGTTCCTGAGACTGTTCACCCACATCAACACCAGGCCTATCGTTCCTGAGACTGCTCATCCACCTCAACACCATGGCTATTGTTCCTGAAAATGTTCATCCACATCAACATCAGGGCTATTGTTCCTGAGACTGTTCACACACATCAGCACTAGAACTATCGTTCCTGAGACTGTTCATCCATCTCAACACCATGGCTATTGTTCCTGAAAATGTTCATCCACAACAAAACCAGGGCTATTGTTCCTGAGACTGTTCATCCACATCAACACCAGTGCTATGTTTCCTGAGAATGCTCATTCCCATCAAAACCAGGGCTATTGTTCCTGAGAATGTCCATCCACATCAGCACCAGGGCTATTGTTCCTGAGTCTGTTCAATCCCATCAACAGAATGGATATTGTTCGCGAGACTGTTAATCGATCTCAACACCAGAGCTATTACTCCAGAGACTGTTCATCCACATCAACAACAGGGCTGTTGTTCCTGAGACTGTTCATCCAGATCAACACCAGGGCTGTTGTTACTGAGAATGTTCATTCCCATCAAAACTAGGGCTATTGTTCCTGAGACTGTTCATCCACATCTACACCAGGGCTATTGTTCCTGAGACTGATCATTCCCATCAACACCAGGGCTATTGTTCCAGAGAATGTTCATCCATATCAACACCAGAGCTATTGTTTGTGAGACTGTTCATCCACATCAACACCAGGGCTGTTGTTCCTGAGACTGTTCACCCACATCAACACCAGGGCTGTTGTTCCTCACACTGTTCAGCCACATCAACAACAGGGCTATTGTTCCTGAGATCGTTCATTCACATCAACACCAGGGCTATAGTTGCTAAGATTGATCATCCACATCAACACCAGGGCTATTGTTCCTCACACTGTTCTTCCACATCAGCACCAGGACTATTATTCCTGAGATTGTTCATCCATATCAACACCAGAGCTTTCCTCCTGAGACTGTTCATCCACAACAACACCAGGACTATTGTTCCTGAGACTGTTCATCCACATCAACACCAGGGCTATTGTTGCTGAGACTTTATATCCAGATCAACACCAGGGCTACTGTTCCTGACACTGTTCTTCCACTTCAGCAATAGGACTATAGTTCCTGAGACTGTTCATCCATTCAGCACCAGGACTTTTGTTCCTGAGACTGTTCATCCACATCAACACCGGAGCTATGTTCCTGAAACTGTTCTTCCACATCAACAACAGGACTATTGTTCCTGAGACTGCTCATCCACATCAACACCAGGGCTATTGTTCCTGAGATTGTTCATCCACATCAACACCAGGGCTATTGTTCCTGAGACTGTTCATCCACATCAACACCAGGGCTATTGTTCCTGAGATTGTTCATCCACATCAACACCAGGGCTATTGTTCCTGAGACTCTACATCCACATCAGCACCTGGGCTATTGTTCCTGAGACTGGACATCCACATCAACACCAGGGCTATTGTTCCTGAGATTGTTCATCAACATTAACACCATGGCTATTCTTCCTGACATTGTTCATGCACATCAACACCAGGGCTATTGTTCCTGAGATTGTTCATCCACAACAACACCAGGGCTCTTGTTCCTGAGATTGTTCATCCACATCAACACTAGGGCTATTGTTCCTGAGATTGTTCATCCACATCAACACCAGGGCTATTGTTCCTGTGATTCTTCATCCACATCAACACCAGGGCCATTTTTCCAGAGATTGTTCATCCTCATCAACACCAGGGCTATTTTTCCTGAGACTGTTCATCCACATCAATAGTAGAGCCATTGCTCCTGAAATTGTTCATCCACATCAACATCAGGTTATTGTTCCTCACACTGTTCATCCACATCAACACCAGGGCTATTGTTCCTGAGACTGATCATTCCCATCAACACCAGGGCTATTGTTCCAGAGAATGTTCATCCATATCAACACCAGAGCTATTGTTTGTGAGACTGTTCATCCACATCAACACCAGGGCTATTGACGTTGGGACTCTTCATCCACATCAACACCAGGACTATTGCTCCTGCGACTGTTCATCCACATCAACACCAGGGCTATTGTTCCCCACACTGTTCAGCCAAATCAACACCAGGGCTATTGGTACTGAGACTGTTAATTCACATCAACACCAGGGCTATATTTGCTGACACGGTTCATCCACATCAACACCAGGGCTATAGCTCCTGAGACTGTTCATCCACATCAACACCAGGGCTATTGTTCCTCACACTGTTCAGCCACATCAACACCAGGGCTATTGTTCCTGAGATCGTTCATTCACATCAACACCAGTGCAATAGTTGCTAAGATTGTTCATCCACATCAACAAAAGGGCTATTGTTCCTCACACTGTTCTTCCACATCAGCACCTGGACTATTGTTCCTGAGATTGTTCATCCACATCAACACCAGAGCTTTCTTCCTGAGACTGTTCATCCACATCAGCACAAGGACTATAGTTCCTGAGCCAGCTCATCCACATCAACACCAGGGCTGTTGTTCCTGAGACTGTTCATCCAGATCAACACCAGGGCTGTTGTTACTGAGAATGTTCATTACCATCAAAACTAGGCCTATTGTTCCTGAGACTGTTCATCCACATCTACACCAGGGCTATTGTTCCTGAGACTGATCATTCCCATCAACACCAGGGCTATTGTTCCAGAGAATGTTCATCCATATCAACACCAGAGCTATTGTTTGTGAGACTGTTCATCCACATCAACACCAGGGCTATTGTTCCTGAGACTGTTCACCCACATCAACACCAGGGCTGTTGTTCCTCACACTGTTCAGCCACATCAACAACAGGGCTATTGTTCCTGAGATCGTTCATTCACATCAACACCAGGGCTATAGTTGCTAAGATTGATCATCCACATCAACACCAGGGCTATTGTTCCTCACACTGTTCTTCCACATCAGCACCAGGACTATTGTTCCTGAGATTGTTCATCCATATCAACACCAGAGCTTTCCTCCTGAGACTGTTCATCCACAACAACACCAGGACTATTGTTCCTGAGACTGTTCATCCACATCAACACCAGGGCTATTGTTGCTGAGACTTTATATCCAGATCAACACCAGGGCTACTGTTCCTGACACTGTTCTTCCACTTCAGCAATAGGACTATAGTTCCTGAGACTGTTCATCCATTCAGCACCAGGACTTTTGTTCCTGAGACTGTTCATCCACATCAACACCGGAGCTATGTTCCTGAAACTGTTCTTCCACATCAACAACAGGACTATTGTTCCTGAGACTGCTCATCCACATCAACACCAGGGCTATTGTTCCTGAGATTGTTCATCCACATCAACACCAGGGCTATTGTTCCTGAGACTGTTCATCCACATCAACACCAGGGCTATTGTTCCTGAGATTGTTCATCCACATCAACACCAGGGCTATTGTTCCTGAGACTCTACATCCACATCAGCACCTGGGCTATTGTTCCTGAGACTGGACATCCACATCAACACCAGGGCTATTGTTCCTGAGATTGTTCATCAACATTAACACCATGGCTATTCTTCCTGACATTGTTCATGCACATCAACACCAGGGCTATTGTTCCTGAGATTGTTCATCCACAACAACACCAGGGCTCTTGTTCCTGAGATTGTTCATCCACATCAACACAAGGGCTATTGTTCCTGAGATTGTTCATCCACATCAACAACAGGGCTATTGTTCCTGAGATTCTTCATCCACATCAACACCAGGGCCATTTTTCCAGAGATTGTTCATCCTCATCAACACCAGGGCTATTTTTCCTGAGACTGTTCATCCACATCAATAGTAGAGCCATTGCTCCTGAAATTGTTCATCCACATCAACATCAGGTTATTGTTCCTCACACTGTTCATCCACATCAACACCAGGGCTATTGTTCCTGAGACTGATCATTCCCATCAACACCAGGGCTATTGTTCCAGAGAATGTTCATCCATATCAACACCAGAGCTATTGTTTGTGAGACTGTTCATCCACATCAACACCAGGGCTATTGACGTTGGGACTCTTCATCCACATCAACACCAGGACTATTGCTCCTGCGACTGTTCATCCACATCAACACCAGGGCTATTGTTCCCCACACTGTTCAGCCAATTCAACACCAGGGCTATTGGTACTGAGACTGTTAATTCACATCAACACCAGGGCTATATTTGCTGACACGGTTCATCCACATCAACACCAGGGCTATAGCTCCTGAGACTGTTCATCCACATCAACACCAGGGCTATTGTTCCTCACACTGTTCAGCCACATCAACACCAGGGCTATTGTTCCTGTGATCGTTCATTCACATCAACACCAGTGCAATAATTGCTAAGATTGTTCATCCACATCAACAAAAGGGCTATTGTTCCTCACACTGTTCTTCCACATCAGCACCTGGACTATTGTTCCTGAGATTGTTCATCCACATCAACACCAGAGCTTTCTTCCTGAGACTGTTCATCCACATCAGCACAAGGACTATAGTTCCAGAGCCAGCTCATCCACATCAACACCAGATCTTTGTTCCTGAGACTGTTCATCCACATCAACACCAGTATTATTGTTCCTGACACTGTACATCCACATCAACGCCAGAGCTTAGTCCCTGAGAGTGTTCATCCACATCAACACTAGAGCTATTGTTCCTGAGACTGTTCATCAACATCAACTCCAGGGCTTTTGTTCCTCACACTGTTCATCAACATCAATAACAGTCATATTGTTCCTGAGACTGTTCATTCACATCAACAGCAGGACTAATGTTCCTGAGACTGTTCATCCACATCAGGACCAGGGCTATTGTTGCTGAGACAGTTCATCCACATCAACACCAGGGCTATTGTTCCTGACACTTTTCTCTTCATCAACAGCTGGGCAATTGTTCCTGAGACTGTTCATCCACATCAGCACCAGGACTATTGTTCCTGAGACTGTTCATCCACATCAACGCCAGAGCTTTGTCCCTAAGAGTGTTCATCCACATCAACACCAGAGCTATTGTTCCTGAGACTGTTCATCAACATCAACACCAGGGCTTTTGTTCCTCACACTGTTCATCAACATCAATAACAGTCATATTGTTCCTGAGACTGTTCATTCACATCAACAGCAGGACTATTGTTCCTGAGACTGTTCATCCACATCAGCACCAGGGCTATTGTTGCTGAGACAGTTCATCCACATCAACACCAGGGCTATTGTTCCTGACACTTTTCTCCTCATCAACAGCTGGGCAATTGTTCCTGAGACTGTTCATCCACATCAGCACCAGGACTATTGTTCCTGAGACTGTTCATCCACATCAACGCCAGAGCTTTGTCCCTGAGAGTGTTCATCCACATCAACACCAGAGCTATTGTTCCTGAGACAGTTCATCCACATCAACACCAGGGCTATTGTTCCTGACACTTTTCTCCTCATCAGCACCAGGACTATTGTTCCTGAGACTGTTCATCCACATCAGCACACGGGCTAATGTTCCTGAGATTGTTCATCCAGATCAACACCAGGTCTATTGTTCCTGAGACTGTTCATCCACATCAACACCCGGGCTATTGTTCCTTAGACTGTTCATCCACATCAACACCAGGCCTATCGTTCCTGAGACTGTTCATCCACATCAACGCCATGGCTATTGTTCCTGAAAATGTTCATAAACATCAACACCAGGGCGATTGCTCCTGAGACTGTTCATCCACATCAACACCCGGGCTAATGTTCCTGAGATTGTTCGTCCAGATCAACACTCGGTCTATTGTTCCTGAGACTGTTCACCCACATGAACACCAGGCCTATCGTTCCTGAGACTGCTCCTCCACATCAACACCATGGCTATTGTTCCTGAAAATGTTCATCCAAATCAACATCAGGGCTATTGTTCCTGAGACTGTTCACCCACATCAACACCAGACCTATCGTTCCTGAGACTGTTCATCCACATCAACACCATGGCTATTGTTCCTGAAAATGTTCATCCACATCAACACCAGGGCTATTGATCCTGAGACTGTTCATCCACATCAACACCAGTGCTATGGTTCCTGAGAATGTTCATTCCCATCAAAACCAGGGCTATTGTTCCTGAGAATGTTCATCCACATCAGCACCAGGGCTATTGTTCCTGAGTCTGTTCAATCCCATCAGCACCAGGGCTATTGTTCCTGAGTCTGTTCAATCCCATCAACACCAGAGCTATTGTTCCTGAGACTGTTCATCCACATCAACACCAGGGACTTTGTTCCTCACACTGTTCATCAACATCAATAACAGTCATATTGTTCCTGAGACTGTTCATTCACATCAACAGCAGGACTATTGTTCCTGAGACTGTTCATCCACATCAGCACCAGGGCTATTGTTGCTGAGACAGTTCATGCACATCAACACCAGGGCTATTGTTCCTGACACCTTTCTCCTCATCAACAGCAGGGCTATTGTTCCTGAGACTGTTCATCCACATCAGCACCAGGACTATTGTTCCTGAGACTGTTCATCCACATCAACACACGGGCTAATGTTCCTGAGATTGTTCATCCAGATCAACACCAGGTCTATTGTTCCTGAGACTGTTCACCCACATCAACACCCGGGCTATTGTTCATTACACTGTTCATCCACATCAACACCAGTCCTATCGTTCCTGAGACTGTTCATCCACATCAACACCATGGCTATTGTTCCTGAAAATGTTCATCCACATCAACACCAGGGCTATTGTTCCTGAGACTGTTCATCCACATCAACACCCGATCTAATGTTCCTGAGATTGTTCTTCCAGATCAACACCAGGTCTATTGTTCCTGAGACTGTTCACCCACATCAACACCAGGCCTATCGTTCCTGAGACTGTTCACACACATCAGCACTAGAACTATCGTTCCTGAGACTGTTCATCCATCTCTACACCATGGCTATTGTTCCTGAAAATGTTCATCCACAACAAAACCAGGGCTATTGTTCCTGAGACTGTTCATCCACATCAACACCAGTGCTATGTTTCCTGAGAATGCTCATTCCCATCAAAACCAGGGCTATTGTTCCTGAGAATGTCCATCCACATCAGCACCAGGGCTATTGTTCCTGAGTCTGTTCAATCCCATCAACAGAATGGATATTGTTCGCGAGACTGTTAATCGATCTCAACACCAGAGCTATTACTCCAGAGACTGTTCATCCACATCAACAACAGGGCTGTTGTTCCTGAGACTGTTCATCCACATCAACACCAGGGCTGTTGTTACTGAGAATGTTCATTCCCATCAAAACTAGGCCTATTGTTCCTGAGACTGTTCATCCACATCTACACCAGGGCTATTGTTCCTGAGACTGATCATTCCCATCAACACCAGGGCTATTGTTCCAGACAATGTTCATCCATATCAACACCAGAGCTATTGTTTGTGAGACTGTTCATCCACATCAACACCAGGGCTATTGTTCCTGAGGTTGTTCATCCACATCAACACCAGGGCTATTGTTCCTGAGACTGTTCATCCACATCAACACCAGGGCTATTGTTTCTGAGATTGTTCATCCACATCAACACCAGGGCTATTGTTCCTGAGACTCTACATCCACATCAGCACCTGGGCTATTGTTCCTGAGACTGGACATCCACATCAACACCAGGGCTATTGTTCCTGAGATTGTTCATCAACATTAACACCATGGCTATTCTTCCTGACATTGTTCATGCACATCAACACCAGGGCTATTGTTCCTGAGATTGTTCATTCACATCAACACCAGGGCTATTGTTCCTGAGACTGTTCATCCACAACAACACCAGGGCTCTTGTTCCTGAGATTGTTCATCCACATCAACACAAGGGCTATTGTTCCTGAGATTGTTCATCCACATCAACACCAGGGCTATTGTTCCTGTGATTCTTCATCCACATCAACACCAGGGCCATTTTTCCAGAGATTGTTCATCCTCTTCAACACCAGGGCTATTTTTCCTGAGACTGTTCATCCACATCAATAGTAGAGCCATTGCTCCTGAAATTGTTCATCCACATCAACATCAGGTTATTGTTCCTCACACTGTTCATCCACATCAACACCAGCGCTATTGTTCCTGAGACTGATCATTCCCATCAACACCATGGCTATTGTTCCAGAGAATGTTCATCCATATCAACACCAGAGCTATTGTTTGTGAGACTGTTCATTCACATCAACACCAGGGCTATATTTGCTGACACGGTTCATCCACATCAACACCAGGTGTCTAGCTCCTGAGACTGTTCATCCACATCAACACCAGGGCTATTGTTCCTCACACTGTTCAGCCACATCAACACCAGGGCTATTGTTCCTGAGATCGTTCATTCACATCAACACCAGGGCAATAGTTGCTAAGATTGTTCATCCACATCAACAAAAGGGCTATTGTTCCTCACACTGTTCTTCCACATCAGCACCAGGACTATTGTTCCTGAGATTGTTCATCCATATCAACACCAGAGCTTTCTTCCTGAGACTGTTCATCCACATCAACACCAGGACTATTGTTCCTGAGACTGTTCATCCACATCAACACCAGGGCTATTGTTGCTGAGACTTTATATCCAGATCAACACCAGGGCTACTGTTCCTGACACTGTTCTTCCACTTCAGCAATAGGACTATAGTTCCTGAGACTGTTCATCCATTCAGCACCAGGACTTTTGTTCCTGAGACTGTTCATCCACATCAACACCAGAGCTATGTTCCTAAAACTGCTCATCCACATCAACACCAGGACTATTGTTCCTGAGATTGTTCATCCACATCAACACCAGGGCTATTGTTCCTGAGACGGTTCATCCACATCAACACCAGGGCTATTGTTCCTGAGACTGTTCATCCACAACAACACCAGGGCTCTTGTTCCTGAGATTGTTCATCCACATCAACACCAGGGCTATTGTTCCTGAGATTGTTCATCCACATCAACACCAGGGCTATTGTTCCTGTGATTCTTCATCCACATCAACACCAGGGCCATTTTTGCAGAGATTGTTCATCCTCATCAACACCAAAGCTATTTTTCCTGAGATTGTTCATCCACATCAACACCAGGGCTATTGTTCTTCACACTGTTCAGCCACATCAACACCAGGGCTATTGTTCCTGAGACTGTTCATCCACATCAATAGTAGAGCCATTGCTCCTGAAATAGTTCATCCACATCAACATCAGGTTATTGTTCCTCACTCTGTTCATCCACATCAACACCAGGCCTATCGTTCCTGAGACCGTTCATCCACATCAACACCATGGCTCTTGTTCCTGAAAATGTTCATCCACATCAACACCAGGGCTAATGTTCCTGAAATTGTTCGTCCAGATCAACACTAGATCTATTGTTCCTGAGACTGTTCACCCACATCAACACCCGGGCTAATGTTCCTGAAATTGTTCGTCCAGATCAACACTAGATCTATTGTTCCTGAGACTGTTCACCCACATCAACACCAGGCCTATCGTTCCTGAGACCGTTCATCCACATCAACACCATGGCTCTTGTTCCTGAAAATGTTCATCCACATCAACACCAGGGCTAATGTTCCTGAAATTGTTCGGCCAGATCAACACTAGATCTATTGTTCCTGAGACTGTTCACCCACATCAACACCCGGGCTAATGTTCCTGAAATTGTTCGTCCAGATCAACACTAGATCTATTGTTCCTGAGACTGTTCACCCACATCAACACCAGGCCTATCGTTCCTGAGACTGCTCATCCACATCAACACCATGGCTATTGTTCCTGAAAATGTTCATCCACATCAATATCAGGGCTATTGTTGCTGAGACTGTTCACCCACATCAACACCAGGGCTATTGTTCCTGTGATTCTTCATCCACATCAACACCAGGGCCATTTTTCCAGAGATTGTTCATCCTCTTCAACACCAGGGCTATTTTTCCTGAGACTGTTCATCCACATCAATAGTAGAGCCATTGCTCCTGAAATTGTTCATCCACATCAACATCAGGTTATTGTTCCTCACACTGTTCATCCACATCAACACCAGCGCTATTGTTCCTGAGACTGATCATTCCCATCAACACCATGGCTATTGTTCCAGAGAATGTTCATCCATATCAACACCAGAGCTATTGTTTGTGAGACTGTTCATTCACATCAACACCAGGGCTATATTTGCTGACACGGTTCATCCACATCAACACCAGGTGTCTAGCTCCTGAGACTGTTCATCCACATCAACACCAGGGCTATTGTTCCTCACACTGTTCAGCCACATCAACACCAGGGCTATTGTTCCTGAGATCGTTCATTCACATCAACACCAGGGCAATAGTTGCTAAGATTGTTCATCCACATCAACAAAAGGGCTATTGTTCCTCACACTGTTCTTCCACATCAGCACCAGGACTATTGTTCCTGAGATTGTTCATCCATATCAACACCAGAGCTTTCTTCCTGAGACTGTTCATCCACATCAACACCAGGACTATTGTTCCTGAGACTGTTCATCCACATCAACACCAGGGCTATTGTTGCTGAGACTTTATATCCAGATCAACACCAGGGCTACTGTTCCTGACACTGTTCTTCCACTTCAGCAATAGGACTATAGTTCCTGAGACTGTTCATCCATTCAGCACCAGGACTTTTGTTCCTGAGACTGTTCATCCACATCAACACCAGAGCTATGTTCCTAAAACTGCTCATCCACATCAACACCAGGACTATTGTTCCTGAGATTGTTCATCCACATCAACACCAGGGCTATTGTTCCTGAGACGGTTCATCCACATCAACACCAGGGCTATTGTTCCTGAGACTGTTCATCCACAACAACACCAGGGCTCTTGTTCCTGAGATTGTTCATCCACATCAACACCAGGGCTATTGTTCCTGAGATTGTTCATCCACATCAACACCAGGGCTATTGTTCCTGTGATTCTTCATCCACATCAACACCAGGGCCATTTTTGCAGAGATTGTTCATCCTCATCAACACCAAAGCTATTTTTCCTGAGATTGTTCATCCACATCAACACCAGGGCTATTGTTCTTCACACTGTTCAGCCACATCAACACCAGGGCTATTGTTCCTGAGACTGTTCATCCACATCAATAGTAGAGCCATTGCTCCTGAAATAGTTCATCCACATCAACATCAGGTTATTGTTCCTCACTCTGTTCATCCACATCAACACCAGGCCTATCGTTCCTGAGACCGTTCATCCACATCAACACCATGGCTCTTGTTCCTGAAAATGTTCATCCACATCAACACCAGGGCTAATGTTCCTGAAATTGTTCGTCCAGATCAACACTAGATCTATTGTTCCTGAGACTGTTCACCCACATCAACACCCGGGCTAATGTTCCTGAAATTGTTCGTCCAGATCAACACTAGATCTATTGTTCCTGAGACTGTTCACCCACATCAACACCAGGCCTATCGTTCCTGAGACCGTTCATCCACATCAACACCATGGCTCTTGTTCCTGAAAATGTTCATCCACATCAACACCAGGGCTAATGTTCCTGAAATTGTTCGGCCAGATCAACACTAGATCTATTGTTCCTGAGACTGTTCACCCACATCAACACCCGGGCTAATGTTCCTGAAATTGTTCGTCCAGATCAACACTAGATCTATTGTTCCTGAGACTGTTCACCCACATCAACACCAGGCCTATCGTTCCTGAGACTGCTCATCCACATCAACACCATGGCTATTGTTCCTGAAAATGTTCATCCACATCAATATCAGGGCTATTGTTGCTGAGACTGTTCACCCACATCAGCACCAGGCGTATCGTTCCTGAGACTGCTCATCCACATCAACACCATGGCTATTGTTCCTGAAAATGTTCATCCACATCAATATCAGGGCTATTGTTGCTGTGACTGTTCATCCACATCAACACCATGGCTATTGTTCCTGAAAATGTTCATCCACATCAACACCAGGGCTATTGATCCTGAGACGGTTCATCCACATCAACACCATGGCTATTGTTCCTGAAAATGTTCATCCACATCAATATCAGGGCTATTGTTGCTGAGACTGTTCACCCACATCAACACCAGACCTATCGTTCCTGTGACTGTTCATCCACATCAACACCAAGGCTATTGTTCCTGAAAATGTTCATCCACATCAACACCAGGACTATTGTTCCAGAGAATGTTCATCCACATCAACACCAGTGCTATTGTTCCTGAGATTGTTCATCCACATCAACACCAGGGCTATTGTTCCTGAGACGGTTCATACACATCAACACCAGGGCTATTGTTTCAGAGATTGTTCATCCACATCAACACCAGGGCTATTGTTCCTGAGACTCTACATCCACATCAGCACCTGGGCTATTGTTCCTGAGACTGGACATCCACATCAACACCAGGGCTATTGTTCCTGAGATTGTTCATCAACATTATCACCATGGCTATTCTTCCTGACATTGTTCATGCACATCAACACCAGGGCTATTGTTCCTGAGATTGTTCATTCACATCAACACCAGGGCTATTGTTCCTGAGACTGTTTACCACAACAACACCAGGGCTCTTGTTCCTGAGATTGTTCATCCACATCAACACCAGGGCTATTGTTCCTGAGATTGTTCATCCTCATCAACACCAGGGCTATTGTTCCTGAGACGGTTCATCCACATCAACACCAGGGCTATTGTTCCTGAGACTGTTCATCCACAACAACAACAGGGCTCTTGTTCCTGAGATTGTTCATCCACATCAACACCAGGGCTATTGTTCCTGAGATTGTTCATCCACATCAACACCAGGGCTATTGTTCCTGTGATTCTTCATCCACATCAACACCAGGGCCATTTTTCCAGAGATTGTTCATCCTCATCAACAACAAAGCTATTTTTCCTGAGATTGTTCATCCACATCAACACCAGGGCTATTGTTCTTCACACTGTTCAGCCACATCAACACCAGGGCTATTGTTCCTGAGACTGTTCATCCACATCAATAGTAGAGCCATTGCTCCTGAAATTGTTCATCCAGATCAACACTAGATCTATTGTTCCTGAGACTGTTCACCCACATCAACACCCGGGCTAATGTTCCTGAAATTGTTCGTCCAGATCAACACTAGATCTATTGTTCCTGAGACTGTTCACCCACATCAACACCAGGCCTATCGTTCCTGAGACTGCTCATCCACATCAACACCATGCCTATTGTTCCTGAAAATGTTCATCCACATCAACATCAGGGCTATTGTTGCTGAGAATGTTCACCCACATCAACACCAGACCTATCGTTCCTGTGACTGTTCATCCACATCAACACCATGGCTATTGTTCCTGAAAATGTTCATCCACATCAACACCAGGGCTATAGATCCTGAGACTGTTCATCCACATCAACACCAGTGCTATTGTTCCTGAGATTGTTCATCCACATCAACACCAGGGCTATTGTTCCTGAGACGGTTCATCCACATCAACACCAGGGCTATTGTTTCAGAGATTGTTCATCCACATCAACACCAGGGCTATTGTTCCTGAGACTCTACATCCACATCAGCACCTGGGCTATTGTTCCTGAGACTGGACATCCACATCAACACCAGGGCTATTGTTCCTGAGATTGGTCATCAACATTATCACCATGGCTATTCTTCCTGACATTGTTCATGCACATCAACACCAGGGCTATTGTTCCTGAGATTGTTTACCACAACAACACCAGGGCTCTTGTTCCTGAGATTGTTCATCCACATCAACACCAGGGCTATTGTTCCTGAGATTGTTCATCCACATCAACACCAGGGCTATTGTTCCTGTGATTCTTCATCCACATCAACACCAGCGCCATTTTTCAAGAGATTGTTCATCCTCATCAACACCAGGGCTATTTTTCCTGAGATGGTTCATCCACATCAACACCAGGGCTACTGTTCTTCACACTGTTCAGCCACATCGACACCAGGGCTATTGTTCCTGAGACTGTTCATCCACATCAATAGTAGAGCCATTGCTCCTGAAATTGTTCATCCACGTCAACATCAGGTTATTGTTCCTCACACTGTTCATCCACATCAACACCAGGCCTATCGTTCCTGAGACTGTTCATCCACATCAACACCATGGCTCTTGTTCCTGCAAATGTTCATCCACATCAACACCAGGGCTATTGTTCCTGAGACTGTTCATCCACATCAACACCCGTGCTAATGTTCCTGAAATTGTTCGTCCAGATCAACACTAGGTCTATTGTTCCTGAGACTGGTCACCCACATCAACACCAGGCCTATCGTTCCTGAGACTGTGCATCCACATCAACACCATGGCTATTGTTCCTGAAAATGTTCATCCACATCAACATCAGGGCTATTGTTCCTGAGACTGTTCATCCACATCAACACCATGGCTGTTGTTCCTGAAAATGTTCATCCACATCAACACCAGGGCTATTGATCCTGAGACTGTTCATCCACATCAACACCAGTGCTATGGTTCCTGAGAATGTTCATTCCCATCAAAACCAGGGCTATTGTTCCTGAGAATGTTCATCCACATCAGCACCAGGGCTATTGTTCCTGAGTCTGTTCAATCCCATCAGCACCAGGGCTATTGTTCCTGAGTCTGTTCAATCCCATCAACACCAGAGCTATTGTTCCTGAGACTGTTCATCAACATCAACACCAGGGATTTTGTTCCTCACACTGTTCATCAACATCAATAACAGTCATATTGTTCCTGAGACTGTTCATTCACATCAACAGCAGGACTATTGTTCCTGAGACTGTTCATCCACATCAGCACCAGGGCTATTGTTGCTGAGACAGTTCATCCACATCAACACCAGGGCTATTGTTCCTGACACTTTTCTCCTCATCAACAGCAGGGCTATTGCTCCTGAGACTGTTCATCCTCATCAGCACCAGGACTATTGTTCCTGAGACTGCTCATCCACATCAACACCATGGCTATTGTTCCTGAGACTGTTCTCCCACATCAACAGCAGGGCTATTGATCCTGAGACTGTTCATCCACATCAACACCAGTGCTATGGTTCCTGAGAATGTTCATTCCCATCAAAACCAGGGCTATTGTTCCTGAGAATGTTCATCCACATCAGCACCAGGGCTATTGTTCCTGAGTCTGTTCAATCCCATCAGCACCAGGGCTATTGCTCCTGAGTCTGTTCAATCCCATCAACACCAGAGCTATTGTTCCTGAGACTGTTCATCAACATCAACACCAGGGATTTTGTTCCTCACACTGTTCATCAACATCAATAACAGTCATATTGTTCCTGAGACTGTTCATTCACATCAACAGCAGGACTATTGTTCCTGAGACTGTTCATCCACATCAGCACCAGGGCTATTGTTGCTGAGACAGTTCATCCACATCAACACCAGGGCTATTGATCCTGACACTTTTCTCCTCATCAACAGCAGGGCTATTGCTCCTGAGACTGTTCATCCTCATCAGCACCAGGACTATTGTTCCTGAGACTGCTCATCCACATCAACACCATGGCTATTGTTCCTGAGACTGTTCTCCCACATCAACAGCAGGGCTATTGTTCCTGAGACTGTTCATCCACATCAACACCATGGCTATTGTTCCTGAAAATGTTCATCCACATCAACACCAGGGCTATTGATCCTGAGACTGTTCATCCACATCAACACCAGTGCTATGGTTCCTGAGAATGTTCATTCCCATCAAAACCAGGGCTATTGTTCCTGAGAATGTTCATCCACATCAGCAGCAGGGCTAATGTTCCTGAGTCTGTTCAATCCCATCAGCACCAGGGCTGTTGTTCCTGAGTCTGTTCAATCCCATCAACACCAGAGCTATTGTTCCTGAGACTGTTCATCAACATCAACACCAGGGATTTTGTTCCTCACACTGTTCATCAACATCAGTAACAGTCATATTGTTCCTGAGACTGTTCATTCACATCAACAGCAGGACTATTGTTCCTGAGACAGTTCATCCACATCAGCACCAGGGCTATTGTTGCTGAGACAGTTCATCCACATCAACACCAGGGCTATTGTTCCTGACACTTTTCTCCTCATCAACAGCAGGGCTATTGTTCCTGAGACTGTTCATGCTCATCAGCACACGACTATTGTTCCTAGGACTGTTCACCCACAACAACACCCGGGCTATTGTTCCTTAGACTCTTCATCCACATCAACACCAGGCCTATCGTTCCTGAGACTGTTCACCCACATCAACACCATGGCTATTGTTCCTGAAAATGTTCATCCACATCAACACCAGGGCTATTGTTCCTGAGACTGTTCATCCACATCAACACCCGGGTAATGTTCCTGAGATTGTTCTTCCAGATCAACACCAGGTCTATTGTTCCTGAGACTGTTCACCCACATCAACACCAGGCCTATCGTTCCTGATACTGCACATCCACATCAACACAATGGCTATTGTTCCAGAAAATGTTCATCCACATCAACATCAGGGCTATTGTTCCTGAGACTGTTCACCCACATCAACACCAGGCCTACCGTTCCTGATACTGCACATCCACATCAACACCATGGCTATTGTTCCTGAAAATGTTCATCCACATCAAAACCAGGGCTATTGTTCCTGAGTTTGTTCATCCACATCAACACCAGTGCTATGGTTCCTGAGAATGCTCATTCCCATCAAAACTAGGACTATTGTTCCTGAGACTGTTCATCCACATCTACACCAGGGCTATTGTTCCTGAGACTGATCATTCCCATCAACACAAGGGCTATTGTTCCAGAGAATGTTCATCCATATCAACACCAGAGCTATTGTTTGTGAGACTGTTCATCCACATCAACACCAGGGCTATTGTTCCTGAGACGGTTCACCCACATCAACACCAGGGCTATTGATGTTGGGACTCTTCATCCACATCAACACCAGGTCTATTGCTCCTGCGACTTTTCATCCATATCAACACCAGGGCTATTGTTCCCCACACTGTTCAGCCAATTCAACACCAGGGCTATTGTTACTGAGACTGTTCATTCACATCAACACAAGGGCTATATTTGCTGACACGGTTCATCCACATCAACACCAGGGCTATAGCTCCTGAGACTGTTCAGCCACATCAACACCAGGGCTATTGTTCCTGAGATCGTTCATTCACATCAACACCAGGGCTATAGTTGCTAAGATTGTTCATCCACATCAACACCAGGGCTATTGTTCCTCACACTGTTCTTCCACATCAGCACCAGGACTATTGTTCCTGAGATTGTTCATCCACATCAACACCAGGACTATTGTTCCTGAGACTGTTCATCCACATCAACAGCAGGGCTACTGTTCCTGACACTATTCTTCCACTTCAGCAATAGGACTATAGTTCCTGAGACTGTTCATCCATTCAGCACCAGGACTTTTGTTCCTGAGAACGTTCATCCACATCAACACCAGAGCTATGTTCCTGAAACTGCTCATCCACATCAACACCAGTACTATTGTTCCTGAGACTGTTCATCCACATCAACACCAGGGCTATTGTTCCTGAGATTGTTAATCCACATCAACACCAGGGCTATTGTTCCTGAGACGGTTAATCCACATCAACACCAGGGCTATTGTTTTTGAGATTGTTCATCCACATCAAGACCAGGGCTATTGTTCCTGAGACTCTACATCCACATCAGCACCTGAGCTATTGTTCCTGAGACTGGACATCCACATCAACACCAGGGCTAGTGTTCCTGAGATTGTTCATCAACATTAACACCATGGCTATTCTTCCTGACATTGTTCATGCACATCAACACCAGGGCTATTGTTCCTGAGATTGTTCATTCACATCAACACCAGGGCTATTGTTCCTGAGACAGTTCATCCACAACTACACCAGGGCTCTTGTTCCTGAGAATGTTCATCCACATCAACACCAGGGCTATTGTTCCTGAGATTGTTCATCCACATCAACACCAGGGCTATTGTTCCTGTGATTCTTCATCCACATCAACACCAGCGCCATTTTTCCAGACATTGTTCATCCTCATCAACACCAGGGCTATTTTTCCTGAGATTGTTCATCCACATCAACACCAGGGCTATTGTTCTTCACACTGTTCAGCCACATCAACACCAGGGCTATTGTTCCTGAGACTGTTCATCCACATCAATAGTAGAGCCATTGCTCCTGAAATTGTTCATCCACATCAACATCAGGTTATTGTTCCTCACACTGTTCATCCACATCAGCACCCGGACAAATGTTCCTGAGACTATTCATCCACATCAACACCAGGGCTATTGTTCCTGAGACTGTTTATCCATATCAACAGCAGGGCTATTGTGCCTGAGACTGTTCATCGCCTTCAACACCAGTGCTATTGTCCCTGAGACAGTTCATCGACATCAACACCAGGGCTATTGATCCTGAGACTGTTCATCCACATCAACACCAGAGCTTTGTTACTGAGGCTCTTCATCCACATCAACACCAGGGCTATTGTTCCGGATAATGTTCATGGACATCAACACCAGGGCTTTTGTTCCTGAGACAGCTTATCCATATCAACAGCAGGGCTATTGTTCCTGAGACTGTTCATCCCATCAACACCAGGGCTGTTGTTCCTGTGATTGTTCATCCACGTAAACACCAGGACCATTGTTCCTGAGACAGTTCATTGACATCAACACCAGGGCTATTGTTCCTGAGACTGTTCTTCCACATCAACACCAGGACTATTGTTCCTGAGACTGTTCATCCACATCAACACCAGGGCTATTGTTCCTGAGACTGTTGATCCACATCAACAACAGGGCTATTGTTTTTGAGACTGTTCATCCACATCAACACCAGGGCTATTTGGCCTGAGATTGTTCATCCACATCAACATCGGGAATATTGACACTGAAACTGTTCATCCACATCAACACCAGGGCTTTTTTACTGAGGCTCTTCATCCACATCAGCACCAGGGCTATTGTCCCTGAGACAGTTCATCCACATCAACACCAGGGCTATTGTTCCTGAAACGTTTCATCCACATGAACACCAGGGCTATTGTTCCTGAGACTCATCGTCCACATCAACTTCAGGGCTTTGTTACTGAGGCTCTTCATCCACATCTACACCATGGCTATTGTCCCTGAGACAGTTCATCCACATCAACACCAGGGCTATAGTTCCTGAAACTGTTCATCCACATCAACACCAGCGCGTTGTTGCTGAGGCTCTTCATCTACATCATCACCAGGGCTATTGTTCCGGATAATGTTCATCGACTTCAACTCCAGGGCTATTGTTCCTGAGACTGTTTATCCATATCAACAGCAGGGCTATTGTTCCTTAGACTATTCATCCACTTCATAACCTGGGCTATTGTTCCTGAGACTGTTTATCCATATCAACAGCAGGGCTATTGTGCCTGAGACTGTTCATCTACATCAACACCAGTGCTTTTGTCCCTGAGACAGTTCATCCACATCAGCACCAGGGCTATTGTTCCTGAGACTATTCATCCACATCAACACCAGGGCTTTGTTACTGAGGCTCTTCATCCACATCAACACCAGGGCTATTGTTCCGGAGGATGTTCATGGACATCAACACCAGGGCTATTGTTCCTGTGACTGTTTATCCATATCAACTGCAGGGCTATTGTTCCTGAGACTGTTCATCCACATCAACACCAGGGCTGTTGTTCCTGAGACTGTTCATCCACATCAACACCAGGACTATTGTTCCTGAGACTGTTCATCGACATCAACACCAGGGCTATTGTTCCTGAGACTTTTTATCCATATTAACAGCTGTGCTATTTTTCCTGAGACTGTTCATTCACATCAACACTCGGGCTATTGTTCCTGAGACTGTTCATCCACATCAACACCAGGACTATTTTTCTTGAGACTGTTCCTCCACATCAACACCAGGGCTATTGTTCCTGAGACTGTTTATCCATAGAAACACTTGAGCTCATAACAAAAAAGTTGCAAATGATGTTACGAAGTAATTTCTGAGGAATATAACTTTACTTTGCTTTCCATATCCTCTAATGACTCTATTGTATTGCATACATGCAAAAAAATTTCATTAAATCAGTTTGTTCTCTGGACTGTAACTAATATCCCTGCTCACATTTCCCAGAGGATTGCCCCCGTGGTGGTTGGTATTTGCTATGAATAAGGGCTCCTCTAAAGAATTCTCCACATTGGTGTTTCACCTGCGAAATGGGATACCCTGTAATTTACCAGATCGAACTCACTTACTACCCGATTCTTGCAGCCATCAGTATTCCTGCTAAGACAGTCAAATAGCACAGTAAAATTTAATATCAATATGTGGCTCTTCATGTTATATTTTGCCTGTTTGATAGCATCTGTTAAGTGGAAAGTAACTCTCCTGATTTCTTGATAAGATTGAATCTTGAATTAAAGTTATATTGCTGCTTGAATTTTTAACATAGAAAATGCTAAAATATCAATTCCATTTAATGCTTCCTCTAGAAACTTTTCTGGAGTCGATATGAACATCAGATCAGAAATAAATTAGCAATTTTAAAACTGCTGATGTTGTTCGTGAGTTGAATGTGTTTCCAAGGATTCTAACTGTTATTGTACTTTAATTTTATTTCATGTTGACATATCCTGTAACTGCAGAATTTCTCTTGTTTGCATGGATTTGAATTCAGCTTTGATTGTGTTTCTCAATGGAAGTTGAAGAGAACTCCTGGTGATTCCTGTTACAGGAGCATGATCCAATCCACGAGAATTATCCATTCTGCACTTTTCCTGGCCAATGTTTAAAAAGAAGAGAGTTCACAGTCAGTGATGTACAAACTATAACCGAACAGGGTGAGATTGTGCTCTCAATGTTGTACAGACCATAACCCAACAGGGGGAGAATGCACTCTCTAGAATAATATAAACAAAATACTGTGGATCCTGGAAATCTGAAATAAAAGCAGAAAGTTCGGAAAATACTCAGCAGGTTTGGCAGCCTCTGTGGAGAGAGAAACAGATTTAATGTTTTGGGTCTGTGACGTTTCATCAGCAATGGTAAAGATTAGGAATGTAATAGACTTTGAGCAAGTGAGAAGGAGGGAGGGGGAAGAAGAACTAAAGGTTGCGATAGGGAAAAGGGCAAAGGAGATTAAATGACAAACATATCATGGAACAAAGGCAAAAGGAGTATTTGGCAATATGAAAGGACAAAGTATTTGTTATGAGAGAGTGTTAACGGCAGAATAATGAACAGCACAGTCCAAAAGCAAAAACCTAAAAAACAAGGTTAAGACAGGCCGATGGTTTAAAAATGGAATCACATAAAATAAAGCTAAGAAAAATACAATAAAATAGAATGAAAACACAGTAATAAAAACAAGAAATGCTGGAAATATTCAGCAGCTCTGGCAGTATCTGTGGGGAGAGAAGCAGAGTTAACGTTTCAGGTCAGTGACCATTCATTAGAACTTGCAAATATTAGCATGTTAAATGTTAGGTTTTAAGTAAATAAACCGGGGATGAGCAAAGAGATATGTTGATAGGACAGAGGGTCACAGAGAATAACTGACGATCAAGTCATGGAGTAAAAGCAAACGGTATGTTAATGGCATGTTGAAAGACAAAGTGTTAGTACAGAGAGTGTGTTAATCGACAGAAAAATGAACAACCCTGGCGTAAAGCACAGAGATGAAAAAAAAGACAGTTGCGAGGCACATGGTAAAAAAAAAAGAATTACGAAACAAACTAAAATAAAATAAGCAAATAAGAAATAGCAAATAATAACAAAAAGAAAAAAAAGAAAAATATAAGGAGAGCCCGTCATGCTCTGAAATTGTTGAACTCAATGTTCAGTCTGGCAGGCTGTAGTGTGCCTAATCCAGAAATGAGATGCTGTTCCTCCAGCTGGCATTGATGTTCACTGGAACACTGCAGCAAGCCCAGAGCTGATATGTGAGCATGAGGGCAGGGGGCGGTGTTGAAATGGCAAGCAACCAGAATCTCGAAGTCATGCTTTTGGACTGAGTGGATGTGCTCTGCAAAGTGATCACCCTATCTGTGTTTGGTCTCCCCATTGTAGAGGAGACCACATTTTGAGCAGTGAATACAATATACGAAACTGAAAGACGTATAAGTAAATCACTGCTTCACCTTAAAGGAGTGTTTGGGTCCTGGGATAGTGAGGAGAGAGAAGGGAAAATGGTAGGTATTACACCTCCTGCGTTTGCATGAGAAGGTGCTGTGGGAAGGGGACAAGGTGGTGGGGATAATTGAGGAGTGGACCAGGGTGTTGCGGAGGGAATGATCCCATCGGAATGTTGACAGGGGAGGGGAGTGGAAAATGCGTTTGGTAGTGACATCTCGCTGGACGTGGCAGAAATGGCTGAGGATGATCCTTTGGATGTGGAGGCAGGTGGGGTGGAATGTGAGGACAAAGGGATCCGTGTGGCAGTTCTGGGAGGAAGGGGAAGTGGTGAGAGTAGAGGTGTGGTAAATAGGCTGGACACGGTCAAGAGCCCTGTCAACCACAGTTGGGGAAATTCCTCGGTTGAGGAAACAGGAAGACATATCGGAAGCGCAGTTGTGGAAGGTTGCATCATCAGAGCAGATGCTTTGGAGATGGAGAAACTGGGAGAATGGAATATAGTCCTTACAGGAGGCAGGGTGTGAAGAAGTGCAGTCAAGGTAGCTGTGAGAATCGGTGGGCTTATAATGATTATTAGTGGACAGCCTAGAGATGGAGACAGAGAATTTAAGGAAGGAAAGGGATGTGTCGGAGGTGGACCATGTAAAGGTTAGTGAAGGGGTAAATTGGAAGCAAAGTTGATAAAGTTTTCTATTTCGGGGCGGGAGCAGGAAACGGCACTAATACAGTCATCAACTGCCTCCGCATCCAAAGGATCATCCTCTGTCATTTCCACCACGTCCAGCGTGATGCCACCACCAAATGCAAATTGCCCTCCCCCTAATGTCAGCATTTTGAAGGGATCATTCACTCCACGATATATTGGTCCACTCCCCCACTACCGCCAACACCTCGTCCCCTTCGCACGACACCTTCCCATGTAGGTGCAACACCTGCCCTTTTACAAAGAACAAAGATAACAAAGAAAATTACAGCACAGGAACAGGCCCTTCGGCCTTCCAAGCCTGCGCCGATCCAGATCCTCTATCTAACTATACCTTCAGTCTCCTCACTATCCCAGGCCCCAGAAGATCCGTTCAGGTGAAGCAGCAATTTACTTGTACTTCTTTCAATTTAGTATACTGTATTCGCTGTTCAAAACGTGGTCTCCTCTACATTGGGGAGACCAAACGCAGATTGGGTGACTGCTTTGCAGAACACCGCCACTCAGTCCAAAAGCATGACTCGAGCTTCTGGTTGCTGGCCATTACAACATGCTCTCATGCCCACATATCAGTCCTGGGCTTGCTGCAGTGTTCCAGTGAACATCAATGCCAGCTCGAGGAACAGCATCTCATTTCTGGATTAGGCACACTACAGCCTGCCAGACTGAACATTGAGTTCAATAATTTCAGAGCATGACGGGCTCCCCTTTTTATTTATTTTTATTTTTTATAGCGTATACATGTATTTGTTTATTTTATTTTAGTTTGTTTAATCAGTTTTTTTACCATGTGCCTACCCAGTGTTTTTTTATATTTTTCTTGAGGCCAGTGCTGTTCATTTTTCGGTCAATTAACATCCTCTCTGCACTAACTCTTTGTCTTCCAGCACACCATTAACATACCGTTTGTCTTTGCTCCAAGACCTTCTTGTTAGTTATTCTCTGTGACCCTCTGTCCTATCAACAACTTGCCTTTTGTTATCTCTTGCCCCACCCCCACTTTATTTGCTTAAAACCTATTACATTTGTAACAATTGCCAGTTCTGATGACGGGTCCCTTACCTGAAACGTTAACTCTGCTTCTCTCTCCACAGATGCTGCCAGACCTGCTGTGTATTTCCAGCATTTCTTGCTTTTATTTCAGATTTCCAGTATCTCCAGTATTTTGTTTTTATTTTAGAATGAAAAGACAGTCCTGTTCTGAATTTGTTGAACTCAATGTTGAATCCAGAAGGCTGTCGAGTGTCTAATCTGAAGATGAGGTGCTGTTCCTCGAGCTTGCGTTCATGTTCACTGGAACACTGCTGTAGGTCAAGGACATGGAACAGGTTGATGTATTATTATAGTAAGCAATAGAAAGCTTGGGGTCATGTTTACAGAATGAGTGGAGGTGTTCTGCAAAGCAGTCACCCAAATGCATTTGGTTTCCCCAATGTAGAGGCAATCACATTGTGAATGGTGAATACAGTATAGTAAATTAAAAGAAGCACAAATAAATTGCTGCAACATATGGAAGCAGTGTTTGGGGCCTTTGCTGGTGAGAAAGGCAGAGGTAAACGGGCAGGTATTACACCTCCTGTGATTGCATTAAAGATGTCATCGAAAGGGGATGAGGTATTGGGGGATAGGGAGGAGTGGACCAAGGTGTCGTGGAGGGAATGATCTCTTCAGAATGCTGAGAGGGGAGGGGCGGAGAGGGGAAGATGTATTTTGTGGTGACATCATGCTGGAGGTGGTGGTAATGGCAGAGGAAGATTCTTTGGATGTGAAGATGGATGGGAAGTGAGGGCAAGGGAGCCCGATCACAGTTCTGGGAGTGAGGGGAAGGGGTGTTGTCGAAGGTAATATCATCAGAACCCAACAGGGTGGAGCCAAGGTGCAGTTACTTAATTTTGGAAGCTCTCGTGTTTTGGATACCAGAATTCCGCAGAAAAATGTCAGTATTTTTACTTTTACCACAGCATATTTTTCACTACCTGAGGTCAAGAACTTATTTTGCATTTTAATTTCCCATACGTTTTGCCACAGATTTCCCTGCTACATAAAATTACATTTAATTTGGATCTGGAAACCTTATATTTCCATACTGTCTTATTCAACTTGAAATAATTCTTCAAAAATGATTGGGGACAGTGTCGAGGTAAATTTAATGTTTTCTGTTCCTGACAGTTAACTTGGTGGCGATTGTGATTTTGTCTAGAGGAAAGTGCGGTCTCTCCAAATGTATCACTCACTATCTGGTGGCCATGGCAGTGGTGGATCTAATGGTGATTATCATCCATGTGATATTACACCGGATTAATATCATGCTCTTTCCAGTTAGTTTCCTGTATATAACTTCTGTGTGTACGGTGAACCTTGTCACATACACTGCAGCTTTAGACTGTTCTGTATGGTTTACTGTCGCCTTCACTTTTGATCGCTTTGTAACAATTTGCTGTCAGAAGCTACAATCAAAATATAACACAGAGAAAACAGTGACTGTGGTTATCGCCATCTTGTTTGTGGTCTGCTGTCTTGTAAATATTCCCTATTACTATGCAGTTGACCCTGTATTTATAATTGACAATGTACCTTGGTATTGTCTTGCTACTGCTGATTACCTCACTTCTCTCTTGTGGAGGTCATACGAGTGTATCAACGGCATCATAAAGCATCTCTTGCCAATACTATTAATTCTGTTGTTTAATGCTTTGACCGTCAGACACATTATAATGGCAAATAGAATCCACAAGGGACTCCGGAGCAAGAGTGAGAATCAGAATGATCCAGAGGTGAAGAATCGGAGGAATTCCATGATTTTACTTTTCACCATTTCGGCCAATTTCATACTGTTGTGGATGACGTGTGCTGTCTATTCAATAAACTGGCCCGTGGTAAACTTTTACTCTGCAGGCAAATATTACAGTAGTCCGACATATGTTGCCCAACAAGTTGGGTACATGTTGCAGCTTCTCAGTTCCTGCACAAACACTTGTATCTATGGACTGACACAGATGAAATTCAGAGAGGAGCTGAGGAATGGGGTGAAATATTTGATTACACTGAATGGGAAATTGTGTCAATAACAAATAACTAACATTGATCTGGAGCTGGATTCATAGGTTATAATTCACTTGCTTTTATATTCCTGAAATCCTTGTGGGCAGCTGAAGGACAACATGAAGTCTCATTATCTTTAACAAGACTTTGGATAATGGTGCATAATTACCAATAATATTAAAGATGAATGTTAATGTAGATAAATGGAATGGTACAACATGAAATATGCCAATGTCAATTTAACTGCTGGATGTGAGGAGTTGCAGTGACCGTCCAACATCCAAAGACATCAAATTAATTCCCCATAAAGGAGCAATAATAATAAATGGTTAATTATGCACCCTTAGAACAACCTCAGGCTAGGATGTTCTGGCAACTATTACAATTCACCATTGGATCAATTCATCTCAACTATTTGTTTTTTCAAGAATAAACTTACATGGTTAGAAAAGGTACAAATGCAGAAAAAAGTTCCACAAAAGAGGCCAGAATGGATTCAGTGTTAGAGAAACATTTCATCTTTGCTGGTTCCTTGACTCTCTCACACACTCATAGAAGATCTTGTTCTGCCCTCAGATTTCCTGTCCCAAGTCAGTTGATGGATTCTTGATTGTTTCTGCTCCACAGCGGGTTCAATGCTGGACTACATGAAGCAGCCTCACTGTCCTCTATGTGGTCATTTCTCCAGGGTCATCCTGGAATGCAAAGATATCCCCTTGTCTCTTCTTCACTAACAGCAAACATTATAAACCCTTTCCCTTACCTCCTCCTCCCTCACCTCCAACAACGTGTGAAAAACTCTGTGCCAACTTTGCATCGAACTTTAAAAAAAACTTTTCACCAGCTCCTGTTGAAATCAGCCTTCGATTGCCCACCAAAACAACCCTTTCTGTCCTAAACAAACTTATTTCACCAATCTCTCTCCTTTCTCGTCTCTGTCTCTATGCAAATGTGTCTTGTCCTGCAACCTTGAGCTTATTTCTACTCAAATAATAATCCCTCCTGTTCTTGGTCCTCAAAAACAAATATTAGTTGATATTTGACATGTGTCTCTATTCTCACCTTCTTCCCCATCCCTTTCAAAACCACTATTGTCAACCCTTCCGCAAAAGTCAAGGCCCAACCCCTTTGTTCTTAAAAAAAAAACTGCAATCCCATATCACACCTCTCTTTCCTCTCCAAATTCCTTCAGTATGTTGTCGCCTCCCAAAACGGTGTGCATCCTTCCGACTATATCATATTAGACTCCCTTCAATCAGGTTTCCACCCCTGCCACAATATTCAAACTGTCCCAAACAAAGTGAAACATCACACCTTCTGTGACTGTTATTGCAACGCTCTATCCATCCACAAGACCTCCTCAGTCTCTCTGCAATCTTTGACATGGTTGACCATGCAATTCTCCTTCAATGTCTCTGATTCATTCACCAGATAACTGGTACTGTCCTTGTGTGGTTCTACTCTTACCTGTTGACCTGTTTTTCCTTTGAGCCTCCAAGTATCTACTCCAGCGCTCCAGCTGTTCTTTCCCATTTCCATGCTGCCCTTTAAAGATATGATCAGAACATAAAGGGTCAGAATCTACATGTACACTGACAACATCTATTTCTACTTAGCCTTTACCACACTCTACCCTTTCAGTGCCAATGAGTTTCAGATTGCTTGAATGATGTACAACATTTATGATTCACAGTTTCTTCCAGTTAAACATTGGGAGGACAGGAGCCACCATCTTCATGCCCACAGCACAAACTCTGTACCTTCCATTCTCTACTGCTATCCATTGGATTTTGTCTCAGTTGGACCCATAATATGAGTAACCTCAGCTCCCTGTTGGACCCCGCGATGAGCTTCAGGAACTGATATTCTCTCATCACAAAGATCACCCACTTCCATAACATCAAAGTCCTCCATTAACTACTGTTCAAATGTTCATCCATGCTCATGTCATCTCGAGACTCACTTTATCCAATGTGCTCCTGGTCGACATTCCACTGACAAGATTAACAAAGCTCAGCTCCACTAAAACTCTGCTGTCCACATCCGATCCCATCCAAGCTCCTCTATCCACCAAGCATATTGTTGTTGAACTACATTAGTTCCTAGGATCCCCAAACCTTGAATTTAAAGTTCAGATCCTTGTGTTTAGATCATTACTTATGATAATATATTTCCACATCATTAATATTCTCCAGCCTGACTAAATCCCACAATCCACTCGCAACTCTCTTTTGCTCGAACACCCATCTTAATGCTCCATTCCTTTGCCCGACCATGCCCGGTGATACCTTCAACCATCAAAACTCCATCTCGGGATCCAAATGACAATTAAATCTAAAGCATTTATCTTCATTTCTGCCACTAGTTCATCCATTTTATAATTGATTCAGAGAAGGAGCCTTTAATTTTTTTTGACTATTATTCTTTTCATAGAGCTTATTCCCTGATGTATTGTTACCGTTAAACTCTTTGTGCTCTCCTGTCCTACTCTGCTGCCTGTGGTCAAATCACTACACTGCTCTGGTTCCTGATAATTTTCTATTTAGTTTGATAAATCTCCCTTCACCTGAACCCTCCCCAACTCTTTTACTTTAATGCCCAGTCCATATCCCTAGTTATACAATTCATCAGGACAATAATCCCAGCCTGGTTTAAGTGGAATCCATACCAATGGAACAGCTCCCTGTTTTCCCAGTGCCCCATAAATTGAAGCCCCTCCTTTCCACACCATACATTGAGCCACACATTTAATTCTCTAATCTTCTTGACCCTATTCCAATTGGTCCGTGACCCAACTAACAATCAGGAATTATTATGTTTGAGCTTCTACATTTTAATTCGGACCCTAACTTCTCAAACACTCTCAGTAGAACATCATTCCTGTTTCTATATATTTTCTATATTCCTATATGGACCATGACTGCTGGATCCTCCCCCATTTACTCCAAATTCGTATCCAGCTGTGAGGAGGTGTCTTTCATCTTGACAATGGGAAGACACACAACCTTTGGAATTCCAGGTCATGGATAAAAGTATCCATCCCCTGATTATACTGTCCCCTATCATTGTCACATTCTGTTTCACTGCCCCACTTGAATGGCTTCCTTTATCAAGGTGCTATGTTCAGTTTGCTCATCCACCCTGCAGTCCTTCTTCTCATCCACACTGGTAGAAAGTACCTCATGCCTGTTGGTCAAAGTCAAGTGCCAAGGCTCCTCCATCACTAAATGCTGGATCTTCAGCCCCACCTGACTCACAGTCACATCCTCCTTTCCCTGACCATTGACCATCTCTGAACTTGTAATAAACCTAAGAGGCATGACTGCCTCCTGGAACATCATGTCCAGGCAACTCTCCCCCTCTCTGAGGGTGCACAATGTATGCAGCTCGGACTCCACCTCAACAACTCGGAGACAAAGTTACTCGAGCTGTAGACACTTAACCACAGATCTGCTTGTCCAGCATCACAATGCTCTACACAAGCTCCCACGTGTTGCAGTTATGGCACATCTGCTCTGCCATGTCTGTCTATCCTTATTTATTTATTTGATTATTTAACTGGTTACTAATTTAGTAAAGTAATAACAAGTTACAGTCTTGGACAGTTACAGACTTGGAACACTAGTAAAGTTTCTGACTGATAACGGAGGGGAATTTGCCAGTGACGTGTTCAGAGACATGTGTGAAGATGTCAATATCATGAGCATGAATATCACAGCTGAAAGTCCTTTCAGTAATGCACTCTGTGAAAGGAATCAGGTGGTGATTACTGAAGTATTGTAAAAAAAACAAATAAATAACTGATGACTCACACTGCAATAATAAAAGCAAAATAATGCAGATGCTGGAAATCTGAAATAAAAAGAATTAGTGCTGGGAAATACTCAGCAGATCTGGCAGCATTTGTGGAGAGAGAAGCAAAATTAATGTTTCAGGTCAGTGACCACACTGCCAGTTGACATCCACCCAGGAATGGGCGGTTCACGCAAATAATTCACTCCAGATAGTTCAAGGCTATCGTCCCTATTAATTAGTTTATGTGCAATAACCCAAATCGCATTTTGTTCTGTGCAATAGTCCTCCTGTGCCAGAAGCTACCATACTCAGTTCCATTTCACTGCATAACTGACTAATTGAAAATTCGAAGAGCACTGAACCATCGTTTAAGACCAACTGATACATACCACAAATCGGGAGATGAAGTATCCGAAAATTAGAGAGTCATACATAACGAAACGACCCAGGGAAGGCAATATGTGGTGTAGGGAAGACATTAATGAGCAAAAATAACAATCAAACTGTTAGGTTTCTTTCATCAGGATTAGTTAACATTCATTACAAAATCTCAGACTCTGACCGACCAATAGAAGTAAACGAGGTAACATGTACCACAGATGCTCATGTGTTTAGTAATAAAGGTTATGAGGAACAGAATGGGGTAGATCAAGGGCAGGTAGTGGTAATTGGATAGTCATGACAGGGCTATCACATCCCAGAACAATTACCCAGACTGGATACTGGGGTGACATAAATTCCAGAGTGTTCCTGTGATTTGAGTTGTGCGGTGTTACTGGCAAGTTGAAATATTAGTTGAATGTTCAGGATCACGGTGAATAAATGAGGTCCATGGACTGGCAGAATGGGTTCATGAGAGTGTTGTGCACATACGCACAGTTTAAGTACTGGTAGTGTGACCAGAAATGATCCTTTTGAGAGAAAGAGCCGCCAATAGATTATTTTTTATTCTTTCATGGGATGTGGGTGTCGTTGGCAAGGCCAGCATTTGTTTCCCATCCCTAATTGACCTCGAGAAGGTCTTGTTGAGCTACCGTCTTGAACTGCTGCAGTCCATCTGGTGCAGGTACACCCACTGCTGTTGAAGAGGGAGATATGGCAGTAGTACAAAGAACAAAGAACAAAGATAATTACAGCACAGGAACAGGCCCTTCGGCCCTCCAAGCCTGCGCCGATCCAGATCATCTCTCTAAACATGTCGCCTATTTTCTAAGGTTCTGTATCTCTTTTCTTCCTGCCCATTCATGTATCTGTCTAGATACATCTTAAAAGACTCCATCGTGCCCGCATCTACCACCTCCGCTGGCAATGCGTTCCAGGTGCCCACCACCCTCTGCGTAAAGAACTTTCCACGCATATCCCCCCTAAACTTTTCCCCTTTCACTTTGAACTCGTGTCCTCTAGTAATTGAAACCTCCACTCTGGGAAAAAGCCTCTTGCTATCCACCCTGTCTATACCTCTCATGATTTTGTACACCTCAATCAGGTCCCCCTCAACCTCCGTCTTTCTAATGAAAATAATCCTAATCTGCTCAACCTCTCTTCATAGCTAGCGCCCTCCATACCAGGCAACATCCTGGTGAACCTCCTCTGCACCCTCTCCAAAGCATCCACATCCTTTTGATAATGTGGCGACCAGAACTGTACGCAGTATTCCAAATGTGGCCGAACCAAAGTCCTATACAACTGTAACATGACCTGCCAACTCTTGTACTCAATGCCCCGTCCGATGAAGGAAAGCATGCCGTATGCCTTCTTGACCACTCTATTTACCTGCTTTGCCACCTTCAGGGAACAGTGGACCTGAACACCCAAATCTCTCTGGACATCAATTTTTCCCAGGACTTTTCCATTTACTGTATAGTTCACTCTTGAATTGGATCTTCCAAAATGCATCACCTCGCATTTGCCCTGATTGAACTCCATCTGCCATTTCTCTGCCCAACTCTCCAATCTATCTATATTCTGCTGTATTCTCTGACAGTCCCCTTCACTATCTGCTACTCCACCAATCTTAGTGTCGTCTGCAAATTTGCTAATCAGTCCACCTATACTTTCCTCCAAATCATTAATGTATATCACAAACAACAGTGGTCCCAGCACGGATCCCTGTGGAACACCACTGGTCACACGTCTCCATTTTGAGAAACTCCCTTCTACTGCTACTCTCTGTCTCCTGTTGCCCAGCCAGTTCTTTATCCATCTAGCTAGTACACCTTGGACCCCAAGCGCCTTCACTTTCTCCATCAGCCTGCCATGGGGAACCTTATCAAACGCCTTACTGAAGTCCATGTATATGACATCGACAGCCCTTCCCTCATCAATCAACTTTGTCACTTCCTCAAAGAATTCTATTAAGTTGGTAAGACATGACCTTCCCTGCACAAAACCATGTTGCCTATCACTGATGAGCCCATTTTCTTCCAAATGGGAATAGATCCTATCCCTCAGTATCTTCTCCAGCAGCTTCCCTACCACTGACGTCAGGCTCACCGGTCTATAATTACCTGGATTATCCCTGCTACCCTTCTTAAACAAGGGGACAACATTAGCAATTCTCCAGTCCTCCGGGACCTCACCCGTGTTTAAGGATGCTGCAAAGATATCTGTTAAGGCCCCAGCTATTTCCTCTCTCGCTTCCCTCAGTAACCTGGGATAGATCCCATCCGGACCTGGGGACTTGTCCACCTTAATGCCCTTTAGAATACCCAACACTTCCTCCCTCCTTATGCCGACTTGACCTAGAGTAATCAAACATCTGTTCCTAACCTCAACATCCGTCATGTCCCTCTCCTCGGTGAATACCGATGCAAAGTACTCGTTTAGAATCTCACCCATTTTCTCTGAGTCCAAGCATAACATTCCTCCTTTGTCCTTTAGTGGGCCAATCCTTTCTCTAGTTACCCTCTTTCTCCTTATATATGAATAAAAGGCTTTGGGATTTTCCTTAACCCTGTTTGCTAAAGATATTTCATGACCCCTTTTAGCCCTCTTAATTCCTCGTTTCAGATTGGTCCTACATTCCCGATATTCTTTCAAAGCTTCGTCTTTCATCAGCCGCCTAGACCTTATGTATGCTTCCTTTTTCCTCTTAGCTCGTCTCACAATTTCACCTGTCATCCATGGTTCCCTAATCTTGCCATTTCTATCCCTCATGTTCACAGGAACATGTCTCTCCTGCACGCTCATCAACCTCTCTTTAAAAGCCTCCCACATATCACATGTGGATTTACCTTCAAACAGCTGCTCCCAATCTACATTTCCCAGCTCCTGCCGAATTTTGGTATAGTTGGCCTTCCCCCAATTTAGCACTCTTCCTTTAGGACCACTCTCGTCTTTGTCCATGAGTATTTTAAAGCTTACGGAATTGTGATCACTATTCCCAAAGTAGTCCCCTACTGAAACTTCAACAACCTGTCCGGGCTCATTCCCCAACACCAGGTCCAGTATGGCCCCTTCCCGAGTTGGACTATTTACATACTGCTCTAGAAAACCCTCCTGGATGCTCCTTACAAATTCTGCTCCATCTCGACCTCTAACATTAAGCGAATCCCAGTCAATGTTGGGAAAATTAAAATCTCCTATCACCACCACCCTGTTGCTCCGACATCTTTCCATAATTTGTTTACATATTTGTACCTCTATCTCACGCTCGCTGTTGGGAGGCCTGTAGTACAGCCCCAACATTGTTACCGCAACCTTCCTATTTCTGAGTTCTGTCCATATTGCCTCACTGCTCGAGTCCTCCATAGTGCCCTCCTTCAGCACAGCTGTGATATCCTCATTGACCAGTAATGCAACTCCTCCACCCCTTTTACCTCTCTCTCGATCCCGCCTGAAGCATCGATATCCTGGGATATTTAGTTACCAATCATGCCCTTCCCTCAACCAAGTCTCAGTAATAGCAATAACATCATACTCCCAGGTACTAATCCAAGCCCTAAGTTCATCTGCCTTACCAACTACACTTCTTACATTAAAACAAATGCACCTCAGACCACCAGTCCCTTTATATTCATCATCTGCTCCCTGCCTGCTCTTCCCCTTAGTCACACTGACTTCATTATCTAGTTCCTTACAGGCTTTTGTTACTACCTCCTTCCTGTCAACTGACCTCAATTGGTTCCCATCCCCCTGCCACATTAGTTTAAACCCTCCCCAACAGCGTTAGCAAAAGCACCTCCAAGGACATTGGTTCCAGTCCGGCCCAGGTGTAGACCGTCCAATTTGTAATAGTCCCACCTCCCCCAGAACCGGTCCCAATGTCCCAAAAATCTGAACCCCTCCTTCCTGCACCATCTCTCAAGCCACGCATTCATCCTGACTATTCTTTCATTTTTACTCTGACTATCACGTGGCACTGGTAGTAATCCTGAGATTACTACCTCTGAGGTCCTACTTTTTAACTTGGCTCCTAACTCCCTAAACTCTGCTTGTAGGACCTCATCCCGTTTTTTACCTATATCATTAGTGCCTATGTGCACAATGACAACTGGCTGTTCACCCTCCCCCTTTAGAATGTTCGGCAGCCGATCTGAGACGTCCCTGACCCGTGCACCTGGGAGGCAACATACCATTCGGGAGCCTCGTTTTCGACCACAGAACCGCCTATCTACTCCCCTTACAATCGAATCCCCTACGACTATAGCCATTCCACTCTTTTTCCCGCCCTTCTGAACAGCAGAGCCAGCCACGGTGCCATGGACCTGGCTAAAAAGGAAATTAAATTTACTTTCAGTCTGACTTTACCAGCTGCTCACTTGCTCACACGCTGCTCCCGAAAAAGCTGCTGCACTGAAAGGAAAGTTATTTTAAACCGCCCAAATATATAGTGTTTTACTTACCCAGCAGCCCCCTGGCCTCCGCCGAAAAACAAAAGGAAATTAAATTTACTTTCAAACTGACTTTCCCAGCTGCTCACTCGCTCACACGCTGCTCCCGAAAAAGCTGCTGCACTGAAAGGTAGACATAACAGTGGAAGTAGAGTCCATAGCTTGAATAAATTAAACAATGTAATAAAGCCAACAGAGAACAGAACTAGAAGCAGAATTCTTCATGACTGTGAAGTTTTGCTGGCTGCCAATTAACTTGAGGAGTAACCAATAGGAGAGGCAAAACAAAGGGAGTGGGATAGTTGGAGAGAGATTAGAGCTTATTCTGAGTTAAGAGATAATGTTAAACAAGCATTGTGACATAGATTGGTGTCATGCAGACCCCATTTGCCAAGAATGAAAAATATTAATTTCGCCACCAGAACATTGATTTTAAAACTGTCGTTGGGAACCAAGAACTGGCTTTAAAATATACATATATATGTTTAGCTGGGGAGTCACATTCAATCCACAATAGACCTTTAACCAACAGATATTGTGTACAGAGCAACCATTCCAGAATCTGCTAGAACAAGACACAAGGGCCAGGATTGGTCAGACCAGTTTCATCACGTGACTAACTGTCTGTTGCAGAATTTGACCTGGCCGCAAAGCTTGGACCGGGGGCAGAAAGCACTTTGCTGCTGAACTGAGAACATCTCTCCCCTGTCTGCTCCCATCACTTTCTCACAGAACTGTATCTTGTGAAGACACGTGGATCTCAAAGGGAGAAAAGTCTTCTATGTGAACAAGGTTTAAGAAGAATATTGGGCCCCAATGAAAAGTAAAAGATGTCCACTATCAAAGATTCTACACTGAGCTTGAAACACAGAAAAAATCACAAGAAACCCCCTTTAGAGACTGCATCAACCCTTTCATCTTATACGTTATTCTCTTCTCTGTCCCCATCTGCATGTGTACATCACGGGTGCACGCTATCGTGGGCGCATCATATATCCGTAGGCATAGTTAGAGTTAAGTAAGTTTAATAAAATTTCACTTTTCTTCTTTAAACCTGAGAAAACCTGTTGTTTGATTTATTTGCCTTATAATTGGAAAGGAATAATCAAGGATTTATCAAGGGGGAACTAACAATACATTGTGTTTAAAAATCAAACTCTGTTACAATAAGATGAGGTGAAGACAGTAAAATACCCCTCGACGCCTTTCTCTCCAGGTCATCACAAAAAAATTGGGTGCTGGCGTCCAGAGGTGACCCACAGAAAAACGAGAGTAAATGGAACTGGGAAGGCAAATCAGTCCGCATCAAATAGATTAAATTTCAATACAGGTTTTCTGGTGCTTGTGTATGATTGAAAACTGACATGTCTGCAACTGAAGCTAGTAGTTCTCAAAGCCAGGGTAAAATAACTTGGGATACGTTAAAAAACACTGTCTATGGAGGAGTTGAGGAAAATGTCTGAGCAGTGTGGGATCACTGAACGTCGCAAGGCCAGAAAGTCTGAACTAATAAGATTAGTGACCAACCATTTTTCTCTTGAATCTGAAGAAGCAGAAGCAATGTTGGAAGTAGACCCAGAGAGGGTACTGCTAGCAAAGATATAACTGAAATTAAGGAAACCTAAATTAGAGCCGAAAGAGAGAGAGAGAGAGGCAGGAGAGGGAGAAAGAAAGAATATTCCAGAGAGAATATGAAGAGAAAGAGTTGAAGCGGCTTGAATTAACTAGGGGGTGACAGAGTAACCCAGTGAAAGCTGGCCAATATGGAGGAGTATAATTCTGGGCAAGGTACAAAATTGTTAGAACTAGCCAAATTAATTCCACAATTCAATGAGGACAAAATGGACTCATTTTTGCCTTTTGAGAAACTGGCCAGACAGCTCAAAATGGCCAACTGAGAGCTGGTCTCACTTATTGCAAAGCAAATCAACAGGAAAGGAACATAAGGTTTATTTCTTGTTGTCAGATGAGAGTTCATCAAATGATGAACTGACCAAAAATACTATCCTCGGGGCATATGGAATTGTACGTGAAGTCTATCGCCAAAAGTTTAGAACCACTAAGAAGCAATCCAATCAAACTTTTCTGGAGTTTGAAAGAAGTAAGTGGCTGAGAATTCATAAAGAACAGCACAGCTGTGAGACTCTCAGAGATGTAATTCTGTTCGAGGGATTTAAAAACTCTCTCCCATTCTCAATAAAGTCTCTTGTGGAGGAGCAGCAGGTTTAGAGAACCCGGCAAGCGGCCGTTTTAGCCAAACATTTTGCTTTATCAGTCGGTTTCCCATGGGAGAACCTTTCCCAGTCACCCCCACAAATCCGAAAAGGACAAAGGGTGGGAAGGTGATAGAAGCCCAGGAAGTCCTGGAGAGAAAGGAAAGCAAGATACACATGGGGCACTCCTCCAGCCAAAAAGAAAGGTGCTGTGACAAGAGAGAGACCCGGAGATCTGTCTGCTTCCATTGTAATAAAGCAGGGCATTTGAAAGCTAACTGCTGGAAACTAAAAGGAAACCCGATAAGGTTGATCAGGGCAAACCCGCTCAGTGACGAAGGGACCCTGAGGGAAAGCACAGCAGAACAAGCTGTGGCTTTAACAGCAGGAATAGTGCAACCCAGGAAGCTTACAGCTGCAACAGCATGAAATGTTAATAGCATTCCTGAAGGTTATCATGGTTTTGTGTTTGAAGTGAAAATAACCTCATATCGCTCAAGTGGTACAAGCAATCCCACAGTAATTCTCAGAGACACAGGGGTCACCAGATACTTTTTACTGGGAAAAGGCATGACCTTTCCCCCAGAGAGTGCAGTGAACACCAGAATGGTGTTGAATGGTATTGGAAGGCAGTTTATGCCTATACCTGTACACCAGGTGCACCTGGAGTGCGACCTATTTTCAGGACCAGTGACTGTAGGGATTGTCCCTTGTTTGCCTGTGGACAGTGTTGACCTGCTCCTAGATAATGATCTGACGGGGATGAAGGTGTTAGTCCCACGCAGTAGTGAAAGAAAGGCTGCAAGAGGTCCGAGAGACAGAGCAGTGGAGAGAGACAGTCCCCTGCATTTTCTCTGAATGTGTAATGGATCAGGCATTGATCAAACCATGTCCTCCAGAGGAGACTGAATTAACACTGCAGACAGATGACTCGGTCTGTCTGTCTGAGACTTTCCTTGGGAAGTTAGGAGACCCAGGGAATGAATTAAATGGATTTTCACTAGGTGAGGCTCAGCCAGCTGACCCAGTATTGAGAAAGTTAACACAGGCTGCCCAATCTGAAAGTGAAGCAGAGGGAGTCCCTGATTTCTACTATTTAAAGAATGAGGTACTGATGAGGAAATTGAGTTCTCCTCACAGAACTGAGAGCAAGGAATGGGCAGTAATTAACGAGTTTGTCGTGGCGCAGAGGTACCGGAGAGAAATATTACAAAGGGCCCACGAGGCTATAGTGGCTGTACATGCTGGTATACAAAATATCAAAGCCTGTATAAGACAGTAGTTTGAATGGCCAACATTCCACAAAGATGTGATGGAGTGCTGCAGGAGTTGCCACATGTGCCAGGTTGAGGGGCAAACACAACCTACAGCGACATGTGAACGCCCAAGTCCTTTGCCAATGTTTGGAGGACTCTCCAGCAGAACGCTGGTGAATTGTGAGGGACTCCCGCTGAGAAAGAAATGGGACAGACAGGCACAAGACTGGCAAAATTTGAGAAAGAGAAGGGGAAAAAAGTGACCAAGAGGGCAGATTAAAGGAAGTCTGCAAAGAATCGCAGATGAAAACCCCTACAGTCCAGTCAGCCAACTCCAAAAATGCGAAATGTTAGACCCCACATTTACTCCGATGTAAATGCAGACTCTAGAAGCACCCCACCAGAGCTGGTAACAGCATTTACAGGAACCTGCAGAGGCAATGAAAGACCTCTCGGTGGCAGAGAATCCGTGAGGGTGATGTCTCACCGAGCTGAAATGCCACAATAGAGTCGAGACAACTACCTGCAGAACAGAAATGTCCAGGAGAACAAAGGGGAGATTCACAAAGAATCCTCCCCCACAATCAGAGAAAAGGGAACCACTCATGCCCCGAAGTCAAAAGCCTGTGCAACTCAAATACCATAAGCAGCCATGCAAATGGGCAAACTGAACAACAAATTCCCCAAAGAAACACATCCTATTGGAATGCCAAAAGGGGGAAATTAAAGCATTACAGGCACCCAGAAAAGACAATTTTAATAAGCTTTATGATTCATGAATGAATTGAAGTGAATGAGAGAAATGCATGGTTTCTTTTCCGAAATCTCATACTTCTCTCACACCTCTTTAATGAAATGTGCATTTGTTTCAAATTGCATTTCATCCCCTTGGGTGTGGAGGTGTAATGCAGGTCCCACCTGCCAAGAATGAGGAATATTAATTTCACTGCATGAACATTGCTTTTAAATCTGTTGTTGGGGAAGAAAGAACTGGCTTTAAAAAAAAGCCATATTTTATCTGTAGTGACGCATTTGCCTATCAACAGACAGTACTTCAAAGGACAAAGGGACTATTCCCTGCTCCAATTTAATCCACAACAGGCCTTTGATCAGCAGGTATTGTGTGTAGAGTAGACATTCCAGGATCTGCTAGAATAAGACAAATACACAACAGCCAGGATTGGTCAGACCTGTTTAGTCACTTGACTAACTAGCTGTTGCAGAATTTGAACTGGCCACAGAGCTTGGAACTGAGGCAGAAATTCTTTCCTCCTGGACTGAGAACATGTCTCTCCTGTTAGCTCCCATCTCATTCTCTCAGAACTGAATCTTGTGAAGGCACGTGAAGCTCAAAGAGAGAAAGGTTTCCTACGTGAACAAGGTTCGAGAAGAATACTGAGCACCAACAAAAATTAAGAGTTCTTGTCAATCACCGACTCTACAGTGAGCTGGAAACCCAGAAGCAGTCACAAGAATCTCCCTTCAGAGACATCATCGACCCTTTCACCTTATATATTCTTTTTCTCTTCTCTGTCCCTATCTGCATGTGCATATCACTTGTGCATGCAAGCGTGGGCACGTCGTATATCCAAAGGCATTAACTGAATTAGAGTTAAGTAAGTTTAATAAGATTCCACTTTTCTTCTTTAAACCTGAGAAAACCTGTTTGTTTGATTTATTTGCCTTATAATTGGAAAGGAGTGAACAAGGATTCATCAAGGGGGAGCTAAAAATACAGTGTGTTTAAAAATCAAACCCTGCTACAATAAGACCGGTTTCCTCCCCCATGCCAAAGACTTGCAGGTTAATAGTTAAATTGGCCATTATAAATTGCCTCTAGTATAGGTAGGTGGCAGGGAAAATAAGAACAGATGGGGATGTGGTAGGAATATGGAATGAGAAAAGGATTAGTGTAAATGGGTGGTGGATGGTCGGCACAGACTCGGTGGGCCGAATGGCCTGTTTCGGTGCTGTATCTCTAAATAAAAAAAAAATAAAAGACCGGGTGAAGACAGTAAAATACACCTTCGCTACCTTTCTCACCTGGTCATAACAGTTGTTTAGTGCTGAAAAACTCCTTGTAAATTTGACTTATAAGTCAAAAGCGAGTCGAGGTGCTCAGTGTTTTGAAGAATAACTGCATAATACAGATGTTTGAATGGACACTCCCACAGCTGGAAATGTAACTTTAAAAATCCTTCAGATTTTTTGGCCACATAGTCATGGGAGTATAGGTAAGTTGACAAACACACCGTATCTCTGCACGACACTATTTTTCAGAGACAAGTGTTTCTGCAACTACCCAAAGACTCAGCACATGCAGTAAGAAAGCATTGGAGACTGAATAACTGTGTCTATGGTCAGAATGATGCCTCCACAGTTCAGTACTTTTCAGTGAGATGTGTTCAACTAAAATCAATTCCTACAATTTATCATTGGAATCATAAAGGGAAACTTTTAGCCATCATCACGATGCATGTTAATGATTTCTTCTGGGATGGTTCTGCGGAATTTGAGAAATATGTTATCAATAAAATTAGCCTGGAATTTAAAATTGTGTCAGTTTGGAGAGTTTTTAAATATATCGGTTTAGATATCAAGCAAAGTAGTTCTGGAATAACTTTAAATCAACAATCCTGTTTCGAGGGTAGTATTCCAATCATACTCGGACCTCATAGAAAGATGACTTTTTAATCTCAGGAAAAAAATGGACAATTGCGAAGCTTAATTTTTCAGTTGAATTGGTTGTTCACTCAGATTTGACCAGAAGCTACTTTTGATGTATTGGAGTTAACTACTACGATGAAATAACCTAAAGTGGAGAATGTTTAAGGGCAAATAAAACAGCAAGAAAATTAAATCCGGTTGAATGCATCCTTAGGGTCCTATTATTCGGTCACCCAGAGAACATGAAGCTGGTGATTTTTTAACAATGCTTCACATGCTAATCTTCCTGGTGGATATTCTAGTCCAGCTTGATTCATAATAAATTTGATGGGTGAATTTTGGAAATGTCCCATAGCTTGGGAAGGTAAGAAAACAAAATGGACTTAAAAGTACTTTGTCGACTGAAAGACTGGCCCTTGTGGAGAAAATGGATGAGATTCTCTTTGTTAAATATTTACGTGTTATTCTATGTGATAGGCATCCTGAAGACAGTCTACTTTTGCGACCGACTGTTTCAGTCAAAGTCCCCAATCAAAATATACGATTCTGATTGTGGTGGGAGAAGTGCACTGTTAATTCAATCCGGTCTCTCCACAGATTGCCTAACATATCATTTTAAACTTTCCAAATTAAAGAAAGACTCAGCCAAATTGTGCTTTCTAATCACCCCCGAATGAGGCTTCCCAAACCGGGTGTCTTAAACACTATGAAGATATAAACTACATTTTAATAGAAAAAATTAGAGTCCTTGCAAATTTACAGTCCAATGTTGCTTGAAGTCCTCACAGCAGTCAGATGGGGAAATAAGGTTCTTCCACAGTAGAACAGTCTGTAGTCTTACTCCAGCATTAAGTGATGCTTCCTTCTTCAGCAATAGATTTCAACAATTAACACCTTGCCAACCTTTTCAATAGAATCAATCTGCCTTTTGAGTTTTTGAGGGATCAAAAAAGTATCATGCATTAACTTCCTTTCCTTCAGTTCAGGTTATCAGAGATCTCCGTTTTGGCTTGACTTTTTTAAAAAATGTGAGAGATAATAACCATTAAACAGACTAAAATTCTCTTCCTTCATGGTAAATGGCTGAGAGCTCTTTTTTCAGGGGCTAACATGAGCTATCCATCTGAGAACAAACTGGGTTCAGCGAAAAGCCAGTTCAAAATTGAATTGTGACAAATGTATCGCATGATGCTCAATCCAAGTGGTTGTATCCATGGCAACGAAAATGCACCTTCTTGATAAATCCGGAGACCTGTTGGTTCTGAAAGCAGTACTGATCCTTTGCAAGTCTTAAAGGTACACCGAATTTTCACGGGAAAAATAAACTACAGGACCAGAACAACTCCACCAAACCCCTAGTGGAATGAAATGCCGTTCCTGGAAAACATTTCATTACGATCGGTTGAAAAAAAGAACATTTTTTTTTGCCGGAATTACAGATATACACATTTCTTTAAAAGAAATGTTTAGACTGTAACAACAATGTCCAACAGAACATTTTGGCTTTAAATTTTGAAAAGGTTGTTCCAATTAGCCCATTTCACATTTGCAACCATACCCTTCCAATTGTTTCATGTTTTCCTTCCAAGGATCCCTATTGTCCATCACCTCAGCCAGGTGAAATGCAGAGCAAGGAACATTGACCACTACTGGGTTCACTCATCTCTGAGAAGTTTCTCGAGTACCCCTTAACCTATGTTTCATCACGAGACACTGGTAAACCCTGCCCAGCTGATTTTCTCTCACCCTGGGGTTTCAAAGGAAATTGACAGTATCCCTCTGACACATCTGTCTCTTTAGGTATTGTGCAATGGGAGAGGAATAATTGAAAATCCAGCTGTGCAAGACCCGATGGGAATGAGCAATCATAAGATGATAAATTTCTTCATCAAGATGGAAAGTGGACGTAGCTGACTCAGAGACTAGGGTCTTGAATCTTAATAAACGAAAATACGATGGTATGAGGTGCGAGTTTGCTATGATGGATTGGGAAATGTTATTTAAAGGGATGACGGTGGATAGGTAATGTAAAACATTCAAACAGCACATGGATGAACAGCAACAGTTCTTTATTCCTGTATGACGCAAAAGTAAAACGGGAAAGATAGCCAAACCATGGCTTACAAGGGAAATTAGAGACAGCATTAGATCCAAGGAAGAGACATACTATTCACCATAAAAAAACAGACCTGAGGACAGGGAGCAGTATATAATTCAGCAAAGGAGGACCAAGGAATTGATTAAGAAGGGGAAAATAGAGTACAAGAGTAAGATAGCGGGGAACATAAAAACTGACTGTAAAACATCCTATCGGTATGTGAAGAGGAAAAGATTGAAGCAGAAAAATGTAGGTCCCTTACAGTCAGAAACGGAGTAATTTATTACGGGGAATAAAGAAATGGATGACCAACTAAATGCATACTTTGGTTCTGTCTTAACAAAAGAGGACACAAATATCATACCAGAAAAGTTGAGGAACACAGGATTTAGTGAGAGGGAGGAACTGAAAGAAACCAATATTAATAGAGAAATGGTGTTGGGGAAATTGATATAACTGAAGGCCAATAAATCCCCAGGGCCTGATAATCTACCTCCCAAAGTACTGAATGAAGTGGCCCTCGAAATAATGGATGCATTGGTGGTCACCTTCCAAGATTCTATAGACTCTGGAACAGTTCTTATTGATTGGACGGTAGGTAATGTAACAACACTATTTACAAAGAGAGGTAGTGAGAAAGCAGGGAATTATAGACAAGTTAGCTTGACGTGGGTAGTGGGGAAAATTCTAGAGTCCATTATCAAAGATTTTATAGCAGAGCAATTGAAGAACAGTGGTAGAATCGGGCGGAGTCAGCATGGATTTACGAATGGGAAATCATGCTTGAAGCTTGAAAGATCTGCTAGAATTCTTTGAGGATGTAACCGGCAGAGTTGATGAAGGGGAGCCAGTGGATGTGGTTTATTTGCACTTTCAGAAGGCTTTCGACAAAGTCCTACATAAGAGATTAGTGTGTAAAATTAAGGCGCATGAGATTGGGGCAGTATCTGCGATCGATAGAACATTGGTTGGCAGACAGGAGCAAAGAATAGGAATAAGCAGGTCTTTTTCTGAATGACAGGCAGTGACTAGGTGGGTACCGCCTCTAAGTATAAAAGCCTATGGTTTAATTTTCTTAGCCATTCTGCATTCGCTAATGAGATAGTGAGAGGTTCAATCTCAAAATTTCCTAGGGCTACTTCTGCCTCATCCTCACTATCCTTTTCCTTCTCCGCAGTCCCAGTTACCTGACATAACTGTACTGGCTTATCCTCCGCCCTGTGGTAATATGGTTTGAGCATATTAATGTGACACAACCTGTTCTCCTTCCAGCAATCAGGGGTGTCAATCAATCAATCTACCTTACCCACTCTTTTGATCACTCTATATGGGCCACTGAACCACTGTGACGTTAACAACACTAATACTTCATATCCTGGTTTTATGGTAGGTTGTGGTTTTCCCACCATTTGACAGGTATGGCATGCCTACAAAATTGCCTCACATTCTTCGTAATACCTGTCCAGTAATAATGTTTGATTATGTGTGATTTGGTCTTCTGAACGATCCCAGATATTAAGTCACTCTCCAGGCATCCTTTATACAAAGGAACGAGTATTTTTTTCCTTAAATACTGTGATCCAACTTAATGAATTAAATAGAATAGAGATGACTGGACAGGCGATATGTTGCAGCTGTAATATGTGGGAGCTGATGGACGCTGGTGCGATCCACAGTGACCACATTTGCAGCAAATGTTGGCTGCTCGAGGAACTTCAGCTCAGAGTTGATGAGCTGGAGTCCGAGCTGCAGACACTGTGACACATCAGGGAAGGGGAGAGGTACCTGGACACTGTGTTTCAGGAGACAGTCACACCCCTTAGATTAATTACATCCAATCTGGACCGTGGTCAGGGACAGGAGGGTGTGACTGTGGGTGAGGCAGGTATGGGGATCCAGAATGTAGCTTTGGTGGAGCCTCAGCCACTGCCCTTATTCAATAGGTACATGGTTCTTGCTCCCGGTGTGGACGAGGGCACAGACTGCAGGGAGGATGACCAAACTGACCACAGCACTGTGGTTCAGAGCGCCATTCAAGTGGGGGGTGAAAAGAGAAATGTAGTTGTAATTGGGGATAGCATAGTTAGGGGAATGGATACTGTTCTCTGCAGCAAAGATAGAAAGTCCCGAAGGCTAAGTTTCCTACCTGGTGCCAAGGTTCAAGAACATCTCTTCTGGGCTGGAGAGGAACGTGGAGTGGGAGGGAACAGATCCAGTTGTCGTGGTCCACGTAGGTACCAACGACATAGGTCGGGCTAGGAAAGAGGTTCTGCTGAGGGACTATGAGCAGCTCGGGGACAAATTAAAAAGCAGAACCAGAAAGATAATAATGTCCGGATTACTACCTGAGCCATGTGCAAATTGGCATAGGGTAAATAAGATTTGAGAGGTAAATGTGTGGCTCAAAGATTGGTGTGGGAGAAATGGGTTCCGATTCAGGGGACACTGGCACCAGTACTGGGGAAAGAGAACGTTCCATTGGGATGGGCTTCACTTGAACCATGCTGGGACCAGTGTGCTGGCGATTTGTATAACGAGGGTTGTAGATAAGGCTTTAAACAAAATAGTGGGGGGGAGGGTTTAATTGACGGGAAGTCTAAAAAAGTCGTAGAGTAACGAGAGCGCAGAGGTGCAGGGTAGGGAAGGAGCATACATTAGTCAGAGAGTGACAGGAAGGGGCAGAGAATACAAGCACAAGAGTACAGCAGAAACGAGAACCAGAGTAGGTAAAAATGGTAAAAAGTCGAAGCTTAAGGCTCTATCTGAATGCACGTAGCATTTGTAACAAGATAGATGAGCTGACGGCACAAATTGAAATAAATGAATATGATTTTATAGCTATCACTGAGACGTGGTTGCAGGATGACCAGGACTGGAATGTTAATGTTCAAGGATATTCAACGTTCCAAAAGAATAGGCAGAAAGGAAAAGGAGGTGGGGTAGCTGTGTTATTAAAGGAAGGGATGAGTTGTGAGTAATGTTATAGGTGTAATAGATCGTGATGTGGAATCAGTTTGGGGGTAAATAAGGAATAGCAAGGGAAAGAAATCACGCGTGGCAGTGGTCAAGAGGCCCCCAAAGAGTAGCCCCGCTGCAGGACAAGGTACAAATCAGGAAATAATGGAGGTGTTTAAGAAGGCCACTGCAATTTTCATGGGTGATTTTAATCTTCATACAGACTGGACAAATCAAATTGACAAGGGTAGCATGGAAGACAAATTTGTAGAGTGCCTCAAGGACTGTTACTTCGAGCAATATGTTACAGAACCTACCAGGGAACAGGCATTGAGATTTGGTATTGTGTAATGAGGTAGGATTAATAAGATATCTAATAGTTCAGGATCCTTTAGGGAGAAGCGATCATAACGTGGTAGAATTTCAAATTCAGTTTGAGGGTGAGCAACTTGGGTCTCAAACCAGTGTCTTCAACTTAAACAAGGGCAATTACAGAGGTATGAAGAAAGAGTTGTGTCAAGCGGGCTGGGAAAATAGTCTACAGGGGAAGTCAGTGGATGAGCAGTGGCAGACCTTTAAGCAGATATTTCAAAACATGCAGCAAACATTTATTCCAGTCAGAAGGAAGGACTCGAAGAGAACGATGACTCACCCGTGGATAGCAAAGAAATAATCAAAAACAAAGGCGTTCAATGTGGCGAAAACGAGTGGTAGGTCAGAGGATTGGGAAGTTTTTAGAAACGAGCAGCGGATGACTAAAAATCTAATAAAGAGGGAGAAAATTGATTATGAGAGTAAATTGGCAAGAAATATGAAAACAAACAGTAAGAGATTCTGCGGGTATATTAAAAGGAAGAGATGAGCTCAAGTAAGTGAGGGACTCTTAGAAGATGAGGATGGTGAATTAATAACAGGAAACAGGGAAATGGCAGATAATTTAAACCAATATTTTGCATCAGCCTTCATGGTGGAGGAGACTATAAACATCCCAACAATAATAGATGAGCAAGGTGTAAATAAATGGAGGCTCACCCTGTTGATTTATGGTCTGTATAATATGGAGAGTGCACTCTCACCCTGTTGGGTTATAGTCTGTATAACATGGAGAGTGCACTGTCCCCTTGTTGGGTTCTTGTCTGTACAGCATGGAGAGTACACTCTCACCCTTTTGGGTTATTATCTCTAAAACGTGGAGAGTGCACTCTCACCCTGTTGTGTTGCAGTCTGTACAACAAGGAGAGTACACTCTCACCCTGTTGGGTTATTATCTCTATAACGTGGAGAGTGCACTCTCACCCTGTTGGGGTATGGTCTGTACAACATGGAGAGTGCATTCTCACCCTGTTGGGTTATAGTCTGTACAACATGAAGAGTGCACTCTCACCCTGTTGGGTTGTAGTCTGTACAACATGGAGAGTGTACTCTGGCTCTGTTGGGTTATGGTCTGTATATCATGGAGAGTGCACTCTCACCCTGTTGGGTTCTGGTCTGTATAACATGGAGAGTGCATTCTCACCCAGTTGTGTTATAGTCAGTACAACATGGCGAGTGGACTCTCACCCTGTTGGGTTATAGTCTGTATAACATGGAGAGTGCTCTCTCGCCTTGTTGTGTTGCAGTTTGTTCAACATGAATAGTGCACTCTCATCCTGTTGGATTATAATCTGTGCAACAAAGAGAGTGAACTCTCACCCAGTTGTGTTACAGTTTGTACCACATGGAGAGTGCTCTCTTGCCTTTCCGGGTATATTCTATACAACATGGAGAGTGCACTCTTGCCTCACCGGGGATATTCTGTACAACATGAGACCTCACTCCCATCCTGTTTCATTATGATATGTGCAGCATGGAGAGTGCACTCTCTCCCTCTGTTTAAGCATTGGCTGGCAAAGTGCAGAATAGAAATCTCTGGTGGAATGGGTCATGTTTCAGTAACATGTCCATTCCTTCCACTTCCACTCAGAAACACAATTGAAAATGAATTCAAATCCATACCAACAACAGAAATCTCTGCAGTAACTACATATGTTAACATGAAAAACATTTACAATACAATATCTCCTAGATTCCCCATGGTACACGTGTAACCCACTTAACAACATCAGCACATTGAAAATTGCTGAAACATTTCTGTTATGTCCATGCAGAATCTAGGGAAAAGGTTCTATTGTAAAGATGAAGGGATTTCTGTTCAATCGCTGTCTGTGCAAAAAATTCAAGAAGTATTCGAATTCTCATTGGGAAATCACATTAAGAAAACAAGACAATCACTTGACATTTAACTGATGGCAGCAAACAGGGAAAATATAACATGAGGTGTCAATATTGATATTGAAATATCACTGTCTTAATTCACTGTCTTTTCAGGAATACTGACGGCTGCAAGAATCGGGTAGTAAATGATCTCTACCTGGTAAATTACTGTATATCCTATTTATTGTGCTAAACACAAATGTAGAGACTTCTTCAGAGGAGCCCTTATTAATAGTACAGATCAACCTCCATGGGGACAGTCATCTAGGGAATGTGAGCAGGGATATTAGTAAAAGTCCACTGAAGAAACTGATTTGGCAAACCGTTTTTAGTTGTGTGTAATAAAATATCATCAATAAATGATATAGAAAACAAAATAATTTTCTATTCCTTATAAATTTCTTCAAAATATGATGTACAAATTATTGTGTTATGATCTCAGGTATTGCTGTGGATTACCAGTCTCAGGAACAATAGTCCAGGTGTTGATGTAGATTACCAGTCTCATGAACAATAGCCCTGGTGTTGATGTGGCTGAAATAGGACCTGTGTCATTTGCTCACCACGCAAGCTTGTTGCTGAAATCGGGCGAATCAAAGACAGCCTGCATGAAAATGGTTTCCCTGATCAAGATCGTTTCTCACTATTTGTTGTGTAAACCTATGAATCAGCCTAAGATTATTTTTTTTCTGCCCTGAAAATTGCCCAGTCGACCTCAGATTACGCTGGAAGGGTAATATATCCCAAATCTTTGAGCAACCGGTAAAGCTAGCTCTTTCATGCTGCTACTATGCTGCAGCAACATGTGTGATGTTCGCCACCAACCAGATGCTGCCGTCAAGCCAAAAACATCCTGCTTATTGCACAAATTAATAATGTGATATATAAATTGCAGTGCCAGTGTATAGGTATATGGGCCGTACGTCCCAATGACTGGCAGATCACATCAAACAACATGTCCCTTCCAATGTTCACAACAGATAAGGTACAGGTCAAACTCAACCAGCCCATGCTTGCAAAACACAAAGCACAGGATCCAACATTTAATGTGATTCCACGATTGGACAACATTTGCTAAATAATCCACAATGGGCGAAGAATGACGTTAAAACCAATTTAAGGTTGTCAGTAGGGCTCGCAGTGTGGAGCATGTGAGCGTACTGGAAGCTACATATCTTAATACACAGGGCCCTGTTACTTGCAGACGGAAATAATATGTACAGACATTGTACCTGTTTCAGCTGAACAAAATAAGTGAGAGCCACTCAGTGGTTCATTCCTCAGGGCAATGCCTTGACCCATCAGGGTCAAGGTGCCTGGTTTAAATTTCAAACAAAGCTTGGAAGTTAACTGTCAGTCACCATAAACTGGCGCATTCTCCATGGCAACGCCTCTACCAACCAGAGTTCACTTGCCAACCGATCAGCACTCTCTTTTCATGCCGAATAAGTTTTTGTTTTCCCTTACATTGGTTATTCTTGCGGATTGTCCTGATGAGTGCAAGACGAAAAGCTTAGACAACACGACTCTGTTTTCAAAAATAACCTATTTCACAAATTTCACAAGCACCACCGCAAAAGAAATCATAATATGTTTCATGATGATTCCTAAAAGTTTCCCTTTATGAATCCAATGAAAAATTGCAGGATTTGCTTTTAGGTTGAACACACCTCACTGGAAAATACCAAATCCATTCAGGCCATAGACACATTTGTTCAGTCTAAAAGATTTTTAGCTTGCATTTGCTGTCTCTTTGCATAGTTTCAGAAACACTTCTGATAAATATTGCCGTGCAGAGATATAGCTTTTATGTCAATTTACCTATACTCCAAGAAAATGTGGCCAAAAAATCTGAAAGTGTTTTAAGAGTACTTTTCGAATTTTAAGTGTCCACTCAAACATCTTTATCACGCAGTTATTCTTCAAAACCCCAAGCTTTCGCCTTATAAGGTAAATTTGCAAGGAGTTGTTCAGCACAAAACAACCTTTGTCACAAAGTTTGTTTCACATTATCTGGTAATTCAGAATAAATTCCAAACTCGCTCCACCTATCCCACTCCCTTTTTCTGTCTCACCTATTGTTTGCTCCTCAAGATTATAAGCAGCCACCAAAAGTTCAGTCAAAAGGAATTCTGCTTCTAGTCCTGCTCTCTGTTGGCTTTATTGCATTGTTAAATTAATTCAAGTTATGGACTCTACTTGCACTGTTATTTCTGCCGGGACTGCTGCTGCAAGCTCTCCCTATTTGACAGCACTGTGGGTGTACCTGCGCCAGGCGGACTGCAGCAGTTCAAGATGGTGGCTCACCAAAACCTTCTTAAGGTCAATTAAGGATGGGCAATCAATGCTGGCCTTGCTGACGATGCCCATATCTCATGAAAGAATACAGAAAAGCTTTCTCTCACAAGGGTAATTTCTGGTCTCACTACCAGTACTTGGACTGTGCTTTCATGCAGATTCTGCCAGTCCATGGACCTCATTTCTAAACCATGATGCTGAACATTCAACTAATATTTAAACTTGCCAGATGCTTGTCGTACACACCCCACAACTGTTGTATGCCTCGAATCTGGAATATGTGTCACCGAGTACCCAGTCTGGGTAATTGGTCTTTGGATGTGATAGCCTTGTCATGATCATTCCAATTACCACTACCAGCAATTGATCCACCTCATTCTGCTTCTCAGAAACTTCATCACAAAGCACATGAGCATTTCCTGTACACGTTGCCTCGTTTACATCCATTGGCTGCACAGAGTCTGATATGTTGTAATTATTGCTGTCTAAACGTGATGAATGAATCTTTACAGTTTGATTGCCATTTTAGCAAAATACTGCTTTCCCAAAACCATCTATAACCTTTTCAGGGACACTTTATTGCCTATGACTCTTTCCTTTATAGAATACTAAATCTACTGAAGTGAAGTCTGTTTCAGATGATCTTAAATGATGTCTCAGAGCTCCTTGAATTTTCAATTATTCAACTACGCAGTAAAATTGAGCTGATTGTGGTATCTTCTAGCACAGGAGGACTATTGCACAGACCAAAATGTAATTTGTGGTGTCACCCACAGACTAATTGATAGGGACTGTAGCCTCCAAATGTCTGGAGTAATTTATTTGTGGGAACCGTCCATGTCAGGTGGTTGTCAACTTGCAGTGTGGTTCATCAGTAAATTTGTTTTTGCAATATTTCAGCGATCACCACCTGATTCCTTTCACAGAGTCCATTTCTGAAAGGACTTTCAGCTGTAGTATTCATGTTCATGATGTTCATATTTTCACAAGTCTTGGAACTTGTCATTGGCAAATTCCCCTCCATTATCAGTCAGAAACTTTGCTGGTGTTCTACATCTGTAACTGTTGTTACGACCGACTGTTCCTTTCAAAGCCCCCAATCAAAATATACGATTCTGATTGTGGTATCTTGCAGCACAGGAGGACTATTGCAGAGACCAAATGGACCGATGCACTGTTAATTCAATCCCGTCATTCCACAGATCGGCTAGCATATCATTTAAAACTTTCTAAATTAAAGAAAGACCCAACCGAATTGTCCCACCTATTAACTCCCAAATGAGGCTAATCAAACCAGCTTTTTTTAAATCAAACAATTAACTCTTTAATTATAAGAGGGAAATTCTTCAACACTACGAAGATTTAAAAATAGACAATTTAGAGTCCTTGCACATTTACAGTCCAATGTTGTTCGAAGTCCTCACAGAATGTTGTTCGAAGACCCCGAAGAATGTTGTTTGAAATCCTGACAGAATGTTGCTGGAAGTCCTTGCAGAATGTCGTTCAAAGCCCTCACCGAATGTTGTGCGAAGTCCAGCGAATTTCAACAATTAACGACCTGCAAGCACTTTCAACCGAATCAATGACTTTAGAGTTTTTGAGGGATAAAAGATTGTCACAGTCTAACTTCCCTTTCTTAAATTTAAATTATCAGAGATCTCTGTCTTGGCTTGACTTTTTAGAATTTCAAGAGAGAACAATTAAACGGACAAAAATCCTATTTCCTTCAGTTTAACTGGTTGAGAGTTCCTTTTCAGTGCTGACACCACAGCTATCTATGTCTTCTGTTTGTGTATGTTCAGACTGTCTTACTAACTGCCAGTTCAAACTGTATAGCATCAGGCTCACTCCCCGTGGCTGTTTCCATGGTATCGAGAATGCATCCTTTGAATCGCAGTCTCCAAATGGCTGCTTCGAAGGCAACTAAAATGCACCTTCCAAAAACTCCTAAGGCTTGCTGTCTCTTAAAGCAGTCCTGATCCCTTGCAAGCCTTAATGGCAAACCGCATATTCCGAATCAAAAACTCCAAGAACAAGACACTATCCAAGACCATAACTTGCTCTGACTTTACAAAATTAGGAACTAGTTGTGTAATCAAATACATTTGTTTATTCAGTCAATGGATGTGGGCGTCGCTGGCTAGGTCAGTATTCGTTGCCCATTCCTAATTGACCTTGAAAAGGTGGTGGTGAACTGTCATCTTGAACGGCTGCAGTCCATGTGAGGTAGGTACACCCACAGTGCTGTTAGGAAGGGAGTTCCAGGATTTTGACCCAGTGACAGTGAAGGAATGGTGAAATAGTTCCAAGTCAGGATGGTGCCTGACTGGAAGGGGAACTTGCAGGTGGTGGTGTTCACATGCATCTGCTGCCCTTATCCTTCTCGTTGGTTGAAGTCACGGGTTTGGCAGGTGCTGTTTAAGGAGCCTTGGTGCATTGCTGCAGTGCATCTTGCAGATGGTACACACTGCTGCCACTGTGCATCGGTGGTACAGGGAGTGAAAGTTGTGGATGGGGTGCCAATCAAGCGAGCTGCTTTGTCCTGGATGGTGTCGAGTTTCTTGAGTGTTGTTGGATGTGCTTCCATCCAGGCAAGTAGCGAGTATTCCAACAGACTCCTGATTATGCCTTGTAGATTGTGGACAGGCTTTGGAGAGTCAGGAGGTGAGTTACTCAACGCAGGGTTCCGAGCTTCTGACCTGCTTTTGTCGGCATGGTATTTATATGGCTACTCCAGTTCAGATTCTGGTAAATGGTAACCCCGAGAATGTTGATAGTGGAGGATTCAGCGAATGTAATGCCATTGAATGTCACGGAGAGATTGTTAGATTCTCTCTTGTTGTTGATGGTCATTGCCTGGCATCTGTGTGTTGCAAATGTTACTTGCCACTTATCAGCCCAAACATGGATATTGTCCAGGTCTTACTGCAATTCTACACGGAATGCTTCAGTATCTGAGGAGTTGTAAATGGTGCTGAACATTGTGCAATCATCAACGAACATCCTCACTTCTGACCTTATGATTGAAGGAAGCTCATTGATGAAGCAGCTGAAGATGGTTCGGCCTAGTACACTACCCTGAGGAACTCCTGCAGTGATGTCCTAGAGCTGAGATGATTGACCTCCAACAACCCCAACCACCTTCCTTTGCGCTCAGCGGAGAGTTTTCGGCCGATTTCCATTGACTTCAGTTTTGCCAGGGCTCCTTGTTGCCACACTCGGTCAAACACTGCCTTGGTGTCAAGGGGCAGTCATTCTAACCTCACCTCTTGAATTCAGCTCATTTTTTCATTTTTGAACCAAGGCTGTAATGAGCTGAGTGGCCCTGACAGAACCTAAACTGAGCATCACTGAGCAGGTTACCGCGAAGCAAGTGTCACTTGATAGTCGATGACACCTTCCATCACTTTACTGATGATTAAGAGTAAACTGATGGGGCAGAAATTGGCCGGGTTGTTCCTGTCCTGCTTTTTGTGTACAGGACATACCTGGGCAATTTTCCACATTGCAGGGTAGATGCCAGTGTTGTCGCTGTACTGGAACAGCTTGGCTAGGGGCGCGGCTAGTTCTGGCGCACAGGTCTTCAGTACTATTGCCGGAATATTGTCAGGACCCATAGCCTTTGCAGTATCCAGTGCCTTCAGTCGTTTCTTGATATCACACGGGATGAATCGAAGTGACTAAAGTCCGGCATCTGTGATGCTGGGGACTTCAGAAGGAGGCCAAGATGGATCATCAACTTGGCTCTTCTGGCTGAAGATTGTTGCAAATGCTTCAGCCTTATCTTTTGTACTGATGTGCTGGGCTCCCCCATCATTGAGAATGGGGATCTTTGTGAAGCCACCTCCTCCAGTTGTTTAATTGTCCACCACCATTCACGACTCAATGAAGCAGGACTGCAGAGCTTAGATCTGATCCGTTTGTTATGGGGTGGCTTAGCTCTGTCTATCGCAAGCTGATTACGCAGTTTGGCAGGCAAGTAGCCCTGTGTTGTAGCTTCACCAGGCTGACTCCTCATTTTGACCAGATTCACAATATATATATTAATGATTTAGATGAGGGAACTAAATGCAACATCTCCAAATTTGCGGATGACACAAAACTGGGTGGGAGGGTGATTTGTGAGGAGGATGAAGAGAGGCTTCAGGGTGATTTGGACAAGTTGAGAGCGTGGGAAAATGCATGGCAGATGCAGTATAATGTGGATAAATATGAGGTTATCCACTTTGGTAGCAAAAACAGGAAGGCCGATTATTATCTGAACGGCTATAAACTGAGAGAGGGGAATATGCAACGTGACCTGGGTGTTCTAGTACACCAGTCACTGAAGGTAAGCATGCAGGTGCAACAGGAGGCAAAAAGGGCAAATGGTATGTTGGCCTTCATAGCGAGAGGATTCGAGTACAGGAGCAGGGTTGTCTTGCTGAAATTATCCAGGGCCTTGGTGAGGCCACACCTGGAATATTGTGTGCAGTTTTTGTCTCCGTATCTGAGGAAGGATGTTCTTGCTATTGAGGCAGTGCAGCAAAGGTTTACCAGACTGATTTCTGGGATGGCAGGACTGACGACTGAGGAGAGATTTAGTCGGTTAGTATTATATTCGCTGGAGTTCAGAAGAGTGAGGGGGATCTCAGAGAAACCTACAAAATTCTAACAGGACTTGCCAGGGTAGATTCAGGTAGGATGTTCCCGATGGTGGGGGAGTCAAGAACCAGGGGGTCATAGTCTAAGGATACGTGTCTGCCCAGTGTCAGGGTGAAAGTCACCACCTCACATATGGAGATGAACTAGGATTGGGAGGGGAAGAATTCAGCTGTCATGGTCCACATAGGAAGAAACAACACAGAAAGAAACAGGAATGATGTTCTGCTGAGTGAGTTTGAGTATTTCGGGTACCAATTAAAATGCAGAACCTCAAACGTAATGATCACTGATTGTTAATTGGGCCATGCCAATTGGTAAAGGGTCAGGAAGATTAGAGAATTAAATGTGTGGCTCAATGAGTGGTTTGGAAAGGAGGGGCTTCGATTCATGGGGCACTGGCATGATTTCGAGGGAATCCGGGAGCTGTTCCATTGGTATGGGCTCCACTTAAACCAATCTGGGATCAGGTTCCAGGCGATACGTATAACTAGGGATCTGGGCAGGGCTTTGAATTAAAAGGGTGGGGGAGGGTTCAGGTGAAGGGAGATTTATGAAACTAAAGAGAAAATTCCAGGGAACAGAGCAGTGTAGCGATTTAACTACGGACAGCAGAGAAGGACAGGAAGTGACAGAGAGTTTGATGGGAATAGTGCACCAGGGAATAAGGTTTCTCCAAACAATAATAGTAAAACAATAAAATTGAAGCCTCTTTCTCAGAATACGGGAAGATTTCATCTTAACATGGATGAACTAGTTGTACAGATGAAGATAAATGTTTAGATTTGATTGTCATTTCGATCCTCATATGATTTGATTGTTGAAGTCATCACCGGGCATGGCCGAGCCAAGGGACAGAGCATAAACATGGGTATTAGAGCAAAAGAGAGTTGTGTGTGTAGGGTGAGTTAGTGTCGGGCTGGAGAATGTTACTGATATAGAACATATCATCATAAGTAATGATTTAAACACAAGGATCAGAACTTTAAAAACAGGAGTTTGGAGGCCTAGAACCTAATGTAGTTCAACAAGAATATGCCAGGCATAGAGAGGAGCTTGGATGGGAAAGGATGTGAGTTTCCAGCTGACAAGAGCATGGATGAGAGTTTCAACAGCACTTGGATGATGGAGTGAATGGAGGAATTTGATGTTATGGAATTAGGTGGTCTTTGTGATTGGAGAATATGAGTTCCTGAAACTCATTGTGGGGTTGAATGGGAAGCCAAGGTTTCAGACATTATGTGTCCAACTAAGCCAAAGGCCAAGGAGCAGTAGTAGAAAGTGGAAAGTGCAGAGTTCGTGCTGTGGACTTGAAGATGGTGGCTCCGTCCTCCCAATGTATAACTGGAGGGAACTGTGAATTATAAATACTAAACGTCATTCAAGCAATCTGAAACACAGTGGCATTGTAAGGGTTGAGTGTGGTAATGGAGAGGGAGAAATAGGTGCCGTCAGTGTGCATGTGGAAGCTGACCCTATGTGTTCTGATAATATATTCAAAGGGCAGCATGGAGATGGGAAAGAACCGCTGGAGAGCTAGAGTAGATCCTTGAAGGCTCCAAGACAAAACCTGAAGTTAATTTTAGATAGCAGATAAGAGCAGAAATACACAAGGACAGTACCAGTTATCAGGCTAATAGATCAGAGACATTGAAGGCTAATTGTGTGGTCAACCTTATCAAAGAATACAGGGAGACTGAGGAGGTCTTATGGAGGGATTGTGCACAGTAACAGTCACAGAAGATTTCACTTTTTTGGGACCGTTTGAATATTGAGGTCGGGGTGGAAACCTGATTGACGAGATACAAACATGATACTGTCGGAAGGATGTGCACGGATTTGGGAGACAACAACATGTTGAAGGGATTTGGAGAGGAAAGGGAAGTGTGAGATGGGATTGTAGTTACTTTTTTAAGAATGGAGGGGATATGCCTTGACGTTTGAGGAAGGGGTGACAATAGTTGTTTTGAAAGGGATGGAGAAGAAGGTGAGAATAGAGACACATGCCAAATCTCAACTAATATGGGGACCAGGAACAGGAGTGATTATTATTCGAGTGGAAATAAGCTCAAGGTTGCAGGAGGAGACTTTCAAGGACTAGACACATTTGCTTAGAGATTGAGGGGAAATAGGAGAGCGATTGGTGAAAGCAGTTGGTTCAGGACAGAAAGGATTGGTTTGGTGGACAATCGAAGGCTGATTTCAACAGGAGCAGGTGAACAGTTGCTCTCAATGTGAGAGAGGCAAAGACATTGCTGAGTTTATGACTGAGGTAAGGGAGGAGGATGTAAGGGAGATGGGTCTATAATGTTTGATGATATTGAGGAAGAGACACAGGGGCTATCTTTGCATTCCAGGATGCTCCTGGAGAAATTACCACATAGACAACTGTGAGGCCCGATTAATGTGTTCCAACATGAACCAACCGTGGAGCAGAAACACTCAAGAATCCATCCCATGGACTAAGGACAGCAAATATAAGGCCAGAACAGGACATTCAATGAGTGAAGGAGACAGTCAAGGTACCGACAAAGACTAGATTTTTCTCTCGAATTTGAATCCACCTTGGCCTCTTTTTGAAGGTTTTTTTTCTGCATTTGTGCCTTTTCTAACCATGTAAGTTTGTTCTTGAAAAACAAAATTGTTGTCATGAATTGATCCAATGGCCAATTGTAATGACTGTCAGAGCATGATTACCGGAGCTTGTTCTGAATGAGCAGAATATACCATTTAGTGTTACTGCTTCCTTATGGGGAATTAATTTGATGTATTTTAATGGTGTACAGTACAGTTGCTGTAAATCCATAAATCCAGCAGTGAAATTGACATTGGGAAATTTCATGTTATATCATTTCGTTTATCGACATTAATATTCATCAATAATAATCTGGTAATTATACACGACTATCCAGAATCTTGTTAAAGATAATCAGTCTTCTCATTGTCATTCACCTGCCCACAATGAATATCAAAGCAAGGGTCTTGTAAACCTTTAAGCCCTGCCCCAGATCAATGTTCTTTAATTGTTATTGACACAATTTCCCATTCATTGTAAACAAATATTTCACCCCATTCTTCAACTCCTCTCTGAATTTCCTCTCTGTCAGTCCATAGATACAAGTGTTTGTGCAGGAACTGAGAAGCTGAAACATGTACCCAACTTGTTGGGCAATATATATCGGGTTAGTGTAATATTTGTCTGTATAGTAAAAGTTTTCCGCTGGCTGGTCTATCACAAGGGCAATAAACGTCATCCACAACAGTATGAAATTTGCCGAAAGAGTGAAAAGTAAAATCATGGAATTCCTCCGATTCTTCACCTCTGGATCATTCTGATTCTGACTGTTGCTCCGGAGTCCCTTGCGGATTCTATTTGCCATTATAATGTGTCTGACGGTCAAAGCATTAAACAACAGAATTAAAAGGATTGGTAAGATAGGGGTTATGATGCCGTTGATACACTCGTATGCCCTCCACAAGGGGGAAGTGAGGTAATCAGCAGTGGCAACACAATACCAAGGTACATTGTCAACTATAAATACAGGGTCAACTGCATAGTAATAGGGAATATTTACAAGACAGCTCACCACAAACAAGATGGTGATAACCACGGTGGCTGTTTTCTCTGTGTGATATTTTGATTGCAGCTTCTGACAGCAAATTGTTACAAAGTGATCAAACGTGAAGGCGACAGTAAACCAGACAGAATAGTCTAAAGCTGCAGTGTATACGAGACAAGGTTCACCGTACACACAGGAGTTATAAACAGGAAACTAATTGGAAAGTACATGATATTAATCTTGTGTAATACCACATGGATGACAATCACCATTAGATCCGCCACTGCCATGGCCACCAGATAGTGAGTGATACATTTGTAGAGACCGCACTTTCCTCGAGACAAAATCACAATCGCCACCAAGTTAACTGTAAGAAACAGAAAACATGAAATTTACCTCAACACTGTCCCCCAACATTTTTGGAGAATCATTTACAGTTGATTAAGACAGCCTGAAAATATAAGATGTTCAGATCTGAATTAAATGCAAGTTTAATTTAAAGAACTATTTATTTTTCGCAGGGAAATCTGTGGCAAAACAGGTATGGGAAAATTAAAGAGTAAAACAGGTTCTGGCCCTCAGAGAGCGAAACATATGCTGTGGTAAAAGCCAAAAGTATTGACGTTTTTCTGGAGAATTCTGGGACCCAAAACACGACTGTCTCCAAAGGTAAGTAGTTGCACATCAGCTGCGCCCTTTTGGGTTCTGATGATCCTACCTTCAACAACAACGCTTCTGATATGTCTTCCTTTTTCCTCAGCTGTGGGTGAGAAGACCCTGAGCCATGTCTGAACCATTTCCCGCACTACTGCCTAAATCTTCCCCTCCCTCCCAGAACTGCGACATGGTTTCCCTTGCCCTCACCTCCTATTCGACCAGTCTTCACATCAAAAATATCATCCTCTGCGATTTCCAACACCTCCAGTGTGCTACTACCACCAAGCACATCGTCCCTTCCCCTCCCCTCCCCTCTCAGTATTCCAAAGGGATGATTCCCTCCGTGACACCTCGCCCCCTTCCCACAGCATCTTCCCATGCTATCGCAGGGTGTATAATACCTCCGCTTTCATCTCTTCTCTCTTCACCATCCAAGACTCCAAAGCCTCATTCCAGGTGAAGCAGGAATTTACTTGTTCTTCTTTCAATCTAGTATATAATATTCACTGTTCACAATGTGATTGCCTCTACACTGGGTAAACCAAACACAGTTCGGGTGACTGATGTCTGGAACACCTCCATTCAGTCCAAAAACATTACCCCAAGCATTCTATTGCTTGCTATTGTAATTCACCACCCTGTTCCCTGTCAGTGGTCTGCAGCAGTGTTCCAGTGAACATCAAAGCAAGCTCGAGGAACAGCACATTATCTTCTCATTAGTCACTCTACAGCCTTCTAGACTCAACAATGGGTTAAACAATTTCAGAGCATGACTTTCTTTTCATTCCATTTTATTGCATTTTATTTGTTTTATTTTACTTTATTCCACCTTTAACCATGGGCCTGTCTTAACTTGTTTTTCAGGTTTTTACTTTTGAACAGATATGTTCATTTCTCTGCCATTAACACTCTCTCTGGACTAATACCTTGTCTTTCCATATTGCTAAATGCTCCTTTGCCTTTGTTCCATGACAGCTTTGTCATTTAATCTCTTTTGCCCTCTACCCTATCGTACACCTTTACTTTTGTTCTTTTTTTCCCCTCCCCCCATTCACTTGATCAAAGCCTATCAGATTCCTAACCTTTGCCGGTTCTGATGAAATGTCACAGACCCTAAACTTTAACTCTGTTCCTGGCTCCACAGAGGCTGCCAGACCTGTTGTGTATTGCAGAACTTTCTGTTTTTATTTCAGATTTCCAGCATCTGCAGTATTTTGTTTTCATTATTCTGGAGAGTATACTGTTCGGTTACGGTCTGTCCAACATGGAGAGCACACTCTCGTCCTGTTACAATACAGACTGTCCAAGTTGGGAAGCGCATTCTTGTCCTGTTAGACTATTGTTTGTACAACATTGACAGTGAACTCTCCTCTTCTTTTAAAATATTGACCAAGCAAAGTGAAGAATGGAAATATCTCGAGGGGTGGCTCATGCGCCAGTAACAGAAATCAGCAGGAGTTACCTTCCACTTCCATTGAGAAACAAAATCAAAGCTGAATTGAAATCCATGCAAACAAGAGAAATTCTGCTGTTACACGAAAGGACAAATTGAAATAAAATAAAAACACAATAACTCCGAGAATTCTCAGTTACACGTGTAATCCACTTCACAATATCAGGAGATTTAAAATTGCTCATTTATTTCTGATCTGATGTCCATGCAAACTCTGTGAAAAGTTTCCATTGTAAACATTAAAGGGAATTGATATTTTAGCATTTTCTGTGCTGAAAATGCAAGCCACAATATAACTTTAATTAATAAATCACATTGAGAGAACATGACAATCACTTGCTCCTTAACTGATGCCATCAAAGAGGGTAAATATAACATGAAGAGTCACACATTGATATTCATCTTTCAATGCATCATTTAACTGTCTTACCAGGAATACTGACGGCTGCAAGAATCGGGTAGTAAATGAGCTCGACCTGATAAATTACAGGGAACCCCATTCCTTCTGTGAAACGGCAATGCAGACACTTCTTCACGCTAACCCATATTAATAGCACAGAGCCACCTCCATGGGGGCAGTCATCTACGGAATGTTTTCAGGGATATTAGTTACAGTCCAGTGAATAAACTGATGTAATGTACTATTTTCTGCACACAATCGAGTCATTAGAGAAGATGGAAAACAAAATAATTGCAAAATTCGAGAAATGTTTTTCATAAACTGCTTTGCAACTTCTTTTACTAAGATCTCAAGTGTTGATGTGGCTGAACAGTCTCAGGAATAATAACCCTGGTGTTGATGTAGATGAACAGTATCAGGAACAATAGCCCTGGTTTGGATGTGGATGAACAGTCTCAGGAACAATAGACCTGGTGTTGATGTGGATGAACAGTCTCAGGAACAATAGCCCTGGTGTTTATGTGGATGAACAGTCTCAGGAACAATAGCCCTGGTGTTGGTGAGGGTGAACAGTCTCAGGAACAATAGTCCTTGTTCTAATGTGGATGAACAGTTTCAGAAACAATAGACCTGTTGTTAATGTGGATGAACAGTATCAGGAACAATAGCCCTGGTTTGGATGTGGATTGAAAGTCATAGGAACAATAGCTCTGGTGTTGATGTGGATGAGCAGACTCAGGAACAATAGCCCTGGTATTGATGTGGATGAACAGTCTCAGGAACAATAACCCTGGTGTTGAAGTAGACGAAAAGTCTCAGGAACGATAACCCTGGTGTTGATTTGCTGAACAGACTGAGGAACAATAGTCCTGCTGTTGATGTGGATGAACAGACTCAGGAACAATAGTCCTGGTTTTGATGTGGATGAACAGACTCAGGAACAATTGACCTGGTGCTGATGTGGATGAACAGTCTCAGAAACCATAGCCCTGGTCTTGATGTCCATGAACTGTCTCAGGAACAATAGCCCTGTTGTTGATGTGGATGAAAAGTCTCAGGAACAATAGCCCTGGCATTGAAGTGGATGAACAGTCTCAGGAACAATAGCCCTGGTGTTGATGTGGATGAACAGTCTCAGGAACAATAGCCCTGGCATTGATGTGGATGAACAGTCTCAGGAACAACAGCCCTGGCATTGATGTGGATGAACAGTCTCAGGAACAATAGCCCTGGTGTTGATGTGGATGAACAGTCTCAGGAACAATAGCCCTGGCATTGATGTGGATGAACAGTCTCAGGAACAATGGCCCTGGCATTGATGTGGATGAACAGTATCAGGAACAATAGCCCTGGTGTTGATATGGTTGAACAGTAGCCCTTGTATTAGTTGTAGGTGTAAAATTTGATTCAATCACATTCTGTACAGACAGAGCTCGTAGGCTAAGTGAATAGCCTGAGAGTGAAATGTTAATTCTTGGGTATTGTCCAGAATTTTAGCAGAGAAATTGGGATTGTGAATAGAGGAAGGCTTCCATGTGATAACAGCCTAAAAATGTTAAGCATGCGGGACTTTTGAATTCCAGCCTTGGATGTTCCGTTTCTTTATCTCTGTGCAGCCCCTATTAGATTTGGACAAATCCATTTATTATCTGGAGTCTTGCCATGCTGGAAAGCCATTTCACATCCAATAATTACACGGAGAGTACGGGGGAGATCTGCTTGTCTATTTGTTTGCTTCCCGTGAAGTATAAGTAGAGCGTGTTATGCTGTACAGATGAACAGTTGCTGCCGGAAAAGCCTTTTACTATTTATGAGGTCCCTGCCTCACTCTTAGCCAGTGTAACTGCTTTTGCCTCTACTTATTTTGGAAGGTTAAAGAGCCCTGTGAAGTGCAGCCAACACTGAATATTGTGAACACACCCTCATGTCTGAGTCGCTGCCTGTTACTGAGACACAAAGAAGTCCGTGTGCGATAATGTTAACCCAACCATTGGTGTAGCTCAGTGGTACCTTGCCTATGTTGCCTGTATAGACCTTGGTTTAAAGTCCCGGTACCATGAGATTCATCAAATCTTAAAACACAGCGCGATTCTTTTCAGTCCATGGTTTCTGTGCTGCGACTTTGAAAAATTAATGTAATTAATCCCACTTCCCTACTGAATCCCATTTGTCCTGTAAATGCCTAATTTATATATATTTACTATCCCACACCTTTTCGGAGTCTATTTCAGGTTCTAACACTGAACAATGAGGAGATGCTTAACTTGTATAAATAACTGGTTCGACCTCAGCTGAAGCAATTTTTGGGACCATACTTTAGGACCGATATCAAAGTCTGAGAGATTTAGCAGAATTATACAAGACATGGGTGACTTCTGTTCTGGAAACATACTAGGATTGTTGGGTAGTGTAAGGGGAGGTTTAATAAAGGTTTTTAACTCAATGAGAGTTTTTCATAGAATCAGCGTGGTCTAAGATATACTATGGTCAGAGAACTGTGCATAGTTACTGTCTTCATCGTAAAATAAGATTATAAAAATACTGGAGGATGTGTGAAAAAATTGTAAGAATGGCATTGTCAGTAAGATGGTAGAACTTTAATGAATGATTGGACAGACTGGGACTCCTTTCTCTCCAAAAGTGAAGTTCGAGAGTAGACAGAGTTCTTTATAATTATGAGGGCGTTTAATCAAGTAGAAATAGAGGTGTTTACACTTGGAGGTGAGGAAATTTAACATTGAAGCAAAGAACCATGGAATCACAGAAGGACACTGATCATGTCTATGCTGGACTCTACAAGAGCAACACAACTCATCCCACTCCTCCATCTTTCCCCTATATTTCCCGCAATTCTTTATATTCAGATAATTATCTAATTCCCATTTCAACGCCACGATTGAATATCCCTCCACCACACTCTCAGACAGCGCATTCCAGATCCAACTACCAGCTGCATCAAAAAATATTTTTTCCTCATGTTCTTTGGTTCATTTGCCACTCATGTTAAATCAATGCAAAAGTAAAGCGGGAAAGGGAGCCAAACCATGGCTGACAAGGGAAATTAGAGATATCATTAGATCCAAGGAAGAGGCATATAAATTTGCCAGGAAAAGCAACAGACCAGAGGATTGGGAGATGTTTAGAATTCAGCAAAGGAGGATCAAGGTATTGATTCAGAAGGGCAATATAGAGTACAGAAGCAAGCTTGCAGGGAACATAACAACTTACTGTAAAAGTTTTTATCGGTATGACACAAAGGTTGGAGGAGTTGTGGATAGTGATGAGGATTATCAGACGATACAGCAGGATATAGATCGGTTGGAGACTTGGGTGGAGAAATGGCAGTTGGAGTTTAATCCGGACAAATGTGAGGTAATGCATTTTGGAAGGTCGAATGCAGGTGGGAAGTATACAGTAGATGTCAGAATCCTTAGGAGTATTGACAGGCAGAGAGATATGGGCATACAGGCGCACAGGTCACTGAAAGTGGCAACGCAGGTGGATAAGGTAGCCAAGAAGGCATACGGCATGCTTGCCTTCATTGGTTGGGGCAGAGAATATAAAAATTGGGAAGTCATGCTGCAGCTGCACAGAACTTTAGTAAGGCCACACTTAGAATATTGCGTGCAATTCTGGTCGCCACACTACCAGAAAGATGTGGAGGCTTTGGAGAGGGTACAGAAGAGGTTTACCGGGATGTTGCCTTCTCTGGAGGGCATTAGCTATGAAGAGAGGTTGGATAAACTCGGATAGTTTTCACTGGAACAACAGAGGTGGAGGGGCGACAGGTTTTCAAAGTTATAAGCGGCATGGACAGAGTGGATCGTCAGAAGCTTTCTCCCAGGGTGCAAGAGTCAGTTACTCGGGGACATGGGTTTAATGTGAGAGGTGCAAAATTTGGAGGGGATGTGCGAGGGAAGTTCTTGACACAGAGGGTGGTGAGTGCCTGGAACTTGCTGCCGGGGAAGGTCGTGGAAGCAGGTACCATAGAGACATTTAGGAGGCATCTTGACAAATATATGAATAGGAAGGGAATAGAGGGATACGGTCGCCGGATGTGCAGAAGGTTTTAGTTTAGGCAAGCATCAAGATTGGCGCTGGCCTGGAGGGCCGAATGGCCTGTTCCTGTACTGTACTGTTCTTTGTTCTTTGTAAGTGAAGAGAAAAAGATTGGTGAAAACAAATGCAGGTCCCTTACAGTAAGAAACAGGGAATTTATTATGGATAATAAAGAAATGGCTGACCAACTAAATGCATACTTTGCTTCTGTCTTCACAAAGGAGGACACAAATAGCATACCAGAAATGTTGGTGAACACAGGGTTTAGTGAGAGAAAGAAACTGAAAGAAAGCAGTATGGGTGGAGAAATGGTGTTGGGGAAATTGATGGGATTGAAGGCCAATAAATCCCCAGGGCCTGATGGTATGCATCCCAGAGTAATTAAGGAAGTGGCCCGAGAAATAGTGGATCATCTTCCAAGATTCTATAGACTCTGGAACAGTTCCTACAGATTTGAGGGTAGCTAATGTAACCCCACTACTTAAAAAGGGAGGTAGAGAGCAAGCAGGGAATTATAGACCAGTCAGCCTGACGTCGGTCGTGGGAAAAGTCTAGAGTCCATTATTAGATTAGATTAGAGATACAGCACTGAAACAGGCCCTTCGGCCCACCGAGTCTGTGCCGAACATCAACCACCCATTTATACTAATCCTACACTAATCCCATATTCCTACCAAACATCCCCACATTTCCCTACATTTCCCTACCACCTACCTATACTAGTGACAATTTATAATGGCCAATTTACCTATCAACCTGCAAGTCTTTTGGCTTGTGGGAGGAAACCGGAGCACCCGGAGAAAACCCACGCAGACACAGGGAGAACTTGCAAACTCCACACAGGCAGTACCCGGAATCGAACCCGGGTCCCTGGAGCTATGAGGCTGCGGTGCTAACCACTGCGCCACTGTGCCGCAGTATCAAAGATTTTATAGCAGAGCACTTCCAGCACAGTGGTAGAATCGGGCAGAATCAGCATGGATTTACGAAAGGGGAATCATGCTTGACAAATCTAGTAGAACTTTTCGAGGATGTAATTAGTAGAGTTGATGAGTGGGAGCCAGTGGATGTGGTTTATTTGAAATTTCAGAAGGCTTTCAGCAAAGTCCCACATAATAAATTAGCATGTAAAATTAAAGTGCATGGGATGGGGGGTCGTGTATTGTGATGGATAGAAAATTGATTGGCAGACAGGAAAGAAAGAGTAGGCATAAATGGGTATTTTTCCGAATGGCAGGCAGTGATTAGTGGGGTACCCCAGGGATTGGCGCTTGGACCACAGCTATTCACAATATACATTGGTGATTTAGATGGGGAACTGAATGTAATATCTCCAAATTTGCGATGACAAAAAACTGGATGGGAGGATGAGTTGTGAGGAGGTTGCAGAGAGGCTTCAGGGTGATTTGGACAAGTGGAGTGAGTGGGCTAATGCATGGCAGCTGCAGTATAATGCGGATAAATGTGAGGTTATCCACATTGGTAGCAAAAGCAGGAAGGCACATTATTATCTGAAAAGCTATAAATTGGGAGAGGGGAATATGCAGCGAGATCTGGGTGTTCACGAACACCAGTCGCTGAAGGTAAGCATGTAGGTGCAACAGGTGGTAAAAAAGGCAAATGCTATGTTGGCCTTCATGGCGAGTGGATTCAAGTACAGGGGTGGGGATGTCTTGCTGCAATTATACAGGGCCTTGCTGAGGCCACACCTTGAATATTGTGTGCAGCTTTGGTCTCCTTATTTTTTTTAGATTAGAGATACAGCACTGAAACAGGCCCTTCAGCCCACCGAGTCTGTGCCGACCATCAACCACCCATTTATACTAATCCTACACTAATTCCATATTCCTACCACATCCCCACCTGTCCCTATATTTCCCTACCACCCACCTAAACGAGGGGCAATTTATAACAGCCAATTAACCTACCAACCTGCAAGTCTTTAGCATGTAGGAAGAAACAGAAGAACCCGGAGGAAACCCACGCAGCCACAGGGAGAACTTGCAAACTCCACACAGGCAGTGCCCAGAATTGAACCCGGGTCGCTGGAGCTACGAGGCTGCGGTGCTAACCACAGCGCCACTGAGCCGCCCTGAGGAAGGATGTTCTTGCTATAGAGGGAGTGCAGCGGATGTTTACCAGACTGATTCCTGGGATAGTGGGACTAACATATGAGGAGAGATTGAGTCAGTTAGCATTACATTCACTGGAGTTCAGAAGAGTGAGTGGGAAATATCATAGAAACCTATCAGATTCCAACAGAAATTGAAAGGGTAGATGCAGAAAGAATGTTTCCGATGGTGGGGGAGTCCAGAACCTGGGGTCATAATCTAAGGATACGGGATAAACCTGTCAGGACTGAGATGAGGAGAAATTTATTCACCCAGAGAGTGGTGAGTCTGTGGAATTCTCTACCACAGAAAGCTGTTGAGGCCAAAATCTTGCATGTTTTCAAGAAGGAGCTACATATAGTTCTTGGGTCCAAAAGGGATCAATTGATATGGGGCAAAAGCGGGAACAGACTACTGAGTTGGATGATCAGCCATGATCATAATGAATGGTGGAGCAGACTCCGAGGGCCGAATGGCCTAATCCTGCTCCTATTTTCTATGTTTCTATGCTAATTACATGAATTACAAGGGGAAATTTGAAATGAAAAAAAGGAACCATGTTTCTTGTGCAAGGGTGTCGGGTACAGTATCGGAATGGCATTAGCCGATGCAACAGAGTTTCTGGGAAAGGAAAATGTGTCACTCAGTGTCTTGAAAAATTTAACCAAGGTTAAATTGATAGAACTCGCCTCAAAATTGGGGTTAGAGTTAAAATCAGGTGCCACAAAAGTAGAGAAATTTGATGTAATCGTCCAGCAATTGAACTTGTTGGAAGAAGAAGAACTAGCAGATAGTCAGTCAGAGAGTGATGCGGTGATATTGACTGGAATACAGTTATAAACGAAAAAAAATACATTGAGCAAGACAAATAAAAAGAATTAAGAAAACTTGACAAGGAAAAAAAGAAAAAAATGAAAAGAAATAGCATCGGAAAGACTTGATTTGAATTTCAGAGAGAAAGTGAAAAAGGAGCAAGGGAATCAAATTTTAAAAAATGGAATTAAGACAAAGGAGTGTTATTGAATCCAGGATACATTCCAGTCAGAAAGAATCTGAATCCAGCCCAGGACCCAATGGGAAGCTTTTTAAATGTATACAATCTGTCCTGAGGTTTACAGAAAGAGATGGAGAGGCATGTTTTCATATCTTTTGAAGAAGTAGCCAAAGAAATGAAATGGCCAAAGGAAAACTGGCCAGTGCTTGTGTAAAGCAGGTTGATGAGCAGAGCTCATGATATTTTTGCCATGCTTCCTGAAGAAGATTCTGCAGATTATGCAATAGCAAAAAAGGCCATTCTTGTTGCCTATGAGTTAGTACCGAAATCGTACCGTCAGAGGTTTTGGAACTAATGGTGATTGGCTGGGCAGACATATGTAGAATTTGAGAGGGTGAAGGAAATTAATTTGATCGCTGGATACGGGCATTCAGGATGGAACCCACGTATGAGAACCTGAGAGAACTGAATCCTTTGAAAGAGATTGAAAATTGGATCCCTTCAGTAGTGTGCACTCATGTAAATAACATGAAAGTTTTAAAAGCCAGGAAAGCAGAAGAAGTTGCTGATGATTTTGAACTTGTGAATAAGCCAAAACCTTTTATCCATCACCCCCATAAACCCGAGAAGGACAGGAAGTGGGAGAGTGAAAGGAAGGCAAGTATCCGTGGACAAGAGAGAGCAGTTGGGAATGCCCCAGGATCACCTCCCCAGGCCAGAAAGGAATGTGCTGAGGGTAGAAATGAAGACAGCAAGCCAAAGTGTTATCATTGCCACAAGGTAGGACATCTTCGGTCAGAATGCTGGAAGTTACGAGGTAAACCCATGAGACTTGTTGAGATACACAATACTACTGCAGAGAAAGCGACTCTGACTGAGAGTACAGCAGACCAGGTTGTAGCTGTAATGGTAACTTTAAAACCAGACACAAAAACAAGAAGTATGTGTTGAAAGTAAGGATAAGATACCTGAAAGTTATAATGAATTCTTGTCAAAGGGAAAAGTAACTCCATATCTTTTAAGGAAGGTAGAAAAACCTATCATTATACCGAGGGATACAGGAGCAACCCAAACCATTTTGCTGGGGAAACATTAAACATTTCCACCAGAGAGCGCACTGAACACTAAAGTTTTAATTAATGGAATTTGTGGGGAGGATATACCCGTACCTTTACACAGAGTACACCTAAAATGTGACCTAATATCTGGGATGGTAACTGTAGGAGTTGTGGATAGTTTGCCAGTAGAGGGAATTGACCTACTCGGACGAAATGATTTGGCTGGATCAAAAGTATAAGTTTATCCTATAATTACAGATAAAACAAGTGAAGTTAAAGAAACAGAAGAATTACAGAAACAAATTCCGGGAATATTTCCTATGTGGGTAGTTACCTGAGTAACGGCTAAAGAGGTTCCATTGTCTGAGATTAAATTTTCACCACAAACAGATAGCCGAGTATCTGAAAAATGTAAAAGCAAAATACTGCGGATGCTGGAAATCTGAAACAAAAACAAGAAATGCTGGATTCACTCAGCAGGTCTGGCAGCATCTGTGGAAAGAGAAGCAGAGTTAACGTTTCGGGTCAGTGACCCTTCTTCGGAATCTGAAAAATGTATTTGGTGATTTGGATAATCCAGGTGGACTGTTTAATAAATCTTCTATAATTGCAGCACAACAAGCTGATCCACAGTAACATAGAATAGCACTGTTGGCTCTGACAGAAACTGAGGCAAAAGGAGTTCCAGAAGGCTATTACGTTGAGCATGGTGTTCTGAGGAGGAAATGGCGATCGCATCACAGACCTGCAGATGAACAGTGGAAAGTTATTCAACAGATAATGGTACCACCTAAGTATCACCAGAAATGATTAAGGTTAGCACATTGCTGTCCTCTAGCAGGACATAGGCGGATTCAAAAGATAAACTCACGTATAAGTCAACATTATTACTGGCCACTCCTTACAAAGAACATGAGGCAATTTTGTAGGACATGCCATTCATACAAAATGGTGGGAAAACCGCAACCTACCAAAAAACCAGCACAACTAATTCCCATAGCTGGACGTACAGCCAACATAATCGAAACTCAGTGATGCCATTGATTCTCTAGCCAGCAGAAAAGCCCCTGGGAAGGACGGCATTACCCCTGAAATTATCAAGAGTGCCAAGCCTGCTAGACTTTTAGCACTGCACGAACTGCTTTGCCTGTGCTGGGAAGAGGGAGCAGTACCACAGGACATGCGCGATGCCAATATCATCACGCTCTATAAGAACAAGGGAAACCGCGCTAACTGCAACAACTACCGTGGAATCTCCCTGCTCAGCATAGTGGGGAAAGTCTTCGCTCGAGTCGCTTTAAACAGGCTACAGAAGCTGGCTGAGCGTGTCTACCCTGAGGCACAGTGTGGCTTTCGAGCAGAGTGATCCACCATTGACATGCAGTTCTCACTTCGACAGCTACAGGAGAATTTCCGTGAACAACAGATGCCCCTCTACATTGCTTTCATTGATCTCACTGAAGCCTTTGACCTTGTCAGCAGACGTGGTCTCTTCAGACTACTAGAAAAGATTGGATGCCCACCAAAGCTACTAAGTATCATCACCTCATTCCATGACAACATGACAGCTTTCGTTTCCTGAGTGGCGTGAAACAGGGCTGTGTTCTCGCATCTACACTGTTTGGGATCTTCTTCTCCCTGCTGCTCTCACATGCGTTCAAGTCTTCAGAAGAAGGAATTTTCCTCCACACAAGATCAGGTGACAGGTTGTTCAACCTTGCCCGTCTAAGAGCGAAGACCAAAGTACAGAAAGTCCTCATCAGGGAACTCCTCTTTGCTGACGATCCTGCATTAACATCTCACACTGAAGAGTGTCCGCAGAGTCTCATCGACAGGTTTGCAGCTGCCTGCACCGAATTTGGCCTAACCATCAGCCTCTAGAAGACGAACATCATGGGACAGGACATCGCGAATGCCCCATCCATAACTATCGGTGACCACACTGGAAGTGGTTCAAGAGTTCACCTACCTGTGCTCAACTATCACCAGTAACCTGTCTCTCGATGCAGAAATCAACAAGCGCACGGGAAAGGCATCCACTGCTATGTCCAGACTGGCCAAGAGAGTGTGGGAAAATGGCGCACTGACACAGAACACAAAATCCAAGTGCATCAAGCCTGTGTCCTCAGTACCTTGCTCTATGGCAGCGAGACCTGGACAATGTACGTCAGCCAAGAGCGACATCTCAATTCATTCCATCTTCACTGCCTCCGGAGGATCCTTGGCATCAGGTGGCAGGACCGTATCTCCAACACTAAAGCCCACAAGGCGGCCAACATCCCCAGCATATGCACCCTACTAAGCCAGCGGTGCCGGAGATGGCTTGGCCATCTGAGCTGCATGGAAGATGGCAGGATTCCCAAAGGCACATTGTACAGCAAGCTCGTCACTGGTATCAGACCCACCGGCCGTCTTTGTCTCCGCTTTAAAGTCGTCTGCAAATGAGACATGAAGTCCTGTGACCTTGATCACAAGTCGTGGGAGTCAGTTGCCAGCAATCGCCAGAGTGGTGGGCAACCATAAAGGCGGAGCTAAACCGTAGCGAGTCGAAGAGACTGAGCAGTTGGCAGGAAAAAAGTCAGAAGCGCAAGGAGAGAGCCAACTGTGTCACAGCACCGACAACCAATTTTACCTGCAGCACCAGTGGAAGGGCCTGTCAGTCCAGAATTATAGCCACTCCAGGCGCTGCTTCAAAAACCACTGACCATCTCCAGGCGCTTACCCATTGTCTCTCGAGACAGGTAGGCCAAAGAATATTAAGGAACCATTTAGTAGCTTATTGGTAGACTGTGCAGGACCCTTGCCAAAAAAAACAGGAAATCAATATATATTTACTATCATTGGTATGCCTGCTTGATATCCAGTGGCCATTCATTTGAGGACAATTACTGATAAAGTAGTAGTAGAGAAGTTGAACCAATTCATTACGAGATATGGATTACTACTTGAAGATCAAGCGTATGAGGGTTCTAATTTCATGTCAACAACTTTTCAAGACGTTATGAGCAATGTGAGTATCAGAAAGTTAAAATCTTCAGCATGTCACCCACAGACACAGGGGGCTTTAAAGACGTACAATCAAAGTCTCAAAACAATAATCAGATCACACTGTCACGAAGATCTGCATGATTGGGATAAAGGGCTAGACTGTATTTATTTGAAGCTAGAGATTCATCGAATGAGTCTACAGGTTTTAGTCCTTTCAAATAGGTTGACTGACAAAACATGTGCAAAAAATGGTCAGACAAGAACGCAAAGACCAAAAATTTTAAACCAGGGGATGAAGTATTGATATTTCTACCTTTACAGGGTGAACCATTAAATACACGGTTCAGTGGAACGTACAAAGTGACGATAAGTTTGTGTACTAAAAGCAAGAAATGTTGGAAATACTCAGCAGGTCCGGTAACATCTGTGGAGAGAGAAGCAGAGTTAACGTTTCAGGTCAGTGACCCTTCATCGTTAAACTGAGACTGGGACACGACACAAGGTTTATCCGATGTTTGGAGCACATGGTCAGGAGATAAAAAATCAAAATAAGAAAATCCCGTCCCAGATTTGAGAATCTGTCGATCCTCTTTGGGAAAGTGAATCAGAACAGAATGAAGGGTGAACTGTTTGACTGTCCAGAAGTGATGAAGACACAGCTCAGTCAGCACATTCCACTGGTTTATGATGCTGGAACATTCCTCACACTAAAATTATTCAACCAAGTGAAAACGTTTCTTGCAGTGACAATTTACGTTACCGATTGTAGGAATGTCTAACGTGATTTCTGAGTGATGTCTAAATAAATAAACTTTGCATCCAGCTACAATGAACTTTGAACTTTTTTCTCGTTATGCAAACAGCATCTAAAGGGTTTCGGTAACAATGTTCAGTGTTGATGAGAGTGGGATCTGGGTGAGCAGCTGCTGAATGTAACAGGGTCAGGACTGGATGTTATGACCGAGAAGGGAGGAGAGCACTGTGAATTCAGTCCCACTTCTGCACAGGTCACCAAGTATTATTTCAAGTATTCCCACTTACACATACGGACCATCATGTAACTATTTTTCACAGAATTGAAAACATTAACCAGGTTTCTTTATTGAACAACAAAATTATCCGGTTATTAGAAAATAAGTCTAAACTAGTAATGACATAAAACACACACACAGATTAAAATTTTTGAAGTGCCAACATTGAATTTTAAAGACCCTTTTTTTACCTTAGCATCTCACACTCACGCACACAGACATATCTGTACACCAGTTAATTGAAAAATAATTTTTAAAAAAGTATTTTTGGATCAGAGCTCTGTTACAGGCAAAAAAACCCACCAAGGCTGATCACTTGCCCACCCCTGAAGAAAGCAGATGAGACACGTTGCACCAAAGCTGTCACACAGTCCAACCTCTGAGTACATGCAGGCAGGCCACCTGTATTCACTGAAAAAAGTTATCTTCAGGCGGCGCTGAGAAGCATCTCTAGCAAGCCCTCCTCAACGACAGGAGATGAGAAGAATCTACACAGTGGACTTCACATGGTCTTTAATGGAATTGCTGGAAAGTGAGCTGGATTGTTATCTTTTCTCCTTCCATGACACATCAGCAGACTTGACTTTATCTCCTGCCAGAAGGTAAAGCACATACACACACACATGCACGAACACACACACACACACACACGAACGAACACACACAGACATACAAACACACACAAACACACACACACACATACACACATACACACATGCACACACACTCACACACACACATACACTCACACACACACTCACCCACACACTCGCACTCTGTCACACACACACACTCACACACATACACTCACACTCACACACGCACATACACTCACACACACATGTGCACACAAACATTCACAGAGTGACAACCAAAAGGCTTGTCAGTTTTCTGCCCATCCCAGGTGCTTTGCTATGACAGTATGCATGTCTATTCAAAGGGACGCTTATCACTTCTCTGCCCCTCTTCACATGAGCTGCAAGAAGTATTCGACTGAAATACTGAAATTAACTTACATAATATAACAACTCTGTTGGCTAATTCAATTTTCTGATGAGAAATTGAACCTGGTCTGTTTTGTGAAGACACAGAAACCTCAGCTCTCGATAAACAGGGAACACTGTAACATTATCTTCATAAACCTGTATATCATTGAGTCTATCCATAGTGGATACCAAATTATAAATCATAGAAACAGGCCATTCGGCCCACTGTGAGTGTGCTGGCCCTTTGAAACAGCAATGCAGATATTCACACTTCCCGGAGCCCTGCAAATTTGTTCTCGACTGCAGCTCTTCTGATTTGTTTACATGGAACTGTGTTTCATGATCCTGCTGTTGACATATTTATTTACATGGTGTTAGTAAAATTTATTGATTTATTTGGGACACATCTGTCTTCACTCAAAGTGTATTTTGGATGTGCTTATTTCACAACAAGCTACTTTTAAATTACGCAAAAATACATTTACACACAACAGCTTTTCCAGGAGCACAGGCATTGCGAGCGAGGAGTGAACAGCTGGGAAGTCAATTTCATCGGGAGTTTCGGTGGAGCAGGGACTGCTGGGTAAGTAGAAACCTATATATTTGGGCTGTGTAAATTCTCTTACCTTTTCGTTGTGCAGCTTTTCCAGGAGCACAGGCATTGCGAGCGAGGAGTGAACAGCTGGGAAGTCAATTTCATCGGGAGTTTCGGTGGCGTTGAACTGCTGGGTAAGTAGAAACCTATATATTTGGGCTGTGTAAATTCTCTTACCTTTTTGTTGTGCAGCTTTTCCAGGAGCACAGGCATTGCGAGCGAGGAGTGAACAGCTGGGAAGTCAATTTCATCGGAAGTTTCGGTGGAGCAGGGACTGCTGGGTAAGTAGAAACCTATATATTTGGGCTGTTTCTGAACCCGAGACACTACTCTTGTAGGGTCTCCCACCCGCCCTCCTCCTCTTACCATAAATAAGGACGCGATTGTGTGTAGTTAAGGTAAGGCTTTTTCTACTTCTCTTCTTGTTTTATCGTGTGATAGTGGCAATGGAGGTTAAGGCAGTTGAATGTTCCTCCTGCAGAATGTGGGAGGTAAGGGTCGCCAAGGGTGTCCCTGCTGACTGCATCTGCGGGAAGTGCACCCAGTTCCAGCTCCTCGAGGACCGCGTTAGGGAACTGGAGCTGGAGCTGGAAGATCTTCGGATCATTCGGGAGGTGGAGGGGATTATTGAGAGGAGTTATCAGGAGGCAGTCACACCTCAGGTAAAAGAAGAAGGTAGATGGGTTACCGTCAGGGGAAGGAGAGAGAACCAGCAGGCAGTGCAGGGATCCCCTGTGACCGTTTCCCTCAACAACAGGTATACCGTTTTGGATACTGTTGGGGGAGACGACTTACCAGGGGTAGGCAATGGGATACAGGTCTCTGGCGCAGAGTCTGTCCCTGTTGCTCAGAAGGGAAGGGGTAAGAGGAGCAGAGCATTAGTCATTGGGGACTCCATAGTTAGGGGAACAGATAGGAGGTTTTGTGGGAATGAGGGAGACTCACGGTTGGTGTGTTGCCTCCCAGGTGCCAGGGTACGTGATGTCTCGGATCGTGTTATTGGGATCCTTAAGGGGGAGGGGGAGCAGCCCCAAGTCGTGGTACACATAGGCACCAACGACATAGGTAGGAAGACAGGTGGGGATTTAAGGCAGAAATTCAGGGAGCTAGGGTGGAAGCTTAGAGCGAGAACAAACAGAGTTGTTATCTCTGGGTTGTTGCCCGTGCCACGTGCTAGCGAAGTGAGGAACAGGGAGAGAGAGGAGTTGAACACGTGGCTGCAGGGATGGTGGAGGATGGAGGGTTTTGGTTTCCTGGATAATTGGGGCTCTTTCTGGGGTAGGTGGGACCTCTACAAACAGGATGGTCTTCACCTGAACCAGAGGGTTACCAATATCCTGGGGGGGGGGGGGGAGATTTGCTAGTGCTCTTCGGGGGGGTTTAAACTAATTCAGCAGGGGGATGGGAACCTAAATTGTAGTTCCAGTGTGCAGAATGTTGAGAGTAGTGAGGGCAGAGATAAGGTTATAAGGACACAAGAGGGCACTGGCAAGAAAGAGCTTGGTTTAAAATGTGTCTACTTCAACGCCAGGAGCATCCGGAATAAGGTGGGTGTGCTTGCAGCATGGGTTGGTACCTGGGACCTCGATGTTGTGGCCATTTCAGAGACATGGGTAGAGCAGGGACAGGAATGGATGTTGCGGGCTCCGGGATTTAGATGTTTCACTAAGAACAGAAAAGAGGGTAAAAGGGGGGGGGGGGGGAGGGTGTGGCATTGTTAATCAAGGAAAGTATTACAGCGGCAGAAAGGACGTTTGAGGACTCGTCTACTGAGGTAGTCTGGGCCGAGGTTAGAAACAGGAGAGGAGAGGTCACCCTGTTGGGAGTTTTCTATAGACCTCCAAATAGTTCCAGAGATGTAGAGGAAAGGATAGCAAAGATGATTCTTGACAGGTGCGAGAGTAACAGGGTAGTGGTTATGGGGGACTTTAACTTTCCAAATATTGACTGGAAATACTATAGTTTGAGTACTTTAGATGGGTCTGTTTTTGTCCAGTGTGTGCAGGAGGGTTTTCTGACACAGTATGTAGACAGGCCAACCAGGGGCGATGCCACATTGGATTTGGTACTGGGTAATGAACCCGGCCAGGTGTTAGATTTAGAAGTTGGTGAGCACTTTGGTGATAGTGATCACAATTCGGTTAGGTTTACCTTAGCGATGGGCAGGGACAGGCATATACAGCAGGGCAAGAATTATAGCTGTGGGAAAGGAAATTATGATGCGATTAGGCAAGATTTAGGATGCGTAGGATGGGGAAGGAAACTGCAGGGGATGGGCACAATCGAAATGTGGAGCTTATTCAAGGAGCAGCTACTGCGTGTCCTTGATAAGTATGTACCTGTCAGGCAGGGAGGAAGTTGTTGGGCGAGGGAGCCGTGGTTTACTGAATAATTTGAAGAGCTTGTCAAGAGGAAGAAGGCGGCTTATGTTACGATGAGACGTGAAGGTTCAGTTAGGGCGCTTGAGAGTTACAAGCTAGCCAGGAAGGATCTAAAGGCAGAGATAAGAAGAGCAAGGAGAGGACACGAGAAGTCATTGGCGGATAGGATCAAAGAAAACCCTAAGGCTTTCTATAGGTAGATCAGTAGTAAAAGAATGACGAGAGATAGGTTAGGGCCAATGAAGGATAGTAGTGGGAAGTTGTGTGTGGAATCGGAGGAGATAGGGGAAGTGTTAAATGAATATTTTTCGTCAGTATTTACAGTGGAGAAAGAAAATGTTGTCGAGGAGAATACTGAGATACAGCCTACTAGGCTAGATGGGATTGAGGTTCACAAGGAGGAGGTGTTAGCAATTTTGGAAAGTGTGAAAATAGATAAGTCCCCTGGGCCAGATGGGATTTATCCTCGGATTCTCTGGGAAGCCAGGGAGGAGATTGCAGAGCCTTTGTCCTTGATTTTTATGTCGTCATTGTCGACAGGAATAGTGCCGGAAGACTGGAGGATAGCAAATGTTGTTCCCTTGTTCAAGAAGGGGAGCAGAGACAGCCCTGGTAATTATAGACCTGTGAGCCTTACTTCGGTTGTGGGTAAAATGTTGGAAAAGGTTATAAGAGAGAGGATTTATAATCATCTTGAAAAGAATAAGTTCATTAGAGGTAGTCAGCACGGTTTTGTGAAGGGTAGGTCGTGCCTCACAAAACGTATTGAGTTTTTTGACAAGGTGACCAAACAGGTGGATGAGGGTAAAGCCGTGGATGTGGTGTATATGGATTTCAGTAAGGCGTTTGATAAAGTTCCCCATGGTAGGCTATTGCAGAAAATACAGATGTATGGGATTGAAGGTGAATTAGTGCTTTGGATCAGAAATTGGCTCGCTGAAAGAAGACAGAGGGTGGTGGTTGATGGTAAATGTTCATCCTGGAGTATAGTTTCTAGTGGTGTACCGCAAGGATCTGTTTTGGGGCCACTGCTGTTTGTCATTTTTATAAATGACCTGGATGAGGGTGTAGAAGGGTGGGTTAGTAAATTTGCGGATGACACGAAGGTCGGTGGAGTTGTGGATAGTGCCGAAGGATGTTGTAGGTTACAGAGGGACATAGATAGGCTGCAGAGCTGGTCTGAGAGATGGCAAATGGAGTTTAATGCGGAAAAGTGTGAGGTGATTTACGTCGGAAAGAGTAACAGGATTGCAGAATACTGGGCTAATGGGAAGATTCTTGGTAGTCTAGATGAGCAGAGAGATCTGGGTGTCCAGGTACATAAATCCCTGAAAGTTGCCACCCAGGTTAATAGAACTGTTAAGAAGGCATATGGTGTGTTAGCTTTTATTAGTAGGGGGATCGAGTTTAGGAGCCACGAGGTCATGCAGCAGCTGTACAGAACTCTGGTGCGGCCGCACCTGGAGTATTGCGTGCAGTTCTGGTCACCGCATTATCGGAAGGATGTGGAAGCTTTGGAAAAGGTGCAGAGGAGATTTACTAGGATGTTGCCTGGTATGGAGGGAAGGTCTTACGAGGAAAGGCTGAGGGACTTGAGGTTGTTTTCGTTAGAGAGAAGGAGGAGAAGAGGTGACTTAATAGAGACATATAAGATAATCAGAGGGCTGGACAGGGTGTTTAGTGAGAGCCTTTTTCCTCGGATGTTGATGGCAAACACGAGGGGACATAGCTTTAAGTTGAGGGGTGATAGATATAGGACAGATGTCAGAGGTAGTTTCTTCACACAGAGAGTAGTAGGGGCGTGGAACGCTCTGCCTGCAACAGTAGTAGACTCGCCAACTTTAAGGGCATTTAAGTGGTCATTGGATAGATATATGGATGAAAATGGAATAGTGTAGGTCAGATGGTTTCACAGGTCGGCGCAACATCGAGGGCTGAAGGGCCTGTCCTGCGCTGTAATGTTCCATGTTCTAACACAGTCACACACAAATACAATGATAAATAGCGTACACAGACACAGAAACAGATTTATAACAGAGAGGAACTGACCATCTGACAAGCTATCCCAACCCATTTCTTGACAAGTCTGTGGGACAACTTTCTAAATTTTGGAACAAGTCCCCAGATGTGAGTGATGAAAATTTTGCAGGGTCCACCGGGCAAAGTGTGTCGTCATTGTATTCAGTGCCCAGGTCAATACTGGGTGATTGGTCCTGTTTTATTGGTATTATCCATTGTGTAACGGTTTGATACAACTGAGTGACGTCAGATGATAAAAACACAAAGTGCTGAAAATACTCAGCAGGTCTGGCAGCATCTGAGGGGAGAAACAGAGTTAATATTTCAGGTTGTGACCTTTCATCAGATCTGTTCCTTTCATCCATTCTGATAAATGGTCACAGAACTGAAACGTTAACTTTGTTTCTCTCGACAGATGCTGCTAAACCTGCTGAGTATTTCCAGCATTTTCTGTTTTGATTTCAGATTTCCAGAATCCACAGTATGATTGCCTTGTGAGGTCATTTCAGAGAGCAGTTAAGATTAAACTGTGGGTCTGGAATGACATTTCCTCCAGACTGAGTAAGGACGGTAGTCATTCTTCCTCACAGGACATCAGATTTTATCCTTGTTAAATACATGTTTTAGACTGTGTTTAACTTCACTGAAATTCTGCATACTGCCTCGATTATTGTTGAAAATCTCATTGAGTTCGAATGGCTTTCTCCAGTTACACTTCCAGTGTCCTGGCCAAGGTTACTGCTGTTCAGGTAATGATAGAAACATGGGAGAGATGGGAAAACACTTCCCTCAGCTAGGAGCTGCTGTCAAACATAGAACCATCCAGCACACAGGGAGGCCATTTGACCCATCGAGCCTGTGCTGGTTCTTTGATGGAGGTATCTAATTACTCCCACTGTCCTGTTTATTTTTAAATATATTTTTGAAAGTTACTATTAAATATGCTTCCACCACGCTTTCAGAGAGTGTATTCCAGATTGTAACAACTTGCTGAGTAATTCAACCTCATCACCTCCACCACACGCACCCCTCCCAACTTCATTTTTAACAATGATCTTAAATCTGTTTCCCCTGGTTACTGAGCTTCTTGTCAGTGGAAACAGTTTCTCCCTATCAGCTCCATCAAACCACCTCCACCCCATAATATTCAACACTCTATTAAACGTCGACTTCAGTTTCTTTCCTGTCAGGAGAACAATCCCAGTTTCTATAGTCTCTCCACATCACTGAATTTCCTCATCCCTGGACATTCTGCAATGTGATGGATTGCGATGAGATTTGGGAAATATTGCCAGTTGGGAATGGGAAAAATCGAAGGGAACCAGAAATGAGCGTGCAGTCACCATGTTTGTGAATCTTTAGATCCACTTTGAGAAATGGAATGAGAGGCGAATGAAGGTAAACTGTCTGATTGTTTAGAGGGGTCAAGGCACCTTTCCCTGATGGAAGACTCTGGAACATTTACTCTGATGTTATTGGTGAGATTAACTGATCTGATCCATGTAAAGGATTCTCATTCATGTGGATCAGGAATTAAAACATAGTTTCAGCTGTGGGACATTCAGAATAGTTAGTAACAGACAAGGTGCTGAAAGGCTCGAAAGGAGACCACACAAGTTGTAGGAGAGCAGGTTGGTGGTGACACAAATGTGTCTCCATTGTGAGGGACCAGACTGCTTTCATGTGTCCACAATGAATGTCCATCCCTTTACTTTGGTCAAGTAAACCTGATAATGGACACTGTTTTCTGGTCACAGTAACCTGAAGCTTTAACTCATTGACACCCTGGTTTAAGATATTGAGTGTTTGCTGCATAGCTAGAGGATAGCTATTAGCAGTCTCTTTCAAGCAATCGTTTAGGGTGTTCGGCTATTACCCACAGTGTTTGTGGTTTGAGCCCACCCAGTGTCCAAGACATAGTCTATTTTTTCCCATTTAGGATACCTTGTCACATCGTTCCGGATTGTCAATGTGTGTTTTGGCTGTAAGAAAATATTCCCCAATCACTGCCACCTACACTGTTACATACGATCACACGAGCAGACAAATTAGGAGAAGGAGTCGGCCACTCGGCCCTTCTAGACTCCTCCACCATTCAATATGTTCATAACTGAACTGATCACTCCACATTGCCACCTACCCCCGATAACCTTCCACCCCCCTGCTTATCAAGAATCTATCAAACTCTGCCTTAAAAATATTCAAAGGCTCTGCTTCTGTCGCCTTTTGAGGAAGAGAATTCCCAAAGACGCACGACTCTCTGAGAGAAAAAATGCTCCTCATCTCTGTCTATTTAAACTGCGACCCCTAGTTCTAGATAACTTTACATTCAATTCCACTCGCGATATGCACTAATGTCCATTAGCTTTCCTAATTACGTAATGCACCTGCATACTATCCTTTTGCCATTCATGCACTTGGACACCCAGATCCCTCTGCATCTCAGAGCTCTGCAATCTCTCACCATTTAGACAATATGCTTTTTGAAAAAATTCTTCCTGTCAAAGTGGATAATTTTACAATTTCCTACATTGTACTCCATTTACCAGGTATTTTCCCACTCACTTAACCAATCTATATCCCTTTGTAGCCCCCTTCCGTCATCTTCACAAGTTACTTTCCTACCTATCTCTGTGTCATCAGAAGATTTAGCAACCATACCTTCGGTCCCTTCTTCTAAGTCAGTTATATAAATTGTAAAGAGTTGAGACTCCAGCACAGATCCATGTGGCACACCACTCGTTACATTTTGCCAACCAGAAAATGACCCATTTTTGATTTCTGTCTGTTTCCTTTTAGCTTCTATCCATGCCAACATGTTGCCCCCTATATCATGAGCTTTTATTTTTAGCAATAACCTTTGATGTGACACCTTTTCAAATGCCTTCTGGAAATCTAAGTACAATAGATCCACCGTTCCCCTTTATCCACAGCACATGTAACTCCCTCACAGAACTCCAATGTATTGGTTAAACATGATTTCCCTTTCACAAAACCATGTTGTCTCTGCCTGATTACCTTGATTTTTTCTAAATGCCCTGCTATACCGTTTTTAATAGTAGTTTCAAACATTTTCCCGAAGACAGATGTTAAGCGAACTGGCCTGTAGTTTCCTGCTTTCTGTCTCCCACCCTTTTTGAATGAAGGAGTTACATTTGTTATTTTCCAATCTAACAGTCCCTTTCCCGAATCTAGGGAATTTTTGAAAATGAAAACTAACACATCAGCTATCTCACCAGCCACTTATTTTAACACCCTAGGATAAAGTCCATCAGGACCCAGAGACTTGTCAGCCCGCAGCTCCAGCAATTTGTTCAGTACCACTTCTCTGGTGATCATAATTTTCTTGAGTTCCTCCCTCCCTTCCATTTCCTGACTTACAGCTGATACTGAGATATTACTTGCATCCTCAATAGTGAAAACTGATGCAAAATATCTCTTCAATTCATCTGCCATCTCCTTATTATCCATTATTAATTCCCCAGAATCACTTTCCACAGGACAAACACTCACTTTGTTAACTCTTCTTTTTTAAATATCGAGAGAAACTCTTCCTCTCTGTCTTTATATTTCTAGCTACCTTTCTCTCGTACTATAATTTTACATTCCTTATCCATCTTTTCAACATTCTTTGCTGTTTTATTTATATTCTGTCCAATCTTCTGACCTGCCTCCCACCTTTGTGGAACTATAGGCTTTTTCTTTAAGTTTGATACGATCTTTAACTGTTTTAGTTAACCAAGGAAGGTCAGTTCTACCCTTGGAATTTTTGTTTCTCGTTGAAATGTTTCCATTATGTGTATTTTGAAATATCCCCTCAAGGTCTGCCACTGCATCTCTATTGACCTATAAATTAACCTGATTTGCCAGTTCACTTTAGCTAGCTCTGCTTTCATGCCCTCATTATTGCCCTTATTTAAGTTTAAAGTACTGCTCTTGGACCCTCAAACTTCACTCTGTCAAACTGATTGTAACATGCAGCCATATTATGATCACTGCTACCTGGGGGCGCCTTAACTGTGATATCATTAATTAATCTGATCTCGTGGAACAATACCGGGTCTAGTAAAGCCTGCTCTCTGTTTGGCTCCAGGATGCATTGTTCCAAGAAATTATCCCGAAAAGATTCGATGTATTCCTCATCTAGACTATCTCTGCCCATCTGATTTTTCCAGTTTAGATGTAGATTAATGTCCCTCATAAGTATTGCTCTACCTTTCTGACAAGCTGCTACTATTTCTTCCTTTATAACCCTTCCTTCAATATGGTTAAAGCTAGGTGGCCAATACAGCACTCCTAGAAGTGACTTCTTGAGTATATGATTTCTCACCTCTGCACAAACTGCTTCTGCATCCTGGTCTCCTGTTTCTCTATTGCGCTAATACCATCATTAATTAACAGAGCTACACCTGCACCTTTTCCTAGCTTCCACTCCTTCCTAAATGCCATACACCCTTCAATATCCAAAACCCAATCTCTGTCCCAATCGATGTTACCCAGTAAATCACTCCCTGCTGCTTCTCCATGTATTCATTACAAAATAAAATGCTGAACTATTCAGAAGATCATGTATATCCAGCCAACCCATTAGAAATATATCAATTCATTGAGTGCAAAATGCCCATATAGAACTGAAACATGCAATCTGACTGTGTGAAGTTACATTTAATTTGTGAAGATTGTACAGCTGGATTAAGAGAAAACAGTTGACCATTGTAATGATATTTTCTGGTAACTTTATTTATGTTGATGTATAATTTTGGAAAACATTGTGTCTCATAGCAGGCATGTGAGAATATGATGCAATATTTATGTGAGACTCATGTTCTGGAATTCTCTGCCTAAACCTCTAACACTCTGTCACCTCCTTTCACACCCTCCTTCAAACTGAAAGCTTTGAGCAGTATTTTGGAGAGGGGTCAGTGCTGTCTTTTACCCTGATTTGTCAGTAATCATTTAAAACCATTCTGGTTCAATCCCTTCCTTTAATCCTGCACAGCAGCAGTGACAATAACTTTGTAGATTTGATGGTTGAGACCCAAAGAATTTCCTGAATTCCTGGGCAAATTTGTATCACAGAGATATAGAATCATCGAGTCATTTACAGTGCAGAAGGAGGCCATTTGTCCCATCGAGTCCATGCTGGCTCTCTGTAGAGTCATCCAGTCAGTCCCATTCACCCGCTCGATCCCTGTAGTCCAGCAAGTACTTCAAGTGTCTATCCAACTTCCTTTTGAAATCATTGTCTCTGCTTCCAATACCCTCGTAGGCAGAATGTTCCAGATCATTTATTATCAAGGTTTAAGGGAGGGAAATAAATTCAATCACTGATCTATTTACAGACAGGTGATTGGAAATAAAAAAGAAATACTTTCAGAGAGAAAAAGGATTAACTACCTGTTTGTAACATAGACATTGGGAGCTCAAGTCAGCAATAAATCCACTAAAGACCAATTGTAAGGAACGATCGGAATCAGAAATTTAAAATAATCTGCTTGCAATGCAAAAGGGGAAAATCTGGTAGCTGAAAAGTTAATGAAGACAAATAAATGACCACAGCAAAACCCTCTTAGTCTAACATTAGAAAATGGCACATTTTGATTGAAGGATGCTTTTGCTGCAAGACAATGTAACTGCTGAAACGTAGGCAAACCTGCGTGCAGACCAGTCAAAGTTATGGCTCGGGAGATACAAGTGAAAGTAAGGTGAAATGACCTGAGGTCTTTAAAGTGCAGACAAAATCCCCGTTAGTTACTGGAGCTTTATCCTTGAAGGAATTGTGTCCCTCTACCCTTCCCAGGAGATCAGCAAGTCCATTATAATGCTTAGGGATACAGGGGCGACTGAGTATCTAATGTTAGAGAACACCCTAAGTGATCAGTGGAGTGGGAGGAGGTTAGCTGTCTGTTCCCCTCCATTGAGTCCACTTACAGTGTGACCTAGTCTCAGGCCACTTAACCATAGGAATTGTCCCAGAGTAGCAGGGATAGACTTCCTACTGGGAAATGATTTGGCTGGTAGCAAGATAATTCTTTTGGGCCTCCTTATCTCGAGAGACAATGGATACGCGCCTGGAGGTGGTCAGTGGTTTGTGAAGCAGCGCCTGGAGTGGCTATAAAGGCCAATTCTGGAGTGACAGGCTCTTCCACAGGTGCTGAAGAGAAATTTGTTTGTCGGGGCTGTTGCACAGTTGGCTCTCCCCTTGCACCTCTGTCTTTTTTCCTGCCAACTACCAAGTCTCTTCGACTCGTCACAATTTAGCCCTGTCTTTATGGCTGCCCGCCAGCTCTGGCGATTGCTGGCAACTGACTCCCACGACTTGTGATCAATGTCACACGATTTCATGTCGCGTTTGCAGACGTCTTTCTAGCGGAGTCATGGACGGCCAGATAATAGTAACCCCTATAATCTCAGACCAGCCCAGTGAAACCAGGGAAACTGAACTACTACAGGAGCAAGTACCAGGGATCTTCCACGATTGTGTAGTGTCTCCGTCCCAAGCCAGACAGGCCCGATTAGTTGAAAGGAAACCAGTGCACCAGCTGGATGAGCCAGAGGTCTGTTTAGCTGAAACATTCTTTAAGGACCAATGTGAAGGGGAGGAGGTTCTCAGCCAAGCCGACCTAATTCACCCCCAGCAAGCAGATTCTGAATAAAGCACACAGCACAGACGGCTTGTTCTGAGGCAGAGGCCACTCCGATCCCTGAGTGTTACTACTTCCGAGATGGGGTAGTAATATGAAAGTGGAGACCTCCCAGGAGGAGGAGTCGACAGTATTCCACCAGACTGTCGTGCTGCCAAAAAAAAGCCAGTGATTTTAAGGATAGCCCATGCTATCCCGATGGATGGACATGTAGGTACTTGGAAAACTTTAATCCGAGTAAGTAAACACTTTTTCTTGCCTCACCTCCAGTCCGATGTGGCCGAATATCGCAAAACCTGCCATGCTTTAGTTTAGTTTAGATATACAGCACTGAAACAGGCCCTTCGGCCCACCGAGTCTGTGCCGACCATCAACCACCCATTTATACTAATCCTTCACTAATCCCATATTCCTACCACATCCCCACCTGTCCCTATATTTTCCCTACCACCTACCTACACTAGTGACAATTTGTAATGGCCAATTTACCTACCAACCTGCAAGTCGTTTGGCTTGTGGGAGGAAACCGGAGCTCCCGGAGAAAACCCACGCAGACACAGGGATAACTTGCAATCTCCACACAGGCAGTACCCAGAATTGAACCCGGGACGCTGGAGCTGTGAGGCTGCGGTGCTAACCACTGCGCCACTGTGCAGGTTACAGGTAAATCCCAGTCCACAATTAAACTGTCCCTCACTCAAACCCGATTGAGCATTCGGTGAACCATTTGACCAAATGTTGATGGGCTGTGTGGAACCACTAACCAAAAGCAAGCCCAGTCAACTGGTGAATGATTGTAAAAGGGTGGAAGTAACGGAGGGAGCCAGGAGGAGTCAGTCGAGGAGGAGGAGACACCAGTTGAACCCCCAGCTACCAAACTGGCAAACACAGAAATCTTAAAAGACATAACCACCCAGTTGACATACCTAACACACAAGCATCAGGAGGACATGTCCACCCAGGTAAAGGAATTCAAAGAGGTCTGTAAAGATCAGCCAGGAGCTATCACCTTCGTGGTTCATGGCTTGGATATGGGAGACATGCTACCAGTTAGTTAGGCGGGACCCCTTACTGCTAAGCCCTGACAAGATAGTTCACATTAGAATGGGAACCAAGGGAAATTTGTATTTACTCTTTTCCTGCCAATTCTGTCACTGGACCTGTACCTGACACAAGTTGGAAAGAAATGCTGAAACCAGGACGGTCTGCTAACAACCTGCCTTCCAGAAATCATTCCACTGTATTAGATACTAATATTCTGAAGCTTGGGGAATCCATACGGCGGTATACAAATTACCAGAGGTTTTTCTCAAACTTGGCACCCTAGCATCCCCACTAATAAAGGCACTGACACAAAAAGCCAAGGTGAAATGGACATGCCAGGAGGCATTTACAAAATTGAAAACCAAATCACTGAATGAGCTCATATTATCTACCCCAGACTTCAGCAAAGTTTAAGTGTGAATGAGAGAATGAATGAAAACATCTTTACTTCTTTATTTCTTTTTAATGAAAAACAAGGAAAGAAAAAACATGAAGTAGAATTCATTTTTTTCTGCGAGTGGTAAAGGTGTCATGAATAGATGGAAACCCCCTTGTAAATTGATTTTTGTGCATTTGAGTGTTAATGTCAACCCCCATTTTGTATGTTAAGTTCAGTTTTAGCAGTTCCAATTGTTAAAATGGAGGAAAGATATCATAGGACAGCAACTTGTAAAGGGTTTAGTTTTTAGGGACAAGAATAGCCTATCTAATTGCCTGGATTTGAAACTCTAACAGTATGCGGTAACAGCCTGTTTCAGTCTGCAGCTGCATTTGGTCAGATTAGTCCAGGTACCTGAACCTACAAATCTCTATCTAAGACAGTCTGCAAAAGCCAGAAAAATGAAAGAAGACACAGACTGCAAACAGCAAAGAATATTAAAGGCACAGTTTACAAAAACAGCAAAAAACTTGCTCTCTGCGATCTTCATGTCCAACTAAAAGGTGGCTTGAGCCATAATAAGCTACCTCCATTTATATCTGAGAGTGTAAAGAAGAAGAAATTTGTAAGAAAAGAGATATTTCCAACAGCTTATCCTCAATTTGACATTCCCAGTTGGGGAAAAGAGTCTTTGGACTCTTTTTGATAATTTAATTGAACACGAGTTTTAACTGAAATTCATGCAGTTTGCAGTTCTATTAAAGAAATGCCCTTGCCTTTTTTATGCCTTTAACTTTTCCCTGAATGTTTTTAAGCATTCTTGGTGAAGTTAATCACTTTCCCACTTTAAGAGTGTGTCAATAAATCCTCCTTCTTTGATTTAACGCGAACAACCGTGTTGTTGTGGTCATTTATAGTCAGGTTTAAGGGAGGGGAATAAATTCAATCAGTCACCTGTTTATGGACAAGTGGTTGGAAAAACAAGGAAATTTGTTCAGAGAACAAAATAAACAGATTCAAAAACAAAACCTATTTATAACAATGATCAGGAGTAGACTGATGGGGCGGTAATTGGCCGGGTTGGTTTTGTCCTGCTTTTCGTGTACAGGACATACCAGGGCAATTTTCCACATTGCCGGGTAGATGCCAGTGGTGTAGCTGTCGTGGAACAGGTTAACTAGGGGTGCACCTTGTTCTCGAGCACAGATCTTCAGTACTATTGCCGGAATGTTGTCAGAGCCCATCGCCTTTGCAGTATCCAGTGCCTTCAGCCCTTTCTTGATATCACACAGAGTGAATCAGATTGCCTGAAGACTTTGATCCTGGGGATCTCAGGAGGAGGCTGCGATGGATCATCCACTTGATACTTCTGGCTGAAGAAAAATGCAAATGATTCAGCCTTGTCTTTTGCACTGATGTGCTAGGCTCTCCCATCATTGAGAATGGGGATATTTGTTGCTTTGCATCTTGTTACTTGTTTAATTCTCCATGACTATTCACAACTGGATGTGACAAGTCTGTAGGGTTTGATCTGATCCATTGGAATGGGATCACTTAGCTCTGTGTATCACATGCTGCTTTCACTCTTTGGCATGCAAGTAGTCCTGTGTTGTCGTTTCACCAGGTTGACACCTCATTTTGAGGTATGCCTGGTGCTGCTTCTAACATGCCCTCCTGCACTCTTCATTGAACCAGGGTTGATCCGCCGGCTTCATGGTAATGGTAGAGTGGGGGATATACTGGGCAATGAAGTTACAGATTGTGGTTGAGTACTATTCTGCTGCTTCTGATGATGTCCCACAGCGTCTCATGGACGACCAATTTTCAGTCGCTAGATCTGTTTGAAATCTATCCTATTCAGCATGGTGGTAGTGCCACACAACACAGTTGTGTTCTCCGCAATTTGAAGACAGGACTTCATCTCCACAAGGACTGTGTGGTGGTCACTCCTACCAATACTGTCACAAACAGATGCATCTGTAACAAGCAGATTGGTGAGGATGAGGTCAAGTAGGTTTTTCCCTCTTCTTGATTCCCTCACCACTAACTGCCGACGCTGTTTAACAGCTCTGTTCTCCAGGACTCCACCATCACTTCCAGTAGTGGTGCTCCCAGCCACTTTTGGTGATGGACATTTATGTCACCCACCAAGAGTGCATTCTGTGCCCTTGGTGCTTCTTTAAATTTCTGTTCCACATGGAGAAGCACTGATTCATCAGCCGAGGCCAGGAGTGGGGGCGTGGTAGGTGCTAGTCAGCAGGAGATTTCCTTGCCTATGTTTATCTGCATGACATGATGGGATCTGGAGTCAATGTTGAAGACTCCCAGGGCCACTCCCACCCGACAGTACACCACTGTGCCACCACCGCTGGTGGTCTTCCCTGCTGATGGGACAGGACACACCCAGGGATGGTGATGGCAGTGTCTGGACTTTAACTGCAAAGTATAATTCCGAAAATACAACGATGTCAGGCTGTTGCTTGACTAGTCAGTGGGACAGCTCTCCGAATTTCGGCACAGGCTCCCAGATGTTAGTAGGAAGGAGTTTGCAGGTTCAGCAGGGCTGGCTTCCCCATTGCCATTTCCAATGCCGAGGTCGATGCCAGGTGGTACGTCCAGTTTCATTCCATTTCTGAGGCTGTATATTGGCCTGGTACAGCTGAGTGGCTTTCTTGGCCACTTTAGAGAATATTTTAAGAGGCAATCACATCACTGATGACAGATGTAGGCCAGGCCAGCTAAGGACAGCAGATATCCTTCCGTAAAGGACATTAGTGAACCACATGTGTTTTTACTGCTATCGATTATAGTTTCATAGTCAACATTAGACCAGCTTCTTAATTAACGATTAATTTAATTCAGATATCTGCATCTGCCACGGATGGATTCAAACCCAGGGTCCCAGATCAGTAGCCTGGGTCTCTGGATTACTAATCCAGTAATATTATCAGTACACCATCGCCTGCCTATAAGCTACCACCTCCCCATTCGAGAAATGGCTCCCATTGATTGAAAAGTCGAGAACCAGAGGACACTGATTTAAGATGAATGCAAAAGAACCAAAGGTGACCTGAGGAGATAACCTTTTTATATGCAGCGGGTGGTTAGGATTGGGAATAAACTGTCTGAGAGTGTGGTGGAGGGAGATTCATTGGTGACTTTCAAAAGGGATTTAGATAATTATCTGAAATAGAAAAAAAAGATGGGGAAGTGGGAGTAGCTGTGTTAATCTTGCAGAGAGCCAGCATGAACACGATCGGCCGAACAGCCTCTTTCTGTGCTCTAATCATTCCATAATTCCATGGTTTTATGATTCTATTGTTGAATTAACTCCACAAGTGAAAACATCTTCCCTATGTCTACCTGATCAACTTTAAAACACATTATCTGCTCACCTCTCAAACTTAGATTTTTGTGGAATAAAGAGTCCCAACCTGACCAAATTTTCATGTAAATTTTACCATCTTAGTTCTGATCTCATTCTTACAATGTATTCACACTTCCAACGGTGCTTTTGTAAAAATGTTGTACTGTGAAGATGAGAACAATGCAGGGTTTTCTGAGCGTAGTCAAACCAAGACCACGCTGATTCCATTAAAAACTCTGATCAAATTAACACCTCTACTAAACCTTCACTTCTGCTACCCTGCAATCCGAGTCTATCCACAGAACAGAAGGAGCTCATGTCTTGTATAATTCTGGTAAATCTCTCAGATTTTCACATCCATCCTAAAGTGAGGTGCTCAAAGTTGTTTTAGCCGAGGCCTAAGTTTTATCGAACTTAAACATCTCCCCCTTTTCATAGTTACAACCAGGAATACACTCTCAAAGGACTGGGATAGCCCATTCACTAGCAACTTTCAACAGGGAATTGGATATATATTTTAAAATTTATCATTTACAGGACAAAGAGGGCTCAACAGGTAAGTGGGATTAAATACATTAATATTTTGAAGTCCCAGCAGAGGCACCCTGGGCTGAATAAACACATTTTCTGCTTTGAGATTCAATGATCCTAATGTTACCGGGGCTTTAAACCAAGGTCTAATACAGGAAAAGTAGTCACTGTACCACTGAGTTACACACGATTAGAGTTCATAGCAATACACATGGATTTCTTCCTGTCTCAGCCACAGACAGTTACTCCGTCATTAGAGTGTGCGCAAAATATTCAGTGTTGGCTGCACTTCACAGGACTCTTTGATGCCCCAAAATAAGTTGAGGAAAAAGCAGTTACACTGGCTGAGAGTGCAGCAGGGACATTATAGATAGTAAAAGGCAGCAACTGTTCATCTGTATTGCAAAACAAGCTCCGTCCCCTATTTATATTTCAAGGGAAGAAAACCAATCAACAAGCAGATCCATCCCGGAATATCCACGTGATTATAGCATGTGAAATCTCTCTGCAGCATGGTAACACTGCGGATAATAAGTGGATTCAGGGAAATCTAATCTGGGCTGCTCGGAGATTAGGAAACACAGCATCCAAGGCAGGTCTTCAAAAGCCTCGCTTGCTTAACTTTTTAGGCTGTTATCACTCGGAAGCCTTTCTCTAATCAAACTCCCAACATCTCTGCCAAAATTCTGGGCAATGACCTAATAATGAACATTTCACTCGCAGGCTATCCTACACTTAACCTGATCTGTCTTAGAACTCTGCTTGTATAGAATGTGAATGAATCCAATTTAGCCCTTACCACTCACGCTAGGGCTACTGTAAATGAGACTGTTCATCCACATCAAAACCTGAGATCATAAAATCATTTGCAAATCACGTTTTGAAGAAATTTAAACGGGAATAAAATGATGTGGTTTTCCATTTCGCCTAATGACTATATTGCATTACTAAAAACAATTCATTATATCAGTTTGTTCAGTGGACTGTAACTAATATCCCAGCTCACATTCCCTGGATGACTGTCCCCATGGAGGTTGCTCTCTGGTATTAATCAGGCCTCCTCGGAAGAATCCTCTGCATTGGTGTTTCGCACAAGAAATGGAATATCCTGCAATTTACTAGTTAGAGCTTATTTACTACTCTATTCATGCAGTCGTCAGTATTCCTGGTAAGACAGTGAAATGGTACATTGAATGTTGAATGGTGGTTTTTGTGTCTGATGACAATAGTTAAGTGCCATGTAATTGTCTTGATTTCATAATCTGATTTCTTAGCTTAGAGATACAGCACTGAAACAGGCCCTTCGGTCCCCCAAGTCTGTGCCGACCATCAACCACCCATTTTTTATACTAATCCTACACTAATCCCATATTCCTACCACATCCCCACCTGTCCCTATACATCCCTGCGACCTACCTATACTAGGGGCAATTCATAATGGCCAATTAACCTATCAACCTGCAAGTCTTTGGCATGTGGGAGGAAACCGGAGCACCCGGAGGAAACCCACGCAGACAGAGGGAGAACTTGCAAACTCCACACAGGCAGTACCCAGAATTGAACCAGGGTCGCTGGAGCTGTGAGGCTGCGGTGCTAACCACTGTGCTTAATTAATGTTATATCACTTCTTGATTTTTCACCATAGATAACGCTAACCATCAATTCTCTTTAATGTTTACAATAGAAACTCCTCACAGAGTTGACATGGACATCAGATCAGAAATAAATTAACAATATTAAATGTGCTGATGTTAAGTGGGTTACACATGTAACATGAGGGTCGAGGAGTGACTTCATTGTAATAGTATTTCATGTTGACATATGTTGTTACTGGAGACGTTCCTTTTCTTTCCTTGTTTTGGAATTCAGCTTCGATTTCATTTTTGAATGTAAGTGGAAGGGAGAATCTGGTGATTTCTGTTACTGGTGCATGATCCACCGAACCAGACTTTTCCATTCTTCACTTTGCTCGGTCAATGCTCAAAAAGAGGAAAGGAGTTCACGCTCCATGTTGTAGACCATAACCTAACAAGGCGAGAATACGCTCTCCATATTGTACAGACCATAACACACAGGGTGAGATTGCACTCTCCATGTTGTAACCAAACAGGACGAAAGTGTGCTGTCCATGTTTCACAGGCTGTAGCCAAACAGGACGAGATTACACTCTTCATCTTGTACAGACCAGAAACTAACAGGGTGAGAGTGCACTCTCCATGTTGTAAAGACCATAACCCAACAGGGTGAGAGTGCACTGTATATGTTGTATAGACCATAACCCAACAGGGGAGAGTGCACTCTCCATGTTGTACGCAACATAACCTAATACAGCGAGAGTTCACTCACTATGATGTACAGACTGTGACTGAACAGGGTGACAGTGCATTCTCAATAATAAAACCAAAATACTGTGGATGCTGGGAATCTGAAATAAAAAATGAAAGTGCTGGAAATACTCAGTAGGTCTGGCAGCACCTGTGGAGAGAGAAACAGTTAACGTTTCTGGTTTGTAACCTTTCATCAGAACTGGCAAAAGGTTCTAAATGTAATACACCTTGAGGAAATGAAAAGCGGGGAGCGGGAAGAAGGACAAAAGGGAAAGTTTGTGAAAGGGCAGGTGAGATAAAATGACAAAGATGCCACGCAGCAAAGGCAAAGGGAGAACTTACAGCAGTATGAAAAGACAAAACATTAGACCAGAGAAAGTGAGTTGGACAAGGTGTAGGCAGTTGAAAAATCTGGCTGTGACCCGCCTAGAGACAAGAGAAAAAGACATCTCCCTGTAAAGGAAACCTTGCATCTCTTGAAAAGAAATCCTGCATTTGAAAGGTAGCAGATTTCTATTGGCTCTGAAGAATTCCTGCATCCAGTGGTGGTTGCTGTTATTCCTGTGGTTTGGGAGATCCTGAAATCTCAAGAAAGCATCTGCTGTCAGAACCCAAGCAGACCTGTTGCTATATCCTTTGCTGAAAGACCTGTGTAACGCCTGCTGCAGACAAATTGCCTTGAACGCCTACCCATCAGAAACTGTTCAACAGCTTCGCCTGGAGAGACGTCAAGTGGCGACTCTGGGACATCTCACCTACCAAAAGCATCCTGCCAGCACGTGATAAACTCAGTCACTTTAGTTTTCCTTTTTACTCCTAAGAAACAGCTGTAAACCAAAAAAGACTTTCTTTTCAGCAGTTATCGGGTTTTTGAATGTCTGTGTGTGTGCATGAGAGCTGAGAAGAATAAATAGTTTTTAAAATATTTTCAAATATAGAGTTATCTTATTATTAAATAGATAATTTTCTTCTTGTTTAAAGGAATCTGGTTTGGCGTGCTTTATTCTGGGGGACAATTATAGTGTCTAATTTGGCTCTTATTTGGCAGATGGAAACACTTTCTTGATATGCTGTGACCTGTGGAGGAGTGGGGCTGAATGTGGGATGGTGTTTGTACCAGCAGACAGACCCTGTTTAATCTAACAGTTACTTTGAAGTCTGGGCTAAGAAAGCACTCACTGTTAGAATCAGCAGAATTTGAACAGCAGAAGAGTGGAATTAGTGGGGAGAAAGTGTAATGGATGGTAGCAATGGCCACGGATAGAGGTGGACAGTGAGGAGCTCCCTCGGGAGTGAACAGCCCGGGAGCCATCTTGGTATGTTTATTGTGAGCTCTGGTAAAGATCTGGATAAGACCTGGATGTGTTTTTTTCTCTCAAACCTGGCTTCAAACCCTAATCCTGCATTCACTGGATATCAAGATCATGCTTTTGTGCTGCACTACATTGGACAAATGTCAGACTCTGCTCTCGCATATAATCTGCTGCCTTTTTCTGTTTTTCCAATCTATGAGCTGTGGAAAAGATCTGGAAAATATATATCTAGATCCCCTTTGAAACTTAGCTTCAAATTTCTGAACTTACCTCAACATCAAGAAGCAGCTTTTTCTCTGCACGACACTGGTTATAACACAAGACACAACTTTGTCACTGAATTGCTGCTCTGTTGTGCTATTTAAAATAACTGTTCAGTTTATTGCCCTTCCCCCACCACTGCTGCGTTTGAGAAACTTCATTCTCCTGATGAGCCTGTGACTGGCCACTGGTTTACTGTTTTTTCTGCTTTAGCATTTTCCTGCCAGCTCCATGAGGGGTCCGGAGGAGCCCTTGTTACAGGAGCCGTTGGAGAAGGCTTTCAGCTGACCCTTTAAGAACACCCTGATACAGATCCACACGGCCTGCATCCAGACTCGCCAGATGAACATGCTGGCCACGTGTGTGTATTAGACCCGTCCATGTAGCAGAGCCTGGTCTCCAATCATCTCAGCCATCCCTGCCATTGGAGAAAGACCTTGCTTCACTAAAACCGTGTTGTGGCCGGTATGCAACGACCACTTCACATTAAAAGAACCTGCACACAGGCATCTTCCACCTTTTCAAAATTAACTTTGTGACTTGGAACATCAGGATTGGACGATTCAGTTACCTAAGGGCCAATAACACTGGAGTAGAAGGAAGTCATCCTCGTTCCCGAGGGACTGCCTAAGAAGAAGGTAAGAAGAAGAAAAACTGGGATTGAATTAACAGTAACTCCCTCTTTGATTGTAACATATTAATTGGAGGCTCATCCGGGATGAAAATCCAAGGTGAATAACATTAGAATGTGAGGAAGAAATTACCGAAAGTAAAATTATAGGAAGCTGCTTTCTTGTGTTCTTCTTCTTTGGCCTCCTTATCTCGAGCGACAATGGATAAGCGCCTGGAGGTGGTCAGTGGTTTGTGGAGCAGCGCCTGGAGTGGCTATAAAGACCAATTCTACAGTGACAGGCTCTTCCACAGGTGCTGCAGATAAAATTGGTTGTCGGGTTGTTACACAGTTGGCTCTCCTTGCGCTTCTGTCTTTTTTTCCTGCCAACTGCTAAGTTTATTTGACTCCCCATTCTTTAGCCCCACATTTATGGCTGTCTGCCCGCTCTGGTGATCACTGGCAACTGACTCCCATGACTTGTGGTCAATGTCACAGGACTTGCAGATGTCTTTAAAGCGGAGACATGGATGTCCGGTGGGTCTGATACCAGTGATGAGCTTGCTGTACAATGTGTTCTTGGGGATCCTGCCATCTTCCATGTGGCTCACATGGTCAAGCCATCTCAAGCGCCGCTGGCTCAGGAGGGTGTATATGCTGGGGATGTTGGCCGCCTCGAGGACTTCTGTGTTGGAGATACGGTCCTGCCACCTGATGCCAAGGGTTCTCCGGAGGCAGCGAAGATGCTTGCCACAGAGCTTACCTCTCCACTCCTAACAATCTAAAGCCAATGATCGCTGTCTCTTCTTGATAGATACATCTGAGTACAATAAACTAATCAATACCCAAGACCTGCTCACCCTATCACCTTCAACTACTCGGTACTTAACATCCATTGATAGAAATTATTAGACACTAACAGATAAATAAAAGCAAAATACGTCAGATGCTGGAAGTCTGTAATAAAAGCAAGAAATGCGGGAAACACTCAGCAGGTCTGGCAGCATCTGTGGAGAGAGAAACAGAGTTAACATTTCAGGTAGTAATAGATTCCTCTTTTGTTTATTTAAAAACAAATATGGAAAACTAAAAAGAGACAAAATGTTGATACATTTTTCTTTATTCTTTATCTTATGCTATTATACCATCAAACTTCAACAGCACCAGGCATTAACATATTGTATATTCCCCCTTTTATGAAGAAATAAAAAAACTTGTTTGAAGAATTACAAAGCGATCTTAACAGAAAAAATCTCCATGTTTTCCTAATTCATCATAACACAGTGCAGCCCTCTTCGAGGACATCCAAAAATGTATTTGAACAAGAACCTCTCCTTGCAAAACAATCCGACAACTGATGACTTGTGTCAACCTTTTTTATTTTGGAAATGTATTTTCTATCTGACCTTTCTTTTATACTCGTGAGATCAATCCACAAACCTCTTCACCGTGATGCTTTTTGTTGAATGGACATTGTCCCACAAAGAATGGTTATCCATATCGCATTCTCTCGGATTTCTTTCTCCAATTTTAGTACTTTAGATGGGTCTGTTTTTGTCCACTGTGTGCAGGAGGGTTTTCTGACACAGTATGTGGACAGGCCAACCAGGGGCGATGCCACATTGGATTTGGTACTGGGTAATGAACCCTGCCAGGTGTTCGATTTAGATGCAGGTGAGCACTTTGACGATAGTGATCACAATTCGGTTAGGTTTACCTTAGCGATGGGGAGGGACAGATATATACCGCAGGGCAAGAATTATAGCTGGGGGAAAGGAAATTATGACGCGATTAGGCAAGATTTAGGATGTGTAGGATGGGGAAGGAAACTGCAGGGGTAGGGCACAAACGAAATGTGGAGCTTATTCAAGGAGCAGCTAATGCGTGTCCTTGATAAGTATGTACCTGTCAGGCAGGGAGGAAGTTGTCGAGTGAGGGAGCCGTGGTTTACTCAAGAAGTTGAAGCGCTTGTCAAGAGGAAGAGGGCGGCTTATGTTAGGATGAGACGTGAAGGCTCAGTTAGGGCGCTTGAGAGTTACAAGCTAGCCAGGAAGGATCTAAAGGGAGGGCTAAGAAGAGCAAGGAGAGGACACGAGAAGTCATTGGCGCATAGGATCAAAGAAAACCCTAAGGCTTTCTATAGGTATATCAGGAATAAAAGAATGATAAGAGTTAGAACAGGGCCAATCAAGGATAGTAGTGGGAAGTTCTGTGCGGAATCAGAGGAGATAGGGGTAGTGTTAAATGAATATTTTTCGTCAGTATTTACAGTAGAGAAAGAAAATGTTGCCGAGGAGATTACTGAGATACAGCCTAATAGGCTAGATGGGATTGAGATTCACAAGGAGGAGGTGTTAGCAATTTTGGAAAGAGTGAAAATAGATAAGTCCCCTGGGCCAGATGGATTTATCCTAGGATTCTCTGGGAAGCCAGGGAGGAGATGGCAGAGCCGTTGTTGTTGATCTTTATGTCATCATTGTCGACAGGAGTAGTGCCGGAGGACTGTAGGATAGCAAATGTTGTCCCCTTGTTCAAGAAGGGGAGTACAGACAGCCCTGGTAATTATAGACCTGTGAGCCTTACTTCGGTTGTGGGTAAAATGTTGGAAAAGGTTATAAGAGATAGGATTTATAATCATCATGGAAAGAATAAGTTCATTTGCGATAGTCAGCACGGTTTTGTGAAAGGTAGGTCGTGCCTCACAAACCGTATTGAGTTTTTCGAGAAGTTGACCAAACAGGTGGATGAGGGTAAAGCCGTGGATGTGGTGTATATGGATTTCAGTAAGGCGTTTGATAAGGTTCCCCACGGTAGGCTATTGCAGAAAATACGGAAGTATGGGGTTGAAGGTGATTTAGAGCTTTGGATCAGAAATTGGCTAGCTGAAAGAAGACAGAGGGTGGTGGTTGATGGCAAATGTTCATCCAGGAGTTTAGTTACTAGTGGTGTACCGCAAGGTTCTGTTTTGGGGCCACTGCTGTTTGTCATTTTTATAAATGACCTTGATGAGGGTGCAGAAGGGTGGTTTAGCAAATTTGCAGATGACGCGAAGGTCGGTGGAGTTGTGGATAGTGTCGAAGGGTGTTGTAAGGTACAGAGGGACATAGATAGGCTGCAGAGCTGGGCTGAGAGATGGCAAATGGAGTTTAATGCGGAGAAGTGTGAGGTGATTCACTTTGGAAGGAGTAACAGGAATGCAGAGTACTGGGCTAATGGGAAGATTCTTGTTAGTGTAGATGAGCAGAGAGATCTTGGTGTCCAGGTACATAATCCCTGAAAGTTGCTACCCAGGTTAATAGGGCTGTTAAGAAGGCATATGGTGTGTTAGCTTTTATTAGTAGGGGGATCGACTTTCGGAGCCACGAGGTCATGAATCAGCTGTACAAAACTCTGGTGAGGCCGCACCTTGAGTATTGCGTGCAGTTCTGGTCACCGCATTATAGGAAGGATGTGGAAGCTTTGGAAAGGGTGCAGAGGAGATTTACTAGGATGTTGCCTGGTATGGAAGGAAGGTCTTACGAGGAAAGGCTGAGGAACTTGGGGTTCTTTTCGTTAGAGAGAAGGAGGAGGAGAGGTGACTTAATAGAGACATACAAGATAATCAGAGGGTTAGATAGGGTGGATAGTGAGAGTCTTTTTCCTCGGATGATGATGGCAAACACGAGGGGACATAGCTTTAAGTTGAGGGGTGAAAGATATAGGACAGATGTCAGAGGTAGTTTCTTTACGCAGAGAGTAGTAGGGGCGTGGAACGCCCTGCCTGCAACAGTAGTAGACTCGCCAACTTTAAGAGCATTTAAGTGTTCATTGGATAGACATATGGATGTAAATGGAATAGTGTAGGTCAGATGGTCGGCGCAACATCGAGGGCCGAAGGGCCTGTACTGCGCTGTAATGTTCTAATTCTAATTCTAATTCTAATTCTAATTCTAATTGCCTGCTCTCTGAGTTCCTTTAAAATACTTGCTAAATACATACCCATATTGCTCGCTTCTAGCAGTGCAAGTGTCTCAGCAGCTAAGATGTTTTTAACTATCCTCTTTGTTATCTTCGATTCCCAGGCTAATGGACAACATTTACCATTTCTTCCCACCAAATATATAATGAACCCTGCTGTCCTCGAATAACCATTGGAAAGAATAGCATGTGAGACGTCATGAAAAATGATCATTTTCATTTCTTCTGGCTCACCTAATACTGGAAACTTGAGAATACATTTGTCTAAACTCAATTTCATCAATATCTTACTTGCTTTCAGCACTTCCCCAACAGCAGCAGGTTTCAGCATCGCGCTGAATTCTAATATATCATATCAAATATCCGGCCTAGTTTGTGTGCACAACCAGTTTAATTATCAGATTAAGCTCCTTAACTGGTCTACTTCTTCCTTGATTGTGGAGTCTCTCTTTTGTGAGGATCTGGCCCGATTTATCGGGATCCGATTAACATTCTAGAGGTGAGACTGTCGATGTAGGCTTACTCCCAACTTGGTCTGACGAATGGTCAACACTATACATTTAAAAGCTCCAGAAGCACAACTTCCAATTTTAAATTTATTTATAACTTTATCTGCCACAAATTTCTCAAATGCCGTAGATCCTCCCCACAGAAAATCTTCGTGCATGAAGTAAACGCCTGCTGGTTTTTCTTCACAGTGCCAAGAAAAGACTGCTGCAACCTCTTTCAACTGGATACAACCAGCTTTTAATAGGAAGGCACTAACTGAAAAATGCCACACCCTGGATGCATAATTTAACCCATAAATACACTTGTTTAGCTTCCATAATTTCCCCTCTATATCTCCAGCTTCTTTTGGTGGCTTTAAAAATACTTCTCTTTGAAATTTCTCCCATTGCAAAAATTCTGCTTTGATGACAATAGACTTAAACTCCCATGAATGAGTCTTGGAAAATCATCAAACTAACTTTTCCTGCTGTTGGGGAACCTACTCTCGCTTCTTGGTCACCTCGTCATTCCTCAAATTCCCGATCTACAAGTCTGGCCTTAACTTTGTACGAACCATTCGGAAGTACTTTCTCTGCACAGATCCACCTATGGGACAACGCTGGTTGACCTCTATCAGGCACCTCGGTGTATACGCCGACTTGCTCCAAGTGTTAAGCTCTTTCTGTTTTGCATCCTTTACGAACTTATCATCGAATGTGTTAGTTGGCACTCGAGCTTCTCTATCGCAAGTGGTGCTCCTCGCCTGCTCTTTGGTCCTTGCTGTTGTGGAACTACGTCTCCTGCTAGATTTCCTATTGTTTCTGGACTGCTACTACTTGACCTGTCCATCCTACTTCCTTTCACAAGTTTGTGACCTTTTTCTTGGACTATGATCATCGTCAGGCCCACGTCTGAACTTACACGACGTTTTCTGACCTTCCACATTTTCACTTCCTTCTGCCAATCCACAGGTCTGACATCCTGACCCTACTCTTGCACATTCAGCCAATGTATGTATTTCCCTGTTCTTCCTATAATGGTGGATTCCCTCCATTCATTGGCCCCCTCTGGCACATCTTTCAATGCAGTCCAAACCTTTGAGGATACTGTGGAATCAAAACTGAAAGTGCTGGAAATACACAGCAGGTCTGGCAGTATCTGAAACCAGACCTGAAACGTTCACTCTGTTTGTCTCTCCACAGATGTTGTCAGAATGTTGTGTACATTGAGTACTTTCTGTATTGATTTCAGATTTCCAGGGCTGAATTATGCCAGTTGACCGCTGATTTTAGTGGCGAGTTTTAAAAATGGTGGTCCGCCAGAGCAGACCGCCCAATATTGAGTGCGGTGCCTCGCTGCTCACACTCCTCCAGGCTGTGCAGGCAAGGTGGGAGGTCCATTTCCCCAGTAATGGTAAGAAGAGTCCCTCCTGCCTGACCAAGGCATCTTGGCAGGAGGTGGCAGAGGAGGTAAGAAGCCGTGGTGCCATTCGGAGTGACTGGGTGCAGTGCCACAAGTGAATGAATGATCTGCATCGCACTGCAAAAGTAAATGGCACTTTGATCATGGCTCCACTGAACCTGGGCAACCCCACACAGAGTGGTACATGTGTGCCACTGTCATGACAAAGATAGTGAGGTTGGTCAGGGAGGAATGACATGACATGAATCAGTGAAAGTATGAAAGAACTCACCCTTGTCTGTTACTCAGCGCATGGCAGAGGAAGTAATGTTCCATGGCACTCACACACCTTCCATCAGTGCAGCTGCAGTCACCTCGGTGGGAATGCAATTGGCCTTTGAATTGGGTCACAATCTGGTGAGAGCACCTCATAGGCACCCGAGCAGCTGAGTGAGTCTGAGAAAGCCGAGGTCTCTGACTGTCAGAGGGCTGTGGGTGGCCAGGCCCATGCTGAGTCCCAGGCTATTGATTAGAATTAGAATTAGAATTAGAATTAGAATTAGAATATTACAGCGCAGTACAGGCCCTTCGGCCCTCGATGTTGCGCCGAGCTGTGAAACCATCTGACCTACACTATTCCATTTTCATCCATGTGTCTATCCAATGTCCACTTAAATGCCCTTAAAGTTGGCGAATCTACTACTGCTGCAGGCAGGGCATTCCACGCCCTTACTACTCTCTGAGTAAAGAAACTACCTCTCACATCTGTCCTATATCTATCACCCCTCAACTTGAAGCTATGTCCCCTCGTGTTTGCCATCACCATCCGAGGAAAAAGACGCTCACTATCCACCCTATCTAACCCTCTGATTATCTTATATGTCTCTATTAAGTCACCTCTCCTCCTCCTTCTCTCCAACGAAAACAACCTCAAGTCCCTCAGCCTTTCCTCGTAAGACCTTCCCTCCATACCAGGCAACATCCTAGTAAATCTCCTCTGCACCCTTTCCATAGCTTCCACATCCTTTCTATAATGCGGTGACCAGAACACCACGCAATACTCCAGCTGCGGTCTCACCAGAGTCTTGTACAGCTGCAGCATGACCTCGTGGCTCCGAAACTCGACCCCCCTACTAATAAAAGCTAACACACCATATGCCTTCTTGACAGCCCTATTAACCTGGTTAGCAACCTTCAGTGATTTATGCACCTGGACACCAAGATCTCTCTGCTCATCTACACTAACAAGAATCTTCCCATTAGCCCAGTACTCTGCATTCCTGTTACTCCTTCCAAAGTGTATCACCTCACACTTTTCCGCATTAAACTCCATTTGCCATCTCTCAGCCCAGCTCTGCAGCCTATCTATGTCTCTCTGTACCCTACAACATCCTTCGGCACTATCCACAACTCCACCGACCTTAGTGTCATCTGCAAATTTACTAACCCACCCTTCTACACCCTCTTCCAGGTCATTTATAAAAATGACAAACAGCAATGGCCCCAAAACAGATGATTCTCTGTTGTGGACAGCAGAGGACAGGCTGGAGCTACAGCAGCAATCGTGGCTACATCTGGTGGAGATGCCACAGGCCGTGCGCAACCTGAAACGGATGATGGGGGATTCAATCCAGGCCAAGAGAGCTGCCACATCCCAGGTGTTTGAGCACATGGCATCATCCGTGGAGATGATTGCGGCGGCCCTGGTGAAATGGATTCCAATAATCCAAGCTGACCTGCAATCCTTCACCGAGGCCATCAGTGGCAAGGTGAAAGAGGGACCAGGGGACTGGAGACTATCACTGCCCCTGGTCCTTCCCGGGAGAGCAGACGGGCTCAAACTGGCAGAAATGGAGAAGGCAAGGCAAGACTGCACACCATATCTGTACCCCCACCCCCTGCCACACCGGCAAGGTGATTCCATTGTAGCCAACGACCCATCCAGCAGAATTGTGCCCCTGGTAATAACTTACCCCTCCCACATCCCTTCACGCCTGCAGAATTGTGCCCCTAATAACACCATACCCCTCCCACCTCCCTTCATGTCAGCAAAATTGTGCCCACTGGTATTACCATCCCCCTCCCACCTCCCTTCATGCCAGCAGAATTGTGCCCCTGATAATACCATCCCCCTCCCACCTCCCTTTATGCTTGCAGAATTGTGCCCCTGATAATACCATCCCCATCCCACCTCCCTTCATGCCTGCAGAATTGTGCCCCCTGGTAATACCATCCCCCTCCCACCTCCCTTCATGCCAGCAGAATTGTACCCCTGATAATACCTTACCCCTCCCACCTCCCTTCATGCCAGCAGAATTGTGCCCCTGGTAATACCATCCCTCTGGCACCTCGCTGAAGGCAGCAGCACAGCTAGATAAGGTGGTTAGGGAGGCATATGGGATACTTTCCTTTATTAGCTGAGGCGTAGAATATAAGAGCAGGAGGTTATGATCGAGCTGTATAAAACGCTAGTTAGGCCACAGCTGGAGTACTATGTACAGTTCTGGGCACCACACTATAGGAAGGATGTGATTGCACTGGAGAGGGTGCAGAGGAGATTCACCAGGATGTTGCCTGGGCTGGAGCATTTCAGCTATGAAGAGAGACTGAAAAGGCTAGGGTTGTTTTCCTTAAAACAGAGAAGACTGAGGGGGGACATGATTGAAGTATACAAAATTATGAGAGGCATTGATAGGTTAGATAGGAAGAGACTTTTTCCCTTAGTGGAGGTGTCAATAACCAGGGGGCAGAGATTTAAGGTAAGGGGCAGGAGGTTTAGATGGGTTCTGAAGCAATATTTTTCCACCCACAGGGTGGTTGGAATCTGTAATACACTGCCTGAAGAGGTGGTAGAGGCAGGAACCCTCACAACATTTAAGAAGTATTTAGATGAGCACTTGAAACGCCATAGCATACAAAGCTATGGGCCAAGTCCTGGAAAACGGGACGAGAATATATAGGTGCTTGATGGCTGGCACAGACACGATGGACCGAAGGGCTTGTTTCTGTGCTGTATGTCTTTATGACCCTATGACTCTAAATGTTCCTATTTGAGTGGAGATAAGCTCAAGGCTGCAGGAGGTGGCGTTTCGGGATGAGACAAATTTGCATAGAGATTGATGGGAGTTGGAGAACGATTGGTGAAAGCAATTGGTTCAGGAGAGAAAGGGTTGTCTTGTTTGACAATCGAAGGCTGAATTCAACAGGAGCAGGTGAACAGTTGCTCTCAATATTAGATGCAATGAAGTTGCTGAGTACCTGTCATGTTATTGGAAGTGAATGAGGAGGAGTTAATGGAGAAGGGTTAATAAAGGCTGTTGGCAGTGATGAAGAAACACAGGGGATATCTATACATTCCAGGATAACCCTGGAGAAATGACGACAATGAGGTCAGTAACAGCCACCTCATGTGATCCAGAATGAACCAGTTTTGGAGCAGAAACGCTCAACAATCCATCCTATGGAAATTAGGCAGTAAATATGAGGCCGGAACAGGACATTCTATGAGTCAATTAGACAGTGAAGGTACTGAAAGATGACGAGATCTTTCTCTAACATTTGAATGCATTTTGGCCTATCTTGAGGAACTTTATTTCTGCATTTGTACCTTTTCTAATCATGTATGTTTGTTCTTGAACAGAAGATAGTTATTATGAATTGATCTCATGGTGAATTGGAATGATTGTCAGAACATCTTTGCCTGAGCTTGTTCTAAGGGTGCAAAATAGACAATTTAGTGTTATTTCTCCTTTATGGGGAATTACTTTGATGTCCTTTGATGGTGTACGGTTGTTGTAAATCCACAAATCCAGCAGTTAAATTGACATTGGAATATTTCATGTTATATCATTTCATTTATCTGCATTAATATTCATCTTTAATATTCTGGTAATTAAGCATCACTATCTAACATCTTGTTAAAGATAATCTGTCTTCTCATTGTCCTTCACCTGCACACTAGGATTTGCGGAAGATAAAAGCAAATTAATTCTAAACCTATAAATCCTGCACCAGATCGATGTTCATTATTTGTTATTGACACAATTTCCCATTCAGTGTAAACAAATATTTCACCCCATTCTTCAGCTGCTCTCTGAATTTCCTCTGTGTCAGTCCATAGATACAAGTGTTTGTGCAGGAACTGAGAAGCAGCAAAATAAAGCCAACTTGTTGGGTAATATAGAGTGAGTTACTGTAATATTTGTCTGTATAATAAAAGTTTATCACTGGACAGTTTAGCGAATAGACAACGCTCATCATCCACAATAATATAAAATTGGCCGAAATAGCAAAGAGCAAAATCATTGATTTCCTCCGATTCTTCACCTCTGGATCATTCTGATTCTCACTGTTGCTCCGTAGTCCCTTTCGGGTTTTGTTTGCCACCATAATGTGTCTGACAGTCAAAGCATTGAACAACACAATTAAAAGAATATTTAACAGTGGGTTTATGATGCTGTCGATATACGCATTTGGCCTCCACAAGGTGGAGGCTAGATAATCAGCTGTAGGAACACAATACCAAGACACATTGTCAATTATAAATACAGGTTCACCTGTATAGTAATAGGGAATACTCCACAGACAGCTCACCACAAACACGGTGGCGATAACCACTGTCGCTGTTTTCTCAGTGTTATATTTTGATTGCAGCTTCTGACAGCAAATTGTTACAAAGCGATCAAAAGTGAAGGCAACAGTAAACCACACAGAACAGTCTAAAGCTACAGTGTACGAGACAAGGTTTACCAGACACACAGGAGTTATAAACAGGAAACTAACTGGAAAGTACATGATATTAATCCGGTGTAATATCACATGGATGATAATCACCATTAAATCGGCCACTGCCATGGCCACCAGATAGCGCGTGATACATTTGGAGAGACCGCACATTCCTCGAGACAAAATCACAATCGCCACCAAGTTAACTGGAGGAAACAGAAAACATGAAATTTACCTCAACACTGTTCCCAAACATTATTTGAAGAATCATTTAAGATCGAAGAAGACAACATGGAGAAATGAGATTTTGTGATCCGAATTAAGTGCAATTGTTCATTTAAATAACTGTTTATTTGTAACAGGGAAATCTGTGGCAAAAGAGGGCATGAGAAATCTAAATTGTCAAACAAGTTCTTAATTTCAAATTACGAAAAATATGCTGAGGTTAAAAAAAGTGCTTTTTTTTCTGACGAATTCTGGTACCAAAACACCAGAGTCTCCAAAAACAAGTAACTGGACATCATGTCGGCCCTGTTGGTTTCCCATGATGCTTATCTTCAACAACAACGCTTCTGATATGACTTCCTCCCCCGTCCCACCCCCCCCCCCACACTGTGGTTCACATGGCACTTGACTGTGTCTGACTCACTGACCCTTCTCCTCCCTCCCAGAATGACAACAGGGTTATCCTTGTCCTCACTTTCCACTGTACCAGCTTTCACATCAAAAGGATCTTCCTTCACCATTTCCGCTCCTCCAGTGTGATGCCACTACCAAACACAGCTTCCCTTAAATAAAAACAAAAAGTGCTGGAACAACTCAGCAGGCCAGGCAACATCTGTGGAGAAAGAAGCAGAGTTAACGTTTCAGGTCAGTGAACCTTCTTCAGAACTGGCAAGTATAGAAATGTAAAATAATTTAAGCAAGTAAAGCGGGGGTGGGGCAAGCGATAACAAAGGAGAAGGTGTTGGTAGGGCAAGGTCACAGAATAGCTGACCAGAAGGTCATGGAGCAAAGGGAAACAATATGTTAATGTTGTGCTGAAAGACTAAATATTAGCACAGGTAGGGTGTTAATGGACTGAAAACTGAACAGCCACATGCACAAATATGAAAAAAGCAATGGTCAGGCATAGTAGAAACAAACTGAACAAAAACAAAAAAGAAAAGAAAAAAGAAAAAATAACTGAAGAGCAAAGTAAAATGGGGGAACCCGTTAAGCTCTGAAATTATTGACCTCGCAGATCGCGTTAGGGAAGTGGAGCTGGAGCTGGATGAACTTCAGATCATTCAGGATGCTGATAGGGTGATAGCGAGCAGTTATAGGGAAGTAGTGACACCTAAGTTACAGGATAAAGGTAGCTGGGTGACCGTCAGTGGAGGGAAAGGGAATAGGCGCACAGTGCAGGGATCCCCTGTGGCCGTCCCCCTCATTAATAAGTATACCGTTTTGGATAAGGTTGAGGGGGACGACCTACCAGGGGAAAGCCACGTTGGCCAGGTCTCTGGCACTGAGCCTGGCCCAGTGGCTCAGAAGGGAAGGGGGGATAATAGGAGAGCGCTAGTGATAGGAGATTCAGTGGTTAGAGGAACAGACAGGAGATTCTGTGGTCGCGAACGAGACTCCCGGATGGTATGTTGCCTGCTGGGCGCCAGGGTCAGGGATGTCTTGGATCGAGTCTACAGGATTCTTAAGGGTAGGGGGAGCAGCCAGAGGTCGTGGTACATATCGGTACCAATGACATAGCTAGGAAAAGGGATGAGGACCTGAAAAGCGAATATAGGGAGTTAGGTTGGAGCTGAAAGGCAGAACGAGCAGAGTAGTATTCTCAAGATTGTTCCCGGTGCCACGTGCTAGTGAGGCTGGAAACAGGAAGCGAGTGCAGCTGAACACGTGGCTACAGAGCTGGTGCAAGAGGGAGGGATTCAGATATGTGGTTCATTGGGATACCTTCTGGGGAAGGTGGGACCTGTACAAGAAAGACGGGTTGCATCTGAACTGGAGGGGCACCAATATCCTGGGCGGGAGATTTGCTCGAGCTCTTCAGGAGGGCTTAAACTAGTTTGGCAGGGGGATGGGAACCGGAGCTACGGATCAGTGGATGGGGGAGCTGTTGAACAGGCAGATACAGAGTGCACAGAGTCTGTGAGGAAGGTTAGACAGTTGACACGGCAAAGTTGCAGCCAGTATGATGGGTTGAAGTGTGTCTATTTTAATGCTAGAAATGTCATGAATAAGGGTGATGAACTTAAAGCATGGATCGGTACTTGGAGCTACGATGTTGTGGCCATTACGGAGACTTGGATATCACAGTAGCAGGAATGGATGTTGGATGTTCCTGGGTTTAGATGTTTCAAAAGGAATAGGGAGGGAGGTAGAAGAGGTGGGGGAGTGGCATTGCTAATTAGGGATAGTATCACAGCTGCAGAAAGGGAGGTCGTCGAGGAGGGTTTGTCCACTGAGTCATTATGGGTGGAAGTCAGAAACAGGAAAGGAGCAGTCACTTTGTTGGGAGTTTCCTATAGAACCCCAAATGGCAACAGAGACACGGAGGAACAGATTGGGAGGTAGATTTTGGAAAGGTGCAGAAGTAACAGTGTTGTTGTCATGGGTGACTTCAACTTCCCTAATATTGATTGGAACCTCCTTAGTGCAAATAGTTTGGATGGAGAAGTTTTTGTCAGGTGTGTCCAGGAAGGTTTCCTGACTCAATATGTAGATAGGCCGACTAGAGGGGAGACTATGTTGGACTTGGTGCCTGGCAACGAACCAGGCCAGGTGGTAGATCTCTCGGTGGGAGAGCATTTCGGTGATAGTGATCACAACTCCCTGACTTTTACTATAGTCATGGAGAGGGACAGGAGCAGACGGGATAGGAAAATATTTAATTGGGGGAGGGGGAATTACAATGCTATTAGGCAGGAACTGGGGAGCATAAATTGGGAACAGATGTTCTCAGGGAAATGCACGACAGAAATGTGGAGGTTGTTTAGGGCGCACTTGCTGTGACTGCTGGATAGGTTTGTCCCGATGAGGCAGGGTAGGGTGAAGGAACCTTGGATGCCAAGAGATGTGGAACAGCTAGTCAAGAGGAAGAAGGAAGCTTACTTAAGGTTGAGGAAGCAAGGATCAGACAGGGCTCTAGAGGGGTACAAGGTAGCCAGGAAGGAACTGAAGAATGGACTTAGGAGAGCGAGAAGGGGACATGAAAAAGTCTTGGTGGGAAGGATTAAGGAAAATCCCAAGGCGTTCTACACTTATGTGAGGAACAAGAGGATGGCCAGAGTGAGGGTAGGGCTGATCAGGGATAGTGGAGGGAACTTGTGCCTGGAGTCGGAGGAGGTAGGGGAGGTCCTAAATGATTACTTTGCTTCAGTATTCACTCGTGAGAGGGATCTGGTCGTTTGTGAGGACAGCGTGGAACAGGCTGATATGCTCGAACAGGTAGAGGTTAAGAGGGGGGATTTGCTGGAAATGTTGAATGATTTGAGGACAGATAAGTCCCCGGGGCCAGACGGGATATAGCCGAGGATATTACGGCAAGCTATGGAAGAGATTGCTGCACCTTTGGCGATGATCTTTGCGTCTTCACTGGACACTGGAGTAGCACCGGATGATTGGAGGGTGGCAAATGTTGTTCCCTTGTTCAAGAAAGTGAATAGGGATAACCCTGGGAATTATAGACCAGTCAATCATACGTCGGTCATGGGCAAATTATTGGAGAGGATTCTGCGAGACAGAATTTATTATTATTTGGAAAAGCATGGTTTGATTAGAGACAGTCAGCATGGCTTTGTAAGGGGCAGGTCATGCCTCACAAGCCTTATTGAATTCTTTGAAGATGTGACCAAATACATTGATGAAGGAAGAGCAGTGGATGTGGTGTATATGGATTTTAGCAAGGTGTTTGATAAGGTTTCCCATGGTAGGCTCATTCAGAAAGTAAGGAGGCATGGGACTCAGGGAAAGTTGGCTGTCTGGATACAAAATTAGCTGGCCCATAGAAGTCAGAGGGTGGTAGTAGATGGAAAGTATTCAGCCTGGAGCTCGGTGACCAGTGGTGTTCCGCAGGGATCTGTTCTGGGACCTCTGCTCTTTGTGATTTTTATAAATAATTTGGATGAGGATGTGGAAGGCTGGGTTAGCAAGTTTGCCGATGACACAAAGGTTGCTGGAGTTGTGGATAGTGTGGAAGGCTGTTGTAGGTTGCAACGGGATATTGACAGGATGCAGAGCTGGGCTGAGAAGTGGCAGATGGAGTTCAACCTGGAAAAGTGTGAAGTGATTCATTTTGGAAGGTCGAATTTGAATGCGGAATACAGGCTTAAAGACAGGATTCTTGGTAGTGTGGAGGAACAGAGGGATCTTGGGGTCCATGTCCATAGATCGCTCAAAGTTGCCACCCAAGTTGATAGGATTGTTAAGAAGGCTTATGGTGAGTTGGCTTTCATTAACAGGGGGATTGAGTTTAAGAGCCACGAGGTTATGCTGCAGCTCTATAAGGCCCTGGCTCGACCACACTTGGAATATTGTGTTCAGCTCTGGTCGCCTCATTATAGAAAGGATGTGGAAGCTTTAGAGAGGGTGCAGAGGAGATTTACCCGGAACGAAAACAAGAAATGCTGGAATCACTCAGCAGGTCTGGTAGCATCTGTGGAAAGAGAAGCAGAGTTAACGTTTCGGGTCAGTGACCCTTCTTCGGGTTCTTAGTGATTCCAGCATTTCTTGTTTTTGTTTCAGATTTCCAGCATCCGCAGTATTTTGCTTTTAGATTTACCAGGATGCTGCCTGGACTGGAGGGCATGTCCCACGAAGAAAGATTGAGGGAGCTCGGGCTGTTCTCATTGGAGCAAAGAAGGATGAGAGGTGACTTGATAGAGGGGTACAAGATGATGAGAGGCATAGATAGAGTGGATAGCCAGAGACTTTTTCCCAGTTTGGAAAGGGCTATCACCAGGGGGCATAATTTTAAGGTGATTGGAGGAAGGTTTCGGGGAGATGTCAGAGGTAGGTTCTTTGCACAGAGAGTGGTGGGTGCATGGAATGCCCTGCCAGCGGTGGTAGTAGAAGCAGATACTAATGGGGCATTTAAGCGACTCTTGGATAGGTACATGGATGATAGTAGAATGAAGGGTAGGTATTTAGTTTGATCTTAGAGTAGGTTAAAGATTCATCACAACATCGTGGACCGAAGGGCCTGTACTGTGCTGTACTGTTCCATGTTCTATGTTCATTGTTCAGTGCGGCAGGCTGTAGTGTGCCTCATCGGTAAATGAGATGCTGTTCCTCAAGCTTGCGTTGATGTTCACTGGAACACTGCAGCAATTCCAGGACACAGATTTGAGCATGAAAGCTGGGTTGTGTGTTGAAATGGCAAGCAATCGGAAGCTCGAGGTTATGCTTGCGGACTGAGCGGAGGTGTTCTGCTAAGTGGTCACCCAGTCTCCGTTTGGTCTCTCCAATGTGGAGGAGACCACATTGTGAGCAGCGACTACAGTATACTACATTGAAAGAAGTACAAGTAAATCGCTGCTTCACCTGAAAGGAGTGTTTGGGGACTGGGATAGTGAGGAGAGAGGAGGTAAATGGGCCGGTATTGCACCTCCTGCAATTGCAGGGGAAGGTGCCGTGAGAAGGAGACGAGGTGGTGGGTGTAATGGAGGAGTGGACCAGGGTGTCGCAGAGGGAATGATCCCTTCTGAATGCTGACGGGGGAAGGGAGGGGAAGATGCCATTGGTAGTGGCATCACGCTGGAGATGGTGGAAATGGTGGAGGATGATCCTTTGGATGTGGAGGCTGATGGCATGGAAAGTGAGGACAAGGGGAATCCTGTCACGGTTCTGGGAGGGAGGGGAAGGGTAAGGATAGAGGTGCGGGAAATGGGTCGGTCACGGTTCAGGGCCCTGTCAACCACAGTGCGGGGGGACTCCTCGGTTGTGGAAAAAGGAAGACATATCAGAAGCACTGTCATGGAAGGTAGCGTCATCAGAGCAGATGTGTCAGAGACAGAAAAACTGGGAGAATGGAATGGAGTCCTTAGAGGAGCAGGGTGTGAAGAAGTTTAGTCGAGGTAGCTGTGGGCGTCTGTGGGCTTATAATGGATATTAGTAGACAACCTATCCCCAGAGATGGAGACAGAAAAGTCGAGGAAGGGAAGGGAAGTGTCAGAGAAGGGTGGAAATTGGAAGCAAAGTTGATAAAGTTTCCAATTTGGGGCGGGAGCAGGAAACGGCACCGATACAGTCATCAATGTCCCAGAAAAAGTGTTGGGAGAGGGGGCCTGAGTAGAACTGGAACAAGGAATGTTCGACATATCCCACAACAGACAGGCATAATTAGGACCCATGTGGGTTTCCATAGCATCACCTTTTACTTGAAGGATGTGAGTGGAGTTGAAGGAGAAGTTGTTCAATGTGAGAACAAGTTCAGCCAGGCGGAGGAGGGTGGTGGTGGATGGGGACTGGTTGGGCCTTTGTTCCAGGAAGAAGCAGAGAACCCTCAGACTATCTTGGTCGGGGATGAAGGTGTAGAGAGACTGGACGTCCATAGTGAACAGGAAGCAGTTGGGGCCAGGAAACTGGAAATTGTCAAAATGACGTAGGGCGTCAGAAGAGTCACTGATGCAAGTGGGAAGAGACTGGACCAGCAGAGAAAAGATGGAGTCAAAATAAGAAGAAACAACTTCAGTGGGGCGGGAAAATGCTGACACAATGGGTCTGCCAGGACAGCTTCCTTTACTCTATCCTGTCAGCATTCCAAAAGGATTGTTCGCTCTCCGACACCCTGGTCCACTCCTCCATCATCCCCAATACCTCATCCCTTTTCCAAAGCATCTTTCCACGCAATCAGAGGAGGTCTAGCACCTGCCCTTTTACCTCCTCTCTCATCACCATCCAAGGTCCCAAACACACATTCAAGGTGAAGCAGAAATGTACTTGTACTTCAATCAATTTAGTATATTGTTTTTACTGTTCACAATGTGGTCGCCTCTATATTGGGGAGACAAAATGCAGTTTGGGTGCCCGCTTTGCAGAACGCCTCCGCGAAGTCCACAAGCATGTCCCTGAGCTTCTGACTGCTTCTCATTGTAATTCACCAGCCTGCTCCTATGCCTACATTTCTGTCCTTGACCTGCTCCAGTGCTCCAGTAAACATCAACACAAGCTCGAGGAACAGAATCTATCTTCTGAAAAGGCACTCGATATCTTCCTGGACTGAACATTGAGTTCAACAATTTCAGAACATGGCTGACTTTTTTCATTTTATTTTATTTTATTCTATTTTATCACTATGGACCTGTCTTAAACTTGTTTTTCATGTTTTTATTTTGGACAGAGCTGTTCATTATTCTGGACTAATGCTTTGTCTTTTCACACTACTGTTAGTTCTTCCTTTCCCTTTGCTGCGTGGCATCTTTGTCATTTTATCTCTCCTGCCCTTTCGCAAACTTTCCCTTTTGTCCTTCTTCCCCCTCCCCCCTTTTCACTTGCTCAAGGTGTATTAAATTTAGAACCTTTTGCCAGTTCTGATTGAAGGTTACAAAGCTGAAACGTTCACTCTGTTTCCGTCTCCACAGATGCTGCCAGACCTAATGAGTATTTCCAGTACTTTCATGTCTTTATTTCAGGTTCCCAGCATCCACAGTATTATGGTTTTATTGTTGAGAATGCTCTCTCATCCTGCTGGGTTATAGTCTGTACAACATGGAGAATGCACTCTCATCCTGTTGGGTTATAGTCAGTACAACATGGAGAGTGCAATCTCAACCTGTTGGGTTACAGTCTGTAAAACATGGAGAGTGCACACTCACCCTGTTGGGTTATAGTCTGTAAAACATGGAGAGTGCACGCTCACTCTGTTCGGTTATAGTCTATACAACATGGAGAGTGCACACTCACCCTGTTGGGTTATGGTCTGTACAACATGAAGAGTGCACGCTCACTCTGTTGGCTTATGGTCAGTACAACATGGAGAGCGCACTCTCACCCTGTTGGGTTATAGTCTATACAACATGGATAGTGCACTATCACCCTGTTGGGTTATAGTCTGTGCAACATGGAGAGTGCACTCTCACTCTGTTGGGTTATGGTCTGTACAACATGGAGAGTGCACTTTCACCCTGTTGGGTAATAGTCTCTACAACATGGAGAGTGTACGCTCACTCTGTTGGGTTATGGTCTGTGCAACATGGAGAGTGCACTCTCACTCTGTTGGGTTATAGGCTGTGCAACATGGAGAGTGCACACTCACTCTGTTGGGTTATGGTCTGTACAACATGGAGAGTGCACTTTCACCCTGTTGGGTAATAGTCTCTACAACATGGACAGTGTACGCTCACTCTGTTGGGTTATGGTCTGTGCAACATGGAGAGTGCACTCTCACTCTGTTGGGTTATAGGCTGCACAACATGGAGAGTGCACACTCACTCTGTAGGGTTATGGTCAGTAAAACATGGAGAGTGCACTCTTAATCTATTGGTTTTTAGGCTGTACAACATGGAGAATGCACTCTCACCCTGTTGGGTTATAGTCTCTGCAACATGGAGAGTGCACTCACACCCTGTTGGGTTCCAGGATGTACATGTACAACAGGGAGAGTGCACTCTCACCATGTTGGGTTATATTCTGTACAACATAGAGAGTGCACTATGACCCTTTTGGGTTATGGTCTGTACAACAGGGAGAGTGCAGTCTCACCCTGTTGGGTTATGGTCTCTACAACTTGGGGAGTGCACTCTCACACTGTTGGGTTATGGTCTGTACAACATGGAGAGTGCACTCTCACCTAGCTGAATTATAGGCTGTACAACATGGAGAGTGCACTCTCACCCTGTTGGGTTATGGTCTGTACAACATGGAGAGTGCACGCTCACCCTGTTGGGTTATGGTCCGTACAACTTGGAGAGTGCACTCTCACCCTGTTGGGTTATAGTCTGTCCAACATGGAGAGTGCACTCTCACCCTGTTGGGTTTTAGGTTGGACAACATGGAGAGTGCACTCTCACCCTGTTGGGTTATAGTCTGTACAATATGGAGAGTGCACTCTCACCCTGTTGTGTTATCGGCTGTACAACATGGAGAGTGCGCACTCACCCTGTTGGGTTATGTTCTGTACAACATGGAGAGTGCACTCTCACCCTGTTGGGTTATAGTCTGTGCAACATGGAGAGTGCACTCTCACCCTGTTGGGTTCCAGTATGTACATGTACAAAAGGGAGAGTGCACTCTCACCCTGTTGGGTTATAGCCTGTACAACATGGAGAGTGCACTCTCACCCTGTTGGGTTCCAGTATGCACATGTGCAACAGGGAGAGTGCACTCTCACCATGTTGGGTTATATTCTGTCCAACATAGAGAGTGCACTCTCACCCTTTTGGGTTATGGTCTGTACAATAGGGAGAGTGCACTCTCACCCTGTTGGGTTATGGTCTGTACAAGTTGGAGAGAGCACTCTCACCCTGTTGGGTTATATTCTGTACAACATGGAGAGTGCACTCTCACCTTGTTGGGTTATAGGCTGGACAACATGGAGAGTGCATTCTCACCCTGCTGGGTTATAGGCTGTACAACATGGAGGGTGCACTCTCACCCTGTTGGGTTATGGTCTGTCCAACATGGAGAGTGCACGCTCACACTGTTGGGTTATGTTCTGTGCAACATGGAGAGTGCACTCTTACCCTGTTGGGTTATAGGCTGCACAACATGGAGAGTGCAATCTCACCCTGTTGGGTTATAGTCTGTACAACATGGAGAGTGCACTCTCACCATGTTGGGTTATAGGCTGCACAACATGGAGAGTGCACACTCACCCTGTTGGGTTATGTTCTGTACAACATGGAGAGTGCACTCTCACCCTGTTGGGTTATATTCTGTACAACATGGAGAGTGCACACTCACTCTGTTGGGTTATGGTCTGTACAACATGGAGAGTGCACTCTCACCCTGTTGGGTAATAATCTCTACAACATGGAGAGTGCACTCTCACTCTGTTGGGTTGTCGGCTGTCCAACATGGAGAGTGCACGCTCACTCAGTTGGGTTATGGTCTGTAAAACATGGAGACTGCAATCTCACTCTTTTGGGTTATTGGCTGGACAACATGGAGAATACACTCTCACCCTGTTGGGTTCCAGTCTGTACAACAGGGAGAGTGCACTCTCACCCTTTTGGGTTACGGTCTGTACAACAGGCAGTGTGCACTCTCACCCTGTTGGGTTATGGTCTGTACAACATGGGGAGTACACTTTCACCCTGTTGGGCTATGGTCTGTACAGGTTGGAGAGTGCACTCTCACCCTGTTGGGTTATAGGATGGACAACATGGAGAGTGCACACTCACCCTGCTGGGTTTTAGGCTGTACAACATGGAGAGTGCACTCTCACCCTGTTGGGTTATGGTCTGTACAACATGGAGAGTGAACGCTCACCCTGTTGGGTTATGGTCTGTACAACTTGCAGAGTGCACTCTCACCCTGTTGGGTTATAGTCTGTACAACATGGAGAGTGCACACACACCCTGTTGGGTTATAGGTTGTGCAACATGGAGAGTGCACACTCACTCTGTTGGGTTATGGTCTGTACAACATGGAGAGTGCACGCTCACTCTGTTGGGTTATGGTCTGTAAAACATGGAGAGTGAACGCTCACCCTGTTGGGTTATAGGTTGTGCAACATGGAGAGTGCACACTCACTCTGTTGGGTTATGGTCTGTACAACATGGAGAGTGCACTTTCACGCTGTTGGGTAATAGTCTCTACAACATGGAGAGTGTACGCTCACTCTGTTGGGTTATGGTCTGTGCAACATGGAGAGTGCACTCTCACTCTGTTGGGTTATAGGCTGTACAACATGGAGAGTGCACGCTCACTCTGTAGGGTTATGGTCTGTAAAACATGGAGAGTGCTCTCTTAATCTATTGGTTTATAGGCTGTACAACATGGAGAATGCACTCTCACCCTGTTGGGTTATAGTCTGTGCAACATGGAGAGTGCACTCTCACCCTGTTGGGTTCCAGGATGTACATGTACAACAGGGAGAGTGCACTCTCACCATGTTGGGTTATATTCTGTACAACATAGAGAGTGCACTCTCACCCTTTTGGGTTATGGTCTGTACAACAGGGAGAGTGCACTCTCACCCTGTTGCGTTATGGTCTGTACAACTTGGGGAGTGCACTCTCACCCTGTTGGGTTATGGTCTGTACAACATGGAGAATGCACTCTCACCTTGCTGGGTTATAGGCTGTACAACATGGAGAGTGCACGCTCACCCTGGTTTGTTATGGTGTGTACAACATGGAGAGAGCACGCTCACCCTGTTGGGTTATGGTCTGTACAACGTGGAGAGTGCACTCTCACCCTGTTCGGTTATAGTCTGTCCAACATGGAGAGTGCACTCTCACCCTGTTGGGTTTTAGGTTGGACAAAATGGAGAGTGCACTCTCACCCTGTTGGGTTGTAGTCTCTACAACATGGAGAGTGCACTCTCACCCTGTTGGGTTATAGGCTGTACAACATGGAGAGTGCGCACTCACCCTGTTGGGTTATGTTCTGTACAACATGGAGAGTGCACTCTCACCCTGTTGGGTTATAGGCTGCACAACATGGAGAGTGCACTCTCACCCTGTTGGGTTATAGTCTGTACAACATGGAGAATGCACTCTCACCCTGTTGGGTTATAGTCTGAGCAACATGGAGAGTGCACTCTCACCCTGTTGGGTTCCAGTATGTACATGTACAACAGGGAGAGTGCACTCTCACCATGTTGGGTTATATTCTGTCCAACATAGAGAGTGCACTCTCACACATTTGGGTTATGGTCTGTACAATAGGGAGAGTGCACTCTCACCCTTTTGGGTTATGGTCTGTACAACATGGAGAGTGCACTCTCACCCTGTTGGGTTATGGTCTGTACAAGTTGGAGAGTGCACTCTCACCCTGTTGGGTTATATTCTGTACAACATGGAGAGTGCACTCTCACCTTGTTGGGTTATAGGCTGGACAACATGGAGAGTGCATTCTCACCCTGCTGGGTTATAGGCTGTACAACATGGAGGGTGCACTCTCACCCTGTTGGGTGATGGTCTGTACAACATGGAGAGTGCACGCTCACACTGTTGGGTTATGTTCTGTACAACATGGAGAGTGCACTCTCACCATGTTGGGTTCCAGGATGTACATGTACAACAGGGAGAGTGCACTCTCACCATGTTGGGTTATATTCTGTACAACATAGAGAGTGCACTCTCACCCTTTTGGGTTATGGTCTGTACAACAGGGAGAGTGCACTCTCACCCTGTTGCGTTATGGTCTGTACAACTTGGGGAGTGCACTCTCAGCCTGTTGGGTTATGGTCTGTACAACATGGAGAGTGCACTCTCACCTTGCTGGGTTATAGGCTGTACAACATGGAGAGTGCACTCTCACCCTGTTTTGTTATGGTGTGTACAACATGGAGAGTGCACGCTCACCCTGTTGGGTTATGGTCTGTACAACTTGGAGAGTGCACTCTCACCCTGTTCGGTTATAGTCTGTCCAACATGGAGAGTGCAATCTCACCCTGTTGGGTTTTAGGTTGGACAACATGGAGAATACACTCTCACCCTGTTGGGTTATAGTCTGTGCAACATGGAGAGTGCACTCTCACCCTGTTGGGTTCCAGTCTGTACAACAGGGAGAGTGCACTCTCAACCTGTTGGGTTATATTCTGTACAACATAGCGAGTGCACTCTCACCCTTTTGGGTTATGGTCTGTACAACATGGGGAGTGCACTCTCACCCTTTTGGGTTATGGTCTGTACAACATGGAGAGTGCACTCTCACCCTGTTGGGTTATGGTCTGTACAAGTTGGAGAGTGCACTCTCACCCTGTTGGGTTATATTCTGTACAACATGGAGAGTGCACTCTCACCTTGTTGGGTTATAGGCTGGACAACATGGAGAGTGCATTCTCACCCTGCTGGGTTATAGGCTGTACAACATGGAGGGTGCACTCTCACCCTGTTGGGTTATGGTCTGTACAACATGGAGAGTGCACGCTCACACTGTTGGGTTATGTTCTGTACAACATGGAGAGTGCACTCTCACCCTGTTGGGTTCCAGGATGTACATGTACAACAGGGAGAGTGCACTCTCACCATGTTGGGTTATATTCTGTACAACATAGAGAGTGCACTCTCACCCTTTTGGGTTATGGTCTGTACAACAGGGAGAGTGCACTCTCACCCTGTTGCGTTATGGTCTGTACAACTTGGGGAGTGCACTCTCACCCTGTTTGGTTATGGTCTGTACAACATGGAGAGTGCACTCTCACCTTGCTGGGTTATAGGCTGTACAACATGGAGAGTGCACTCTCACCCTGTTTTGTTATGGTGTGTACAACATGGAGAGTGCACGCTCACCCTGTTGGGTTATGGTCTGTACAACTTGGAGAGTGCACTCTCACCCTGTTCGGTTATAGTCTGTCCAACATGGAGAGTGCACTCTCACCCTGTTGGGTTTTAGGTTGGACAACATGGAGAGTGCACTCTCACCCTGTTGGGTTATAGGCTGTACAACATGGAGAGTGCGCACTCACCCTGTTGGGTTATGTTCTGTACAACATGGAGAGTGCACTCTCACCCTGTTGGGTTATAGGCTGCACAACATGGAGAGTGCACTCTCACCCTGTTGGGTTATAGTCTGTACAACATGGAGAATGCACTCTCACCCTGTTGGGTTATAGTCTGTGCAACATGGAGAGTGCACCCTCAGCCTGTTGGGTTCCAGTATGTACATGTACAACAGGGAGAGTGCACTCTCACCATGTTGGGTTATATTCTGTCCAACATAGAGAGTGCACTCTCACACTTTTGGGTTATGGTCTGTACAATAGGGAGAGTGCACTCTCACCCTTTTGGGTTATGGTCTGTACAACATGGAGAGTGCACTCTCACCCTGTTGGGTTATGGTCTGTACAAGTTGGAGAGTGCACTCTCACCCTGTAGGGTTATATTCTGTACAACATGGAGAGTGCACTCTCACCTTGTTGGGTTATAGGCTGGACAACATGGAGAGTGCATTCTCACCCTGTTGGGTTGTAGTCTCTACAACATGGAGAGTGCACTCTCACCCTGTTGGGTTATAGGCTGTACAACATGGAGAGTGCGCACTCACCCTGTTGGGTTATGTTCTGTACAACATGGAGAGTGCACTCTCACCCTGTTGGGTTATAGGCTGCACAACATGGAGAGTGCACTCTCACCCTGTTGGGTTATAGTCTGTACAACATGGAGAATGCACTCTCACCCTGTTGGGTTATAGTCTGTGCAACATGGAGAGTGCACTCTCACCCTGTTGGGTTCCAGTATGTACATGTACAACAGGGAGAGTGCACTCTCACCATGTTGGGTTATATTCTGTCCAACAGAGAGAGTACACTCTCACACTTTTGGGTTATGGTCTGTACAATAGGGAGAGTGCACTCTCACCCTTTTGGGTTATGGTCTGTACAACATGGAGAGTGCACTCTCACCCTGTTGGGTTATGGTCTGTACAAGTTGGAGAGTGCACTCTCACCCTGTTGGGTTATATTCTGTACAACATGGAGAGTGCACTCTCACCTTGTTGGGTTATAGGCTGGACAACATGGAGAGTGCATTCTCACCCTGCTGGGTTATAGGCTGTACAACATGGAGGGTGCACTCTCACCCTGTTGGGTTATGGTCTGTACAACATGGAGAGTGCACGCTCACACTGTTGGGTTATGTTCTGTACAACATGGAGAGTGCACTCTTACCCTGTTGGGTTATAGGCTGCACAACATGGAGAGTGCAATCTCACCATGTTGGGTTATAGTCTGTACAACATGGAGAGTGCACACTCACCCTGTTGGGTTATGTTCTGTACAACATGGAGAGTGCGCTCTCACCCTGTTGGGTTATATTCTGTACAACTTGGAGAGTGCACACTCACTCTCTTGGGTTATGTTCTGTACAACATGGAGAGTGCACTCTCACCCTGTTGGGTAATAGTCTCCACAACATGGAGAGTGCACTCTCACTCTGTTGGGTTATGTTCTGTACAACATGGAGAGTGCACTCTCACCCTGTTGGGTTATAGGCTGTACAACATGGAGAGTGCACGCTCACTCTGTTGGGTTATGGTCTGTAAAACACGGAGACTGCAATCTCACTCTTTTGGGTTATAGGCTGTACAACATGAAGAATACACTCTCACCCTGTTGGGTTATTGTCTGTGCAACATGGAGAGTGCACTCTCATCCTGTTGGGTTCCAGTCTGTACAACAGGGAGAGTGCACTCTCACCATGTTGGGTTATATTCTGTCCAACATAGAGAGTGCACTCTCACACTTTTGGGTTATGATCTGTACAATAGGGAGAGTGCACTCTCACCCTTTTGGGTTATGGTCTGTACAACATGGAGAGTGCACTCTCACCCTGTTGGGTTATGGTCTGTACAAGTTGGAGAGTGCACTCTCACCTTGTTGGGTTATAGGCTGGACAACATGGAGAGTGCATTCTCACCCTGCTGGGTTATAGGCTGTACAACATGGAGGGTGCACTCTCACCCTGTTGGGTTATGGTCTGTACAACATGGAGAGTGCACGCTCACACTGTTGGGTTATGTTCTGTACAACATGGAGAGTGCACTCTCACCCTGTTGGTTTCCAGGATGTACATGTACAACAGGGAGAGTGCACTCTCACCATGTTGGGTTATATTCTGTACAACATAGAGAGTGCACTCTCACCCTTTTGGGTTATGGTCTGTACAACATGGAGAGTGCACTCTCACCCTGTTGCGTTATGGTCTGTACAACTTGGGGAGTGCACTCTCACCCTGTTGGGTTATGGTCTGTACAACATGGAGAGTGCACTCTCACCTTGCTGGGTTATAGGCTGTACAACATGGAGAGTGCACTCTCACCCTGTTTTGTTATGGTGTGTACAACATGGAGAGTGCACGCTCACCCTGTTGGGTTATGGTCTGTACAACTTGGATAGTACACTCTCACCCTGTTGGGTTATAGGCTGGACAACATGGAGAGTGCACACTCACCCTGCTGGGTTATAGGCTGTACAACATGGAGAGTGCACTCTCACCCTGTTGGGTTATGGTCTGTACAGCAAGGAGAGTGAACGCTCACCCTGTTGGGTTATGGTCTGTACAACTTGCAGAGTGCACTCTCACCCTGTTGGGTTATAGTCTGTACAACATGGAGAGTGCACACACACCCTGTTGGGTTATAGTCTGTACAACATGGAGAGTGCACTCTCACCCTGTTGGGTTATAGGTTGTGCAACATGGAGAGTGCACACTCACTCTGTTGGGTTATGGTCTGTACAACATGGAGAGTGCACTTTCACCCTGTTGGGTAATAGTCTCTACAACATGGAGAGTGTACGCTCACTCTGTTGGGTTATGGTCTGTGCAACATGGAGAGTGCACTCTCACTCTGTTGGGTTATAGGCTGTACAACATGGAGAGTGCACGCTCACTCTGTAGGGTTATGGTCTGTAAAACATGGAGAGTGCACTCTCAATCTATTGGTTTTTAGGCTGTACAACATGGAGAATGCACTCTCACCCTGTTGGGTTATAGTCTGTAAAACATGGAGAGTGCACTCTCAATCTATTGGTTTATAGGCTGTACAACATGGAGAATGCACTCTCACCATGTTGGGTTATATTCTGTACAACATAGTGAGTGCACTCTCACCCTTTTGGGTTATGGTCTGTACAACAGGGAGAGTGCACTCTCACCTTGTTGGGTTATAGGCTGGACAACATGGAGAGTGCACGCTCACCCTGTTGGGTTATGGTCTGTACAACTTGGAGAGTGCACTCTCACCCTGTTCGGTTATAGTCTGTCCAACATGGAGAGTGCACTCTCACCCTGTTGGGTTTTAGGTTGGACAACATGGAGAGTGCACTCTCACCCTGTTGGGTTATAGGCTGTACAACATGGAGAGTGCACTCTCACCCTGTTGGGTTATGTTCTGTACAACATGGAGAGTGCACGCTCACACTGTTGGGTTATGTTCTGTACAACATGGAGAGTACACTCTCACCCTGTTGGGTTATAGGCTGCACAACATGGAGAGTGCAATCTCACCCTGTTGGGTTATAGTCCGTACAACATGGAGAGTGCACTCTCACCCTGTTGGGTTATAGGCTGTACAACATGGAGAGTGCACACTCACCCTGTTGGGTTATGTTCTGTACAACATGGAGAGTGCACTCTCACCCTGTTGGGTTACAGGCTGCACAACATGGAGAGTGCACTCTCACCCTGTTGGGTTATAGTCTGTACAACATGGAGAATGCACTCTCACCCTGTTGGGTTATAGTCTGTGCAACATGGAGAGTGCACTCTCACCCTGTTGGGTTCCAGTATGTACATGTACAACAGGGAGAGTGCACTCTCACCTTGTTGTTTTATAGGCTTGACAACATGGAGAGTGCACTCTCACCCTGTTGGGTTATAGTCTGTACAACATGGAGAGTGCACACTCACTCTGTTGGGTTATGGTCTGTACAATATGGAGAGTGCACTCTCACCCTGTTGGGTAATAGTCTCTACAACATGGAGAGTGCACGCTCACTGTGTTGGGTTATGGTCTGTACAACATGGAGAGTGCACTCTCAGTCTGTTGGGTTATAGGCTGCACAACATGGAGAATACACTCTCACCCTGTTGGGTTACAGTCTGTGCAACATGGAGAGTGCACTCGCACCCTGTTGGGTTCCAGTCTGTAAAACAGGGAGAGTGCACTCTCACCCTGTTGGGTTATGGTCTGTACAACAGGGAGTGTGCACTCTCACCCTGTTGGGTTATGGTCTGTACAGGTTGGAGAGTGCACTCTCACCCTGTTGGGTTATAGGCTGGACAACATGGAGAGTGCACACTCACCCTGCTGGGTTATAGGCTGTACAACATGGAGAGTGCACTCTCACCCTGTTGGGTTATGGTCTGTACAACATGGAGAGTGCACGCTCACCCTTTTGGGTTATAGTCTGCACAACATGGAGAGTGCACTCTCACCCTGTTGGGTTATAGGCTGTACAACATGGAGAGTGCACACTCACTGTGTTGGGTTATGGTCTGTACAACATGGAGAGTGCACTCTCACCCTGTTGGGTTATTGTCTGTACAACATGGAGAGTGCACGCTCACCCTGTTGGGTTATGGTCTGTACAACATGGAGAGTGCACGCTCACCCTGTTGGGTTATGGTCTGTACAACTTGGAGAGTGCACTCTCACCCTGTTGGGTTATAGTCTGTACAACATGGAGGGTGCACACTCACCCTGTTGGGTTATAGTCTGTCCAACATGGAGGTTGCACTCTCACCCTGTTGGGTTATGGTCTGCACAACATGGAGAGTGCACTCTCACTCTTTTTTGGTTATAGGATGCACAACATGGAGAGTGCACGCTCACTCTGTTGGGTTAAGGTCTGTAAAACATGGAGAGAGCACTCTCAGCCTGTTGGGTTCCAGTCTGTTCAACAGGAAGAGTGCTCTCTCACCCTGTTGGGTTATGGTCTGTACAACAGGGAGAGTGCACTCTCATCCTGTTGGGCAATGGTCTGTGCAACATGGAGAGTGCACTCACACCCCTATGGGTTATGGTCTGTACAACATGGAGAGTGCACTCTCACTCTGTTGGGTTATCGGGTGTACAACATGGAGAGTGCACGCTCACCCTGTTGGGTTATGGTCTGTACAACATGGAGAGTGCACGCTCACCCTGTTGGGTTATGGTCTGTACAACTTGGAGAGTGCACTCTCACCCTGTTGGGTTATAGTCTGTACAACATGGAGGGTGCACACTCACCCTGTTGGGTTATAGTCTGTCCAACATGGAGGTTGCACTCTCACCCTGTTGGGTTATGGTCTGCACAACATGGAGAGTGCACTCTCACTCTGTTGGGTTATCGGGTGTACAACATGGAGAGTCCACTCTCACCCTGTTGCGTTATCATCTGCACAACATAGAGAGTGCACTCTCACCCTGTTGCGTTATAGTCTGTACAACATAGAGAGTGCACTCTCACCCTGTTGGTTTATAGTCTGTCCAACATGAAGAGCGAGATCCTGCCCTCTTTTTAAAGGGTGGAATGCAAAAGTCTGATGGGGTGGGTCACGCACCAGTAACTGAAATCGCCAGGTTTACCCTTCCACTTACATGCAGAAACATAAACAAAGCAGGATTCAAATCCATGCAAACAAGTGAAACATCTGCAGTAACACCATATCGTATCAAGAAATAAAATTGCAATGCAATACCAATGTGAATCCTTATGATACATGTGTAACCCACTTAACATCAGCAACATTAAAACTGCTAATTTATTTCTTACCTGAAGTCTGTGCAAACTCTATGATGAATTTCTATTGCAACCATTAAAGGAAATTGATTTTTCAGTATTTTGTGTGGTGAAAATTCAAGAAGCGTTATAATTTCAGATCAGTTGTCACATCAGGAAAACAAAACAATCAATTGACACTTAACTGACGGTAGCAAATAAGAAAATGTAACATGATCAGTCACACATTGATCTTCACATTTCACCATGTCACTTTACTGCCTTACCAGGAATACTGACCCCCCACAAGAATTGGGTGGTAAATGAGTTCGATCCAACATATTACAGGGTATTCCATGTCTTGTGTTAAACATCAATGCAGAGACTTCTTCAGAGGAGCCCTTATTAATAGCACAGAGCAACCTCCAGGGGGACAGACATCTCGGGAATGTGAGCAGTGACATTATTTACAGTCCACTGAACAAACTGATTAAATGAACTGTTTTCAAGTCTTGGAATGAAATATATTTATTAGAGAAGTTGAAAAAAAAACTATAATCCTCAGAAATTTCTTCAAACCAAGATTTAGAAATTATTTTGTTGCGATCACAGGTCCTGATATGGATAAACATTCTTATGAACAACTACCATGGTGTTGATGTGGATGACCAGTCTTAGGAACAATAGCCGTGGTGTTGGTGTTGATGTTGATGAAGAGTCACAGGAACAATAGCCCTGGTGTTGATGTGGGTGAACTGACTCAGGATCAATAGCCCTGGTATTGCTGTGGATGAACAGTCTCAGGAACAATAACCCCCGTGTTGATGTGGATGAACAATCCCAGGAACAATAGAAATGGTGTTGATGTGGATGAACTGTCTCAGGAACAATAACCCTGTTGTTGATGTGAATGAACAGTCTCATGAACAATAGCCCTGTTGTTGATGTGGATGAACTGACTCAGGAACAATAGCCCTGGTGTTGATGTGGGTGAACTGACTCAGGATCAATAGCCCTGGTATTGCTGTGGATGAACAGTCTCAGGAACAATAACCCCTGTGTTGATGTGGATGAACAATCCCAGGAACAATAGAAATGGTGTTGATGTGGATGAACAGTCACTGGAACAGTAGCCCTGGTGTTGATGGGGATGAACAGTCTCAGGAATAATAACACTTGTGCTGATGTGGATGAACAGTCTCAGGAACAATAGCCCTGGTGTTGATGTGGATGAACAGCCTCAGGAACAATAACCCTGGTGTTGATGTGGATGAACAATCTCAGGAACAATAGCCCTGGTGTTGATGTGGATGAACAGTCACAGGAACAATAACCCTTGTGCTGATGTGGATGAAAAATCTCAGGAACAATAACCCTTGTGTGCTGATGTGGATGAACAATCTCAAGAACAATAACGTTTGTGCTGATGTGGATGAACAATCTCAGGAACAATAGCCCTGGTGCTGATGTGGATGTACAATCTCAGGAACAATAGCCCTGGTGTTGATATGGATGAACAGTCTCATCAACAATAACCCTGGTGTTGATTTGGGTGAACAGTCTCAGGAACAATAACCCTTGTGCTGATGTGGATGAACAATCTCAGGAGCAATAGCCCTGGTGTTGATGTGGATGAACAGTCTCAGGAACAATAACCCTGGTGTTGATGTGGATGAGCAGTCTCAGGAACAATAACCCTTGTGCTGATGTGGATGAACAATCTCAGGAACAATAGCCCTGGTGTTGATGTGGATGAACAGTCTCAGGAACAATAACCCTGGTGTTGATGTGGATGAACAATCTCAGGAACAATAACGCTTGTGCAGATGTGGATGAAAAATCTCAAAAACAATAGCCCTGGTGTTCATGTGGATGAACAGTTTCAGGCACAGTAACCCTGGTGTTGATGTGGATGAACTGTCTCAGGAACAATAACCCTGTTGTTGATGTGAATGAACAGTCTCATGAACAATAGCCCTGTTGTTGATGTGGATGAACTGACTCAGGAACAATAGCCCTGTTGTTGCAGAGGATGAACATTCTCAGGAACAATAACCCTGGTGTTGATGTGGATGAACAATCTCAGGAACAATAGACCTGGTGTTGATGTGGATGAACAGTCTCAGGAACAATAGCCCTGGTGTTGATGGGGATGAACAGTCTCAGGAACAATAACCCTTGTGCTGATGTGGATGAACAGTCTCAGGAACAATAGCCCTGGTGTTGATGTTGATGAACAGTCTCAGGAACAATAACCCTGTTGTTGATGTGGATGAACAGTCTCAGGAACAATAACCCTTGTGCTGATGTGGATGAAAAATGTCAGGAACAATAACGCTTGTGCTGATGTGGATGAACAATCTCAGGAACAATAACCCTGGTGTTGATTTGGGTGAACAGTCTCAGGAACAATAACCCTGGTGTTGATTTGGGTGAACAGTCTCTGGAACAATAACCCTTGTGCTGATGTGGATGAACAATCTCAGGAACAATAGCCCTGGTGTTGATGTGGATGAACAGTCTCAGGAACAATAACCCTAGTTTTGATGTGGATGAACAGTCTCAGGAACAATAACCCTGGTGTTGATGTTGATGAACAATCTCAGGAACAATAACGCTTGTGCTGATGTGGATGAACAATCTCAGGAACAATAGCCCTGGTGTTCATGTGGATGAACAGTTTCAAGAACAATAACCCTGGTGTTGATGTGGATGAACTGTCTCAGGAACAATAACCCTTGTGTGCTGATGTGGATGAACAATCTCAGGAACAATAGCCCTGGTGTTGATGTGGATGAACAGTCTCAGGAACAATAACCCTGGTGTTGATGTGGATTAACAGTTTCAGGAACAATAACCCTTGTGCTGATGTGGATGAACAATCTCAGGAACAATAGCCCTGGTGTTGATGTGGATGAACAGTCTCAGGAACAACAATCCTTGTGCTGATGTGGATGAACAATTTCAGGGACAATTGCCCTGGTTTTGATGTGGATGAATATTTTCGTTTACAGTCATCGTTGTCTTGGTTGTAAGAATTGAATTGGATTCAATCACATTCTGCACTGGCAGAGCGAGAAGACAACACAGGCTAAGTGTCGGATAGCCTCTGAGTGAAATGTTCATTATTGCATAGTTGCCTATAATTTTGGCAAGATGTTGGAAGAGTGAATAGAGAAAGGCTTCCGTGTGTTATGAGCCTAAAAAGGTAAGCAAGCGAGCCTATTGAAGACCAGCCTTGGATGCTCAGTTTCTTTATCTTCATGTAGCCCAGGTTAGATATGGAGGGATCAACTTATTATCTAGAGTCTTGCCATGCTGCAGAACCGTTTCACATCCAATGATCACACGGAGTGTGCAGGGTGAGATCTGCCTGTTGATTGGTTTTCTTCCTCTGATGTCGAAGTAGAGGGCGGAGCTTGTTGTTCAGTACAGATGTACAGTTTCTGCATGAAAGGCCTTTTACTATCTTTGAGGTCCCTGCTCTGCTCTCAGCCAGTGTAACTGCTTTTGTCTTAATCTATTTGGGAATGTCAAAGAGTCCTGTGAAGTGCAGCCAACACTGAATATTGTGAACACACCCTCATGTCAGTGTAACTGCTTGTTGCTGAGACAGGAAGAAATCCGTGCTGTTAACTCTAATCGTGGCTGTAACCCAGTGGTACAGTGCCTACTTTCCCTGTATAGACCTTGGTTTAAAGCCCCACAACCATTAGAATTATTGAATTTTAAGTACAGAACGAGTCGATTCAGCCCATGGTGTTCTCTTGTTTTTGCCCTGTCTGTCAATGGGACTCCTATCTCCTTCACTACCCTGCCTAGACCCTTCATAGTTTTGAACACTTCTATCAAATCTCCTCTCACCCTTCTCTTCTCCAACCAGAACAGCAGCAGCTTCTCCAATCTATCCACGTCAAAAAGTCCCTCATCTCTGGAATATCTTCTGCACCCTCTCTAATATCTTCACATCCTTCCTCATGTGTAGTGCCCACAAGTTGACAGAAGATTCCAGTTGAGGCTGAACCAGCATTTTGTAAATGTTCACCATAACGTCCCTGCTTTTGTACTGTATGTTTCCATTTATAAAGCCCAGGATCGCAATTGCCTTTTTAACCACTTTCTCAACCTGCCCTGGCACCTTCTCCAATTTACGCACATATATTCCCAGGTCCCTCTGCTCCCGCATCAGCATTGGAATAATATTGTTTAGTTTATATTGCCTCTACTCATTCTTCTCTGTATTAAATTTCATCTGCCACATGTCCACCCATTTCACCCTGTTTTCTATGTTCTACTGAAATCTATAACTACCCTCCTCAGTGTTCACAATGCTTCCAAGTTTTGTGTCATCTACACATTTTCAAATTGTGCCCGGTAAACCCAAATCTGCGTCATTAATATAGATCAAGAAAAGCAGTGGTCCTAATAATGACCCATGGGAAATCCCACCATATAAACTCCTCCAGTCCAAAATACAACTGTTCACCACTACACTCTGTTTCCTATCACTCAGATAACTCTGTATACCTACTGCCACTGCCTGTTTTATTCCATGGGCTTTATTCCATGGCCAACATCCCCAGCTTGGACACACGACTGAGTCAGCGGCGCTTGAGATGGCTTGGCCATGTGAGCTGCATGGAAGATGGCAGGATCCCCAAAGATACATTGTGCAGCGAGCTCGCCACTGGTATCAGACCCACCGACCTTCCATGTCTCTGCTTTAAAGACGTCTGCAAACGCGACATGAAATCCTGTGACATTGATCACAAGTAGTGGGAGTCAGTTGCCAGCGTTCGCCAGAGCTGGCGGGCAGCCATAAAGACGGGGCTAAAATATGGCGAGTCGAAGAGACTTAGTAGTTGGCAGGAAAAAAGGCAGAGGCGCAAGGGGAGAACCAACTGTCTAACAGCCACGACAAACAAATTTCTCTGCAGCACCTGTGAAAGAGCCTGTCACTCTGGAATTGGCCTTTATAGCCACTCCAGGCGTTTCTTCACAAACCACTGACCACCTCCAGGCACGTATCCATTGTCTCTCGAGATAAGGTGGCCAAAGAAGAATTGAACTTTTGCTGACAATTGTTTCATGTGACACTTTGTCAAATGCCTTTTGGAAGTCCACATACACCACATCAACTACATTACCTTCATCATCCCTCGATATTACCTCATCAAGGAGCTCAATCAAGTTAGTTAAACACGATTTACCTTTAACAAATCCATGCTGACTTTCCTTAGTTAATTGATATTTGTACAAATGACAGTTAATTTTGTCACAGATTATTGGTTTTAACATCTTTCCCATCATTGACGTTAAACTGATGAGCCTGCAGTTTTGGGGTTTTTCCTTACATTCTTTTATGATCAAGTGTCAACATTTACAATTCTCCAGTCTTCTGGCACCACCTCTGTATCTAAGGAAGTTTAGAAGATAATGCCCAGTGCCTCTGCATGTTCCACCCTTACTTCCCACAGTACTGTCTCTGGTGATATATCAACTTTAAGTACTGCCAGCCACTCTAAAACTTCGTCTTTATTAAATTGTAGCCCATACAGTGTCCCAATTACCATCTCTTTCACCATGAGCTAGGAAGCATCTTCTTCCTTGGTAAAAACAGGTACAGAGTACTCATTTAGTCGCTCAGCCCCAATGGATGGAGCATTTCTGACGCCTTGTCCCATGATGTTCGTTTTCATGAGGCTGATTATTAGGCCAAATTTGTTGTAGGCAGCTACAATCCTGTCGATGAGTCTCTGTAGACACTTTTCAGTGTGGGATGTTAATGCAGCATTGTCAGCAAAGAGGAGCTTGCTCACATAAACCTTGAGACTATGATCAGTGTTCCCTCAATGCTCCCATCCTGACACTTGACCTACTTAATTCCCTAGAACCAGATGCAGCAATGCCTCTTTCCTCGTTGGACCAGAAATATACTGATCTAGAAACTTCTCCCATTCACACTTCAGAAATTCTTCCCCTTAGATATTAGGATAATTAAAGTCCCCATTCTAATTCGATTTCAATACTCTCTGCAATTTCCCTGACACTCTGGTCCTCTCTATCACTCCTAGTAGTTGCTGTATGATAGAATACGTCAAGTAGTGTGGTGGTTCCTCTATTGTTTCTTTGCTTCAACCAATTAGATTCTGTCCTTGACCCTTCTCGGATTTTCACTCTCTCTCGAGTACTAATATTCTCCTTGATCAATACTGTCACCCTTCCTCAATCCTTTCCTTCTCTATCTTTCCTGAATACCTTGTATCCAGGAATAGTCAATACCCAGTCCTATCTTTTTTGACCCACATCTCCATTATCGCCACACCATCATATTCCCACTTGGCGATCTGTGCCTGTTACTCACCAGCCTTATCCACACTCCACCATTCACATACCTGCACTGTCAACCGCATCTAGATCCTATTGCATTCCATCTTACTAATTGGGCCAGGTAATATCTTGCTATTTCTCACTCCAGTATTACCAGTCTCACACAATTCTTCGTGCATCTTGTTTTTTGCTTTTGTAATGTTAAACTTTGTTCCCATCCTCTGCAAACTCTGTTTAAACCTGTCCTTTGAACTGCAGTCCATTAATATAAAGTGGTTACTCATAAATCCACCAAGGAATTCAGCAGTACTTGCACAGAGTAGAATATGTGGAACTCACTGCCAGATAGCGTAATTGAGGCAAATAACAGATGTTTTCAAGAAAAAAATACAAGAATAAATGAGGGAGAAGGGAACAGAATGGTACGTTGATAGGATTAGAGGTTGTAGGTCAAGTGGTATGATGCAGATAAGGAATATTCACACAGATATAGAACAGATGGATGAAGGGTTTGTTTCTGTGTTTTAAATTGCATGTGAATAAGAGGAAATTATTTCCACTGGCAAATAGCGTGGATATCAGAGGGTGCAATTTTAATCGAAGTGAGAAAGGAACATAAGGTTATTCAGGGAATGCATTGCCTGGAATGAAGGTGGAAACTAATTCAATAGCATTTTATGACCAAGAATTGAATGTAAACTTCTAAAGGAAAAATGCAGGTCGAAGGAGGAAGAGCAGGACAGTTGGACTAAATATATGAATCTGCAAATGCACGATAGATTACAAGTACTGCATTACCATTGTTACCCGTTGTTAAGACTGAGGTGGGAGGAGTTCACTGTTTTTCTGGATCCACTTATCCAAGGGTCACAACATATGTTTAGAATTTTCCCAGTTGCCAGTATTTTCTTTTCGAGGTACAACACTGAAACAGGCCCTTCGGCCCACCGAGTCTGTGCCGACCATCAACCACCCATTTATTCTAATCCTACACGAATCCCATATTCCGAATCATATCCCCACCTGTCCCTATATTCTCCGACCACCTACCTATACGAGGGGCAATTTATAATGGCCAATTCACCTATCAACCTGCAAGTGTTTTTGTGGTGGGAGGAAACCGGAGTACCCAACAAAAACCCACGCAGACACAGGGAGAACTTGCAAACTCCATACAGGCAGTACCCAGAACTGAACCCAGGTCGCTGGAGATGTGAGGCTGCGGTGCTAACCACTGCGCCACTGTGCCACACATGATTTAGGGTCCATATTAAAATAACACCTCATTGGTAATAATCACTGATTACATTGTTATCTCAGTCATGCACGGATTGGCAATGGTTCAAGAAGATTAGAGAATTAAATGTGTGGCTCAATGAGTGATTTGGAAAGGAGGGGCTTTGATTCATGGGGCACTGGGGAAAGAGGGAGCTGTTCCATTGGTATGAGCTCCAGTAAATCCAGGCTGGGATCAATGTCCTGGGGAATCGTATAACTCAGGATCCGGGCAGAGCATTAACGTAAAAGGGTGGGGGAGGATTCAGGTGAAGGGAAATTTAGAAATCTAAGGGGAAAATTCGAGTGACCTATAAACCTATAAGTCCTGCGCCAGATTGATGTTCGTTACTTGTTATTGACACAATTTCCCATTCAGTGTAAACAAATATTTCACCCCATTCTTCAGCTCCTCTCTGAATTTCCTGTGTGTCAGTCCATAGATACAAGTGTTTGTGCAGGAACTGAGAAGCAACAACATGTATCCAACCTGTTGCATAACATAGGATCATTCGGGAAGCTGAGGGGTTGATAGATAGAAGCTACACGGAGGTCGTTACTCCACAAATCAAAGGCAGCTGGGTAACAGTTAGAGGTGGGAAGAGGTCAGTGCAGGGATCTCCTGTGGTCGTTCCCCTCAACAACAAGTATACAGTTTTAGATACTGTTGGGGGGGACGGCCTATCGGGGGCAGGCTGCAGTGACCGGGCCTCTGGCACGGGGTCCTGCACTGTGGCTCAGAAGGGAAGGAGGGAGAATGGGAGAGCACTAGTCATCGGGGACTCGATGGTGAGGAGTACAGACAGGCGGTTCTGTGGGCGCAGGCGAGATGCACGGATGGTTTGTTGCCTCCCTGGTGCCAGGGTCCGTGATGTTTGTGATCGCGTCTTCAGGATCCTTAAAGGGGAGGGGGAGCAGCCAGAGGTCGTGGTGCACATTGGCACCAACGACGTAGGAAGGAAGGGTGGCACAGATGTTAGAAGTGAGTTTAGGGAGTTAGGCTGGAAGCTGAAAGCTCGGACGGACAGAGTTGTTATCTCTGGTTTGTTGCCGGCGCCACGTGATAGTGAGGCTAGGAATAGGGAGAGAGCACAGCTGAACACGTGGCTGCAGGAATGGTGTAGGAGGGAGGGCTTCCAGTTCTTGGATAATTGGACTGCATTCTGGGGAAGATGGGACCTGTTCAAACAGGACGGGCTGCATCTGAACCAGAGGGGCACCAATATCCTGGGAGGGAGGTTTGCTAGTACTGTTCGGGAGGGTTTAAACTAGTTTGGGAGGGGGATGGGAACCGGACTTGTAATCCAGGGACCAGTGGGTCCACTCAGAAAGACAAAGAGTGTAGTGAGGTATTGGGGAAGGTAGCACTGTCACAGAGGACAGATGGGCACGGAGAAGGGTTAAAGTGCGTATACTTCAACGCAAGAAGCATCAGGAATAAGGTGAGTGAATTGAAGGCGTGGATGGGCACTTGGGACTACGATGTTGTGGCCATCACTGAAACGTGGATAGGTGAGGGGGAGGAATGGTTTTTGGAGGTACCTGGTTATAGATGTTTTCATAAGATTAGGAATGGTGGTAAAAGAGGTGGGGGGGTGGCATTGTTAGTTAGAAATAGTGTAACAACTGCTGAAAGAATTTTCGAGGAGGATCTGCCGACTGAGGCACTGTGGGTTGAGGTCAGGAACAGGAAAGGAGCAGTCACCTTGATGGGAGTTTTCTATAGGCCCCCCAATAGCAGCAGGGAGGTGGAAGAGCAGATTGGGAAACAGATTTTGGAAAGGAGCAGAAGTCACAGGGTAGTAATTATGGGGGATTTCAACTTCCCAAATATTGATTGGCAACTCTTTAGATCGAATAGTTTGGATGGGGTAGTGTTTGTGCAGTATGTCCAGGAAGCTTTTCTGACTCAGTATGTAGACTGCCCGACCAGAGGGGAGGCAATATTGGATTTGGTACTAGGTAATGAACCAGGGCAAGTGATAGAGCTGTTGGTGGGCGAGCACTTTGGAGATAGTGATCACAATTCTGTAGCATTCACTGTGGTAATGGAGAGGGATAGGTATGTGCAACAGGGCAAGGTTTACAATTGGGGGAAGGGTAGATATGATGCTGTCAGGCAGGAACTGAGGAGCATAAGTTGGGAGCATATGCTGGCAGGGAAGGGCACGGTCGAAATGTGGAACTTTTTCAAGGAGCAGATAGTAGGGGCCATTGATAAGCATGTCCCTGTCAGACAGGGAAGGGATGGTCATGTGAGGGAACCGTGGTTGACAAGAGAGGTTGAGAGTCTTGTTAGGAAGAAGAAGGATGCGTATATAAAGTTGAGGAAAAAGGGCACAGGCATAGCTCTGGAGGGATACAAGATGGCCAGGAAGGATCTGAAGAAAGGGATTAGGAGAGCTAAGAGAGGGCATGAAAAATGCTTGGCGGGTAGGATAAAAGAAAACCCCAAGGCCTTTTACGCGTATGTCAGAAATATGAGGATGACTAGGGGGACCGTAGGTCCGGTCAAGGACAATAGCGGGAGACTGTGTGTTGAGCCGGAAGAGATAAGTGAGGTTTTGAATGAGTACTTCTCTTCGGTATTTACGAATGAGAAGGGGTGTATTACTGAAGAGGACGGTGTGAAACAGATTGGTAAGCTCGAGGAAGTGCTCGTTAGGAGGGAAGATGTGTTGGGGTTTTTGAATAACTTGAAGATAGACAAGTCTCCCGGGCCTGACGGGGTATATCCAAGGATGTTATGGGAAGCAAGGGATGAAATTGCAGAGCCGCTGGCAATGATCTTTTCATCTTCTCTGTTGACGGGGGTGGTACCAGGTGATTGGAGGGTGGCAAATGTTGTGCCCCTGTTCAAGAAAGGGAATAGGAACAACCCTGGGAATTACAGGCCAGTTAGTCTTACTTCGGTGGTAGGCAAGTTGATGGAAAAGGTGCTGAGGGATAGGATTTCTGAGCATCTGGAAAGACACTGCTTGATTCGGGACAGTCAGCACGGTTTTGTGAGGGGTAGGTCTTGCCTCACAAGCCTGATTGAATTCTTTGAGCAGGTGACCAAGCAAGTGGATGAGGGTAAACCAGTGGATGTGGTGTACATGGATTTTAGTAAGGCATTTGATAAGGTCCCCCATGGTAGACTTATGGAGAAAGTCAGGAGGCATGGGATAGTGGGGAATGTGGCCAGTTGGATTAAGAATTGGCTAACTGATAGAAGGCAGAGAGTGGTCTTAGATGGTAAATACTCAGCCTGGAGCCCAGTTACCAGTGGCGTGCCGCAGGGATCAGTTCTGGGTCCTCTCCTGTTTGTGATTTTTATTAACGACTTGGATGAGGAAGTCGAAGGGTGGGTCAGTAAATTTGCAGATGATACAAAGGTTGGTGGAGTTGTGGATACCGAGGAGGGCTATTGTCGTCTGCAAAGGGACTTGGATAGGTTGCAGTGCTGGGCTGAAAAGTGGCAGATGGAGTTTAACCCTGAAAAGTGTGAGGTCGTCCATTTTGGAAGGACAAACATGAATGCAAAATACTGGGTTAACGGTAGGGTTCTTGGGCATGTGGAGGAGCAGAGAGACCTTGGGGTCTATGTGCATAGATCATTGAAAGTTGCAACTCAAGTGGATAGGGCTGTGAAGAAGGCATATGGGGTGTTAGCGTTCATTAGCAGAGGGATTGAATTTAAGAGCCGTGAGGTGATGATGCAGCTGTACAGGACCTTGGTAAGGCCTCATTTGGAGTACTGTGTGCAGTTCTGGTCGCCTCATTTTAGGAAGGATGTGGAAGCCTTGGAGAGGGTGCAGAGGAGATTTACCAGGATGTTGCCTGGAATGGAGAATAAGTCTTACGAGGAAAGGCTGAACATTCTAGGCCTCTTCTCATTAGAAAGGAGAAGGATGAGGGGTGACATGATAGAGGTTTATAAGATGATCAGGGGAATAGATAGGGTAGACAGTCAGAAACTTTTTCCCCGGGTGGAGCAAAGCGTTACAAGGGGTCATAAATTTAAGGTGAAGGGTGGGAGATATAAGGGGGATGTCAGGGGAAGGTTCTTTACCCAGAGAGTGGTCGAGGCATGGAATGCCTTGCCCGGGGAAGTTGTTGAGTCAGAAACTTTAGGGACTTTCAAAAGGCTTTTGGATAGGTATATGGATAAAGGGGAATGATGGGGTATAGATTAAATTGTCCTTGACAGAGGACAAAGGATCGGCACAACATTGTGGGCCGAAGGGCCTGTTCTGTGCTGTATGTTCTATGTTCTATGTTCTATGTTCTATATATCGAATTACTGTAATATTTGTCAGTGTATCTCAAGTTTACCACCGGCCAGTTTAGCGATTAGACAATAAATGTCATCCACAATAGTATGAAAGTAACATAAATAGTGAAAAGTAAAATCATGGATTTCCTCCGATTCTTCACCTCTGGATCATTCTGATTCTCACTGTTGCTCCGGAGTCTCCTACGAACTCCATTTGCCATTAAAATGTGTCTGATGGTCAAAGCATTGAACAACAAAATTAAAAGGATTGATAATAGAGGGGTGATGATGCTGTCGAAACACATATAAACCCGCCACAAGGGGGAGGTGAGATAATCAGCTGTTCCAACACAATACCAAGACACGTTGTCAATTATAAATACAGGTTCACCTCCAAAGTAAAAGGGAAAACTCCAAACACAGCTCACCACAAACAAGATGGCGATAACCACAGTTGCTGTTTTCTCTGTGTTATATTTTGATTGTAGCTTCTGACAGCAAATTTTTACAAAGCGATCAAAAGTGAAGGCAACAGTAACCCAGACAGAACAGTGTACAGCTACAATAATAAAAGCAAAATACTGCGGATGCTGGAAATCTGAAACAAAAACAAGAAATGCTGGAATCACTCAGCAGGTCTGGCAGCAACTGTGGAAAGAGAAGCAGAGTTAACGTTTCGGGTCAGTGACCCTTCTTCGGAACTACAGCTACAATATATGTGACAATGTTTACCATGCACACAGGAGTTATAAACAGAAAACTAACTGGAAAGTACATGATATTAATCCGCTGTAATATCACATGGATGATAATCATCATTAGATCCGCCACTGCCATGGCCACCAGATAGTGAGTGATACATTTGGAGAGACCGCACTTTCCTCGAGACAAAATCACAATCGCCACCAAGTTAACTGTATGAACCGGAAAACATGAAATTTACCTAGACAGTGCCACAAAATATTTGTAAAGAACCATTTAGAGACAAAGAAGAAAACATGCATTTTACAGTTCTGAATTAAATGTTTGGTGTTCAATGACATTGACATCACTGAATCTCCCACCATTGAAATTCTGGGGTTACCATTGACAAAAAACTGAATCAGCCACATAAATACTGCAGCTACAAGAGCAGGTCAGAGGCAGGGAGTTCTGCGGCGATTAACTGACCTGCCCCCCCAATGTCTGCCCACCAACTACAAGGCAGAAGTCAGGATTGTGATGCAATACTTTCCACTTGCCTGGATGGGAGCAACTCCAACAACACTCAAGAAGCTCAACACCATCCAGGACAAAGCAACCCACTTGACTGGCACCTCATCCACCACCTTCAACATTCAATCCCTTCACCACCGACACACAGTGTCAGCAGTGTGTACCATCTGCAAGATGCACTGCAGCAACTCACCAAGGCTCATTTGACAGCTTCCAAACCAGCAACCTAGAAAGACAAGGGCAGCAGATACATGGGAACACCACCACATGCAAATTCCTCTCCAAGATCCACACCATCCTGACTTGGAGCTATTTCTTCACTGTCACTGGGTCAAAATCCTGGAACTCCCTTCATGACAGCACTGTGGGTGAACCGACACCCCAAGGACTGTGGCATTTCAGGAAGGAAGCTCACCACCTCAAGGATACTTAGGGATGGGCAATAAATGCTAGCCTAGCCAACGATGCCCACATCCCATGAACGAATAAAAAAAAAAGTGGAAACGTCCTTCTGACATCCACTCTTATTGGGTGCTGGAAGTTGCCAAGTTGGAACCGGCTCTTCCATGTTCCTTGACAGTGACCGCTACCTAACCTGAACCCACCCAACTCGATGACATGTCGGGGTCAGGTTGGGTCACTCTTCCGAGTCTGGCATTCAGCCTCGGGCTGGGTCGGACACAGTGACAGCCAGGACGCCAAGGTGGGGTATGTGCATTTGGACTCCGCACTGGTCTGCAGTGAACGATTTCATCCAAGGTCGAGCACAACCCCTTTAATATAAATAACTTTCTTCCGGTGGTCGGGTTGGGCGTGGAAAAAATTCGAAGGACTCAGGTCAGATGTAGTTCTGTTTGGCTCGAGTCGGGTTTCGTTTGCAGACACAAGCAGGCCTTTAGCGACCGCAGGCTTTCTGACAGGCCTGAAAATGCACCAAGTATTTCATTGTGCTGAACCAACAGCCTTTTTCTGTACGCTGCCCCGTCAAAGTCTTCATCTGAGTCCTCTGCAGCAGAACACGTATGTGACCTCGCCCTCCAGTGCATTGATACCTGTGCTACCCTTTCCCTTGTGGCTGGTGTCTCACCACATTCAGATCTCACCTATGATCAATATCTGAGTTAATGGCTGTGAATGTGATATTGACTGACAATATTTCAATGTCATCAGTTTCCTGCTGCACTTGGACTTAACGCGCCCATAACATTGTCTGGCCAGGTGACAGTTCTTGGGTAGCTAAAAGGAGAAAAGCACAAGGGTAGGAGATTGAGAAGGAAAGCAAGTGGTGCATATTTACACTATCTGCGGCTTGTAAATCAGAAGAGATTGTGGGATGAGGGGGAAGTGGGATGTCAGAAGGTGGATTAAGTCGGAACATCTGCTATTATTTCAGCCCCATCTCTGGCCATGACTTTAGTTCTGGCTACTCCAATAATTGCAAGCACTGTCTCCTCCGTCAAGGTGAAGACATACAGCCGAGCCTATACCCGCCGGTTCGGTGCTGCAGTCCCCAGTTATACCCCACCTTGCCATGCAAGATAGAGGGAAGTGTTTCAGTGAGTGTGGTGCAATGTACCTGTCATTGATGAATAGCTGGCAGTGTGTGCAAGCTGTCAGGTGTGAATGTGAGGCTTGAAACTGTGTGTGAGGGTGAGGTGAAGTTTATGAAAGGTAGAAGTCTTTGATCAAGAATTTTGTTGAGTGAGTGCAGGGTGGTGGTGAATGGAGGAGTGTGTGAGGCTTGTTTTGAACGCTGGACTTTGGAGCATGACTATTTTAAAAACTTGTTTTAATTTTGTTTAAAATGGAATTAGAGAAATCAGGTGACCTTACATCAATGCCACTTAAAGATAAGGATCTTGGTTACCAGGACAACAAAGAACCTAGAAAAAAGACCTTTCTCTAAACAAGCAGAGGCATCTTAACATACAAAGATAGATTTGTTAAAGGGATACTGGCAAGTTCCTTTAATACCCCAAGCTAAAGAAATATCAGCTTTTGTCACACCAGACGATCTTTACCAGCGCCGAGTGATACCATTCGGGCCACAAAAAATGCTTTGGCAACCTTTGAGAGACTAATGAGACAAGTGGTAGTCAGTGTTCCTAACTATAGTTTATTCTGATGATGTGCTGGTATACAGTTTATTCTTGGAAGGAACACTTAAACCAGCTAGAAACTCGGTTTAAAAAAATTACAAGAAGCTCATTTAGTGCTAAGTCTGGCTAGAAGTGAATTTGCAGAAGAGAGAGTGACCCACCTTGGGCATATAGTAGGCAAGGACAAGTGTTGCCAAGAAAGGTGAAAGTACAAGCCTTGGTGGAGTTCACTACCCCGAAGGCATTTAAACGGTCATTGGATAGACATATGGATGAAAATGGAATAGTGGAGGTCGGATGGGTTCACAGGTCGGCGCAACATCGAGGGCCGAAGGGCCTGTACTGCGCTGTCATGTTCTAATATAATAAAGTAACTGAATTTAAAGAACTGCTTATTGGTGTCATTGACATCTGCAGCAAAAGAAGATAAAATGTGAAAGGAATTGTTGATCTCAGAAAGAGAAATGGATGCGGAGGTTAAAAAAAAAGTACTGACTTTTTTTCTGGAGAATTTTGACATCCAGAACAGCAGTGTCCACCAAAATAATCATCTGCAGACCAACTCTGCCCTGTTGGGTTACAGTCTGGACAACATGGAGAGTACACTCTCACCCTGTTGGGTTATAGTCTGGACAACACGGAGAGTGTACTCTCACCCTGTTGGGTTACAGTCTGTACAACATGGAGAGTGTACTCCCACCCTGTTGGGCTATATTCTGTACAACATGGAGAGTGCACTCTCACCCTGTTGGGTTATAGTCAGTACAACACGGAGAGTGCACTCTCACCCTGTTGGGTTATGGTCTGTTCAACATGGTGGGTGCGCTCCCACGCTATTGTGTTATAGTCTGTACAACATGGAGAGTGCACTCTCACCCTATTGGGTTATGGTCTGTCCAATATGGAGAGGGCACTCTCACCCTGTTGGGTTACGGTCTGTTCAACATGGAGAGTGCACTCCCACGCTATTGGGTTATAGTCTGTAAAACATGGAGAGTGCACTCTCACCCTGTTGGGTTGTAGTCTGTACAACATGGAGGGTGCACTCCCACCCTATTGGGTCTGGTCTGTTAAATATGGAGAGTGCACTCTCACCTTGTTGGGTTATGGTCTGTACAACATGGGGAGTGCACCCTCACCCTGTTGGGTTATGATTTGTCCAACATGGAGAGTGCACTCTTATCGTGTTGTGTTGTGGACTGTACAACATCGGGAGTGCAGTCTGAAGGTATTCGTTTATTGTCTGTACAACATGGAGAACGCAGTCTCGCCCTGTTAGTTTTTGATCTGTATAACATGGAGAGGGCACTCTCATTCTGTTGCGTTATAGTTTGTACAACATGAAACGTTCACACTTGCCCTTTTGGGTTCTGTTCATTGCAACATGAAGCGATCACGCTTGCCCTTTTGGGTTCTGTTCATTATAACATGGAGAGTGCACTCTCACCCTCTTTTTAAACATTTACTGGGCAAATTGCAGAATGTAAAAGTCATGTTGGCTAGATTATGCATTGTAACAAAAATCCATTCCTTCCACTTGCAATCTGAAACAAAATCGATGATAAACTCAAATCCACACGGACAAGAGAAATATCTGCACTAACTACACATCAAAACATGAAAAAAGTTAGAATACAATAATTCCTAGTTTCCCCATGTTTCACGTGTAACCCCCATGAAAAATATCAGCACATTTAAAATTGCGAATTTAGTTTTGATCTGAAGTCCGTGCAGATTCTCAGGAAGAATTTCTATTGTATACATAAAAGGGAATTGTAGTTTCAATGTTTTCTGTGGTAAAAATTCAAAAATTGTTCCAATTCTAATTGAGAAATCACATCAGGGAAACAAGAAAAACATTTGGCATTTAAATCACACTAATAACACGAAAATTATAACATTGATGTTCAACATTCACTGTATTACTTCACTGTCTTACCAGGAATACTGATGTCTGCAAGAATCGGGTAGGAAATGAGCTCGAACCGGGAAATCACAGGGTATTCCACTTCTTGTGCGAAACACCAATGTAGAGACTTCTTCAGAGGGACACTTATTAACAGCACAGCGCAACCTCCATGGGGACAGTCGTCTCAGGAATGTCTGCAGGGATATTAGTTACATTCTACTGAGCAACCTTACTAACGAAACATTGTTGGTTGTGTGTGATGCAATATAGTCTTCAGAGGATATGGAAAAAAAGATAATTTTAGAAATTCCTTTTAACTTCCTTCAAAGCACGATTTGCAAATTATTTTGTGAAGATCACAGGTGTTGATGAGGTAGAACAATCTCAGGAACAATAACACTGGTGTTGATGAGGATGAACACTCTCAGGAACGATAGTCCTGGTGTTGAGGTGGATGAACAATCTCAGGAACAATAGCCCTGGTGTTGATGTGGATGAACAGTCACAGGAACAATAGCCCTGGTGTTGATGTGGATGAACAATCTCAGGAACAATAACTATGGTGCTGATGTGGATGAACAATCTCACGAACAATAGCCCTGCAGTTGATGTAAATGAACAGTCTCAGCAACAATAGTCCTGGTGTTGATGTGGATGAACAGTCTCAGGAACAATAACCCTGGTGTTGATGTGGATGAACAGTCTCAGGAACAATAGCCCTGCTGTTGATGTAAATGAACAGTCTCAGGAACAATAGTCCTGGTGTTGATGTGGATGAACAGACACAGGAACAATAACCCTGGTGTTGATGTGGATGAACAGTCACAGCAAAAGTAACACTGGTGTTGATGTGGTTGAACAGTCTCAGAAAAAATACTCCTGGTGTTGATGTGGATGAACAGTCTCAGCAACAATAGCCCTGGTGTTGATGTGGATGAACAGTATCAGCAATAATAGCCCTGGTGTTGATGTGAATGAACAGTCTTAGCAACAATAGTCCTGGTGTTGATGTGGATGAACAGTCTCAGGAACAATAGCCCTGGTGTTGATGTGGATGAACAGTCTCAGCAACAATAGCCCTGGAGTTGATGTGGACGAACAGTCTCAGCAACAATAGCCCTGGTGTTGATGTGGATGAAGATTCTCAGGAACAATAACCCTGGTGTTGATGTGGATAAACATTCTCAGGAACAATAACCCTGGTGTTGATGTGGATAAATATACTCAGGAACAATAGAACTGGTGTTGATGTGTATGAACAGTCTCAGGAACAATAACCCTGGTGTTGATGTGGATAAACATTCAAAGGAACAATAACCATGGTGTAGATGTGGATGAACAGTCTCAGGAACAATAGCCCTGGTTTTGATGTGGATGAACAGTATCAGGAACAATAGCCCTGGTGTTGATGTGGATGAACAGTCTCAGGAACAATAGCCCTGGTGTTGATGTGGATGAACAGTCTCAGGAAAAATAGCCCTGTTGTTGATGTGGATGAACAGTCTCAGGAACAATAGCCCTGGTGTTGATGTTGACGAACAATCTCAGGGACAATAACATTGGTGTTGATGTGGATGAACAATGTCAGGAACAATAGTCCTGGTGTTGATGTGGATGAACAGTCTTAGGAATAATAGTCCAGGTGTTGATGTAGATGAACAGTCTCAGCAACAATAGCCCTGGTGTTGATGAGGATAAACATTCTCAGGAACAATAGCCCTGGTGTAGATGTGGATGAACAGTCTCAGGAACAACAGCCCTGGTGTTGATGTGGATGAACAGACTCAGGAACAATAACCCTGGTGTTGATGTGGATTAGCATTGTCAGGAACAATAGCCCTGGTGTTGATGTGGATGAACATTCTCAGGAACAATAGCTCTTGTGTTGATGTGGATGAAGATTCTCAGGATCAATAACCCTGTTGTTGATGTGGATAAACATTCTCAGGAACAATAACCCTGGTGTTGATGAGGATAAACATGCTCAGGAACAATAACACTGGTGTTGATGTGGATAAACATTCTCAGGAACAATAGACCTGGTGTCGATGTGGATAAACAGTCTCAGGAACATTAGCCCTGGTGTTGATGTGGATGAACAGTCTCAGGAACAATAGCCCTGCTGTTGATGTGGATGAACAATCTGAGGAACAATAGTCCTGGTGTTGATGTGGATGAACAGTCTCAGGAACAATAGCCCTGGTGTTGATGTGGATGAACAGTCTCAGGAACAATAGCCCTGGTGTGGATGTGGATGAACAGTCTCAGGAACAATAGCCCAGGTGTTGATGTGGATGAACAATCTCAGGAACAATAGTCCTGGCGTTGAAGTGGATGAACATTCTCTGGAACAATAGTCATGGTGTTGATGCAGATGAACAGTCTCAGCATCAATAGCCCTCGTGATGATGAGGATAAACATTCTCAGGAACAATATCCCTGGTGTAGATGTGGATGAACAGTCTCAGGAACAATAGCCCTGGTGTTGATGTGGATGAACAGTCTCAGGAACAATAACCCTGGTGTTGATGTGGATGAACAGTCTCAGGAACAATAGCCCTGCTGTTGATGTAAATGAACAGTCTCAGCAACAATAGTCCTGGTGTTGATGTGGATGAACAGACACAGGAACAATATCCCTGGTGTAGATGTGGATGAACAGTCTCAGCAAAAATAACACTGGTGTTGATGTGGATGAACAGTCTCAGATAAAATACTCCTGGTGTTGATGTGGATGAACAGTCTCAGCAACAATAGCCCTGGTGTTGATGTGGATGAACAGTATCAGCAACAATAGCCCTGGTGTTGATGTGAATGAACAGTCTTAGCAACAATAGTCCTGGTGTTGATGTGGATGAACAGTCTCAGGAACAATAGCCCTGGTGTTGATGTGGATGAACAGTCTCAGCAACAATAGCCCTGGAGTTGATGTGGACGAACAATCTCAGCAACAATAGCCCTGGTGTTGATGTGGATGAAGATTCTCAGGAACAATAACCCTGGTGTTGATGTGGATAAACATTCTCAGGAACAATAACCCTGGTGTTGATGTGGATAAATATACTCAGGAACAATAGACCTGGTGTTGATGTGTATGAACAGTCTCAGGAACAATAACCCTGGTGTTGATGTGGATAAACATGCAAAGGAACAATAACCCTGGTGTAGATGTGGATGAACAGTCTCAGGAACAATAGCCCTGGCGTTGATGTGGATGAACAGTATCAGGAACAATAGGCCTGGTGTTGATGTGGATGAACAGTCTCAGGAACAATAGCCCTGGTGTTGATGTGGATGAACAGTCTCAGGAAAAATAGCCCTGTTGTTGATGTGGATGAACAGTCTCAGGAACAATAGCCCTGGTGTTGATGTTGACGAACAATCTCAGGGACAATAACACTGGTGTTGATGTGGATGAACAATGTCAGGAACTATAGTCCTGGTGTTGATGTGGATGAACAGTCTCAGGAATAATAGTCCAGGTGTTGATGTTGATGAACAGTCTCAGCAACAATAGCCCTGGTGTTGATGAGGATAAACATTCTCAGGAACAATAGCCCTGGTGTAGATGTGGATGAATAGTCTCAGGAACAATAGCCCTGGTGTTGATGTGGATGAACAGACTCAGGAACAATAACCCTGGTGTTGATGTTGATTAGCATTGTCAGGAACAATAGCCCTGGTGTTGATGTGGAAGAACATTCTCAGGAACAATAGCCCTGGTGTTGATGTGGATGAACATTCTCAGGAACAATAGCCCTTGTGTTGATGTGGACGAAGATTCTCAGGAACAATAACCCTGGTGTTGATGTGGATAAACATTCTCAGCAACAATAACCCTGGTGTTGATGTGGATAAACAATCTCAGGAACATTAGCCCTGGTGTTGATGTGGATGAACAGTCTCAGGAACAATAGCCCTGGCGTTGATGTGGATGAACAGTATCAGGAACAATAGGCCTGGTGTTGATGTGGATGAACAGTCTCAGGAACAATAGCCCTGGTGTTGATGTGGATGAACAGTCTCAGGAACAATAGCCCTGGTGTGGATGTGGATGAACAGTCTCAGGAACAATAGCCCAGGTGTTGATGTGGATGAACAATCTCAGGAACAATAGTCCTGGCGTTGAAGTGGATGAACATTCTCTGGAACAATAGTCATGGTGTTGATGCAGATGAACAGTCTCAGCATCAATAGCCCTCGTGATGATGAGGATAAACATTCTCAGGAACAATATCCCTGGTGTAGATGTGGATGAACAGTCTCAGGAACAATAGCCCTGGTGTTGATGTGGATGAACAGTCTCAGGAACAATAACCCTGGTGTTGATGTGGATGAACAGTCTCAGGAACAATAGCCCTGCTGTTGATGTAAATGAACAGTCACAGCAACAATAGTCCTGGTGTTGATGTGGATGAACAGACACAGGAACAATATCCCTGGTGTAGATGTGGATGAACAGTCTCAGCAAAAATAACACTGGTGTTGATGTGGATGAACAGTCTCAGAAAAAATACTCCTGGTGTTGATGTGGATGAACAGTCTCAGCAACAATAGCCCTGGTGTTGATGTGGATGAACAGTATCAGCAACAATAGCCCTGGTGTTGATGTGAATGAACAGTCTTAGCAACAATAGTCCTGGTGTTGATGTGGATGAACAGTCTCAGGAACAATAGCCCTGGTGTTGATGTGGATGAACAGTCTCAGCAACAATAGCCCTGGAGTTGATGTGGACGAACAATCTCAGCAACAATAGCCCTGGTGTTGATGTGGATGAAGATTCTCAGGAACAATAACCCTGGTGTTGATGTGGATAAACATTCTCAGGAACAATAACCCTGGTGTTGATGTGGATAAATATACTCAGGAACAATAGACCTGGTGTTGATGTGTATGAACAGTCTCAGGAACAATAACCCTGGTGTTGATGTGGATAAACATGCAAAGAAACAATAACCCTGGTGTAGATGTGGGTGAACAGTCTCAGGAACAATAGCCCTGGCGTTGATGTGGATGAACAGTATCAGGAACAATAGGCCTGGTGTTGATGTGGATGAACAGTCTCAGGAACAATAGCCCTGGTGTTGATGTGGATGAACAGTCTCAGGAAAAATAGCCCTGTTGTTGATGTGGATGAACAGTCTCAGGAACAATAGCCCTGGTGTTGATGTTGACGAACAATCTCAGGGACAATAACACTGGTGTTGATGTGGATGAACAATGTCAGGAACTATAGTCCTGGTGTTGATGTGGATGAACAGTCTCAGGAATAATAGTCCAGGTGTTGATGTTGATGAACAGTCTCAGCAACAATAGCCCTGGTGTTGATGAGGATAAACATTCTCAGGAACAATAGCCCTGGTGTAGATGTGGATGAATAGTCTCAGGAACAATAGCCCTGGTGTTGATGTGGATGAACAGACTCAGGAACAATAACCCTGGTGTTGATGTTGATTAGCATTGTCAGGAACAATAGCCCTGGTGTTGATGTGGAAGAACATTCTCAGGAACAATAGCCCTGGTGTTGATGTGGATGAACATTCTCAGGAACAATAGCCCTTGTGTTGATGTGGACGAAGATTCTCAGGAACAATAACCCTGGTGTTGATGTGGATAAACATTCTCAGCAACAATAACCCTGGTGTTGATGTGGATAAACAATCTCAGGAACAATAGACCTGGTGCTGATGTGGATGAACAGTTTCAGGAACAATAGCCCTGGTGTTGATGTGGATGAACAATCTCAGGAACAATAGTCCTGGTGTTGAAGTGGATGAACATTCTCTGGAACAATATTCATGGTGTTGATGTAGATGAACAGTCTAAGCAACAATAGCCCTGGTGTTGATGAGGATAAACATTCTCAGGAACAATATCCCTGATGTAGATGTGGATGAACAGTCTCAGGAACAATAGCCCTGGTGTTGTGTGGATGAACAGACTCAGGAACAATAACCATGGTGTTGATGTGGATATACATTGGAAGGAACAATAGCCCTGGTGTTGATGTGGATGAACATTCTCAGGAACAAGAGCCCTGGTGTTGATGTTGATGAACAGTCTCAGGAAAAATAGCCATGGTGTTGATGTGGATGAACAATCTCAGGAACAATAGTCCTGGCGTCGATGTTAATCAACATTCTCAGGAACAATAGCCCTGGTGTTGATGTGGATGAACAATCTCAGGAACAATAGCCCTGGTGTTGATGTTGATGAACAGTCTCAGGAACAATAGCCCTGGTGTTGATGTGGATGAACAATCTCAGCAACAAGATCCCAGGTGTTGATGTTGATGAACAGTCTCAGGAAAAACAGCTCTGGTGTTGATGTGAATGAACAGTGTCAGCAACAATAACCCTGGTGTTGATGTGGATGAACAGTCTCAGCAACAATAGCCTTGGTGTTGAAGTGGATGAACAGTCTCAGCAACAATAGGCCTGGAGTTGATGTGGATGAACAGTCTCAGCAACAATAGCCCTGGTGTTGATGTGGATGAACAGTCTCAGCAACAATAGCCCTGGTGTTGATGTGAATGAAGATTCTCAGGAACAATGACCCTGGTGTTGATGTGGATAAACAATCTCAGGAACAATAGACCTGGTGTCGATGTGGATGAACAGTCTCAGGAATAATAGTCCAGGTGTTGATGTAGATGAACAGTCTCAGCAAAAATAGCAATGGTTTTGATGAGGATAAAAATTCTCAGGAACAATCGCCCTGGTGTAGATGTGGATGAACAGACTCAGGAACAATAGCCCTGTGTTGATGTGGATGAACAGACTCAGGAACAATAACCCTGGTGTTGATGTGGATAAACATTGTCAAGAACAATAGCCCTGGTGTTGATGTGGATGAACATTCACAGGAACAATCGCCATGGTGTTGATGTGGATGAACATTCTCAGGAACAATAGCCCTTGTGTTGATGTGGATGAAGATTCTCAGGAAAAATAACCCTGGTGTTGATGTCAATAAACATTCTTAGGAACAATAACCCTGGTGTTGATGGGGATAAACATTCTCAGTATAATAACACTGGTGGGTCAGTAAATTTGCAGATGATACAAAGGTTGGTGGAGTTGTGGATACCGAGGAGGGCTATTGTCGTCTGCAAAGGGACTTGGATAGGTTGCAGTGCTGGGCTGAAAAGTGGCAGATGGAGTTTAACCCTGAAAAGTGTGAGGTCGTCCATTTTGGAAGGACAAACATGAATGCAAAATACTGGGTTAACGGTAGGGTTCTTGGGCATGTGGAGGAGCAGAGAGACCTTGGGGTCTATGTGCATAGATCATTGAAAGTTGCAACTCAAGTGGATAGGGCTGTGAAGAAGGCATATGGGGTGTTAGCGTTCATTAGCAGAGGGATTGAATTTAAGAGCCGTGAGGTGATGATGCAGCTGTACAGGACCTTGGTAAGGCCTCATTTGGAGTACTGTGTGCAGTTCTGGTCGCCTCATTTTAGGAAGGATGTGGAAGCCTTGGAGAGGGTGCAGAGGAGATTTACCAGGATGTTGCCTGGAATGGAGAATAAGTCTTACGAGGAAAGGCTGAACATTCTAGGCCTCTTCTCATTAGAAAGGAGAAGGATGAGGGGTGACATGATAGAGGTTTATAAGATGATCAGGGGAATAGATAGGGTAGACAGTCAGAAACTTTTTCCCCGGGTGGAGCAAAGCGTTACAAGGGGTCATAAATTTAAGGTGAAGGGTGGGAGATATAAGGGGGATGTCAGGGGAAGGTTCTTTACCCAGAGAGTGGTCGAGGCATGGAATGCCTTGCCCGGGGAAGTTGTTGAGTCAGAAACTTTAGGGACTTTCAAAAGGCTTTTGGATAGGTATATGGATAAAGGAGAATGATGGGGTATAGATTAAATTGTCCTTGACAGAGGACAAAGGATCGGCACAACATCGTGGGCCGAAGGGCCTGTTCTGTGCTGTATTTTTCTATGTTCTATGTTCTATGGTGTTGATGTGGATGAACAGTCTCAGGAACAATAGCCCTTGTGTTGATGTGGATGAAGATTCTCAGGAAAAATAACCCTGGTGTTGATGTCAATAAACATTCTCAGGAACAATAACCCTGGTGTTGATGTGAATGAACAGTCCCAGGAACAATAGCCCTGGTGTTGATGTGGATGAACAGTCTCAGGAACAATCGCCCTGGTGTTGATGTGGATGAACAATGAGAGGAACAATAGTCCTGGTGTTGATGTGGATGAACAATCTCAGGAACAATAGCCCTGGTGTTGATGTGGATGAACAGACTCAGGAACAATAGCCCTGGTGTTGATGTGGATGAACAGTCTCAGGAACAATAGCACTGGTGTTGAAGTGGAGGAACAATCTCAGGAACAATAACACTTTTGTTGATGTGGATGAACAATCTCTGGAACAATAGTCCTGGTGTTGATGTGGATGAACATTCTCAGGAACAATAGTCATGGTGTTGATGTAGTTGAACAGTCTTAGCAACAATAGCCCTGGTGTTGATGAGGATAAACATTCTCAGGAACAATAGATCTGGTGTAGATGTGGATGAGCAGTCTCAGGAACAATAGCCCTGGTGTTGATGTGGATGAACAGACTCAGGAACAATAACCCTGGTGTTGATGTGGATAAACATTGTAAGGAAAATAGCCCTGGTGTTGATGTGGATGAACATTCTCAGGAACAATAGCCCTGGTGTTGATGTGGATGAACAATCTCAGGAAAAATAGCCCTGGTGTTGATGTTGATGAACTATCTCAGGAACAATAGCCCTGGTGTTGATGAGGATAAACATTCTCAGGAACAATAGCCCTGGTGTTGATAAGAACAAAACAAAGAACAAAGATAATTACAGCACAGGAACAGGCCCTTCGGCCCTCCAAGCCTGCGCCGATCCAGATCCTCTCTCTAAACATGTCGCCTATTTTCTAAGCTTCTGTATCTCTTTTCTTCCTGCCCATTCATGTTTCTGTCTAGATACATCTTAAAAGACTCCATCGTGCCCGCATCTACCACCTCCGCTGGCAATGCGTTCCAGGTGCCCACCACCCTCTGCGTAAAGAACTTTCCACGCATATCCCCCCTAAACTTTTCCCCTTTCACTTTGAACTCGTGTCCTCTAGTAATTGAAACCCCCACTCTGGGAAAAAGCTTCTTGCTATCCACCCTGTCTATACCTCTCATGATTTTGTACACCTCAATCAGGTCCCCCCTCAACCTCCGTCTTTCTAATGAAAATAATCCTAATCTACTCAACCTCTCTTCATAGCTAGCGCCCTCTATACCAGGCAACATCCTGGTGAACCTCCTCTGCACCCTTTCCAAAGCATCCACATCCTTTTGATAATGTGGCGACCAGAACTGTACGCAGTATTCCAAATGTGGCCGAACCAAAGTCCTATACAACTGTAACATGACCTGCCAACTCTTGTACTCAATGCCCCGTCCGATGAAGGAAAGCATGCCGTATGCCTTCTTGACCACTCTATTTACCTGCGTTGCCACCTTCAGGGAACAGTGGACCTGAACACCCAAATCTCTCTGGACATCAATTTTCCCCAGGACTTTTCCATTTACTGTATAGTTCACTCTTGAATTGGATCTTCCAAAATGCATCACCTCGCATTTGCCCTGATTGAACTCCATCTGCCATTTCTCTGCCCAACTCTCCAATCTATCTATATTCTGCTGTATTCTCTGACAGTCCCCTTCACTATCTGCTATTCCACCAATCTTAGTGTCGTCTGCAAATTTGCTAATCAGTCCACCTATACTTTCCTCCAAATCATTAATGTATATCACAAACAACAGTGGTCCCAGCACGGATCCCTGTGGAACACCACTGGTCACACGTCTCCATTTTGAGAAACTCCCTTCTACTGCTACTCTCTGTCTCCTGTTGCCCAGCCAGTTCTTTATCCATCTAGCTAGTACACCTTGGACCCCAAGCGCCTTCACTTTCTCCATCAGCCTGCCATGGGGAACCTTATCAAACGCTTTACTGAAGTCCATGTATATGACATCGACAGCCCTTCCGTCATCAATCAACTTTGTCACTTCCTCAAAGAATTCTATTAAGTTGGTTAGACATGACCTTCCCTGCACAAAACCATGTTGCCTATCACTGATGAGCCCATTTTCTTCCAAATGGGAATAGATCCTATCCCTCAGTATCTTCTCCAGCAGCTTCCCTACCACTGACGTCAGGCTCACCGGTCTATAATTACTTGGATTATCCCTGCTACCCTTCTTAAACAAGGGGACAACATTAGCAATTCTCCAGTCCTCCGGGACCTCACCCGTGTTTAATGATGCTGCAAAGATATCTGTTAAGGCCCCAGCTATTTCCTCTCTCGCTTCCCTCAGTAACCTGGGATAGATCCCATCCGGACCTGGGGACTTGTCCACCTTAATGCCCTTTAGAATACCCAACACTTCCTCCCTCCTTATGCCGACTTGACCTAGAGTAATCAAACATCTGTTCCTAACCTCAACATCCGTCATGTCCCTCTCCTCGGTGAATACCGATGCAAAGTACTCGTTTAGAATCTCACCCATTTTTTCTGAGTCCAAGCATAACATTCCTCCTTTGTCCTTTAGTGGGCCAATCCTTTCTCTAGTTACCCTCTTTCTCCTTATATATGAATAAAAGGCTTTGGGATTTTCCTTAACCCTGTTTGCTAAAGATATTTCATGACCCCTTTTAGCCCTCTTAATTCCTCGTTTCAGATTGGTCCTACATTCCCGATATTCTTTCAAAGCTTCGTCTTTCATCAGCCGCCGAGACCTTATGTATGCTTCCTTTTTCCTCTTAGCTAGTCTCACAATTTCACCTGTCATCCATGGTTCCCTAATCTTGCCATTTCTATCCCTCATTTTCACAGGAACATGTCTCTCCTGCACGCTAATCAACCTCTCTTTAAAAGCCTCCCACATATCACATGTGGATTTACCTTCAAACAGCTGCTCCCAATCTACATTTCCCAGCTCCTGCCGAATTTTGGTATAGTTGGCCTTCCCCCAATTTAGCACTCTTCCTTTAGGACCACTCTAGTCTTTGTCCATGAGTATTTTAAAGCTTACGGAATTGTGATCACTATTCCCAAAGTAGTCCCCCACTGAAACTTCAACAACCTGGCCGGGCTCATTCCCCAACACCAGGTCCAGTATGGCCCCTTCCCGAGTTGGACTATTTACATACTGCTCTAGAAAACCCTCCTGGATGCTCCTGACAAATTCTGCTCCATCTGGACCTCTAACATTAAGCGAATCCCAGTCAATGTTGGGAAAATTAAAATCTCCTATCACCACCACCCTGTTGCTCCTACATCTTTCCATAATCTGTTTACATATTTGTACCTCTATCTCACGCTCGCTGTTGGGAGGCCTGTAGTACATCCCCAACATTGTTACCGCACCCTTCCTATTTCTGAGTTCTGTCCATATTGCCTCACTGCTCGAGTCCTCCATAGTGCCCTCCTTCAGCACAGCTGTGATATCCTCTTTGACCAGTAATGCAACTCCTCCACCCCTTTTACCTCCCTCTCTATCACGCCTGAAGCATCGATATCCTGGGATATTTAGTTGCCAATCATGCCCTTCCCTCAACCAAGTCTCAGTAATAGCAATAACATCATACTCCCAGGTACTAATCCAAGCCCTAAGTTCATCTGCCTTACCAACTACACTTCTTGCATTTAAGCAAATGCACCTCAGACCACCAGTCCCTTTATATTCATCATCTGCTCCCTGCCTGCTCTTCCCCTTAGTCACACTGACTTCATTATCTAGTTTCTTACAGGCTTTTGTTACTACCTCCTCACTGTCAACTGACCTCAATTGGTTCCCATCCCCCTGCCACATTAGTTTAAACCCTCCCCAACAGCGTTAGCAAAAGCACCTCCAAGGACATTGGTTCCAGTCCGGCCCAGGTGTAGACCGTCCAATTTGTAATAGTCCCACCTCCCCCAGAACCGGTCCCAATGTCCCAAAAATCTGAACCCCTCCTTCCTGCACCATCTCTCAAGCCACGCATTCATCCTGACTATTCTTTCATTTTTACTCTGACTATCACGTGGCACTGGTAGTAATCCTGAGATTACTACCTTTGAGGTCCTACTTTTTAACTTGGCTCCTAGCTCCCTAAACTCTGCATGTAGGACCTCATCCCGTTTTTTACCTATATCATTAGTGCCTATGTGCACAATGACAACTGGCTGTTCACCCTCCCCCTTTAGAATGTTCTGCAGCCCATCTGAGACATCATTGACCCGTGCACCTGGGAGGCAACATACCATTCGGGAACCTCGTTTTCGACCACAGAACCGCCTGTCTACTCCCCTTACAATCGAATCCCCTACGACTATAGCCCTTCCACTCTTTTTCCCGCCCTTCTGAGCAGCAGAGCCAGCCACGGTGCCATGGACCTGGCTACTGCTGCCTTCCCCTGGTGAGCCATCTCCCTCAACAGTATCCAAAACGGTATACTTGTTTTGGAGGGAGATGACCGCAGGGGACTCCTGCGCTGCCTTCCTGCTCTTTCTCTGCCTTTTGGTCACCCATTCCCTTTCTCCCTCAGCAATCCTAATCTGCGGTGTGACCAATTCACTAAACGTGCTATCCACGACCTCCTCAGCATCGCGCATGCTCCAAAGTGAGTCCATCCGCAGCTCGAGAGCCGTCATGCGGTCTAACAAGAGCTGCAGCTGGACACACATCCTGCACGTGAAGGAGACAGGGTCATCAGCCATGTCCCTGAGCTCCCACATTGAGCAAGAGGAGCATGATACGGGTCTGAGATCTCCTGCCATTTTTAATCTTAAATTTAAACTTAGTTAAATGAAAAAGGAACGAAAAGTTTTTACCAATCACAATAAAACCAGAGAAATCGAAAAAGCCTTAACTTATAAACACCCCACCGAGTCCTTTTTTTTTTGGTTAGAGGAGGAGGGCGGGTGGGAGACACTACAAGTGTGGTGTCTCGGGTTCAGAAACCGCCCAAATATATAGTGTTTTACTTACCCAGCAGCCCCTTGGCCTCCGCCGAAAAACAAAAGGAAATTAAATTTACTTTCAAACTGACTTTCCCAGCTGCGCACTCGCTCACACGCTGCTCCCGAAAAAGCTGCTGCACTGAAAGGAAAGTTATTTTAAACCGCCCAAATATATAGTGTTTTACTTACCCAGCAGCCCCCTGGCCTCCGCCGAAAAACAAAAGGAAATTAAATTTACTTTCAAACTGACTTTCCCAGCTGCTCACTCGCTCACACGCTGCTCCCGAAAAAGCTGCTGCACTGAAAGGCAGCGTGGATAATCATTCTCAGGGACAATAGCCCTGGCGTTGATGAGGATAAACATTCTGAGGAACAATAGCCCTGGTGTTGATGTGGATGAACAGTCTCAGGAACAATTGCCCTGATGTTGATGTGGATGAACATTCTCAGGAACAATAGCCCTGGTATTGATGTGGATAAACATTCTCAGGAACTATAGCCCTGGTGTTGATGTGGATGAACAGTCAGAGGAACAATAGCCCTGATGTTGACGTGGATGGACAATCTCAGGAACAATAGCCCTGGTGTTGATGTGGATGAACAGTCTCAGGAACAATATACCTGATGTTGATGTGGATGAACATTCTCAGGAACAATAGCCCTGGGGTTGATGTGGATGAACAACCTCAGGAACACCAGCCCTCGTTTTGATGTGGATGAACAATCTCAGGAACAAGAGCTTTGGTGTTGATGTTGATGAACAGTGTCAGGAAAAATAGCCATGGTGTTGATGTGGATGAACAATCTCAGCAACAATAGCCCTGGTGTCGATGTATGAACATTCTCAGGAACAATAGCCCTGGTGTTGATGTGGATGAACAATCTCAGGAACAATAGCCCTGGTGTTGATGTTGATGAACAGTCTCAGGAACAATAGCCCTGGTGTTGATGTGCATGAACAATCTCAGCAACTAGAGCCCAGGTGTTGATGTTGATGCACAGACTCAGGAACATTAGTCCTGGTGTTGATGAGGATATACATTCTCAGGAACAATAGCCCTCGTGTTGATGTTGATGAACAGTCTCAGGGACAATAGCCCTGGTGTTGATGTGGGTGAACAATTTCTGGCAAAACAGCCCTGGTGTTGATGTGGATGAACAGTCTCAGAAAGAATACTCCTGGTGTTGATGTGCATGAACAGTCTCAGCAACAATAACCCTGGTGTTGATGTGGATGAACAGTCTCAGCAACAAGAGCCCTGGTGTTGTTGTGGATGAACAGTCTCAGGAACAACTGCCCTGGTGTTGATGTGGATGAACATTCTCAGGAACAATAGCCCTGGTGTTGATGTGGATGAGCAGTCTCAGGAACAATCGCCCTGGTGTTGATGTGGATGAACAATGAGAGGAACAATAGTCCTGGTGCTGATGTGGATGAACAGTCTCAGGAACAATAGCCCTGATGTTGATGTGGATGAACATTCTCAGGAACAATAGCCCTCGTGTTGATGTGGATGAACAATCTCAGGAACACCAGCCCAGGTGTTGATGTGGATGAACAATCTCAGCAACAATAGCCCTGGTGTCGATGAGGATATACATTCTCAGGAACAATAGCCCAGGTGTTGATGTTGATGTACAGTCTCAGGGACAAAAGCCCTGGTGTTGATGTGGGTGAACAATTTCTGGCAAAACAGCCCTGGTGTTGATGTGGATGAACAGTCTCAGAAAGAATGCTCCTGGTGTTGATGTGCATGAACAGTCTCAGCAACAATAACCCTGGTGTTGATGTGGATGAACAGTCTCAGCAACAACAGCCCTGGTGTTGATGTGGATGAACAGTCTTAGCAACAATAGTCCTGGTGTTGATGTGGATGCACAGTCTCAGGAACAATAGCCCTGGTGTTGATGTGGATGAACAATCTCAGCAACAATAACACTGGTGTTGATGCGGATGAACAGTCTCAGCAACAATAGGCCTGGAGTTGATCTGGATGAACAGTCTCAGCAAGAGTAGAACTGGTGTTGATGTGGATATACAGTCTCAGCAACAATAGCCCTGGTGTTGATGTGAATGAAGATTCTCAGGAACAATGACACTGATGTTGATGTGGATAAACATTCTGAGGAAAAATAGACCTGGTGTTGATGTGGATGAACACTCTCAGGAAAAACTGCCCTGGTGTTGATGTGGATGAACAGTCTCAGAAAGAATGCTCCTGGTGTTGATGTGGATAAACATTCTCAGGAACAATAGCCCTGGTTTTGATGATTATAAACATTCTCAGGAACAATAGCCCTGGTGTTGATGTGGATGAACAGTCTCAGGAACAATAGCCCTGGTGTTGATGTGGATGAACAATCTCAGGAACAATAGCCCTGGTGTTGATGTGGATAAACAATCTCAGGAACAATAGCCCTGGTGTTGATGCGGATAAACATTCTCAGGAACAATACACCTGGTGTTGATGTGGATGAACAGTCTCAGGAACAAAAGCCCTGATGTTGATGTGGATGCACAATCTCAGGAACAATAGCCCTGGTGTTGATGTGGATGAACATTCTCAGGAACAATAGCCCTGGTGTTGATGTGGATGAGCAATCTCAGGAACAATAACCATGGTGTTGATGTGGATAAACATTCTCAGGAACAAGAACCCTGGTAATGATTTGGATGAACAGTCTCAGGAACAATAGCCCTGGTGTTGATGTGGATAAACATTCTCAGGAAATATAGCACTGGTGTTGATGTGGATTAACAACCTCAGGAACCATAGCCCAGGTGTAGATGTGGATGAACAACCTCAGGAGCAATAGCCCTGGTGTTGATGAGGATAAACATTCTCAGGAACAATAGCCAGTGTGTTGATGTGGACAAACATTCTCAGGAACAATAGCACTGGTGTTGATGTTGATGAACAGTGTCAGGAAAAATAGCCATGGTGTTGATGTGGATGAACAATCTCAGCAACAATAGCCCTGGTGTCGATGTTGATGAACATTCTCAGGAACAATAGCCCTGGTGTTGATGTGGATGAACAATCTCAGGAACAATAGCCCTCGTGTTGATGTTGATGAACAGTCTCAGGAACAATAGCCCTGGTGTTGATGTGGATGAACAATCTCAGCAACAAGAGCCCAGGTGTTGATGTTGATGTAAAGACTCAGGAACATTAGTCCTGGTGTTGATGAGGATATACATTCTCAGGAACAATAGCCCAGGTGTTGATGTTGATGTGCAGTCTCAGGGACAATAGCCCTGGTGTTGATGTGGGTGAACAATTTCTGGCAAAACAGCCCTGGTGTTGATGTGGATGAACAGTCTCAGAAAGAATGCTCCTGGTGTTGATGTGCATGAACAGTCTCAGCAACAATAACCCTGGTGTTGATGTGGATGAAGAGTCTTAGCAACAATAGTCCTGGTGTTGATGTGGATGCACAGTCTCAGGAACAATAGCCCTGGTGTTGATGTGGATGAACAATCTCAGCAACAATAACACTGGTGTTGATGCGGATGAACAGTCTTAGCAACAATAGTCCTGGTGTTGATGTGGATGCACAGTCTCAGGAACAATAGCCCTGGTGTTGATGTGGATGAACAATCTCAGCAACAATAACACTGGTGTTGATGCGGATGAACAGTCTCAGCAACAATAGGCCTGGAGTTGATCTGGATGAACAGTCTCAGCAAGAGTAGAACTGGTGTTGATGTGGATATACAGTCTCAGCAACAGTAGCCCTGGTGTTGATGTGAATGAAGATTCTCAGGAACAATGACACTGATGTTGATGTGGATAAACATTCTCAGGAAAAATAGACCTGGTGTTGATGTGGATGAACACTCTCAGGAAAAACAGCCCTGGTGTTGATGTGGATGAACAGTCTCAGAAAGAATGCTCCTGGTGTTGATGTGGATAAACATTCTCAGGAACAATAGACCTGGTGTTGATGTGGATGAACAGTCTCAGGATCAATAACCCTGGTGTTGATGTGGATAAACATTCTCAGGAACAATAACCCTTGTTTTGATGTGGATGAACAGTCTCAGGAACAATCGCCCTTATGTTGATGTGGATGAACAATCTCAGGAACAATAGTCCTGTGTTGATGTTAATGAACAGTCTCAGGAACAATAGCCCTGGTGCTGATGTGGATAAACATTCTCAGGAACAATAGCACTGGTGTTGATGTGGATGAACACTCTCAGGAACAATAGGACTGATGTTGATGTGGATGAACAATCTTAGGAACAATAGCCCTGGTGTTGATGAGGATAAACATTATCAGGAACAATAGCCCGTGTGTTGATGAGGATAAACATTCTCAGGAACAATAGCCCTGGTGTTGATGAGGATAAACATTCTCAGGAACAATAGCCCTGGTGTGGATGAGGATAAACATTCTCAGGAACAATAGCCCTGTTGTTGATGTGGATAAACATTCTCAGGAACAATAGCCCTGGTGTGGATGAGGATATACATTCTCAGGAAAAATAGCACAGGTGTTGATGTGGATGAACAGTCTCAGGAACAAAAGCCCTGATGTTGATGTGGATGGACAATCTCAGGAACAATAGCCCTGGTGTTGATGTGGATGAACATTCTCAGGAACAATAGCCCTGGTGTTGATGTGGATGAGCAATCTCAGGAACAATAACCATGGTGTTGATGTGGAGGAACAGTCTTAGCAACAATAGTCCTGGTGTTGATGTGGATGCACAGTCTCAGAAAGAATGCTCCTGGTGTTGATGTGCAAGAACAGTCTCAGCAACAATAACCCTGGTGCTGATGTGGAGGAACAGTCTTAGCAACAATAGTCCTGGTGTTGATGTGGATGCACAGTCTCAGGAACAATAGCCCTGGTGTTGATGTTGATGAACAATCTCAGCAACAATAACACTGGTGTTGATGCGGATGAACAGTCTCAGCAACAATAGGCCTGGAGTTGATCTGGATGAACAGTCTCAGCAAGAGTAGCTCTGGTGTTGATGTGGATGCACAGTCTCAGCAACAATAGACCTGGTGTTGATGTGAATGAAGATTCTCAGGAACAATGACACTGGTGTTGATGTGGATAAACATTCTCAGGAACTATAGACCTGGTGTTGATGTGGATGAACAGTCTCAGGTAAAACAGCCCTGGTGTTGATGTGGATGAACAGTCTCAGAAAGAATGCTCCTGGTGTTGATGTGGATAAACATTCTCAGGCACAATAACCCTGGTGTTGATGTGGATAAACATTCTCAGGAACAATAGACCTGGGTTTGATGTGGATGAACAGTCTCAGGATCAATAACCCTGGTGTTGATGTGGATAAACCTTCTCTGGAACAATAACCCTTCTTTTGATGTGGATGAACAGTCTCAGGAACAATCGCCCTGGAGTTGATGTGGATGAACAATCTCAGGAACAATAGTCCAGGTGTTGATGTGAATGAACATTCTCAGGAACAATAGCCCTGGTGTTGATGTGGATGAGCAATCTCAGGAACAATAACCATGGTGTTGATGTGGATAAACATTCTCAGGAACAAGAACCCTGGTAATGATTTGGATGAACAGTCTCAGGAACAATAGCCCTGGTGTTGATGTGGATAAACATTCTCAGGAAATATAGCACTGGTGTTGATGTGGATGAACAACCTCAGGAACCATAGCCCAGGTGTAGATGTGGATGAACAACCTCAGGAACAATAGCCCTGGTGTTGATGAGGATAAACATTCTCAGGAACAATAGCCAGTGTGTTGATGTGGACAAACATTCTCAGGAACAATAGCACTGGTGTTGATGTTGATGAACAGTGTCAGGAAAAATAGCCATGGTGTTGATGTGGATGAACAATCTCAGCAACAATAGCCCTGGTGTCGATGTTGATGAACATTCTCAGGAACAATAGCCCTGGTGTTGATGTGGATGAACAATCTCAGGAACAATAGCCCTCGTGTTGATGTTGATGAACAGTCTCAGGAACAATAGCCCTGGTGTTGATGTGGATGAACAATCTCAGCAACAAGAGCCCAGGTGTTGATGTTGATGTAAAGACTCAGGAACATTAGTCCTGGTGTTGATGAGGATATACATTCTCAGGAACAATAGCCCAGGTGTTGATGTTGATGTGCAGTCTCAGGGACAATAGCCCTGGTGTTGATGTGGGTGATCAATTTCTGGCAAAACAGCCCTGGTGTTGATGTGGATGAACAGTCTCAGAAAGAATGCTCCTGGTGTTGATGTGCATGAACAGTCTCAGCAACAATAACCCTGGTGTTGATGTGGATGAAGAGTCTTAGCAACAATAGTCCTGGTGTTGATGTGGATGCACAGTCTCAGGAAAAATAGCCCTGGTGTTGATGTGGATGAACAATCTCAGCAACAATAACACTGGTGTTGATGCGGATGAACAGTCTCAGCAACAATAGGCCTGGAGTTGATCTGGATGAACAGTCTCAGCAAGAGTAGAACTGGTGTTGATGTGGATATACAGTCTCAGCAACAATAGCCCTGGTGTTGATGTGAATGAAGATTCTCAGGAACAATGACACTGATGTTGATGTGGATAAACATTCTCAGGAAAAATAGACCTGGTGTTGATGTGGATGAACACTCTCAGGAAAAACAGCCCTGGTGTTGATGTGGATGAACAGTCTCAGAAAGAATGCTCCTGGTGTTGATGTGGATAAACATTCTCAGGAACAATAGACCTGGTGTTGATGTGGATGAACAGTCTCAGGATCAATAACCCTGGTGTTGATGTGGATACACATTCTCAGGAACAATAACCCTTGTTTTGATGTGGATGAACAGTCTCAGGAACAATCGCCCTGGTGATGATGTGGATGAACAATCTCAGGAACAATAACCATGGTAATGATTTGGATGAACAGTCTCAGGAACAATAGCCCTGGTGTTGATGTGGATAAACATTCTCAGGAAATATAGCACTGGTGTTGATGTGGATGAGCAATCTCAGGAACAATAACCATGGTGTTGATGTGGATAAACATTCTCAGGAACAAGAACCCTGGTAATGATTTGGATGAACAGTCTCAGGAACAATAGCCCTGGTGTTGATGTGGATAAACATTCTCAGGAAATATAGCACTGGTGTTGATGTGGATGAACAACCTCAGGAACCATAGCCCAGGTGTAGATGTGGATGAACAACCTCAGGAACAATAGCCCTGGTGTTGATGAGGATAAACATTCTCAGGAACAATAGCCAGTGTGTTGATGTGGATAAACATTCTCAGGAACAATAGCACTGGTGTTGATGTTGATGAACAGTGTCAGGAAAAATAGCCATGGTGTTGATGTGGATGAACAATCTCAGCAACAATAGCCCTGGTGTCGATGTTGATGAACATTCTCAGGAACAATAGCCCTGGTGTTGATGTGGATGAACAATCTCAGGAACAATAGCCCTCGTGTTGATGTTGATGAACAGTCTCAGGAACAATAGCCCTGGTGTTGATGTGGATGAACAATCTCAGCAACAAGAGCTCAGGTGTTGATGTTGATGTAAAGACTCAGGAACATTAGTCCTGGTGTTGATGAGGATATACATTCTCAGGAACAATAGCCCAGGTGTTGATGTTGATGTGCAGTCTCAGGGACAATAGCCCGGGTGTTGATGTGGGTGAACAATTTCTGGCAAAACAGCCCTGGTGTTGATGTGGATGAACAGTCTCAGAAAGAATGCTCCTGGTGTTGATGTGCATGAACAGTCTCAGCAACAATAAACCTGGTGCTGATGTGGATGAACAGTCTTAGCAACAATAGTCCTGGTGTTGATGTGGATGCACAGTCTCAGGAACAATAGCCCTGGTGTTGATGTGGATGAACAATCTCAGCAACAATAACACTGGTGTTGATGCGCATGAACAGTCTCAGCAACAATAGGCCTGAGTTGATCTGGATGAACAATCTCAGCAAGAGTAGCTCTGGTGTTGATGTGGATGCACAGTCTCAGCAACAATAGACCTGGTGTTGATGTGAATGAAGATTCTCAGGAACAATGACACTTGTGTTGATGTGGATAAACATTCTCAGGAACAATAGACCTGGTGTTGATGTGGATGAACAGTCTCAGGTCAAACAGCCCTGGTGTTGATGTGGATGAACAGTCTCAGAAAGAATGCTCCTGGTGTTGATGTGGATAAACATTCTCAGGCACAATAACCCTGGTGTTGATGTGGATAAACATTCTCAGGAACAATAGCCCTGGTGTTGATGTGGATGAACAGTCTCAGGATCAATAACCCTGGTGTTGATGTGGATAAACCTTCTCTGGAACAATAACCCTTCTTTTGATGTGGATGAACAGTCTCAGGAACAATCGCCCTGGTGTTGATGTGGATGAACAATCTCAGGAACAATAGTCCTGGTGTTGATGTGGATGAACATTCTCAGGAACAATAGCCCTGGTGTTGATGTGGATGAGCAATCTCAGGAACAATAACCATGGTGTTGATGTGGATAAACATTCTCAGGAACAAGAACCCTGGTAATGATTTGGATGAACAGTCTCAGGAACAATAGCCCTGGTGTTGATGTGGATAAACATTCTCAGGAAATATAGCACTGGTGTTGATGTGGATGAACAACCTCAGGAACCATAGCCCAGGTGTAGATGTGGATGAACAACCTCAGGAACAATAGCCCTGGTGTTGATGAGGATAAACATTCTCAGGAACAATAGCCAGTGTGTTGATGTGGACAAACATTCTCAGGAACAATAGCACTGGTGTTGATGTTGATGAACAGTGTCAGGAAAAATAGCCATGGTGTTGATGTGGATGAACAATCTCAGCAACAATAGCCCTGGTGTCGATGTTGATGAACATTCTCAGGAACAATAGCCCTGGTGTTGATGTGGATGAACAATCTCAGGAACAATAGCCCTCGTGTTGATGTTGATGAACAGTCTCAGGAACAATAGCCCTGGCGTTGATGTGGATGAACAATCTCAGCAACAAGAGCCCAGGTGTTGATGTTGATGTAAAGACTCAGGAACATTAGTCCTGGTGTTGATGAGGATATACATTCTCAGGAACAATAGCCCAGGTGTTGATGTTGATGTGCAGTCTCAGGGACAATAGCCCTGGTGTTGATGTGGGTGAACAATTTCTGGCAAAACAGCCCTGGTGTTGATGTGGATGAACAGTCTCAGAAAGAATGCTCCTGGTGTTGATGTGCATGAACAGTCTCAGCAACAATAACCCTGGTGTTGATGTGGATGAAGAGTCTTAGCAACAATAGTCCTGGTGTTGATGTGGATGCACAGTCTCAGGAACAATAGCCCTGGTGTTGATGTGGATGAACAATCTCAGCAACAATAACACTGGTGTTGATGCGGATGAACAGTCTTAGCAACAATAGTCCTGGTGTTGATGTGGATGCACAGTCTCAGGAAAAATAGCCCTGGTGTTGATGTGGATGAACAATCTCAGCAACAATAACACTGGTGTTGATGCGGATGAACAGTCTCAGCAACAATAGGCCTGGAGATGATCTGGATGAACAGTCTCAGCAAGAGTAGAACTGGTGTTGATGTGGATATACAGTCTCAGCAACAATAGCCCTGGTGTTGATGTGAATGAAGATTCTCAGGAACAATGACACTGATGTTGATGTGGATAAACATTCTCAGGAAAAATAGACCTGGTGTTGATGTGGATGAACAATCTCAGGAAAAACAGCCCTGGTGTTGATGTGGATGAACAGTCTCAGAAAGAATGCTCCTGGTGTTGATGTGGATAAACATTCTCAGGAACAATAGACCTGGTGTTGATGTGGATGAACAGTCTCAGGATCAATAACCCTGGTGTTGATGTGGATAAACATTCTCAGGAACAATAACCCTTGTTTTGATGTGGATGAACAGTCTCAGGAACAATCGCCCTGGTGTTGATGTGGATGAACAATCTCAGGAACAATAGTCCTGTGTTGATGTTAATGAACAGTCTCAGGAACAATAGCCCTGGTGCTGATGTGGATAAACATTCTCAGGAACAATAGCACTGGTGTTGATGTGGATGAACACTCTCAGGAACAATAGGACCGATGTTGATGTGGATGAACAATCTTAGGAACAATAGCCCTGGTGTTGATGAGGATAAACATTATCAGGAACAATAGCCCGTGTGTTGATGTGGGTACACATTCTCAGGAACAATAGCCCTGGTGTTGATGAGGATAAACATTCTCAGGAACAATAGCCCTGGTGTGGATGAGGATATACATTCTCAGGAAAAATAGCACAGGTGTTGATGTTGATGAACAGTCTCAGGAGCAATAGCCCAGGTGTTGATGTGGATGAACAATCTCAGGAACAACAGTACTGGTGTTGATGTGGATGAACAGTCTCAGAAACAATACTCCTGGCGTTGATGTGGATGAACAGTCTCAGGAACAATAGCCCTGGTTTTGATGATTATAAACATTCTCAGGAACAATAGCCCTGTTGTTGATGTGGATAAACATTCTCAGGAACAATAGCACTGGTGTTGATGTTCATGAACAGTGTCAGGAAAAATAGCCATGGTGTTGATGTGGATGAACAATCTCAGCTACAATAGCCCTGGTGTCGATGTTGATTAACATTCTCAGGAACAATAGCCCTGGTGTTGATGTGGATGAACAATCTCAGGAACAACAGCCCTCTTGTTGATGTTGATGAACAGTCTCAGGAACAATAGCCCTGGTGTTGATGTGGATGAACAATCTCAGCAACAAGAGCCCAGGTGTTGATGTTGATGTAAAGACTCGGGAACATTAGTCCTGGTGTTGATGAGGATATACATTCTCAGGAACAATAGCCCAGGTGTTGATGTTGATGTGCAGTCTCAGGGACAATATCCCTGGTGTTGATGTGGGTGAACAATTTCTGGCAAAACAGCCCTGGTGTTGATGTGGATGAACAGTCTCAGAAAGAATGCTCCTGGTGTTGATGTGCATGAACAGTCTCAGCAACAATAACCCTGGTGCTGATGTGGATGAACAGTCTTAGCAACAATAGCCCTGGTGTTGATGTGGATGAACAATCTCAGCAACAATAACACTGGTGTTGATGCGGATAAACAGTCTCAGCAACAATAGGCCTGGAGTTGATCTGGATGAACAGTCTCAGCAAGAGTAGCTCTGGTGTTGATGTGGATGCACAGTCTCAGCAACAATAGACCTGGTGTTGATGTGAATGAAGATTCTCAGGAACAATGACACTGGTGTTGATGTGGATAAACTTTCTCAGGAACAATAGACCTGGTGTTGATGTGGATGAACGGTGTCAGGTAAAACAGCCCTGGTGTTGATGTGGATGAACAGTCTCAGAAAGAATGCTCCTGGTGTTGATGTGGATAAACATTCTCAGGCACAATAACCCTGGTGTTGATGTGGATAAACATTCTCAGGAACAATAGACCTGGTGTTGATGTGGATGAACAGTCTCAGGATCAATAACCCTGGCTTGATGTGGATAAACCTTCTCTGGAACAATAACCCTTCTTTTGATGTGGATGAACAGTCTCAGGAACAATCGCCCTGGTGTTGATGTGGATGAACAATCTCAGGAACAATAGTCCTGTGTTGATGTGGATGAACAGTCTGAGGAACAATAGCCCTGGTGTTGATGTGCATAAACATTCTCAGGAACAATAGCACTGTTGTTGATGTGGATGAACAATCTCAGGAACATTAGAGCTGGTGTTGATGTGGATGAACAATCGCAGGAACAATAGCCCTGGTGTTGATGAGCATAAACATTATCAGGAACAATAGCCCGTGTGTTGATGTGGGTACACATTCTCAGGAACAATAGCCCTGGTGTTGATGAGGATAAACATTCTCAGGAACAATAGCCCTGGCGTGGATGAGGATATACATTCTCAGCAAAAATAGCCCAGGTGTCGATGTTGATGAACAGTCTCAGGAGCAATAGCCCTGGTGTTTTTGTGGATGAACAATCTCAGGAACAACAGTACTGGTGTTGATGTGGATGAACAGTCTCAGGAACAATAACCCTGCTTTTGATGATTATAAACATTCTCAGGAACAATAGCCCTGGTGTTGATGTGGATGAACAGTATCAGGAACAATAGCCCTGGTGTTGATGTGGATAAACATTCTCAGGAACAATAGCCCTGGTGTTGATGCGGATAAACATTCTCAGGAACAATAGCCCTGGCGTTGATGTGGATGAACAGTCTCAGGAACAAAAGCCCTGATGTTGATGTGGATGGACAATCTCTGGAACAATAGCCCTGGTGTTGATGTGGATGACGTGTCTCAGGAACAATAGCCCTGATGTTGATGTGGATGAACATTCTCAGGAACAATAGCCCTGGTGTTGATGTGGATGAGCAATGTCAGGAACAATAACCATGGTGTTGATGTGGATAAACATTCTCAGGAACAATAACCCTGGTGTTGATGTGGATGAAAAGGCTCAGGAACAATAGCCCTGGTGTTGATGTGGATGAACAGTCTCAGGAACAATAACCCTGCTTTTGATGATTATAAATATTCTCAGGAACAATAGCACTGGTGTTGATGTGGATGAACAATCTCAGGAACCATAGCCCAGGTGTTGATGTGGATAAACAACCTCAGGAACTATAGCCCAGGTGTTGATGAGGATAAACATTCTCAGGAACAATAGTCAGTGTGTTGATGTGGATAAACATTGTCAGGAACATTAGCCATGGTGCTGATGTTGATGAACAGTCTCAGGAACAATAGCACTGGTGTCGATGAGGATATACATTCTCAGGAACAATAGACCAGGTGTTGATGTGGATGAACTGTCTCTGAAACGATACTCTTGGTGTTGATGTGAATGAACATGCTCAAGAACAATAGCAGTGGTGTTGATGTGGATGAAAAATCTCAGGAACAATAGAACTGGTGTTGTTGTGGATGAACCATCTCAGGAACAATAGCCCTGGTGTTGATGAGGAAAAACATTCTTAGGAACAATAGCCCTGGTGTTGATGAGGAGAAACAGTCACAGGAACAATAGCCCTGGTGTTGATGTGGATGAACAGGATCAGGAACAATAGCCCTGATGTGGATGTGGATGAACATTCTCAGGAACAATAGCCCTGGTGTTGATGCGGATGAACTGTCTCAGGATCAATAGGCCTGGTGTGGATGTGGATGAACAATCTCAGGAACAATAACCCTGGTGTTGATGCGAATGAACAGTCTCAGGATCAATAGCCCTGCTGTTGATGTGGATGAACAATCTCAGGAACAATAGCCCTGGTGTTGATGTGGATGAACAATCTTAGGAACAATAGCCCTGGTGTTGATGAGGATGAACAATCTTAGGAACAATAGCCCTGGTGTTGATGTTGATGAACAGTCTCAGGAACAATAGCCCTGGTGTTGATGATGGTAAACATTCTCAGGAACAATAGCCCTGGTGTTGATGTGGATGAACAGTCTCAGGAACAGTAGCCCTGGTGTTGATGTGGATGAACAATCTCAGGAACAATAGCCCTGGTGTTGAAGTGGATGAAAAGTCTCTGGAACAATTGCCCTGGTGTTGATGTGGATGAACAGACTCAGGAACAATAACCCTGGTGTTGATGTGGAGAAACATTGTCAGGAACAATAGCCCTGGTGTTGATGAGGATGAACATTCTCAGGAACAATAGCCCAACTGTTGATGTGGATGAACATTTTCAGGAACAATAGCCCTGCTGTTGATGTGGAAGAACAATCTCAGGAACAAAAGCCCTGCTTTTGATGTGGATGAACAGCCTCAGGAACAATTCCCCTGGTGTTGATGTGGATGAACAATCTCAGGAACATTTGTCCTGGAGTTGATGAGGATAAACATTCTCAGGAACAATAGCCCTGGTATTGATGTGGATGAACAGTCTCAGGAACAAAAACCCTGGTGTTGATGTTGATGATCAGTCTCAGGAACAATAGCCCTGGTGTTGATGTGGATGAACAATCTCAGGAACAATCGCCCTGGTGTTGATGTGGATGAACAATCTCAGGAACAATCGCACTGGTGTTGATGTTGAATGACATTCTCAGGAACAATAGCCCTGGTGTTGATGTGGATGAACAATCTCAGGAACAATAGCCCTGGTGTTGATGTGGATGAACAATCTCAGGAACAATCGCCCTGGTGTTGATGTTGATGAACATTCTCAGGAACAATAGCCCTGGTGTTGATGTGGATGAACAATCTCAGGAACAATAGCCCTGGTGTTGATGTTGATGAACAGTCTCAGGAACAATAGTCCTGGTTTCGATGTCGATGAACATTCTCAGGAACAAGAGCCAAGGTGTTGATGTTGATGTACAGTCTCAGGAACATGAGTCCTTGTGTTGATGAGGATATACATTCTCAGGAACAATAGCCCTGGTGTTGATGTTGATGATCAGTCTCAGGAACAATAGCACTGGTCTTGATGTGGATGAACAATCTCAGGAAAAATAGCCCTGGTGTTGATGTTGATGAACATTCTCAGGAACAATAGCCCTGCTGTTGATGTGGATGAACAATCTCGGAACAATATCCCTGGTGTTGATGTGGACGAACAGACTCAGGAACAATAACCCTGGTGTTGATGTGGAGAAACATTGTCAGGAACAATAGCCCTGGTGTTGATGCGGATGAACATTCTCAGGAACAATAGCCCAACTGTTGATGTGGATGAACATTCTCAGGAACAATAGCCCTGCTGTTGATGTGGATGAACAATGTCAGGAACAATAGCCCTGGTGTTGATGTGGATGAACAATCTCAGGAACAATAGCACTGGTGTTTCTGTTGATGCACTATCTCAGGAACAATAGCCCTGCTTTTGATGTGGATGAACAGCCTCAGGAACAATTCCCCTGGTGTTTATGTGGATGAACAATCTCAGGAACATTTGTCCTGGAGTTGATGAGGATAAACATTCTCAGGAACAATAGCCCTGGTATTGATGTGGATGAACAGTCTCAGGAACAATAACCCTGGTGTTGATGTTGATGAACAGGCTCAAGAACAATAGCCCTGGTGTTGATGTGGATGAACAATCTCAGGAACAATCGCACTGGTGTTGATGTGGATGAGCAATGTCAGGAACAATAACCATGGTGTTGATGTGGATAAACATTCTCAGGAACAATAACCCTGGTGTTGATGTGGATGAACAATCTCAGGAATAATAGTCCTGGTGTTGATTTGGATGAACAGTCTCAGGAACAATAGCCCTGGTGTTGATGTGGATAAACATTCTCAGGAACAATAGCCCAGGTGTTGATGAGGATAAACATTCTCAGGAACAATAGTCAGTGTGTTGATGTGGATAAACAATCTCAGGAACATTAGCCATGGTGTCGATGAGGATATACATTCTCAGGAACAATAGACCAGGTGTTGATGTTGATGAACAGTCTCAGGAGCAATAACCCTTGTGTTGATGTGGATGAACAGTCTCAAAAACGATACTCCTGGTGTTGATGTGAATGAACATGCTCAAGAACAATAGCAGTGTTGTTGATGTGGATGAAAAATCTCAGGAACAATAGGACTGGTGTTGTTGCGGATGAACCATCTCAGGAACAATAGCCCAGGTGTTGATGAGGAAAAACATTCTTAGGAACAATAGCCCTGGTGTTGATGAGGAGAAACAGTCACAGGAACAATAGCCCTGGTGTTGATGTGGATGAACATTCTCAGGAACAATAGCTCCGGTGTTGATGTGGATGAACAAACTCAGGAACAATAGCCCTGGTGTTGATGTGGATGAACATTCTCAAGAACAATAGCCCTGGTGTTGATGTGGATGAACAATCTCAGGAACAATAGCCCTGGTGTTGATGTTGATGATCAGTCTCAGGAACAATAACCCTGGTGTTGATGTGGATGAACAATCTCAGGAACAAAAGCCCTGGTGTTGATGTGGATGAACAATCTCAGGAACAATAGACCTGGTGTTGATGTTGATGAACAGTCTCAGGAACAATAGCCATGATGTTGATGTGAACGGAAACTCTCAGGAACAATTGCCCTGGTGTTGATGTGGATGGACAGGATCAGGAACAATAGCCCTGATGTTGATGTGGATGAACATTCTCAGGAACAATAGCCCTGGTGTTGATGTGGATGAACAATCTCAGGAACAATAGCCCTGGTGTTGATGTTGATGATCAGTCTCAGGAACAATAACCCTGGTGTTGATGTGGATGAACAATTTCAGGAACAAAAGCCCTGGTGTTGATGTGGATGAAAAATCTCAGGAACAATAGCCCTGGTGTTGATGTGGATAAACATTCTCAGGAAATATAGCACTGGTGTTGATGTGGATGAACAATCTCAGGAACCATAGCCCAGGTGTTGATGTGGATGAACAACCTCAGGAACAATAGCCCAGGTGTTGATGAGGATAAACATTCTCAGGAACAATAGTCAGTGTGTTGATGTGGATAAACAATCTCAGGAACATTAGCCATGGTGTCGATGAGGATATACATTCTCAGGAACAATAGACCAGGTGTTGATGTTGATGATCAGTCTCAGGAGCAATAACCCTGGTGTTGATGTGGATGAACAGTCTCAAAAACGATACTCCTGGTGTTGATGTGAATGAACATGCTCAAGAACAATAGCAGTGTTGTTGATGTGGATGAAAAATCTCAGGAACAATAGGACTGGTGTTGTTGTGGATGAACCATCTCAGGAACAATAGCCCAGGTGTTGATGAGGAAAAACATTCTTAGGAACAATAGCCCTGGTGTTGATGAGGAGAAACAGTCACAGGAACAATAGCCCTGGTGTTGATGTGGATGAACATTCTCAGGAACAATAGCCCCGGTGTTGATGTGGATGAACAAACTCAGGAACAATAGCCCTGGTGTTGATGTGGATGAACATTCTCAAGAACAATAGCCCTGGTGTTGATGTGGATGAACAATCTCAGGAACAATAGCCCTGGTGTTGATGTTGATGATCAGTCTCAGGAACAATAACCCTGGTGTTGATGTGGATGAACAATCTCAGGAACAAAAGCCCTGGTGTTGATGTGGATGAACAATCTCAGGAACAATAGACCTGGTGTTGATGTTGATGAACAGTCTCAGGAACAATAGCCATGATGTTGATGTGGATGGAAACTCTCAGGAACAATTGCCCTGGTGTTGATGTGGATGGACAGGATCAGGAACAATAGCCCTGATGTTGATGTGGATGAACATTCTCAGGAACAATAGCCCTGGTGTTGATGTGGATGAACAATCTCAGGAACAATAGCCCTGGTGTTGATGTTGATGATCAGTCTCAGGAACAATAACCCTGGTGTTGATGTGGATGAACAATATCAGGAACAAAAGCCCTGGTGTTGATGTGGATGAACAATCTCAGGAACAATAGACCTGGTGTTGATGTTGATGAACAGTCTCAGGAACAATAGCCCTGGTGTTGATGTCGATGAACATTCTCAGGATCAAGAGCCAAGGTGTTGATGTTGATGTACAGTCTCAGGAACATTAGTCCTGGTGTTGATGAGGATATACATTCTCAGGAACAATAGCCCAGGTGTTGATGTTGCGGCACAGTCTTAGGAACAGTAGCCTTGGTGTTTATGTGGATGAAAAACCTCAGGAACAACAGCCCTGGTGTTGATGTGGATGAACAGACTCAGGAACAATAACCCTGGTGTTGATGTGGAGAAACAATGTCAGGAACAATAGCTCTGGTGTTGATGTGGATGACATTCTCAGGAACAATAGCACAACTGTTGATGTGGATGAACATTCTCAGGAACAATAGCCCTGCTGTTGATGTGGAAGAACAATCTCAGGAACAATAGCCCTGGTGTTGATGTGGATGAACAATCTCAAGAACAATAGCACTGGTGTTGCTGTTGATGCACTATCTCAGGAACAATAGCCCTGCTTTTGATGTGGATGAACAGCCTCAGGAACAATTCCCCTGGTGTTGATGTGGATGAACAATCTCAGGTACATTTGTCCTGGAGTTGATGAGGATAAACATTCTCAGGAACAATAGCCCTGGTATTGATGTGGATGAACAGTCTCAGGAACAATAACCCTGGTGTTGATGTTGATGATCAGTCTCAGGAACAATACCCCTGGTGTTGATGTGGATGAACAATCTCAGGAACAATCGCCCTTGTGTTGATGTTGATGAACATTCTCAGGAACAATAGCCCTGGTGTTGATGTGGATGAACAATCTCAGGAACAATAGCCCTGGTGTTGATGTTGATGAACAGTCTCAGGAACAATAGTCCTGGTTTCGATGTCGATGAACATTCTCAGGAACAAGAGCCAAGGTGTTGATGTTGATGTACAGTCTCAGGAACATGAGTCCTTGTGTTGATGAGGATATACATTCTCAGGAACAACAGCCCTGGTGTTGATGTGGATGAACAGTCTCAGGAAAAATAGCCCTGGTGTGGATGTGGATGAACAATCTCAGGAACAATAGCCCTGGTGTTGATGCGGATGAACAGTCTCAGGAACAATAGCCCTGGTCTTGATGTGGATGAACAATCTCAGGAAAAATAGCCCTGGTGTTGATGTTGATGAACATTCTCAGGAACAATAGCCCTGCTGTTGATGTGGATGAACAATCTCGGTAACAATATCCCTGGTGTTGATGTGGATGAACAGACTCAGGAACAATAACCCTGGTGTTGATGTGGAGAAACATTGTCAGGAACAATAGCCCTGGTGTTGATGCGGATGAACATTCTCAGGAACAATAGCCCAACTGTTGATGTGGATGAACATTCTCAGGAACAATAGCCCTGCTGTTGATGTGGATGAACAATGTCAGGAACAATAGCCCTGGTGTTGATGTGGATGAACAATCTCAGGAACAATAGCACTGGTGTTGCTGTTGATGCACTATCTCAGGAACAATAGCCCTGCTTTTGATGTGGATGAACAGCCTCAGGAACAATTCCCCTGGTGTTGATGTGGATGAACAATCTCAGGAACATTTGTCCTGGAGTTGATGAGGATAAACATTCTCAGGAACAATAGCCCTGGTGTTGATGTTGATGAACAGGCTCAGGAACAATAGCCCTGGTGTTGATGTGGATGAACAATCTCAGGAACAATAGCTCTGGTGTTGATGTGGATGAACAATCTCAGGAACAATAGCCCTGGTGTTGATGTTGATGAACAGTCTCAGGAACAATAGTCCTGATGTCGATGTCGATGAACATTCTCAGGAACAAGAGCCAAGGTGTTGATGTTGATGTACAGTCTCAGGAACATGAGTCCTGGTGTTGATGAGGATATACATTCTCAGGAACAATAGCCCTGGTGTTGATGTTGATGAACAATCTCAGGAAAAATAGCCCTTGTGTTGATGTTGATGAACATTCTCAGGTACAATAGCCCTGCTGTTGATGTGGATGAACAATCTCAGGAACATTAGCCCTGGTGTTGATGTTGATGAACAGTCTCAGGAACAATAGCTCTGGTGTTGATGTGGATGAACAATCTCAGGAACAATAGCCCTGGTGTTGATGTTGATGAACAGTCTCAGGAACAATAGTCCTGATGTCGATGTCGATGAACATTCTCAGGAACAAGAGCCAAGGTGTTGATGTTGATGTACAGTCTCAGGAACATGAGTCCTGGTGTTGATGAGGATATACATTCTCAGGAACAGTAGCCCTGGTGTTGATGTTGATGAACAATCTCAGGAAAAATAGCCCTTGTGTTGATGTTGATGAACATTCTCAGGTACAATAGCCCTGCTGTTGATGTGGATGAACAATCTCAGGAACATTAGCCCTGGTGTTGATGTTGATGAACAGTCTCAGGAACAATATCCCTGGAGTTGATGTCGATGAACATTCTCAGGACCAAGAGCCAAGGTGTTGATGTTGATGTACAGTCTCAGGAACATTAGTCCTGGTGTTGATGAGGATATACATTCTCAGGAACAATAGCCCAGGTGTTGATGTTGAGGAACAGTCTTAGGAACAGTAGCCCTGGTGTTGATGTGGATGAAAAACCTCAGGAACAACAGCCCTGGTGTTGATGTGGATGAACAGTCTCAGGAAAAATAGCCCTGGTGTGGATGTGGATGAACAATCTCAGGAACAATAGCCCTGGTGTTGATGCGGATGAACAGTCTCAGGAACAATAGCCCTGGTGTTGATGTGGATGAACAATGTCAGGAACAATAGCCCTGGTGTTGAAGTGGATGAGCAGTCTCAGGAACAATAGCCCTGGTGTTGATGTGGATGAAGAATCTCAGGAACAATAGCCCTGGTGTTGATGAGGATGAACAATCTCAGGAACAATAGCCCTGGTTTTGATGTGGATGAGCAATCTCAGGAACAATAGCCCTGTTGTTGATGTGGATGAACAATCACAGGAACAATTACCCTGGTGTTGATGTGGATGAACAGTCTCAGTAACAATAGCCCTGGTCTTGATGATGGTAAACATTCACAGGAACAAAAGCCCTGGTGTTGATGTGGATGAACAGTCTCAGGAACAATAGCCCTGGCGTTGATGTGGATGAACAATCTCAGGAACAATAGCCCCTGTGTTGATGTGGATGTACAGTCTCAGGAACAATAGCCCTGGTGTTGAAGTGGATGAACAGTCTCTGGAACAATTGCCCTGGTGTTGATGTGGATGAACAGATTCAGGAACAATAACCCTGGTGTTGACGTGGAGAAACATTGTCAGGAACAATTGCCCTGGTGTTGATGCGGATGAACAATCTCAGGAACAATAGCCCAACTGTTGATGTGGATGAACATTCTCAGGATCAATAGGCCTGCTGTTGATGTGGATGAACAATCTCAGGAACAATAGCCCTGGTGTTGATGTGGATGAACAATCTCAGGAACAAAAGCACTGGTGTTGCTGTTCATGCACTATCTCAGGAACAATTGCCCTGGTTTTGATGTGGATGAACAGCCTCAGGAACAATTCCCCTGGTGTTGATGTGGATGAACAATCTCAGGAACATTAGTCCTGGTGTTGATGAGGATAAACATTCTCAGGAACAATAGCCCTGGTATTGATGTTGATGAACAGTCTCAGGAACAATAACCCTGGTGTTGATGTTGATGATCAGTCTCAGGAACAATAGCCCTGGTGTTGATGTGGATGAACAATCTCAGGAACAATCGCCCTGGTGTTGATGTTGATGAACCTTCTCAGGAACAATAGCACTGGTGTTGATGTGGATGAACAATCTCAGGAACAACAGCCCTGGTGTTGATGTTGATGAACTATCTCAGGAACAATAGTCCTGGTGTCGATGTCGATGAACATTCTCAGGAACAAGAGCCAAGGTGTTGATGTTGATGTACAGTCTCAGGAACATGAGTCCTGGCGTTGATGAGGATATACATTCTCAGGAACAATAGCCCAGGTGTTGATGTTGAGGAACATTCTCAGGAACAATAGCCTTGGTGTTGATGTGGATGAACAATCTCATGAACAACAGCCCTGGTGATGATGTGGTTGAACAGTCTCAGGAACAATAGCCCGGGTGTTGATGTGGATGAACAATCTCAGGAACAATAGCCCTGGTGTTGATGAGGATGAACAATCTCAGGAACAATAGCCCTGGAGTTGATGTGGATGAACAATCTCAGGAACAACAGCCCTGGTGATGATGTGGATGAACAGTCTCAGGAACAATAGCCCTGGTGTTGATGATGGTAAACATTCTCAGGAACAATAGCCCTGGTGTTGATGTGGATGAACAGTCTCAGGAACAATAGCCCTGGTGTTGATGTGGATGAACAATCTCAGGAACAATAGCCCTGGTGTTGATGTGGATGAACAGTCTCTGGAACAATAGCCCTGGTGTTGATGAGGATAAACATTCTCTGGAACAATACCCCTGGTGTTGAAGTGGATGAACAGTCTCAGTAACAATTGCCCCGGTGTTGATGTGGATGAACTGACTCAGGAACAATAACCCTGCTGCTGATGTGGATGAACTTTCTCAGTAACAATAACCCTGGTGTTGATGATGGTAAACATTCCCAGGAACAATAGCCCTGGTGTTGATGTGGATGAACAGTCTCAGGAACAATAGCCCTGGTGTTGATCTGGATGAACAATCTCAGGAACAATAGCCCCTGTGTTGATGTGGATGAACAGTCTCAGGAAAAATCGCCCTGGTGTTGAAGTGGATGAACAGTCTCTGGAACAATTGCCCTGGTGTTGATGTGGATGAACAATCTCAGGAACAATAGCCCAACTGTTGATGTGGATGAACATTCTCAGGAACGATAGCCCTGCTGTTGACGTGGATGAACAATCTCAGGAACAATAGCCCTGGTGTTGATGTGGGTGAACAATCTCAGGAACAATAGCACTGGTGTTGCTGTTGATGCACTATCTCAGGAACAATAGCCCTGGTTTAGATGTGGATGAACAGCCTCAGGAACAATTCCCCTGGTGTTGATGTGGATGAACAATCTCAGGAACATTAGTCCTGGTTTTGATGAGGATAAACATTCTCAGGAACAATTGCCCTGGTATTGATGTTGATGAACAGTCTCAGGAACAATAACCCTGGTGTTGATGTTGATGATCAGTCTCAGGACAATAGCCCTGGTGTTGATGTGGATGAACAATCTCAGGAACAATCGCCCTGGTGTTGATGTTGATGAACATTCTCAGGAACAATAGCCATGATGTTGATGTGGATGAACAATCTCAGGAACAATAGCCCTGGTGTTGATGTTGATGAACAGTCTCAGGAACAATAGTCCTGGTGTCGATGTCGATGAACATTCTCAGGAACAAGAGCCAAGGTGTTGATGTTGATGTACAGTCTCAGGAACATGAGTCCTGGTGTTGATGAGGATATACATTATCAGGAACAATAGCCCAGGTGTTGATGTTGAGGAACAGTCTCAGGAACAATAGCCCTGGTGTTGATGTGGATGAACAATCTCAGGAACAACAGCCCTGGTGATGATGTGGATGAACAGTCTCAGGAACAATAGCCCGGGTGTTGATGTGGATAAACTGTCTCAGGAACAATAGCCCTGGTGTTGATGTGGATGAACAATCTCAGGAACAAAAGCCCTGGTGTTGATGTGGATGAACATTCTCAGGAACAATAGCCCTGGTGTTGATGTGGATGAACAATCTCAGGAACAACAGCCCTGGTGTTGATGAGGATGAACAATCTCAGGAACAATAGCCCTGGTGTTGATGTGGATGAACAATCACAGGAACAATTACCCTGGTTTTGATGTGGATGAACAATCTCAGGAACAATAGCCCTGGAGTTGATGTGGATGAACAATCTCAGGAACAATAGTCCTGGTGTTGATTTCATGAACATTCTCAGGAACAATAGCCCTGGTGTTGATGTGGATGAACAGTCTCAGGAACAATAGCCCTGGTGTTGATGTGGATGAACAATCTCAGGAACAATAGCGCTGGTGTTGATGTGGATGAACAGTCTCAGGAACAATTGCCCTGGTGCTGAAGTGGATGAACTGACTCAGGAACAATAACCCTGCTGTTGATGTGGATGAACATTCTCAGGAACAATAGCCATGATGTTGATGTGGATGAACAGTCTCAGGAACAAGAGCCCTGGTGTTGATGTGGATGAACAATCTCAGGAACATTAGTCCTGGTGTTGATGAGGATAAACATTCTCAGGAAAAACAGCCCCAGTACTGATGTCGATGAACAGTCTCAGGAACATTAGCCCTGGTGTTGATGTGGATGAACAATCTCAGGAACAATAGCCCTGGTGTTGATGTGGATGAACAATCTCAGGAACAATAGCCCTGTTGTTGATGTGGATGAACAATCTCAGGAACAATAGCCCTGGTGTTGATGTGGATGAACAATCTCAGGAACAATAGCCCTGGTGTTGAGGTTGATGAACATTCTCAGGAACAATAGCCCTGGTGTTGATTTGGATAAACATTCTCAGGAGCAATAGCTCTGGTGTTGATGTGGATGAACAAAGAACAACAAAGAACACAGATAATTACAGCACAGGAGCAGGCCCTTCGGCCCTCCAAGCCTGCGCCGATCCAGATGCTCTCTCTAAACATGTCTCCTATTTTCTAAGCTTCTGTATCTCTTTTCTTCCTGCCCATTCATGTATCTGTCTAGATACATCTTAAAAGACTCCATCGTGCCCTCATCTACCACCTCCGCTGGCAATGCGTTCCAGGTGCCCACCACCCTCTGCGTAAAGAACTTTCCACGCATATCACCCCTAAACTTTTCCCCTTTCACTTTGAACTCGTGTCCTCTAGTAATTGAAACCCCCACTCTGGGAAAAAGCTTCTTGCTATCCACCCTGTCTATACCTCTCATGATTTTGTACACCTCAATCAGGTCCCCCCTCAACCTCCGTCTTTCTAATGAAAATAATCCTAATCTACTCAACCTCTCTTCATAGCTAGCGCCCTCCATACCAGGCAACATCCTGGTGAACCTCCTCTGCACCCTTTTCAAAGCATCCACATCCTTTTGATAATGTGGCGACCAGAACTGTACGCAGTATTCCAAATGTGGCCGAACCAAAGTCCTATACAACTGTAACATGACCTGCCAACTCTTGTACTCAATGCCCCGTCCGATGAAGGAAAGCATGCCGTATGCCTTCTTGACCACTCTATTTACCTGCGTTGCCACCTTCAGGGAACAGTGGACCTGAACACCCAAATCTCTCTGGACATCAATTTTCCCCAGGACTTTTCCATTTACTGTATAGTTCACTCTTGAATTGGATCTTCCAAAATGCATCACCTCGCATTTGCCCTGATTGAACTCCATCTGCCATTTCTCTGCCCAACTCTCCAATCTATCTATATTCTGCTGTATTCTCCAACAGTCCCCTTCACTATCTGCTACTCCACCAATCTTAGTGTCGTCTGCAAATTTGCTAATCAGTCCACCTATACTTTCCTCCAAATCATTAATGTATATCACAAACATCAGTGGTCCCAGCACGGATCCCTGTGGAACACCACTGGTCACACGTCTCCATTTTGAGAAACTCCCTTCTACTGCTACTCTCTGTCTCCTGTTGCCCAGCCAGTTCTTTATCCATCTAGCTAGTACACCTTGGACCCCAAGCGCCTTCACTTTCTCCATCAGCCTGCCATGGGGAACCTTATCAAACGCCTTACTGAAGTCCATGTATATGACATCGACAGCCCTTCCGTCATCAATCAACTTTGTCACTTCCTCAAAGAATTCTATTAAGTTGGTTAGACATGACCTTCCCTGCACAAAACCATGTTGCCTATCACTGATGAGCCCATTTTCTTCCAAATGGGAATAGATCATATCCCTCAGTATCTTCTCCAGCAGCTTCCCTACCACTGACGTCAGACTCACCGGTCAATAATTTCCTGGATTATCCCTGCTACCCTTCTTAAACAAGGGGACAACATTAGCAATTCTCCAGTCCTCCGGGACCTCACCCGTGTTTAAGGATGCTGCAAAGATATCTGTTAAGGCCCCAGCTATTTCCTCTCTCGCTTCCCTCAGTAACCTGGGATAGATCCCATCCGGACCTGGGGACTTGTCCACCTTAATGCCCTTTAGAATACCCAACACTTCCTCCCTCCTTATGCCGACTTGACCTAGAGTAATCAAACATCTGTTCCTAACCTCAACATCCGACATCTGTTCCTAACCTCAACATCCTCAACATTCTCAGGAAAAACAGCCCCAGTACTGATGTGGATGAACAGTCTCAGGAACATTAGCCCTGGTGTTGATGAGGATGAACAATCTCAGGAACAATAGCCCGGGTGTTGATGTGGATGAACAATCTCAGGAACAACAGCCCTGGTGTTGATGTGGATGAACATTCTCAGGAACAATAGCCCTGGTGTTGATGTGGAGGAACAATCTCAGGAACAATAGCCCTGGTGTTGATGAGGATGAACAATCTCAGGAACAATAGCCCTGGTGTTGATGTGGAGGAACAATCTCAGGAACAATAGCCCTGGTGTTGATGAGGATGAACAATCTCAGGAACAATAGCCCTGGTGATGATGTGGATGAACAATCACATGAACAATTACCCTGGTGTTGATGTGGATGAACAATCTCAGGAACAATAGCCCTGGTGTTCATTTCATGAACATTCTCAGGAACAATAGCCCTGGTGTTGATGTGGATGAACAGTCTCAGGAACAATAGCCCTGGTGTTGATGTGGATGAACAATCTCAGGAACAATAGCGCTGGTGTTGATGTGCATGAACAGTCTCAGGAACAATAGCCCTGGTGTTGATGTGGATGAACAGTCTCAGTAACAATTGCCCTGGTGTTGATGTGGATGAACTGACTCAGGAACAATAACCCTGCTGTTGATGTGGATGAAAATTCTCAGGAACAATAGCCATGATGTTGATGTGGATGAACAGTCTCAGGAACACGTGCCCTGGTGTTGATGTGGATGAACAATCTCAGGAACATTAGTCCTGGTGTTGATGAGGATAAACATTCTCAGGAACAATAGCCCTGGTGTTGATGTGGATGAACAATCTCAGGAACAATAGCCCTGTTGTTGATGTGGATGAACAATCTCAGGAACAATAGCCCTGGTGTTGATGTGGATGAACAATCTCAGGAACAATAGCCCTGGTGTTGATGTGGATGAACAATCTCAGGAACAATAGCCCTGGTGTTGATGTTGATGAACATTCTCAGGAACAATAGCCCTGGTGTTGATTTGGATAAACATTCTCAGGAGCAATAGCTCTGGTGTTGATGTGGATGAACAATCTCAGGAACAATAGCCCTGGTGTTGATGTTGATGTACAGTCTCAGGAACATGAGTCCTGGTGTTGATGAGGATATACATTCTCAGGAACAATAGCCCAGGTGTTGATGTTGAGGAACAGTCTCAGGAACAATAGCCCTGGTGTTGATGTGGATGAACATTCTCAGGAACAACAGCCCTGGTGATGATGTGGATGAACAGTCTCAGGAACAATAGCCCGGGTGTTGATGTGGATAAACAGTCTCAGGAACAATAGCCCTGGTGTTCATGTGGATGAACAATCTCAGGAACAAAAGCCCTGGTGTTGATGTGGATGAACATTCTCAGGAACAATAGCCCTGGTGTTGATGTGGATGAACAATCTCAGGAACATTAGTCCTGGTGTTGATGAGGATAAACATTCTCAGGAAAAACAGCCCCAGTACTGATGTGGATGAACAGTCTCAGGAACATTAGCCCTGGTGTTGATGTGGATGAACAATCTCAGGAACAATAGCCCTGGTGTTGATGTGGATGAACAATCTCAGGAACAATAGCCCTGTTGTTGATGTGGATGAACAATCTCAGGAACAATAGCCCTGGTGTTGATGTGGATGAACAATCTCAGGAACAATAGCCCTGGTGTTGATGTTGATGAACATTCTCAGGAACAATAGCCCTGGTGTTGATTTGGATAAACATTCTCAGGAGCAATAGCTCTGGTGTTGATGTGGATGAACAATCTCAGGAACAATAGCCCTGGTGTTGATGTTGATGTACAGTCTCAGGAACATGAGTCCTGGTGTTGATGAGGATATACATTCTCAGGAACAATAGCCCAGGTGTTGATGTTGAGGAACAGTCTCAGGGACAATAGCCCTGGTGTTGATGTGGATGAACAGTCTCAGGAACAATAGCCCTGGTGTTGATGTGGATGAACAATCTCAGGAACAAAAGCCCTGGTGTTGATGTGGATGAACATTCTCAGGAACAATAGCCCTGGTGTTGATGTTGATGAACATTCTCAGGAACAATAGCCCTGGTGTTGATTTGGATAAACATTCTCAGGAGCAATAGCTCTGGTGTTGATGTGGATGAACAATCTCAGGAACAATAGCCCTGTTGTTGATGTGGATGAACAATCTCAGGAACAATAGCCCTGGTGTTGATGTGGATGAACAATCTCAGGAACAATAGCCCTGGTGTTGAGGTTGATGAACATTCTCAGGAACAATAGCCCTGGTGTTGATTTGGATAAACATTCTCAGGAACAATAGCCCTGGTGTTGATGTTGATGAACATTCTCAGGAACAATAGCGCTGGTGTTGATTTGGATAAACATTCTCAGGAGCAATAGCTCTGGTGTTGATGTGGATGAACAATCTCAGGAACAATAGCCCTGTTGTTGATGTGGATGAACATTCTCAGGAACAATAGCCCTGGTGTTGATTTGGATAAACATTCTCAGGAGCAATAGCTCTGGTGTTGATGTGGATGAACAATCTCAGGAACAATAGCCCTGTTGTTGATGTGGATGAACAATCTCAGGAACAATAGCCCTGGTGTTGATGTGGATGAACAATCACAGGAACAATTACCCTGGTTTTGATGTGGATGAACAATCTCAGGAACAATAGCGCTGGTGTTGAACTGGATGAACAGTCTCAGTAACAATTGCCCTGGTGTTGATGTGGATGAACTGACTCAGGAACAATAACCCTGCTGTTGATGTGGATGAACATTCTCAGGAACAATAGCCATGATGTTGATGTGGATGAACAGTCTCAGGAACAAGTGCCCTGGTGTTGATGTGGATGAACAATCTCAGGAAAATTAGTCCTGGTGTTGATGAGGATAAACATTCTCAGGAAAAACAGCCCCAGTACTGATGTGGATGAACAGTCTCAGGAACATTAGCCCTGGTGTTGATGTGGAAGAACAATCTCAGGAACAATAGCCCTGGTGTTGATGTGGATGAACAATCTCAGGAACAATAGCCCTGTTGTTGATGTGGATGAACAATATCTGGAACAATAGCCCTGGTGTTGATGTGGATGAACAATCTCAGGAACAGTAGCCCTGGTGTTGATGTTGATGAACATTCTCAGGAACAATAGCCCTGGTGTTGATTTGGATAAACATTCTCAGGAGCAATAGCTCTGGTGTTGATGTGGATGAACAACCTCAGGAACAATAGCCCTGGTGTTGATGTTGATGTACAGTCTCAGGAACATGAGTCCTGGTGTTGATGAGGATATACATTCTCAGGAACAACAGCCCAGGTGTTGATGTTGAGGAACAGTCTCAGGAACAATAGCCCTGGTGTTGATGTGGATGAACAAACTCAGGAACAACAGCCCTGGTGATGATGTGGATGAACAGTCTCAGGAACAATAGCCCGGGTGTTGATGTGGATAAACAGTCTCAGGAACAACAGCCCTGGTGTTCATGTGGATGAACAATCTCAGGAACAAAAGCCCTGGTGTTGATGTGGATGAACATTCTCAGGACCAATAGCCCTGGTGTTGATGTGGATGAATAATCTCAGGAACATTAGTCCTGGTGTTGATGAGGATAAACATTCTCAGCAAAAACAGCCCCAGTACTGATGTGGATGAACAGTCTCAGGAACATTAGCCCTGGTGTTGATGTGGATGAACAATCTCAGGAACAATAGCCCTGGTGTTGATGTGGATGAACAATCTCAGGAACAATAGCCCTGTTGTTGATGTGGATGAACAATCTCTGGAACAATAGCCCTGGTGTTGATGTGGATGAACAATCTCAGGAACAATAGCCCTGGTGTTGATGTTGATGAACATTCTCAGGCACAATAGCCCTGGTGTTGATTTGGATAAACATTCTCAGGAGCAATAGCTCTGGTGTTGATGTGGATGAACAATCTCAGGAACAATAGCCCTGGTGTTGATGTTGATGTACAGTCTCAGGAACATGAGTCCTGGTGTTGATGAGGATATACATTCTCAGGAACAATAGCCCAGGTGTTGATGTTGAGGAACAGTCTCAGGAACAATAGCCCTGGTGTTGATGTGGATGAACAGTCTCAGGAACAATAGCCCTGGTGTTGATGTGGATGAACAATCTCAGGAACAAAAGCCCTGGTGTTGATGTGGATGAACATTCTAGGAATAATAGCAATGGTGTTGATGTGGATGAACAATCACAGGAACAATTACCCTGGTTTTGATGTGGATGAACAATCTCAGGAACAATAGCGCTGGTGTTGAACTGGATGAACAGTCTCAGTAACAATTGCCCTGGTGTTGATGTGGATGTACTGACTCAGGAACAATAACCCTGCTGTTGATGTGGATGAACATTCTCAGGAACAATAGCCATGATGTTGATGTGGATGAACAGTCTCAGGAACAAGTGCCCTGGTGTTGATGTGGATGAACAATCTCAGGAACATTAGTCCTGGTGTTGATGAGGATAAACATTCTGAGGAAAAACATCCCCAGTACTGATGTGGATGAATTGTCTCAGGAACATTAGCCCTGGTTTTGATGTGGATGAACAATCTCAGGAACAATAGCCCTGGTGTTGATGTGGATGAACAATCTCAGGAACAATAGCCCTGTTGTTGATGTGGATGAACAATCTCAGGAACAATAGCCCTGGTGTTGATGTGGATGAACAATCTCAGGAACAATAGCCCTGGTGTTGATGTTGATGAACACTCTCAGGAACAATAGCCCTGGTGTTGATTTGGATAAACATTCTCAGGAGCAATAGCTCTGGTGTTGATGTGGATGAACAATCTCAGGAACAATAGCCCTGGTGTTGATTTCATGAACATTCTCAGGAACAATAACCCTGCTGTTGATGTGGATGAACAATCTCAGGAACAATAGCCCTGGTGTTGATGTGCATGAACAGTCTCAGGAACAATAGCCCAGGTGTTGAACTGGATGAACAGTCTCAGTAACAATTGCCCTGGTGTTGATGTGGATGAACTGACTCAGGAACAATAACCCTGCTGTTGATGTGGATGAACATTCTCAGGAACAATAGCCATGATGTTGATGTGGATGAACAGTCTCAGGAACAAATGCCCTGGTGTTGATGTGGATGAACAATCTCAGGAACATTAGTCCTGGTGTTGATGAGGATAAACATTCTCAGGAAAAACAGCCCTAGTACTGATGTGGATGAACAGTCTCAGGAACATTAGCCCTGGTGTTGATGTTGATGAACAATCTCAGGAACAATAGCCCTGATGTTGATGTGGATGAACAATCTCAGGAACAATAGCCCTGTTGTTGATGTGGATGAACATTCTCAGGAGCAATAGCCCTGGTGTTGATTTGGATAAACAATCTCAGGAACAATAGCCCTGGTGTTGATTTCATGAACATTCTCAGGAACAATAACCCTGCTGTTGATGTGGATGAACATTCTCAGGAACAATAGCCCTGGTGTTGATGTTGATGAACATTCTCAGGAACAAGAGCCAAGGTGTTGATGTTGATGTACAGTCTCAGGAACTATAGTCCTGGTGTTGATGACGATATACATTCTCAGGAACAATAGCCCAGGTGTTGATGTTGAGGAACAGTCTTAGGAACAATAGCCCTGGTGTTGATGTGGATGAACATTCTCAGGAACAATAGCCCTGCTGTTGACGTCGATGAACAATCTCAGGAACAATAGCCCTGGTGTTGATGTGGATGAACAATCTCAGGAACAATAGCACTGGTGTTGCTGTTGATGCACTATCTCAGGAACAATAGCCCTGGTTTTGATGTGGATGAACAGTCTCAGGAACAATAGCCCTGGTGTTGATGCGGATGAACATTCTCAGGAACAATAGCCCAACTGTTGATGTGGATGAACATTCTCAGGAACAATAGCCCTGCTGTTGATGTTGATGAACAATGTCAGGAACAATAGCTCTGGTGTTGATGTGGATGAACAATCTCAGGAACAATAGCACTGGTGTTTCTGTTGATGCACTATCTCAGGAACAATAGCCCTGCTTTTGATGTGGATGAACAGCCTCAGGAACAATTCCCCTGGTGTTGATGTGGATGAACAATCTCAGGAACATTTGTCCTGGAGTTGATGAAGATAAACATTCTCAGGAACAATAGCCCTGGTGTTGATGTTGATGATCAGTCTCAGGAACAATAACCCTGGTGTTGATGTGGATGTACAATCTCAGGAACAAAAGCCCTGGTGTTGATGTGGATGAACAATCTCAGGAACAATAGACCTGGTGTTGATGTGGATGAACAGTCTCAGGAACAATAGCCCTGGTGTTGATGTCGGTGAACATTCTCAGGATCAAGAGCCCTGGTGTTGATGTTGATGTACAGTCTCTGGAACATTAGTCCTGGTGTTGATGAGGATATACATTCTCAGGAACAATAGCCCAGGTGTTGATGTTGCGGAACAGTCTTAGGAACAGTAGCCCTGGTGTTTATGTGGATGAAAAACCTCAGGAACAACAGCCCTGGTGTTGATGTGGTTGAGCAGTCTCAGGAAAATAGGCCTGGTGTGGATGTGGATGTGGATGAACAATCTCAGGAACAATAGCCCTGGTGTTGATGCGGATGTACAGTCTCAGGATCAATAGCCCTGCTGTTGATGTGGATGAACAATCTCAGGAACAATAGCCCTGGTGTTGATGTGGATGAACATTCTCAGGAACAATAGCCATGGTGTTGATGTGGATGAACAATCTCAGGAACAATAGCCCTGGTGTTGATGAGGATGAACAATCTTAGGAACAATAGCCCTGGTTTTGATGTGGATGAGCAATCTCAGGAACAAATGCCCTGTTGTTGATGTGGATGAACAATCACAGAAACAATTACCCTGGTGTTGATGTGGATGAACAGTTTGAGGAACAATAGCCCTGGTGTTGATGTGGATGAACAGTCTCAGGAACAGTAGCCCTGGTGTTGATGTGGATGAACAATCTCAGGAACAATAGCCCCTGTGTTGATGTGGATGAACAGTCTCAGGAACAATAGCCCTGGTGTTGAAGTGGATGAAAAGTCTCTGGAACAATTGCCCTGGTGTTGATGTGGATGAACAGACTCAGGAACAATAGCCCTGGTGTTGATGCGGATGAACTTTCTCAGGAACAATAGCCCAACTGTTGATGTGGATGAACATTCTCAGGAACAATAGCCCTGCTGTTGATGTGGAAGAACAATCCCAGGAACAATAGCCCTGGTGTTCATGTGGATGAACAATCTCAAGAACAATAGCACTGGTGTTGCTGTTGATGCACTATCTCAGGAACAATAGCCCTGGTGTTGATGTGGATGAACAATCTCAGGAACAATAGCCCTGGTGTTGATGTGGATGAACAATCTCAGGAACAATAGCCCTGGTGTTGATGTGGATGAACAATCTCAGGAACAATAGCCCTGGTGTCGATGTCGATGAACATTCTCAGGAACAAGAGCCAAGGTGTTGATGTTGATGTACAGTCTCAGGAACATGAGTCCTGGTGTTGATGAGGATATACATTCTCAGGAACAATAGCCCTGGTGTTGATGAGGATGAACAATCTCAGGAACAATAGCCCTGGTTTTGATGTGGATGAGCAATCTCAGGAACAAATGCCCTGTTGTTGATCTGGATGAACAATCACAGGAACAATTACCATGGTGTTGATGTGGATGAACAGCTTGAGGAACAATAGCCCTGGTGTTGATGATGGTAAACATTCTCAGGAACAATAGCACTGGTGTTGATGTGGATGAACAGTCTCAGGAACAGTAGTCCTGGTGTTGATGTGGATGAACAATCTTAGGAACAATAGCCACTGTGTTGATGTGGATGAACAGTCTCAGGAACAATAGCCCTGGTGTTGAAGTGGATGAAAAGTCTCTGGAACAATTGCCCTGGTGTTGATGTGGATGAACAGACTCAGGAACAATAGCCCTGGTGTTGATGCGGATGAACATTCTCAGGAACAATAGCCCTGCTGTTGATGTGGAAGAACAATCTCAGGAGAAATTGCCCTGGTGTTGATGTGGATGAACAATCTCAAGAACAATAGCACTGGTGTTGCTGTTGATGCACTATCTCAGGAACAATAGCCCTGCTTTTGATGTGGATGAACAGCCTCAGGAACAATTCCCCTGGTGTTGATGTGGGGAACAATCTCAGGAACATTTGTCCTGGAGTTGATGAGGATAAACATTCTCAGGAACAATAGCCCTGCTGTTGATGTGGATGAACAATCTCGGAACAATAGCCCTGGTGTTGATGTGGATGAACAGACTCAGGAACAATAACTCTGGTGTTGATGTGGAGAAACATTGTCAGGAACAATAGCCCTGGTGTTGATGCGGATGAACATTCTCAGGAACAATAGCCCAACTGTTGATGTGGATGAACATTCTCAGGAACAATAGCCCTGCTGTTGATGTTGATGAACAATGTCAGGAACAATAGCCCTGTTGTTGATGTGGATGAACAATCTCAGGAACAATAGCACTGGTGTTGCTGTTGATGCACTATCTCAGGAACAATAGCCCTGCTTTTGAAGTGGATGAACAGCCTCAGGAACAATTCCCCTGGTGTTGATGTGGATGAACAATCTCAGGAACATTTGTCCTGGAGTTGATGAGGATAAACATTCTCAGGAACAATAGCCCTGGTATTGATGTGGATGAACAGTCTCAGGAACAATAACCCTGGTGTTGATGTTGATGAACAGGCTCAGGAACAATAGCCCTGGTGTTGATGTGGATGAACAATCTCAGGAACAATCGCCCTGGTGTTGATGTTGATGAACATTCTCAGGAACAATAACCCTGCTGTTGATGTGGATGAACAATCTCAGGAACAATAGCCCTGGTGTTGATGTTGATGAACAGTCTCAGGAACAATAGTCCTGATGTCGATGTCGATGAACATTCTCAGGAACAAGAGCCAAGGTGTTGATGTTGATGTACAGTCTCAGGAACATGAGTCCTGGTGTTGATGAGGATATACATTCTCAGGAACAATAGCCCTGGTGTTGATGTTGATGAACAATCTCAGGAAAAATAGCCCTGGTGTTGATGTTGATGAACATTCTCAGGTACAATAGCCCTGCTGTTGATGTGGATGAACAATCTCAGGAACATTAGCCCTGGTGTTGATGTTGATGAACAGTCTCAGGAACAATAGCCCTGGAGTTGATGTCGATGAACATTCTCAGGACCAAGAGCCAAGGTGTTGATGTTGATGTACAGTCTCAGGAACATTAGTCCTGGTGTTGATGAGGATATACATTCTCAGGAACAATAGCCCAGGTGTTGATGTTGAGGAACAGTCTTAGGAACAGTAGCCCTGGTGTTGATGTGGATGAAAAACCTCAGGAACAACAGCCCTGGTGTTGATGTGGATGAACAGTCTCAGGAAAAATAGCCCTGGTGTGGATGTGGATGAACAATCTCAGGAACAATAGCCCTGGTGTTGATGCGGATGAACAGTCTCAGGAACAATAGCCCTGGTGTTGATGTGGATGAACAATATCAGGAACAATAGCCCTGGTGTTGAAGTGGATGAGCATTGTCAGGAACAATAGCCCTGGTGTTGATGTGGATGAAGAATCTCAGGGACAATCGCCCTGGTGTTGATGAGGATGAACAATCTCAGGAACAATAGCCCTGTTGTTGATGTGGATGAACAATCACAGGAACAATTACCCTGGTGTTCATGTGGATGAACAGTCTCAGTAACAATAGCCCTGGTCTTGATGATGGTAAACATTCTCAGGAACAAAAGCCCTGGTTTTGATGTGAATGAACAGTCTCAGGAACAATAGCCCTGGCGTTGATGTGGATGAACAATCTCAGGAACAATAGCCCCTGTGTTGATGTGGATGTACAGTCTCAGGAACAATAGCCCTGGTGTTGAAGTGGATGAACAGTCTCTGGAACAATTGCCCTGGTGTTGATGTGGATGAACAGACTCAGGAACAATAACCCTGGTGTTGATGTGGAGAAACATTGTCAGGAACAATTGCCCTGGTGTTGATGCGTATGAACAATCTCAGGAACAATAGCCCAACTGTTGATGTGGATGAACAATCTCAGGAACAATAGCCCGGGTCTTGATGTTGATGAACAGTCTCAGGAACAATAGTCCTGGTGTCGATGTCGATGAACATTCTCAGGAACAAGAGCCAAGGTGTTGATGTTGATGTACAGTCTCAGGAACATGAGTCCTGGCGTTGATGAGGATATACATTCTCAGGAACAATAGCCCAGGTGTTGATGTTGAGGAACAGTCTCAGGAACAATAGCCCTGGTGTTGATGTGGATGAACAATCTCAGGAACAACAGCCCTGGTGATGATGTGGATGAACAGTCTCAGGAACAATAGCCCGGGTGTTGATGTGGATAAACAGTCTCAGGAACAAAAGCCCTGGTGTTGATGTGGATGAACATTCTCAGGAACAATAGCCCTGGTGTTGATGAGGATGAACAATCTCAGGAACAATAGCCCTGGTGTTGATGAGGATGAACAATCTCAGGAACAATAGCCCTGGTGTTGATGTGGATGAACAGTCTCAGGGACAATCGCACTGGTGTTGATGATGGTAAACATTCTCAGGAACAATAGCCCTGGTGTTGATGTGGATGAACAGTCTCAGGAACAATAGCCCTGGTGTTGATGTGGATGAACAATCTCAGGAACAATAGCCCTGGTGTTGATGTGGATGAACAGTCTCAGGAAAAATAGCTCTGGTGTTGATGAGGATAAACATTCTCTGGAACAATAGCCCTGGTGTTGAAGCGGGTGAACAGTCTCAGTAACAATTGCCCCAGTGTTGATGTGGATGAACTGACTCAGGAACAATAACCCTGCTGCTGATGTGGATGAACTTTCTCAGTAACAATAGCCCTGGTGTTGATGATGGTAAACATTCTCAGGAACAATAGCCCTGGTGTTGATGTGGATGAACAATCTCAGGAACAATAGCCCCTGTGTTGATGTGGATGAACAGTCTCAGGAAAAATAGCCCTGGTGTTGATGTGGATGAACAGACTCAGGAACAATAACCCTGGTGTTGATGTGGAGAAACATTGTCAGGAACAATAGCCCTGGTGTTGATTTGGATAAACATTCTCAGGGGCAATAGCTCTGGTGTTGATGTGGAAGAACAATCTCAGGAACAATAGCCCAACTGTTGATGTGGATGAACATTCTCAGGAACAATAGCCCTGCTGTTGACGTGGATGAACAATCTCAGGAACAATAGCCCTGGTGTTGATGTGGATGAACAATCTCAGGAACAATAGCACTGGTGTTGCTGTTGATGAACTATCTCAGGAACAATAGCCCTGGTTTTGATGTGGATGAACAGCCTCAGGAACAATTCCCCTGGTGTTGATGTGGATGATCAATCTCAGGAACATTAGTCCTGGTTTTGATGAGGATAAACATTCTCAGGAACAATAGCCCTGGTATTGATGTTGATGAACAGTCTCAGGAACAATAACCCTGGTGTTGATGTTGATGATCAGTATCAGGAACAATAGCCCTGGTGTTGATGTGGATGAACAATCTCAGGAACAACAGCCCTTGTGATGATGTGGATGAACAGTCTCAGGAACAATAGCCCTGGTGTTGATGTGGATGAACAATCTCAGGAACAAAAGCCCTGTTGTTGATGTGGATGATCATTCTCAGGAACAATAGCCCTGGTGTTGATGTGGATGAACAATCTCAGGAACAATAGCCCTGGTGTTGATGAGGATGAACAATCTCAGGAACAATAGCCCTGGTGTTGATGTGGATGAACAATCACAGGAACAATTACCCTGGTTTTGATGTGGATGAACAATCTCAGGAACAATAGCCCTGGAGTTGATGTGGATGAACAATCTCAGGAACAATAGCCCTGGTGTTGATGTTGATGAACAGTCTCAGGAACAATAGTCCTGGTGTCGATGTCGATGAACATTCTCAGGAACAAGAGCCAAGGTGTTGATGTTGATGTACAGTCTCAGGAACATGAGTCCTGGTGTTGATGAGGATATACATTCTCAGGAACAATAGCCCATGTGTTGATGTTGAGGAACAGTCTCAGGAACAATAGCCCTGGTGTTGATGTGGATGAACAATCTCAGGAACAACAGCCCTGGTGATGATGTGGATGAACAATCTCAGGAACAATAGCCCGGGTGTTGACGTGGATGAACAATCTCAGGAACAATAGCCCTGGTGTTGATGTGGATGAACAATCTCAGGAACAATAGCCCTGGTTTTGATGTGGATCAACAGCCTCAGGAACAATTCCCCTGGTGTTGATGTGGATGATCAATCTCAGGAACATTAGTCCTGGTTTTGATGAGGATAAACATTCTCAGGAACAATAGCCCTGGTATTGATGTTGATGAACAGTCTCAGGAACAATAACCCTGGTGTTGATGTTGATGATCAGTCTCAGGAACAATAGCCCTGGTGTTGATGTGGATGATCAATCTCAGGAACATTAGTCCTGGTTTTGATGAGGATAAACATTCTCAGGAACAATAGCCCTGGTATTGATGTTGATGAACAGTCTCAGGAACAATAACCCTGGTGTTGATGTTGATGATCAGTCTCAGGAACAATCGCCCTGGTGTTGATGTTGATGAACATTCTCAGGAACAATAGCCATGATGTTGATGTGGATGAACAATCTCAGGAACAATAGCCCTGGTGTTGATGTTGATGAACAGTCTCAGGAACAATAGTCCTGGTGTCGATGTCGATGAACAATCTCAGGAACAATAGCCCTGGTGTTGATTTGGATAAACATTCTGAGGAGCAATAGCTCTGGTGTTGATGTGGATGAACAATCTCAGGAACAATAGCCCAACTGTTGATGTGGATGAACATTCTCAGGAACAAAAGCCATGCTGTTGACGTGGATGAACAATCTCAGGAACAATAGCCCTGGTGTTGATGTGGATGAACAATCTCAGGAACAATAGCACTGGTGTTGCTGTTGATGCACTATCTCAGGAACAATAGCCCTGGTTTTTATGTGGATGAACCGCCTCAGGAACAATTCCCCTGGTGTTGATGTGGACGATCAATCTCAGGAACATTAGTCCTGGTTTTGATGAGGATAAACATTCTCAGGAACAATAGCCCTGGTATTGATGTTGATGAACAGTCTCAGGAACAATAACCCTGGTGTTGATGTTGATGATCAGCCTCAGGAACAATAGCCCTGGTGTTGATGTGGATGAACAATCTCAGGAACAATCGCCCTGGTGTTGATGTTGATGAACATTCTCAGGAACAATAGCCATGATGTTGATGTGGATGAACAATCTCAGGAACAATAGCCCTGGTGTTGATGTCGATGAACATTCTCAGGAACAAGAGCCAAGGTGTTGATGTTGATGTACAGTCTCAGGAACATGAGTCCTGGTGTTGATGAGGATATACATTCTCAGGAACAATAGCCCAGGTGTTGTTGTTGAGGAACAGTCTCAGGAACAATAGCCCTGGTGTTGATGTGGATGAACAATCTCAGGAACAACAGCCCTGGTGATGATGTGGATGAACAGTCTCAGGAACAATAGCCCGGGTGTTGATGTGGATAAACAGTCTCAGGAACAATAGCCATGGTGTTGATGTGGATGAACATTCTCAGGAACAAGAGCCAAGGTGTTGATGTTGATGTACAGTCTCAGGAACATGAGTCCTGGTGTTGATGAGGATATACATTCTCAGGAACAATAGCCCATGTGTTGATGTTGAGGAACAGTCTCAGGAACAATAGCCCTGGTGTTGATGTGGATGAACAATCTCAGGAACAACAGCCCTGGTGTTGATGTGGATGAACAATCTCAGGAACAATATCCCTGGTTTTGATGTGGATCAACAGCCTCAGGAACAATTCCCCTGGTGTTGATGTGGATGATCAATCTCAGGAACATTAGTCCTGGTTTTGATGAGGATAAACATTCTCAGGAACAATAGCCCTGGTATTGATGTTGATGAACAGTCTCAGGAACAATAACCCTGGTGTTGATGTTGATGATCAGTCTCAGGAACAATCGCCCTGGTGTTGATGTTGATGAACATTCTCAGGAACAATAGCCATGATGTTGATGTGGATGAACAATCTCAGGAACAATAGCCCTGGTGTTGATGTTGATGAACAGTCTCAGGAACATTAGTCCTGGTTTTGATGAGGATAAACATTCTCAGGAACAATAGCCCTGGTATTGATGTTGATGAACAGTCTCAGGAACAATAACCCTGGTGTTGATGTTGATGATCAGTCTCAGGAACAATCGCCCTGGTGTTGATGTTGATGAACATTCTCAGGAACAATAGCCATGATGTTGATGTGGATGAACAATCTCAGGAACAATAGCCCTGGTGTTGATGTTGATGAACAGTCTCAGGAACAATAGTCCTGGTGTCGATGTCGATGAACAATCTCAGGAACAATAGCCCTGGTGTTGATTTGGATAAACATTCTGAGGAGCAATAGCTCTGGTGTTGATGTGGATGAACAATCTCAGGAACAATAGCCCAACTGTTGATGTGGATGAACATTCTCAGGAACAATAGCCATGCTGTTGACGTGGATGAACAATCTCAGGAACAATAGCCCTGGTGTTGATGTGGATGAACAATCTCAGGAACAATAGCACTGGTGTTGCTGTTGATGCACTATCTCAGGAACAATAGCCCTGGTTTTTATGTGGATGAACCGCCTCAGGAACAATTCCCCTGGTGTTGATGTGGACGATCAATCTCAGGAACATTAGTCCTGGTTTTGATGAGGATAAACATTCTCAGGAACAATAGCCCTGGTATTGATGTTGATGAACAGTCTCAGGAACAATAACCCTGGTGTTGATGTTGATGATCAGCCTCAGGAACAATAGCCCTGGTGTTGATGTGGATGAACAATCTCAGGAACAATCGCCCTGGTGTTGATGTTGATGAACATTCTCAGGAACAATAGCCATGATGTTGATGTGGATGAACAATCTCAGGAACAATAGCCCTGGTGTTGATGTCGATGAACATTCTCAGGAACAAGAGCCAAGGTGTTGATGTTGATGTACAGTCTCAGGAACATGAGTCCTGGTGTTGATGAGGATATACATTCTCAGGAACAATAGCCCAGGTGTTGTTGTTGAGGAACAGTCTCAGGAACAATAGCCCTGGTGTTGATGTGGATGAACAATCTCAGGAACAACAGCCCTGGTGATGATGTGGATGAACAGTCTCAGGAACAATAGCCCGGGTGTTGATGTGGATAAACAGTCTCAGGAACAATAGCCATGGTGTTGATGTGGATGAATAATCTCAGGAACAAAAGCCCTGGTGTTGATGTGGATGAACATTCTCAGGAACAATAGCCCTGGTGTTGATGTGGATGAACAATCTCAGGAACAATAGCCCTGGTGTTGATGAGGATGAACAATCTCAGGAACAATAGCCCTGGTGTTGATGTGGATGAACAATCACAGGAACAATTACCCTGGTTTTGATGTGGATGAACAATCTCAGGAACAATAGCCCTGGAGTTGATGTGGATGAACAATCTCAGGAACAATAGCCCTGGTGTTGATGTTGATGAACAGTCTCAGGAACAATAGTCCTGGTGTCGATGTCGATGAACATTCTCAGGAACAAGAGCCAAGGTGTTGATGTTGATGTACAGTCTCAGGAACATGAGTCCTGGTGTTGATGAGGATATACATTCTCAGGAACAATAGCCCAGGTGTTGATGTTGAGGAACAGTCTCAGGAACAATAGCCCTGGTGTTGATGTGGATGAACAATCTCAGGAACAACAGCCCTGGTGATGATGTGGATGAACAGTCTCAGGAACAATAGCCCGGGTGTTGATGTGGATAAACAGTCTCAGGAACAATAGCCATGGTGTTGATGTGGATGAACAATCTCAGGAACAAAAGCCCTGGTGTTGATGTGGATGAACATTCTCAGGAACAATAGCCCTGGTGTTGATGTGGATGAACAATCTCAGGAACAATAGCCCTGGTGTTGATGAGGATGAACAATCTCAGGAACAATAGCCCTGGTGTTGATGTGGATGAACAATCACAGGAACAATTACCCTGGTTTTGATGTGGATGAACAATCTCAGGAACAATAGCCCTGGAGTTGATGTGGATGAACAATCTCAGGAACAATAGCCCTGGTGTTGATGTTGATGAACAGTCTCAGGAACAATAGTCCTGGTGTCGATGTCGATGAACATTCTCAGGAACAAGAGCCAAGGTGTTGATGTTGATGTACAGTCTCAGGAACATGAGTCCTGGTGTTGATGAGGATATACATTCTCAGGAACAATAGCCCAGGTGTTGATGTTGAGGAACAGTCTCAGGAACAATAGCCCTGGTGTTGATGTGGATGAACAATCTCAGGAACAACAGCCCTGGCGATGATGTGGATGAACAGTCTCAGGAACAATAGCCCGGGTGTTGATGTGGATGTAGAGTCTCAGGAACAATAGCCCTGGTGTTGATGTGGATGAACAATCTCAGGAACAAAAGCCCTGGTTTTGATGTGGATGAACATTCTCAGGAACAATAGCCCTGGTGTTGATGTGGATGAACAATCTCAGGAACAATAGCCCTGGTGTTGATGAGGATGATCAATCTCAGGAGCAATAGCCCTGGTGTTGATTTGGATAAACATTCTCAGGAGCAATAGCTCTGGTGTTGATGTCGATGAACAATCTCAGGAACAATAGCCCAACTGTTGATGTGGATGAACATTCTCAGGAACAATAGCCATGCTGTTGACGTGGATGAACAATCTCAGGAACAATAGCCCTGGTGTTGATGTGGATGAACAATCTCAGGAACAATAGCACTGGTGTTGCTGTTGATGAACCGCCTCAGGAACAATTCCCCTGGTGTTGATGTGGATGATCAATCTCAGGAACATTAGTCCTGGTTTTGATGAGGATAAACATTCTCAGGAACAATAGCCCTGGTATTGATGTTGATGAACAGTCTCAGGAACAATAACCCTGGTGTTGATGTTGATGATCAGCCTCAGGAACAATAGCCCTGGTGTTGATGTGGATGAACAATCTCAGGAACAATCGCCCTGGTGTTGATGTTGATGAACATTCTCAGGAACAATAGCCATGATGTTGATGTGGATGAACAATCTCAGGAACAATAGCCCTGGTGTTGATGTCGATGAACATTCTCAGGAACAAGAGCCAAGGTGTTGATGTTGATGTACAGTCTCAGGAACATGAGTCCTGGTGTTGATGAGGATATACATTCTCAGGAACAATAGCCCAGGTGTTGTTGTTGAGGAACAGTCTCAGGAACAATAGCCCTGGTGTTGATGTGGATGAACAATCTCAGGAACAACAGCCCTGGTGATGATGTGGATGAACAGTCTCAGGAACAATAGCCCGGGTGTTGATGTGGATAAACAGTCTCAGGAACAATAGCCCTGGTGTTGATGTGGATGAACAATCTCAGGAACAAAAGCCCTGGTGTTGATGTGGATGAACATTCTCAGGAACAATAGCCCTGGTGTTGATGTGGATGAACAATCTCAGGAACAATAGCCCTGGTGTTGATGAGGATGAACAATCTCAGGAACAATAGCCCTGGTGTTGATGTGGATGAACAATCTCAGGAACAATAGCCCTGGAGTTGATGTGGATGAACAATCTCAGGAACAATAGCCCTGGTGTTGATGTTGATGAACAGTCTCAGGAACAATAGTCCTGGTGTCGATGTCGATGAACATTCTCAGGAACAAGAGCCAAGGTGTTGATGTTGATGTACAGTCTCAGGAACATGAGTCCTGGTGTTGATGAGGATATACATTCTCAGGAACAATAGCCCAGGTGTTGATGTTGAGGAACAGTCTCAGGAACAATAGCCCTGGTGTTGATGTGGATGAACAATCTCAGGAACAACAGCCCTGGTGATGATGTGGATGAACAGTCTCAGGAACAATAGCCCGGGTGTTGATGTGGATAAACAGTCTCAGGAACAATAGCCCTGGTGTTGATGTGGATGAACAATCTCAGGAACCAAAGCCCTGGTGTTGATGTGGATGAACATTCTCAGGAACAATAGCCCTGGTGTTGATGTGGATGAACAATCTCAGGAACAATAGCCCTGGTGTTGATGAGGATGATCAATCTCAGGAACAACAGCCCTGGTGTTGATGTGGATGAACAATCACAGGAACAACAGCCCTGGTGTTGATGTGGATGAACAATCACAGGAACAATTACCCTGGTGTTGATGTGGATGAACAATCTCAGGAACAATAGCCCTGGTGTTGATGAGGATGATCAATCTCAGGAACAATAGCCCTGGAGTTGATGTGGATGAACAATCTCAGGAACAATAGCCCTGGTGTTGATTTCATGAACATTCTCAGGAACAATAGCCCTGGTGTTGATGTGGATGAACAGTCTCAGGAACAATAGCCCTGGTGTTGATGTCGATGAACAATCTCAGGAACAATAGCGCTGGTGTTGATGTGGATGAACAGTCTCAGGAACAATAGCCCTGTTGTTGAACTGGATGAACAGTCTCAGTAACAATTGCCCTGGTGCTGATGTGGATGAACTGACTCAGGAACAATAACCCTGCTGTTGATGTGGATGAACATTCTCAGGAACAATAGCCATGATGTTGATGTGGATGAACAGTCTCAGGAACAAGTGCCCTGGTGTTGATGTGGATGAACAATCTCAGGAACATTAGTCCTGGTGTTGATGAGGATAAACATTCTCAGGAAAAACAGCCCCAGTACTGATGTGGATGAACAGTCTCAGGAACATTAGCCCTGGTGTTGATGTGGATGAACAATCTCAGGAACAATAGCCCTGGTGTTGATGTGGATGAACAATCTCAGGAACAATAGCCCTGTTGTTGATGTGGATGAACAATCTCAGGAACAATAGCCCTGGTGTTGATGTGGATGAACAATCTCAGGAACAATAGCCCTGGTGTTGATGTTGATGAACATTCTCAGGAACAATAGCCCTGGTGTTGATTCGGATAAACATTCTCAGGAGAAATAGCTCTGGTGTTGATGTGGATGAACAATCTCAGGAACAATAGCCCTGGTGTTGATGTTGATGTACAGTTTCAGGAACATGAGTCCTGGTGTTGATGAGGATATACATTCTCAGGAACAATAGCCCAGGTGTTGATTTTGAGGAACAGTCTCAGGAACAATAGCCCTGGTGTTGATGTGGATGAACAATCTCAGGAACAACAGCCCTGGTGATGATGTGGATGAACAGTCTCAGGAACAATAGCCCGGGTGTTGATGTGGATAAACAGTCTCAGGAACAATAGCCCTGGTGTTGATGTAGATGAACAATCTCAGGAACAATAGCCCTGGTGTTGATGAGGATGAACAATCTCAGGAACAATAGCACTGGTGTTGATGTGGATGAACAGTCTCAGGAACAATAGCCCTGGTGTTGATGAGGATGAACAATCTCAGGAACAATTACCCTGGTTTTGATGTGGATGAACATTCTCAGGAACAATAGCCCTGGAGTTGATGTGGATGAACAATCTCTGGAACAATAGCCCTGGTGTTGATTTCATGAACAGTCTCAGGAACAATAGCCCTGGTGTTGATGTGGATGAACAATCTAAGGAACAACAGCCCTGGTGATGATGTGGATGAACAGTCTCAGGAACAATAGCCCGGGTGTTGATGTGGATGAACAATCTCAGGAACAATAGCCCTGGTGTTGATGAGGATGAACAATCTCAGGAACAATAGCCCTGGTGTTGATGTGGATGAACAATCTCAGGAACAATAGCCCTGGAGTTGATGTGGATGAACAATCTCAGGAACAATAGCCCTGGTGTTGATGTTGATGAACAGTCTCAGGAACAATAGTCCTGGTGTCGATGTCGATGAACATTCTCAGGAACAAGAGCCAAGGTGTTGATGTTGATGTACAGTCTCAGGAACATGAGTCCTGGTGTTGATGAGGATATACATTCTCAGGAACAATAGCCCAGGTGTTGATGTTGAGGAACAGTCTCAGGAACAATAGCCCTGGTGTTGATGTGGATGAACAATCTCAGGAACAACAGCCCTGGTGATGATGTGGATGAACAGTCTCAGGAACAATAGCCCGGGTGTTGATGTGGATAAACAGTCTCAGGAACAATAGCCCTGGTGTTGATGTGGATGAACAATCTCAGGAACAAAAGCCCTGGTGTTGATGTTGATGAACATTCTCAGGAACAATAGCCCTGGTGTTGATGTGGATGAACAATCTCAGGAACAATAGCCCTGGTGTTGATGAGGATGATCAATCTCAGGAACAACAGCCCTGGTGTTGATGTGGATGAACAATCACAGGAACAATTACCCTGGTTTTGATGTGGATGAGCAATCTCAGGAACAATAGCCCTGGAGTTGATGTGGATGAACAATCTCAGGAACAATAGCCCTGGTGTTGATTTCATGAACATTCTCAGGAACAATAGCCCTGGTGTTGATGTGGATGAACAGTCTCAGGAACAATAGCCCTGGTGTTGATGTCGATGAACAATCTCAGGAACAATAGCGCTGGTGTTGATGTGGATGAACAGTCTCAGGAACAATAGCCCTGTTGTTGAACTGGATGAACAGTCTCAGTAACAATTGCCCTGGTGCTGATGTGGATGAACTGACTCAGGAACAATAACCCTGCTGTTGATGTGGATGAACATTCTCAGGAACAATAGCCATGATGTTGATGTGGATGAACAGTCTCAGGAACAAGTGCCCTGGTGTTGATGTGGATGAACAATCTCAGGAACATTAGTCCTGGTGTTGATGAGGATAAACATTCTCAGGAAAAACAGCCCCAGTACTGATGTGGATGAACAGTCTCAGGAACATTAGCCCTGGTGTTGATGTGGATGAACAATCTCAGGAACAATAGCCCTGGTGTTGATGTGGATGAACAATCTCAGGAACAATAGCCCTGTTGTTGATGTGGATGAACAATCTCAGGAACAATAGCCCTGGTGTTGATGTGGATGAACAATCTCAGGAACAATAGCCCTGGTGTTGATGTTGATGAACATTCTCAGGAACAATAGCCCTGGTGTTGATTCGGATAAACATTCTCAGGAGCAATAGCTCTGGTGTTGATGTGGATGAACAATCTCAGGAACAATAGCCCTGGTGTTGATGTTGATGTACAGTCTCAGGAACATGAGTCCTGGTGTTGATGAGGATATACATTCTCAGGAACAATAGCCCAGGTGTTGATTTTGAGGAACAGTCTCAGGAACAATAGCCCTGGTGTTGATGTGGATGAACAATCTCAGGAACAATAGCCCGGGTGTTGATGTGGATAAACAGTCTCAGGAACAATAGCCCTGGTGTTGATGTGGATGAACAATCTCAGGAACAATAGCCCTGGTGTTGATGAGGATGAACAATCTCAGGAACAATAGCACTGGTGTTGATGTGGATGAACAGTCTCAGGAACAATAGCCCTGGTGTTGATGAGGATGAACAATCTCAGGAACAATTACCCTGGTTTTGATGTGGATGAACATTCTCAGGAACAATAGCCCTGGAGTTGATGTGGATGAACAATCTCTGGAACAATAGCCCTGGTGTTGATTTCATGAACAGTCTCAGGAACAATAGCCCTGGTGTTGATGTGGATGAACAATCTAAGGAACAATAGCCCTGGTGATGATGTGGATGAACAGTCTCAGGAACAATAGCCCGGGTGTTGATGTGGATAAACAGTCTCAGGAACAATAGCCCTGGTGTTGATGTGGATGAACCATCTCAGGAACAAAAGCCCTGGTGTTGATGTGGATGAACAATCTCAGGAACATTAGTCCTGGTGTTGATGAGGATAAACATTCTCAGGAAAAACAGCCCCAGTACTGATGTGGATGAACAGTCTCAGGAACATTAGCCTTGGTGTTGATGTGGATGAACAATCTCAGGAACAATAGCCCTGGTGTTGATGTGGATGAACAATCTCAGGAACAATAGCCCTGTTGTTGATGTGGATGAACAATCTCAGGAACAATAGCCCTGGTGTTGATGTGGATGAGCAATCTCAGGAACAATAGCCCTGGAGTTGATGTGGATGAACAATCTCAGGAACAATAGCCCTGGTGTTGATTTCATGAACATTCTCAGGAACAATAGCCCTGGTGTTGATGTGGATGAACAGTCTCAGGAACAATAGCCCTGGTGTTGATGTGGATGAACAGTCTCAGGAACAATAGCCCTGGTGTTGATGTGGATGAACCATCTCAGGAACAAAAGCCCTGGTGTTGATGTGGATGAACAATCTCAGGAACATTAGTCCTGGTGTTGATGAGGATAAACATTCTCAGGAAAGACAGCCCCAGTACTGATGTGGATGAACAGTCGCAGGAAAATTAGCCCTAGTGTTGATGTGGATGAACAATCTCAGGAACAATAGCCCTGGTGTTGATGTGGATGAACAATCTCAGGAACAATAGCCCTGTTGTTGATGTGGATGAACAATCTCAGGAACAATAGCCCTGGTGTTGATGTGGATGAGCAATCTCAGGAACAATAGCCCTGGAGTTGATGTGGATGAACAATCTCAGGAACAATAGCCCTGGTGTTGATTTCATGAACATTCTCAGGAACAATAGCCCTGGTGTTGATGTGGATGAACAGTCTCAGGAACAAAAGCCCTGGTGTTGATGTGGATGAACAATCTCAGGAACAATAGCCCTGTTGTTGAACTGGATGAACAGTCTCAGTAACAATTGCCCTGGTGCTGATGTGGATGAACTGACTCAGGAACAATAACCCTGCTGTTGATGTGGATGAACATTCTCAGGAACAATAGCCATGATGTTGATGTGGATGAACAGTCTCAGGAACAAGTGCCCTGGTGTTGATGTGGATGAACAATCTCAGGAACATTAGTCCTGGTGTTGATGAGGATAAACATTCTCAGGAAAAACAGCCCCAGTACTGATGTGGATGAACAGTCTCAGGAACATTAGCCCTGGTGTTGATGTGGATGAACAATCTCAGGAACAATAGCCCTGCTGTTGATGTGGATGAACAATCTCAGGAACAATAGCCCTGTTGTTGATGTGGATGAACAATCTCAGGAACAATAGCCCTGGTGTTGATGTGGATGAACAATCTCAGGAACAATAGCCCTGGTGTTGATGTTGATGAACATTCTCAGGAACAATAGCCCTGGTGTTGATTTGGATAAACATTCTCAGGAGCAATAGCTCTGGTGTTGATGTGGAAGAACAATCTCAGGAAAAATAGCCCTGGTGTTGATGTTGATGTACAGTCTCAGGAACATGAGTCCTGGTGTTGATGAGGATATACATTCTCAGGAACAATAGCCCAGGTGTTGATGTTGAGGAACAGTCTCAGGAACAATAGCCCTGGTGTTGATGAGGATGAACAATCTCAGGAACAACAGCCCTGGTGATGATGTGGATGAACAGTCTCAGGAACAACAGCCCGGGTGTTGAATGGGATAAACAGTCTCAGGAACAATAGCTCTGGTGTTGATGTTGATGAACAATCTCAGGAACAAAATCCCTGGTGTTGATGTGGATGAACATTCTCAGGAACAATAGCCCTGGTGTTGATGTGGATGAACAATCTCAGGAACAATAGCCCTGGTGTTGATGAGGATGAACAATCTCAGGAACAATAGCCCTGGTGTTGATGTGTATGAACAATCACAGGAACAATTACCCTGGTTTTGATGTGGATGAACAATCTCAGGAACAATAGCCCTGGAGTTGATGTGGATGAACAATCTCTGGAACAATAGCCCTGGTGTTGATTTCATGAACAGTCTCAGGAACAATAGCCCTGGTGTTGATGTGGATGAACAATCTCAGGAACAACAGCCCTGGTGATGATGTGGATGAACAGTCTCAGGAACAATAGCCCGGGTGTTGATGTGGATAAACAGTCTCAGGAACAATAGCCCTGGTGTTGATGTGGATGAACATTCTCAGGAACAATAGCCCTGGTGTTGATGTGGATGAACAATCTCAGGAACATTAGTCCTGGTGTTGATGAGGATAAACATTCTCAGGAAAAACAGCCCCAGTACTGATGTGGATGAACAGTCTCAGGAACATTAGCCCTGGTGTTGATGTGGATGAACAATCTCAGGAACAATAGCCCTGGTGTTGATGTGGATGAACAATCTCAGGAACAATAGCCCTGTTGTTGATGTGGATGAACAATCTCAGGAACAATAGCCCTGGTGTTGATGTGGATGAACAATCTCAGGAACAATAGCCCTGGTGTTGATGTTGATGAACATTCTCAGGAACAATAGCCCTGGAGTTGATTTGGATAAACATTCTCAGGAGCAATAGCTCTGGTGTTGATGTGGATGAACAATCTCAGGAACAATAGCCCTGGTGTTGATGTTGATGTACAGTCTCAGGAACATGAGTCCTGGTGTTGATGAGGATATACATTCTCAGGAACAATAGCCCAGGTGTTGATGTGCATGAACAGTCTCAGGAAAAATAGCCCTGGTGTTGAACTGGATGAACAGTCTCAGTAACAATTGCCCTGGTGTTGATGTGGATGAACTGACTCAGGAACAATAACCCTGCTGTTAATGTGGATGAACATTCTCAGGAACAATAGCCATGATGTTGATGTGGATGAACAGTCTCAGGAACAAGTGCCCTGGTGTTGATGTGGATGAACAATCTCAGGAACATTAGTCCTGGTGTTGATGAGGATAAACATTCTCAGGAAAAACAGCCCTAGTACTGATGTGGATGAACAGTCTCAGGAACATTAGCCCTGGTGTTGATGTGGATGAACAATCTCAGGAACAATAGCCCTGATGTTGATGTGGATGAACAATCTCAGGAACAATAGCCCTGTTGTTGATGTGGATGAACATTCTCAGGAGCAATAGCCCTGGTGTTGATTTGGATAAACATTCTCCGGAGCAATAGCTCTGGTGTTGATGTGGATGAACAATCTAAGGAACAATAGCCCTGGTGTTGATTTCATGAACATTCTCAGGAACAATAACCCTGCTGTTGATGTGGATGAGCATTCTCAGGAACAATAGCCCTGGTGTTGATATTGATGAACATTCTCAGGAACAAGAGCCAAGGTGTTGATGTTGATGTACAGTCTCAGGAACATTAGTCCTGGTGTTGATGAGGATATACATTCTCAGGAACAATAGCCCAGGTGTTGATGTTGAGGAACAGTCTTAGGAACAATAGCCCTGGTGTTGATGTGGATGAACATTCTCAGGAACAATAGCCCTGCTGTTGACGTGGATGAACAATCTCAGGAACAATAGCCCTGGTGTTGATGTGGATGAACAATCTCAGGAACAATAACCCTGGTGTTGATGTTGATGATCAGTCTCAGGAACAATAGCCCTGGTGTTGATGTGGATGAACAATCTCAGAACAATCGCCCTGGTGTTGATGTTGATGAACAGTCTCAGGAACAATAGCCCTGGTGTTGATGTGGATGAACAATCTCAGGAACAATAGCCCTGGTGTTGATGTGGATGAACAATCTCAGGAACAATAGCCCTGTTGTTGATGTGGATGAACAATCTCAGGAACAATAGCCCTGGTGTTGATGTGGATGAACAATCTCAGGAACAATAGCCCTGGTGTTGATGTTGATGAACATTCTCAGGAGCAATAGCTCTGGTGTTGATGTGGATGAACAATCTCAGGAACAATAGCCCTGGTGTTGATTTCATGAACATTCTCAGGAACAATAACCCTGCTGTTGATGTGGATGAACATTCTCAGGAACAATAGCCCTGGTGTTGATGTTGATGAACATTCTCAGGAACAATAGCCCTGGTATTGATGTTGATGAAGAGTCACAGGAACAATAACCCTGGTGTTGATGTTGATGAACAATCTCAGGAACAATCGCCCTGGTGTTGATGTTGATGAACATTCTCAGGAACAATAGCCATGATGTTGATGTGGATGAACAATCTCAGGAACAATAGCCCTGGTGTTGATGTTGATGAACAGTCTCAGGAACAATAGTCCTGGTGTCGATGTCGATGAACATTCTCAGTAACAAGAGCCAAGGTGTTGATGTTGATGTACAGTCTCAGGAACATGAGTCCTGGTGTTGATGAGGATATACATTCTCAGGAACAATAGCCAAGGTGTTGATGTTGAGGAACAGTCTCAGGAACAATAGCCCTGGTGTTGATGTGGATGAACAATCTCAGGAACAACAGCCCTGGTGATGATGTGGATGAACAGTCTCAGGAACAATAGCCCTGGTGTTGATGAGGATGAACAATCTCAGGAACAATAGCCCTGGTGTTGATGTGGATGAACAATCACAGGAACAATTACCCTGGTTTTGATGTGGATGAACAGTCTCAGGAACAATAGCCCTGGTGTTGATGATGGTAAACATTCTCAGGAACAATAGCCCTGGTGTTGATGTGGATGAACAGTCTCAGGAACAATAGCCCTGGTGTTGATGTGGATGAACAATCTCAGGAACAATAGCCCTGGTGTTGGTGTGGATGAACAGTCTCAGCAACAATAGCCCTGGTGTTGAACTGGATGAACAGTCTCAGTAACAATTGCCCTGGTGTTGATGTGGATGAACAATCTCAGGAACATTCGTCCTGGTGTTGATGAGGATAAACATTGTCAGGAAAAACAGCCCTAGCACTGATGTGGATGAACAGTCTCAGGAACAATAGCCCTTGTGTTGATGTGGATGAACAATCTCAGGAACATTAGTCATGGTGTTGATGAGGATTTACATTCTCAGGAACAATAGCCCAGGTGTTGATGTTGAGGAACACTCTTAGGAACAGTAGCCCTGGTGTTGATGTGGATGAAAAACCTCAGGAACAAGAGCCCTGGTGTTGATGTGGATGAACAGTCTCAGGAAAAATAGCCCTGGTGTGGATGTGGATGAACAATCTCAGGAACAATAGCCCTTGTGTTGATGCGGATGAACAGTCTCAGGAACAATAGCCCTGGTGTTGATGTGGATGAACAATCTCAGGAACAATAGCCCTGGTGTTGAAGTGGATGAGCATTCTCAGGAACAATAGCCCTGGTGTTGATGTGGATGAAGAATCTCAGGAACAATAGCCCTGGTGTTGATGAGGATGAACAATCTCAGGAACAATAGCCCTGGTTTTGATGTGGATGAGCAATCTCAGGAACAATAGCCCTGTTGTTGATGTGGATGAACAATCACAGTAACAATTACCCTGTTGTTGATGTGGATGAACAGTCTCAGTAACAATAGCCCTGGTCTTGATGATGGTAAACATTCTCCGGAACAATAGCCCTGGTGTTGATGTGGATGAACAGTCTCAGGAACAATAGACCTGGTGTTGATGTGGATTAACAATCTCAGGAACAATAGCCCCTGTGTTGATGTGGATGAACAGTCACAGGAACAATAGCCCTGGTGTTGAAGTGGATGAACAGTCTCTGGAACAATTGCCCTGGTGTTGATGTGGATGAACAGACTCAGGAACAATAACCCTGGTGTTGATGTGGAGAAACATTGTCAGGAACAATTGCCCTGGTGTTGATGCGGATGAACAATCTCAGGAACAATAGCCCAACTGTTGATGTGGATGAACATTCTCAGGAACAATAGGCCTGCTGTTGATGTGGATGAACAATCTCAGGAACAATAGCCCTGGTGTTGATGTGGATGAACAATCTCAGGAACAATAGCACTGGTGTTGCTGTTGATGCACTATCTCAGGAACAATAGCCCTGGTTTTGATGTGGATGAACAGCCTCAGGAACAATTCCCCTGGTGTTGATGTGGATGAACAATCTCAGGAACATTAGTCCTGGTGTTGATGAGGATAAACATTCTCAGGAACAATAGCCCTGGTTTTGATGTTGATAAACATTCTCAGGAACAATAACGCTGGTGTTGATGTTGATGATCAGTCTCAGGAACAATAGCCCTGGTGTTGATGTTGATGAACAATCTCAGGAACAATCGCCCTGGTGTTGATGTTGATGAACATTCTCAGGAACAATAGCCCTGGTGTTGATGTGGATGAACAATCTCAGGAGCAATAGCCCTGGTGTTGATGTTGATGAACATTCTCAGGAACAATAGTCCTGGTGTCGATGTCGATGAACATTCTCAGGAACAAGAGCCAAGGTGTTGATGTTGATGTACAGTCTCAGGAACATGAGTCCTGGCGTTGATGAGGATATACATTCTCAGGAACAATAGCCCAGGTGTTGATGTTGAGGAACAGTCTCAGGAACAAAAGCCCTGGTGTTGCTGTGGATGAACAATCTCAGGAACAACAGCCCTGGTGATGATGTGGATGAACAGTCTCAGGAACAATAGCCCGGGTGTTGATGTGGATAAACAGTCTCAGGAACAATAGCCCTGGTGTTGATGTGGATGAACAATCTCAGGAACAAAAGCCCTGGTGTTGATGTGGATGAACATTCTCAGGAACAATAGCCCTGGTGTTGATGTGGATGAACAATCTCAGGAACAATAGCCCTGGTGTTGATGAGGATGAACAATCTCAGGAACAATAGCCCTGGTGTTGATGTGGATGAATAATCACAGGAACAATTACCCTGGTTTTGATGTGGATGAACAGTCTCAGGAACAATAGCCCTGGTGTTGATGATGGTAAACATTCTCAGGAAAAATAGCCCTGGTGTTGATGAGGATGAACAGTCTCAGGAACAATAGCCCTGGTGTTGATGTGGATGAACAATCTCAGGAACAATAGCCCTGGTGTTGATGTGGATGAACAGTCTCAGGGAAAATAGCCCTGGTGTTGATGAGGATAAACATTCTCTGGAACAATAGCCCTGGTGTTGAAGTGGATGAACAGTCTCAGTAACAATTGCCCCGGTGCTGATGTGGATGTACTGACTCAGGAACAATAACCCTGCTGTTGATGTGGATGAACTTTCTCAGTAACAATAGCCCTGTTGTTGATGATGGTAAACATTCTCAGGAACAATAGCCCTGGTGTTGATGTGGATGAACAGTCTCAGGAACAATAGCCCTGGTGTTGATCTGGATGAACAATCTCAGGAACAATAGCCCCTGTGTTGATGTGGATGAACAGTCTCAGGAACAATAGCCCTGGTGTTGAAGTGGATGAACAGTCTCTGGAACAATTGCCCTGGTGTTGATGTGGATGAACAGACTCAGGAACAATAACTCTGGTGTTGATGTGGAGAAACATTGTCAGGAACAATAGCCCTGGTGTTGATTTGGATAAACATTCTCAGGAGCAATAGCTCTGGTGTTGATGTGGATGAACAATCTCAGGAACAATAGCCCAACTGTTGATGTGGATGAACATTCTCAGGAACAATAGCCCTGCTGTTGACGTGGATGAACAATCTCAGGAACAATAGCCCTGGTGTTGTTCTGGATGAACAATCTCAGGAACAATAGCCCTGGTATTGATGTTGATGAACAGTCTCAGGAACAATAACCCTGGTGTTGATGTTGATGATCAGTCTCAGGAACAATAGCCCTGGTGTTGATGTGGATGAACAATCTCAGGAACAATCGCCCTGGTGTTGATGTTGATGAACATTCTCAGGAACAATAGCCATGATGTTGATGTGGATGAACAATCTCAGGAAAAATAGCCCTGGTGTTGATGTTGATGAACAGTCTCAGCAACAATAGTCCTGGTGTTGATGTCGATGAACATTCTCAGGAACAAGAGCCAAGGTTTTGATATTGATGTACAGTCTCAGGAACATGAGTCCTTTTGTTGATAAGGATATACATTCTCAGGAACAATAGCCCAGGTTTTGATGTTGAGGAACAGTCTCAGGAACAATAGCCCTGGTGTTGATGTGGATGAACAATCTCAGGAACAACAGCCCTGGTTATGATGTGGATGAACAGTCTCAGGAACAATAGCCCGGGTGTTGATGTGGATAAACAGTCTCAGGAACAATAGCCCTGGTGTTGATGTGGATGAACATTCTCAGGAACAATAGCCCTGTTGTTGATGTCGATGAACATTCTCAGGAACAATAGCCCTGGTGTTGATGAGGATGATCAATCTCAGGAACAATAGCCCTGGTGTTGATGTGGATGAACAATCACAGGAACAATTACCCTGGTTTTGATGTGGCTGAACAATCTCAGGAACAATAGCCCTGGTGTTGATTTCATGAGCATTCTCAGGAACAATAGCCCTGGTGTTGATGTGGATGAACAGTCTCAGGAACAATAGCCCTGGTGTTGATGTGGATGAACAATCTCAGGAACAATAGCCCTGGTGTTGATGTGGATGAACAGTCTCAGGAACAATAGCCCTGGTGTTGAACTGGATGAACAGTCTCAGTAACAATTGCCCTGGTGTTGATGTGGATGAACTGACTCAGGAACAATAACCCTGCTGCTGATGTGGATGAACATTCTCAGGAACAATAGCCATGATGTTGATGTGGATGAACAGTCTCAGGAACAAGTGCCCAGGTGTTGATGTGGATGAACAATCTCAGGAACATTAGTCCTGGTATTGATGAGGATAAACATTCTCAGGAAAAACAGCCCCAGTCCTGATGTGGATGAACAGTCTCAGGAACATTAGCCCTGGTGTTGATGTGGATGAACAATCTCAGGAACAATAGCCCTGGTGTTGATGTGGATGAACAATCTCAGGAACAATAGCCCTGGTGTTGATGTGGATGAACAATCTCAGGAACAATAGCCCTGGTGTTGATGTTGATGAACATTCTCAGGAAAAATAGCCCTGGTGTTGATTTGGATAAACATTCTCAGGAGCAATAGCTCTGGTGTTGATGTGGATTAACAATCTCAGGAACAATAGCCCTGGTGTTGATTTCATGAACATTCTCATGAACAATAACCCTGCTGTTGATGTGGATGAACATTCTCAGGAACAATAGCCCTGGTGTTGATGTGGATGAACAATCTCAGGAACAATAGCCCTGGTGTTGATGTGCATGAACAATCTCAGGAACAGTAGCCCTGGTGTTGAACTGGATGAACAGTCTCAGTAACAATTGCCCTGGTGTTGATGTGGATGAACTGACTCAGGAACAATAACCCTGCTGTTGATGTGGATGAACATTCTCAGGAACAATAGCCATGATGTTGATGTGGATGAAAAGTCTCAGGAACAAGTGCCCTGGTGTTGATGTGGATGAACAATCTCAGGAACATTAGTCCTGGTGTTGATGAGGATAAACATTCTCAGGAAAAACAGCCACTGTACTGATGTGGATGAACAGTCTCAGGAACATTAGCCCTGGTGTTGACGTGGATGAACAATCTCAGGAACATTAGCCCTGGTGTTGATGTGGATGAACAATCTCAGGAACAATCGCCCTGGTGTTGATGTTGATGAACATTCTCAGGAACAATAGCCACGATGTTGATGTGGATGAACAATCTCAGGAACAATAGCCCTGGTGTTGATGTTGATGAACAGTCTCAGGAACAATAGTCCTGGTGTCGATGTCGATGAACATTCTCAGGAACAAGAGCCAAGGTGTTGATGTTGATGTACAGTCTCAGGAACATGAGTCCTGGTGTTGATGAGGATATACATTCTCAGGAACAATAGCCCAGGTGTTGATGTGAGGAACAGTCTCAGGAACAATAGCCCTGGTGTTGATGTGGATGAACAATCTCAGGAACAACAGCCCTGGTGATGATGTGGATGAACAGTCTCAGGAACAATAGCCCGGGTGTTGATGTGGATGTAGAGTCTCAGGAACAATAGCCCTGGTGTTGATGTGGATGAACAATCTCAGGAACAAAAGCCCTGGTGTTGATGTGGATGAACATTCTCAGGAACAATAGCCCTGGTGTTGATGTGGATGAACAATCTCAGGAACAATAGCCCTGGTGTTGATGAGGATGAACAATCTCAGGAACAATAGCCCTGGTGTTGATGAGGATGAACAATCTCAGGAACAATAGCCCTGGTGCTGATGTGGATGAACAATCACAGGAAAAATTACCCTGGTTTTGATGTGGATGAACAATCTCAGGAACAATAGCCCTGGAGTTGATGTGGATGAACAATCTCAGGAACAATAGCCCTTGTGTTGATTTCATGAGCATTCTCAGGAACAATAGTCCTGGTGTCGATGTCGATGAACATTCTCAGGAACAAGAGCCAAGGTGTTGATGTTGATGTACAGTCTCAGGAATATGACTCCTGGTGTTGATGAGGATATACATTCTCAGGAACAATAGCCCTGGTGTTGATGAGGATGAACAATCTCAGGAACAATAGCCCTGGTGCTGATGACGATGAACAATCACAGGAACAATTACCCTGGTTTTGATGTGGATGAACAATCTCAGGAACAATAGCCCTGGAGTTGATGTGGATGAACAATCTCAGGAACAATAGCCCTGGTGTTGATTTCATGAGCATTCTCAGGAACAATAGCCCTGGTGTTGATGTGGATGAACAGTCTCAGGAACAATAGCCCTGGTGTTGATGTGGATGGACAATCTCAGGAACAATAGCCCTCGTGTTGATTTGGATGAACAGTCTCAGGAACAGTAGCCCTGGTGTTGAACTGGAAGAACAGTCTCAGTAACAATTGCCCTGGTGTTGATGTGGATGAACTGACTCAGGAACAATAACCCTACAGTTGATGTGGATGAACATTCTCAGGACCAATAGCCATGATGTTGATGTGGACGAACAGTCTCAGGAACAAGTGCCCAGGTGTTGATGTGGATGAACAATCTCAGGAACATTAGTCCTGGTGTTGATGAGGATAAACATTCTCAGGAAAAACAGCCCCAGTACTGATGTGGATGAACAGTCTCAGGAACATTAGCCCTGGTGTTGATGTGGATGAACAATCTCAGGAACAATAGCCCTGGTGTTGATGTGGATGAACAATCTCAGGAACAATAGCCCTGTTGTTGATGTGGATGAACAATCTCAGGAACAATAGCCCTGGTGTTGATGTGGATGAACAATCTCAGGAACAATAGCCCTGGTGTTGATGTTGATGAACATTCTCAGGAACAATAGCCCTGGTGTTGATTTGGATAAACATTCTCAGGAGCAATAGCTCTGGTGTTGATGTGGATGAACAATCTCAGGAACAATAGCCCCGGTGTTGATTTCATGAACATTCTCAGGAACAATAACCCTGCTGTTGATGTGGATGAACATTCTCAGGAACAATAGCCCTGGTGTTGATGTGGATGAACAATCTCAGGAACAATAGCCCTGGTGTTGATGTGCATGAATAGTCTCAGGAACAATAGCCCTGGTGTTGAACTGGATGAACAGTCTCAGTAACAATTGCCCTGGTTTTGATGTGGATGAACTGACTCAGGAACAATAACCCAGGTGTTGATGTTGAGGAACAGTCTCAGGAACAATAACCCTGGTGTTGATGTTGATGATCAGTCTCAGGAACAATAACCCTGGTGTTGAAGTTGATGATCAGTCTCAGGAACAATAGCCCTGGTGTTGATGTGGATGAACAATCTCAGGAACAATCGCCCTGGTGTTGATGTTGATGAACATTCTCAGGAACAATAGCCATGATGTTGATGTGGATGAACAATCTCAGGAACAAGAGCCAAGGTGTTGATATTGATGTACAGTCTCAGGAACATGAGTCCTTTTGTTGATAAGGATATACATTCTCAGGAACAATAGCCCAGGTTTTGATGTTGAGGAACAGTCTCAGGAACAATAGCCCTGGTGTTGATGTGGATGAACAATCTCAGGAACAACAGCCCTGGTTATGATGTGGATGAACAGTCTCAGGAACAGTAGCCCGGGTGTTGATGTGGATAAACAGTCTCAGGAACAATAGCCCTGGTGTTGATGTGGATGAACATTCTCAGGAACAATAGCCCTGGTGTTGATTTCATGAACATTCTCATGAACAATAACCCTGCTGTTGATGTGGATGAACATTCTCAGGAACAATAGCCCTGGTGTTGATGTGGATGAACAATCTCAGGAACAATAGCCCTGGTGTTGATGTGCATGAACAATCTCAGGAACAGTAGCCCTGGTGTTGAACTGGATGAACAGTCTCAGTAACAATTGCCCTGGTGTTGATGTGGATGAACTGACTCAGGAACAATAACCCTGCTGTTGATGTGGATGAACATTCTCAGGAACAATAGCCATGATGTTGATGTGGATGAAAAGTCTCAGGAACAAGTGCCCTGGTGTTGATGTGGATGAACAATCTCAGGAACATTAGTCCTGGTGTTGATGAGGATAAACATTCTCAGGAAAAACAGCCACTGTACTGATGTGGATGAACAGTCTCAGGAACATTAGCCCTGGTGTTGGCGTGGATGAACAATCTCAGGAACATTAGCCCTGGTGTTGATGTGGATGAACAATCTCAGGAACAATCGCCCTGGTGTTGATGTTGATGAACATTCTCAGGAACAATAGCCACGATGTTGATGTGGATGAACAATCTCAGGAACAATAGCCCTGGTGTTGATGTTGATGAACAGTCTCAGGAACAATAGTCCTGGTGTCGATGTCGATGAACATTCTCAGGAACAAGAGCCAAGGTGTTGATGTTGATGTACAGTCTCAGGAACATGAGTCCTGGTGTTGATGAGGATATACATTCTCAGGAACAATAGCCCAGGTGTTGATGTGAGGAACAGTCTCAGGAACAATAGCCCTGGTGTTGATGTGGATGAACAATCTCAGGAACAACAGCCCTGGTGATGATGTGGATGAACAGTCTCAGGAACAATAGCCCGGGTGTTGATGTGGATGTAGAGTCTCAGGAACAATAGCCCTGGTGTTGATGTGGATGAACAATCTCAGGAACAAAAGCCCTGGTGTTGATGTGGATGAACATTCTCAGGAACAATAGCCCTGGTGTTGATGTGGATGAACAATCTCAGGAACAATAGCCCTGGTGTTGATGAGGATGAACAATCTCAGGAACAATAGCCCTGGTGTTGATGAGGATGAACAATCTCAGGAACAATAGCCCTGGTGCTGATGTGGATGAACAATCACAGGAAAAATTACCCTGGTTTTGATGTGGATGAACAATCTCAGGAACAATAGCCCTGGAGTTGATGTGGATGAACAATCTCAGGAACAATAGCCCTTGTGTTGATTTCATGAGCATTCTCAGGAACAATAGTCCTGGTGTCGATGTCGATGAACATTCTCAGGAACAAGAGCCAAGGTGTTGATGTTGATGTACAGTCTCAGGAATATGACTCCTGGTGTTGATGAGGATATACATTCTCAGGAACAATAGCCCTGGTGTTGATGAGGATGAACAATCTCAGGAACAATAGCCCTGGTGCTGATGACGATGAACAATCACAGGAACAATTACCCTGGTTTTGATGTGGATGAACAATCTCAGGAACAATAGCCCTGGAGTTGATGTGGATGAACAATCTCAGGAACAATAGCCCTGGTGTTGATTTCATGAGCATTCTCAGGAACAATAGCCCTGGTGTTGATGTGGATGAACAGTCTCAGGAACAATAGCCCTGGTGTTGATGTGGATGGACAATCTCAGGAACAATAGCCCTCGTGTTGATTTGGATGAACAGTCTCAGGAACAGTAGCCCTGGTGTTGAACTGGAAGAACAGTCTCAGTAACAATTGCCCTGGTGTTGATGTGGATGAACTGACTCAGGAACAATAACCCTACAGTTGATGTGGATGAACATTCTCAGGACCAATAGCCATGATGTTGATGTGGACGAACAGTCTCAGGAACAAGTGCCCAGGTGTTGATGTGGATGAACAATCTCAGGAACATTAGTCCTGGTGTTGATGAGGATAAACATTCTCAGGAAAAACAGCCCCAGTACTGATGTGGATGAACAGTCTCAGGAACATTAGCCCTGGTGTTGATGTGGATGAACAATCTCAGGAACAATAGCCCTGGTGTTGATGTGGATGAACAATCTCAGGAACAATAGCCCTGTTGTTGATGTGGATGAACAATCTCAGGAACAATAGCCCTGGTGTTGATGTGGATGAACAATCTCAGGAACAATAGCCCTGGTGTTGATGTTGATGAACATTCTCAGGAACAATAGCCCTGGTGTTGATTTGGATAAACATTCTCAGGAGCAATAGCTCTGGTGTTGATGTGGATGAACAATCTCAGGAACAATAGCCCCGGTGTTGATTTCATGAACATTCTCAGGAACAATAACCCTGCTGTTGATGTGGATGAACATTCTCAGGAACAATAGCCCTGGTGTTGATGTGGATGAACAATCTCAGGAACAATAGCCCTGGTGTTGATGTGCATGAACAGTCTCAGGAACAATAGCCCTGGTGTTGAACTGGATGAACAGTCTCAGTAACAATTGCCCTGGTTTTGATGTGGATGAACTGACTCAGGAACAATAACCCAGGTGTTGATGTTGAGGAACAGTCTCAGGAACAATAACCCTGGTGTTGATGTTGATGATCAGTCTCAGGAACAATAACCCTGGTGTTGAAGTTGATGATCAGTCTCAGGAACAATAGCCCTGGTGTTGATGTGGATGAACAATCTCAGGAACAATCGCCCTGGTGTTGATGTTGATGAACATTCTCAGGAACAATAGCCATGATGTTGATGTGGATGAACAATCTCAGGAACAAGAGCCAAGGTGTTGATATTGATGTACAGTCTCAGGAACATGAGTCCTTTTGTTGATAAGGATATACATTCTCAGGAACAATAGCCCAGGTTTTGATGTTGAGGAACAGTCTCAGGAACAATAGCCCTGGTGTTGATGTGGATGAACAATCTCAGGAACAACAGCCCTGGTTATGATGTGGATGAACAGTCTCAGGAACAGTAGCCCGGGTGTTGATGTGGATAAACAGTCTCAGGAACAATAGCCCTGGTGTTGATGTGGATGAACATTCTCAGGAACAATAGCCCTGTTGTTGATGTCGATGAACATTCTCAGGAACAATCGCCCTGGTGTTGATGTGGATGAACAATCTCAGGAACAATAGCCCTGGTGTTGATGAGGATGATCAATCTCAGGAACAATAGCCCTGGTGTTGATGTGGATGAACAATCACAGGAACAATTACCCTGGTTTTGATGTGGATGAACAATCTCAGGAACAATAGCCCAGGTGTTGATTTCATGAGCATTCTCAGGAACAATAGCCCTGGTGTTGATGTGGATGAACAGTCTCAGGAACAATAGCCCTGGTGTTGATGTGGATGAACAATCTCAGGAACAATAGCCCTGGTGTTGATGTGGATGAACAGTCTCAGGAACAATAGCCCTGGTGTTGAACTGGATGAACAGTCTCAGTAACAATTGCCCTGGTGTTGATGTGGATGAACTGACTCAGGAACAATAACCCTGCTGCTGATGTGGATGAACATTCTCAGGAACAATAGCCATGATGTTGATGTGGATGAACAGTCTCAGGAACAAGTGCCCAGGTGTTGATGTGGATGAACAATCTCAGGAACATTAGTCCTGGTATTGATGAGGATAAACATTCTCAGGAAAAACAGCCCCAGTACTGATGTGGATGAACAGTCTCAGGAACATTAGCCCTGGTGTTGATGTTGATGAACATTCTCAGGAAAAATAGCCCTGGTGTTGATTTGGATAAACATTCTCAGGAGCAATAGCTCTGGTGTTGATGTGGATTAACAATCTCAGGAACAATAGCCCTGGTGTTGATTTCATGAACATTCTCAGGAACAATAACCCTGCTGTTGATGTGGATGAACATTCTCAGGAACAATAGCCCTGGTGTTGATGTGGATGAACAATCTCAGGAACAATAGCCCTGGTGTTGATGTGCATGAACAGACTCAGGAACAGTAGCCCTGGTGTTGAACTGGATGAACAGTCTCAGTAACAATTGCCCTGGTGTTGATGTGGATGAACTGACTCAGGAACAATAACCCTGCTGTTGATGTGGATGAACAGTCTCAGGAACAAGTGCCCTGGTGTTGATGTGGATGAACAATCTCAGGAACATTAGTCCTGGTGTTGATGAGGATAAACATTCTCAGGAAAAACAGCCCTAGTACTGATGTGGATGAACAGTCTCAGGAACATTAGCCCTGGTGTTGATGTGGATGAACAATCTCAGGAACAATAGCCCTGGTGTTGATGTGGATGAACAATCTCAGGAACAATCGCCCTGGTGTTGATGTTGATGAACATTCTCAGGAACAATAGCCACGATGTTGATGTGGACGAACAATTTCAGGAACAATAGCCCTGGTGTTGATGTTGATGAACAGTCTCAGGAACAAGAGCCAAGGTGTTGATGTTGATGTACTGTCTCAGGAACATGAGTCCTGGTGTTGATGAGGATATACATTCTCAGGAACAATAGCCCAGGTGTTGATGTTGAGGAACAGTCTCAGGAACAATAGCCCTGGTGTTGATGTGGATGAACAATCTCAGGAACAACAGCCCTGGTGATGATGTGGATGAACAGTCTCAGGAACAATAGCCCGGGTGTTGATGTGGATGTAGAGTCTCAGGAACAATAGCCCTGGTGTTGATGTGGATGAACAATCTCAGGAACAAAAGCCCTGGTGTTGATGTGGATGAACATTCTCAGGAACAATAGCCCTGGTGTTGATGTGGATGAACAATCTCAGGAACAATAGCCCTGGTGTTGATGAGGATGAACAATCTCAGGAACAATAGCCCTGGTGCTGATGTGGATGAACAATCACAGGAACAATTACCCTGGTTTTGATGTGGATGAACAATCTCAGGAACAATAGCGCTGGAGTTGATGTGGATGAACAATCTCAGGAACAATAGCCCTGGTGTTGATGTGGATGAACAGTCTCAGGAACAATAGCCCTGGTGTTGATGTGGATGAACAATCTCAGGAACAATAGCCCTCGTGTTGATGTGGATGAACAGTCTCAGGAACAATAGCCCTGGTGTTGAACTAGAAGAACAGTCTCAGTAACAATTGCCCTGGTGTTGATGTGGATGAACTGACTCAGGAACAATAACCCTGCAGTTGATGTGGATGAACATTCTCAGGAACAATAGCCATGATGTTGATGTGGACGAACAGTCTCAGGAACAAGTGCCCAGGTGTTGATGTGGATGAACAATCTCAGGAACATTAGTCCTGGTGTTGATGTGGATGAACAATCTCAGGAACAATAGCCCTGTTGTTGATGTGGATGAACAATCTCAGGAACAATAGCCCTGGTGTTGATTTCATGAGCATTCTCAGGAACAATAGCCCTGGTGTTGATGTGGATGAACAATCTCAGGAACAATAGCCCTGGTGTTGATGTGGATGAACAATCTCAGGAACAATAGCCCTGGTGTTGATGTTGATGAACATTCTCAGGAACAATAGCCCTGGTGTTGATTTGGATAAACATTCTCAGGAGCAATAGCTCTGGTGTTGATGTGGATGAACAATCTCAGGAACAATAGCCCTGCTGTTGATTTCATGAACATTCTCAGGAACAATAACCCTGCTGTTGATGTGGATGAACATTCTCAGGAACAATAGCCCTGGTGTTGATGTGGATGAACAATCTCAGGAACAATAGCCCTGGTGTTGATGTGCATGAACAGTCTCAGGAACAATAGCCCTGGTGTTGAACTGGATGAACAGTCTCAGTAACAATTGCCCTGGTGTTGATGTGGATGAACTGACTCAGGAACAATAACCCTGCTGTTGATGTGGATGAACATTCTCAGGAACAATAGCCATGATGTTGATGTGGATGAACAGTCTCAGGAACAAGTGCCCTGGTGTTGATGTGGATGAACAATCTCAGGAACATTAGTCCTGGTGTTGATGAGGATAAACATTCTCAGGAAAAACAGCCCTAGTACTGATGTGGATGAACAGTCACAGGAACATTAGCCCTGGTGTTGATGTGGTTGAACAATCTCAGGAACAATAGCCCTGGTGTTGATGTGGATGAACAATCTCAGGAACAATCGCCCTGGTGTTGATGTTGATGAACATTCTCAGGAACAATAGCCATGATGTTGATGTGGATGAACAATCTCAGGAACAATAGCCCTGGTGTTGATGTTGATGAACAGTCTCAGGAACAATAGTCCTGGTGTCGATGTCGATGAACATTCTCAGGAACAAGAGAAAAGGTGTTGATGTTGATGTACAGTCTCAGGAACATGAGTCCTGGTGTTGATGAGGATAAACATTCTCAGGAAAAACAGCCCTAGTACTGATGTGGATGAACAGTCTCAGGAACATTAGCCCTGGTGTTGATGTGGTTGAACAATCTCAGGAACAATAGGCCTGGTGTTGATGTGGATGAACAATCTCAGGAACAATAGCCCTGGTGTTGATGTGGATGAACATTCTCAGGAGCAATAGCCCTGGTGTTGATTTGGATAAACATTCTCAGGAGCAATAGCTCTGGTGTTGATGTGGATGAACAATCTCAGGAACAATGGCCCTGGTGTTGATTTCATGAACATTCTCAGGAACAATAACCCTGCTGTTGATGTGGATGAACATTCTCAGGAACATTAGTCCTTGTGTTGATGAGGATATACATTCTCAGGAACAATAGCCGAGGTGTTGATGTTGAGGAACAGTCTTAGGAACAATAGCCCTGGTGTTGATGTGGATGAACATTCTCAGGAACAATAGCCCTGGTTTTGACGTGGATGAACAATCTCAGGAACATTAGTCCTTATTTTGATGAGGATAAACATTCTCAGGAACAATAGCCCTGGTATTGATGTTGATGAACAGTCTCAGGAACAATAACCCTGGTATTGATGTTGATGATCAGTCTCAGGAACAATAGCCCTGCTTTTGACGTGGATGAACAATCTCAGGAACAATAGCCCTGGTGTTGATGTGGATGAACAATCTCAGGAACAATAGCACTGGTGTTGCTGTTGATGCACTATCTCAGGAACAATAGCCCTGGTTTTGATGTGGATGAACAGCCTCAGGAACAATTCCCCTGGTGTTGATGTGGATGAACAATCTCAGGAACATTAGTCCTTGTTTTGATGAGGGTAAACATTCTCAGGAACAATAGCCCTGCTATTGATGTTGATGAACAGTCTCAGGAACAATAACCCTGGTATTGATGTTGATGATCAGTCTCAGGAACAATAGCCCTGGTGTTGATGTGGATGAACATTCTCAGGAACAATCGCCCTGGTGTTGATGTTGATGAACATTCTCAGGAACAATAGCCATGATGTTGATGTGGATGAACAGTCTCAGGAACAATAGCCCTGGTGTTGATGTGGATGAACAATCTCAGGAACAATAGCCCTGGTGTTGATGCGGATGTACAATCTCAGGAACAATAGCCCTGTTGTTGATGTGGATGAACAATCTCAGGAACAATAGCCCTGTTGTTGATGTTGATGAACATTCTCAGGAACAATAGCCCTGGTGTTGATTTGGATAAACATTCACAGGAGCAATAGCTCTGGTGTTGATGTGGATGAACAATCTCAGGAAAAATAGCCCTGGTGTTGATTTCATGAACATTCTCAGGAACAATAACCCTGCTGTTGATGTGGGTGAACAATCTCAGGAACAATAGCCCTGATGTTGATGTTGATGAACAGTCTCAGGAACAATAGTCCTGGTGTCGATGTCGATGAACATTCTCAGGAACAAGAGCCAAGGTGTTGATGTTGATGTACAGTCTCAGGAACATGAGTCCTGGTGTTGATGAGGATATACATTCTCAGGAACAATAGCCCAGGTGTTGATGTTGAGGAACAGTCTCAGGAACAATAGCCCTGGTGTTGATGTGGATGAACAATCTCAGGAACAACAGCCCTGGTGATGATGTGGATGAACAGTCTCAGGAACAATAGCCCTGGTATTGATGTGGATAAACAGTCTCAGGAACAATAGCCCTGGTGTTGAAGTGGATGAACAATCTCAGGAACAAAAGCCCTGGTGTTGATGTGGATGAACATTCTCAGGAACAATTGCCCTGGTGGTGATGTGGATGAACAATCTCAGGAACAATAGCCCTGGTGTTGATGAGGATGAACAATCTCAGGAACAATAGCCCTGGTGTTGATGTGGATGAACAATCACAGGAACAATTACCCTGGTTTTGATGTGGATGAACAGTCTCAGGAACAATAGCCCTGGTGTTGATGATGGTAAACATTCTCAGGAACAATAGCCCTGGTGTTGATGTGGATGAACAGTCTCAGGAACAATAGCCCTGGTGTTGATGTGGATGAACAATCTCAGGAACAATAGCCCTGGTGTTGATGTGGATGAACAGTCTCAGGAAAAATAGCCCTGGTGTTGAACTGGATGAACTGTCTCAGTAACAATTGCCCTGGTGTTGATGTGGATGAACTGACTCAGGAACAATAACCCTGCTGTTGATGTGGATGAACATTCTCAGGAACAATAGCCCTGATGTTGATGTGGATGAACAGTCTCAGGAACAAGTGCCCTGGTTTTGATGTGGATGAACAGCCTCAGGAACAATTCCCCTGGTGTTGATGTGGATGAACAATCTCAGGAACATTAGTCCTTGTTTTGATGAGGATAAACATTCTCAGGAACAATAGCCCTGCTATTGATGTTGATGAACAGTCTCAGGAACAATAACCCTGGTATTGATGTTGATGATCAGTCTCAGGAACAATAGCCCTGGTGTTGATGTGGATGAACATTCTCAGGAACAATCGCCCTGGTGTTGATGTTGATGAACATTCTCAGGAACAATAGCCATGATGTTGATGTGGATGAACAGTCTCAGGAACAATAGCCCTGGTGTTGATGTGGATGAACAATCTCAGGAACAATAGCCCTGGTGTTGATGTGGATGTACAATCTCAGGAACAATAGCCCTGTTGTTGATGTGGATGAACAATCTCAGGAACAATAGCCCTGTTGTTGATGTGGATGAACAATCTCAGGAACAATAGCCCTGGTGTTGATGTTGATGAACATTCTCAGGAACAATAGCCCTGGTGTTGATTTGGATAAACATTCACAGGAGCAATAGCTCTGGTGTTGATGTGGATGAACAATCTCAGGAAAAATAGCCCTGGTGTTGATTTCATGAACATTCTCAGGAACAATAACCCTGCTGTTGATGTGGATGAACATTCTCAGGAACAATAGCCCTGGTGTTGATGTGGGTGAACAATCTCAGGAACAATAGCCCTGATGTTGATGTTGATGAACAGTCTCAGGAACAATAGTCCTGGTGTCGATGTCGATGAACATTCTCAGGAACAAGAGCCAAGGTGTTGATGTTGATGTACAGTCTCAGGAACATGAGTCCTGGTGTTGATGAGGATATACATTCTCAGGAACAATAGCCCAGGTGTTGATGTTGAGGAACAGTCTCAGGAACAATAGCCCTGGTGTTGATGTGGATGAACAATCTCAGGAACAACAGCCCTGGTGATGATGTGGATGAACAGTCTCAGGAACAATAGCCCTGGTATTGATGTGGATAAACAGTCTCAGGAACAATAGCCCTGGTGTTGAAGTGGATGAACAATCTCAGGAACAAAAGCCCTGGTGTTGATGTGGATGAACATTCTCAGGAACAATTGCCCTGGTGGTGATGTGGATGAACAATCTCAGGAACAATAGCCCTGGTGTTGATGAGGATGAACAATCTCAGGAACAATAGCCATGGTGTTGATGTGGATGAACAATCACAGGAACAATTACCCTGGTTTTGATGTGGATGAACAGTCTCAGGAACAATAGCCCTGGTGTTGATGATGGTAAACATTCTCAGGAACAATAGCCCTGGTGTTGATGTGGATGAACAGTCTCAGGAACAATAGCCCTGGTGTTGATGTGGATGAACAATCTCAGGAACAATAGCCCTGGTGTTGATGTGGATGAACAGTCTCAGGAAAAATAGCCCTGGTGTTGAACTGGATGAACTGTCTCAGTAACAATTGCCCTGGTGTTGATGTGGATGAACTGACTCAGGAACAATAACCCTGCTGTTGATGTGGATGAACATTCTCAGGAACAATAGCCCTGATGTTGATGTGGATGAACAGTCTCAGGAACAAGTGCCCTGGTGTTGATGTGGATGAACAATCTCAGGAACATTAGTCCTGGTGTTGATGAGGATAAACATTCTCAGGAAAAACAGCCCTAGTACTGATGTGGATGAACAGTCTCAGGAACAATAGCCCTTGTGTTGATGTGGATGAACAATCTCAGGAACAATAGCCCTGGTGTTGATGTGGATGAACAATCTCAGGAACAATAGCCCTGGTGTTGATTTGGATAAACATTCTCAGGAGCAATAGCTCTGGTGTTGATGTGGATGAACAATCTCAGCAACAATAGCCCTGGTGTTGATTTCATGAACATTCTCAGGAACAATAACCCTGCTGTTGATGTGGATGAACATTCTCAGGAACAATAGCCCTGGTGTTGATGTTGATGTACAGTCTCAGGAACAACAGCCCTGGTGTTGATGTGGATGAACAATCTCAGGAACAACAGCCCTGGTGTTGATGTGGATGAACAGTCTCAGGAAAAATAGCCCTGGTGTGGATGTGGATGAACAATCTCATGAACAATAGCCCTGGTGTTGATGCGGATGCACAGTCTCAGGATCAATAGCCCTGGTGTTGATGTGGATGAACAATCTCAGGAACAATAGCCCTGTTGTTGATGTGGATGAACAATCACAGGAACAATTACCCTGGTGTTGATGTGGATGAACAGTCTCAGTAACAATAGCCCTGGTGTTGATGATGGTAAACATTCTCAGGAACAATAGCCCCTGTGTTGATGTGGATGAACAGTTTCAGGAACAATAGCCCTGGTGTTGATGTGGATGAACAGACTCAGGAACAATAACCCTGGTGTTGATGTGGAGAAACATTGTCAGGAACAATAGCCCTGGTTTTGATGCGGATGAACAATCTCTGGAAAAATAGCCCTGGTGTTGATGTGGATGAACAATCTCAGCAACAAGATCCCAGGTGTTGATGTTGATGAACAGTCTCAGGAACATTAGTCCTGGTGTTGATGAGGATATACATTCTCAGGAACAATAGCCCACGTGTTGATGTTGATGAACAGTCTCAGGGACAATAGCCCTGGTGTTGATGTGGATGAACAATCTCAGGAAAAACAGCTCTGGTGTTGATGTGAATGAACAGTCTCAGGAACAATAACCCTGCTGTTGATGTGGATGAACATTCTCAGGAACAATAGCCCTGGTGTTGATGTGGATGAACAATCTCAGGAACAATAGCCCTGGTGTTGATGTTGATGAACAGTCTCAGGAACAATAGTCCTGGTGTCGATGTCGATGAACATTCTCAGGAACAAGAGCCAAGGTGTTGTAGTTGATGTACAGTCTCAGGAACATGAGTCCTGGTGTTGATGAGGATATAGATTCTCAGGAACAATAGCCCACGTGTTGATGTTGAGGAACAATCTCAGGAACAATAGCCCTGGTGTTGATGTGGATAAACATTCTCAGGAGCAATAGCTCTGGTGTTGATGTGGATGAACAATCTCAGGAACAATAGCCCTGGTGTTGATTTCATGAACATTCTCAGGAACAATAACCCTGCTGTTGATGTGGATGAACATTCTCAGGAACAATAGCCCTGGTGTTGATGTTGATGAACAGTCTCAGGAACAACAGCCCTGGTGTTGATGTCGATGAACATTCTCAGGAACAAGAGCCAAGGTGTTGTAATTGATGTACAGTCACAGGAACATGACTCCTGGTGTTGATGTGGATGAACAATCTCAGGAACAATAGCCCTGGTGTTGATGTTGATGAACATTCTCAGGAACAATAGCCCTGGTGTTGATGTGGATAAACATTCTCAGGAGCAATAGCTCTGGTGTTGATGTGGATGAACAATCTCAGGAACAATAGCCCTGGTGTTGATGTGGATGAACAGACTCAGGAACAATAACCCTGGTGTTGATGTGGAGAAACATTGTCAGGAACAATAGCCCTGGTGTTGATGCGGATGAGCAATCTCAGGAACAATAGCAAATCTGTTGAAGTGGATGAACATTCTCAGGAACAATAGCCCTGGTGTTGATGTGGATGAACAATCGAAGGAACAATAGCACTATTGTTGCTGTTGATGCACTACCTCAAGAACAAAAGCCCTGGTGTTGATGTGGATGAACTTTCTCAGGAACAATAGCCCTGGTGTTGATGTGGATGAACAATCTCAGGAACAATAGCCCTGGTGTTGATGAGGATGAACAATCTCTGGAAAAATAGCACTGGTGTTGATGTGGATGAACAGTCTCAGGAACAATAGCCCTGGTGTTGATGTGGATGAACAATCTCAGCAACAAGATCCCAGGTGTTGGTGTTGATGAACAGTCTCAGGAATATTAGTCCTGGTGTTGATGAGGATATACATTCTCAGGAACAATAGCCCACGTGTTGATGTTGATGAACAGTCTCAGGGACAATAGCCCTGGTGTTGATGTGGATGAACAATCTCAGGAAAAACAGCTCTGGTGTTGATGTGAATGAACAGTCTCAGGAACAATAACCCTGCTGTTGATGTGGATGAACATTCTCAGGAACAATAGCCCTGGTGTTGATGTGGATGAACAATCTCAGGAACAATAGCCCTGGTGTTGATGTTGATGAACAGTCTCAGGAACAATAGTCCTGGTGTCGATGTCGATGAACATTCTCAGGAACAAGAGCCAAGGTGTTGTAGTTGATGTACAGTCTCAGGAACATGAGTCCTGGTGTTGATGAGGATATAGATTCTCAGGAACAATAGCCCAGGTGTTGATGTTGAGGAACAGTCTCAGGAACAATAGCCCTGGTGTTGATGTGGATAAACATTCTCAGGAGCAATAGCTCTGGTGTTGATGTGGATGAACAATCTCAGGAACAAAAGCCCTGGTGCTGATTTCATGAACATTCTCAGGAACAATAACCCTGCTGTTGATGTTGATGAACATTCTCAGGAACAATAGCCCTGGTGTTGATGTTGATGAACAGTCTCAGGAACAACAGCCCTGGTGTTGATGTCGATGAACATTCTCAGGAACAAGAGCCAAGGTGTTGTAATTGATGTACAGTCACAGGAACATGACTCCTGGTGTTGATGTGGATGAACAACCTCAGGAACAATAGCCCTGGTGTTGATGTTGATGAACATTCTCAGGAACAATAGCCCTGGTGTTGATGTGGATAAACATTCTCAGGAGCAATAGCTCTGGTGTTGATGTGGATGAACAATCTCAGGAACAATAGCCCTGGTGTTGATTTCATGAACATTCTCAGGAACAATAACCCTGCTGTTGATGTGGATGAACATTCTCAGGAACAATAGCCCTGGTGTTGATGTTGATGAACAGTCTCAGGAACAACAGCCCTGGTGTTGATGTCGATGAACATTCTCAGGAACAAGAGCCAAGGTGTTGATGTTGATGTACAGTCTCAGGAACATTAGTCCTGGTGTTGATGAGGATATACATTCTCAGGAACAATAGCCCAGGTGTTGATGTTGAGGAACAGTCTTAGCAACAATAGCCCTGGTGTTGATGTGGATGAACAATCTCAGGAACAACAGCCCTGGTGTTGATGTGGATGAACAGTCTCAGGAAAAATAGCCCTGGTGTGGATGTGGATGAACAATCTCATGAACAATAGCCCTGGTGTTGATGCGGATGCACAGTCTCAGGATCAATAGCCCTGGTGTTGATGTGGATGAACAATCTCAGGAACAATAGCCATGTTGTTGATGTGGATGAACAATCACAGGAACAATTACCCTGATGTTGATGTGGATGAACAGTCTCAGTAACAATAGCCCTGGTGTGGATGATGGTAAACATTCTCAGGAACAATAGCCCCTGGTGTTGATGTGGATGAACAGTTTCAGGAACAATAGCCCTGGTGTTGATGTGGATGAACAGACTCAGGAACAATAACCCTGGTGTTGATGTGGAGAAACATTGTCAGGAACAATAGCCCTGGTGTTGATGCGGATGAACAATCTCAGGAACAATAGCACAACTGTTGAAGTGGATGAACATTCTCAAGAACAAAAGCCCTGGTGTTGATGTGGATGAACATTCTCAGGAACAATAGCCCTGGTGTTGATGTGGATGAACAATCTCAGGAACAATAGCCCTGGTGTTGATGAGGATGAACAATCTCTGGAAAAATAGCCCTGGTGTTGATGTGGATGAACAGTCTCAGGAACAATAGCCCTGGTGTTGATGTGGATGAACAATCTCAGCAACAAGATCCCAGGTGTTGGTGTTGATGAACAGTCTCAGGAACATTAGTCCTGGTGTTGATGAGGATATACATTCTCAGGAACAATAGCCCACGTGTTGATGTTGATGTACAGTCTCAGGGACAATAGCCCTGGTGTTGATGTGGATGAACAATCTCAGGAAAAACAGCTCTGGTGTTGATGTGAATGAACAGTCTCAGCAACAATAACCCTGGTGTTGATGTGGATGAACAGTCTCAGCAACAATAGCCCTGGTGTTGATGTGGATGAACAGTCTTAGCAACAATAGTCCTGTTGTTGATGTGGATGCACAGTCTCAGAAACAATAGCCCTGGTTTTGATGTGGATGAACAATCTCAGCAACAATAACACTGGTATTGATGTTGATGAACAGTCTCAGCAACAATAGGCCTGGAGTTGATGTGGATGAACAGTCTCAGCAACAATAGCCCTGGTGTTGATGTGGATGAACAGTCTCAGGAACAATAACAATGGTGATGATGTGGATAAACATTCACAGGAACAATAACCCTGGTGTTGATGTGAATGAGCAGTCCCAGGAACAATAGCCCAGGTGTTGATGTGGATGAACAGTCTCAGGAACAATAGCCCTGGTGTTGATGTGGATGAACAATGAGAGGAACAATAGTCCTGGTGTTGATGTGGATGAACAATCTCAGGAAAAACAGCTCTGGTGTTTATGTGAATGAACAGTCTCAGAAAGATTACTCCTGGTGTTGATGTGCATGAACAGTCTCAGCAACAATAACACTGGTGTTGATGTTGATGAACAGTCTCAGCAACAAGAGCCCTGGTGTTGTTGTGGATGAACAGTCTCAGGAACAATTGCCCTGATGTTGATGTGGATGAACATTCTCAGGAACAATAGCCCTGGTATTGATGTGGATAAACATTCTCAGGAACAATAGCCCTGGTGTTGATGAGGATAAACATTCTCAGGAAAAATAGCTCTGTTGTTGATGTGGATGAACAGTCACAGGAACAATAGTCCTGATGTTGACGTGGATGGACAATCTCAGGAACAATAGCCCTGGTGTTGATGTGGATGAACAGTCTCAGGAACAATAGCCCTGATGTTGATGTGGATGAACATTCTCAGGAACAATAGCCCTGGTGTTGATGTTGATGAACAGTCTCAGCAACAAGAGCCCTGGTGTTGTTGTGGATGAACAGTCTCAGGAACAATAGCCCTGGTGTTGATGAGGATAAACATTCTCAGGAAAAATAGCCCTGGTGTTGATGTGGATGAACAGTCACAGGAACAATAGCCCTGATGTTGACGTGGATGGACAATCTCAGGAACAATAGCCCTGGTGTTGATGTGGATGAACAGTCATAGGAACAATAGCCCTGGTGTTGATGTTGATGAACAGTCTCAGCAACAAGAGCCCTGGTGTTGATGTGGATGAACTGACTCAGGAACAATAACCCTGCTGTTGATGTGGATGAACATTCTCAGGAACAATTGCCCTGGTGTTGATGTGGATGAACAGTCTCAGGAACAAGTGCCCTGGTGTTGATGTGGATGAACAATCTCAGGAACATTAGTCCTGGTGTTGATGAGGATAAACATTCTCAGGAAAAATAGCCCTAGTACTGATGTGGATGAACAGTCTCAGGAACAATAGCCCTTGTGTTGATGTGGATGAACAATCTCAGGAACAATAGCCCTGGTGTTGATGTGGATGAACAATCTCAGGAACAATAGCCCTGGTGTTGATGTTGATGAACATTCTCAGGAACAATAGCCCTGGTGTTGATTTGGATAAACATTCTCAGGAGCAATAGCTCTGGTGTTGATGTGGATGAACAATCTCAGGAACAATAGCCCTGGTGTTGATTTCAAGAACATTCTCAGGAACAATAACCCTGCTGTTGATGTGGATGAACATTCTCAGGAACAATAGCCCTGGTGTTGATGTTGATGAACAGTCTCAGGAACAACAGCCCTGGTGTTGATGTCGATGAACATTCTCAGGAACAAGAGCCAAGGTGTTGATGTTGATGTACAGTCTCAGGAACATTAGTCCTGGTGTTGATGAGGATATACATTCTCAGGAACAATAGCCCTGGTGTTGATTTCATGAACATTCTCAGGAACAATAACCCTGCTGTTGATGTGGATGAACATTCTCAGGAACAATAGCCCTGGTGTTGATGTGGATGAACAGTCTCAGGAAAAATAGCCCTGGTGTGGATGTGGATGATCAATCACAGGAACAATTACCCTGGTGTTGATGTGGATGAACAGTCTCAGTAACAATAGCCCTGGTGTTGATGATGGTAAACATTCTCAGGAACAATAGCCCCTGTGTTGATGTGGATGAACAGTTTCAAGAACAATAGCCCTGGTGTTGATGCGGATGAACAATCTCAGGAACAATAGCACAACTGTTGAAGTGGATGAACATTCTCAAGAACAAAAGCCCTGGTGTTGATGTGGATGAACAATCTCAGGAACAATAGCCCAGCTGTTGAAGTGGATGAACATTCTCAGGAACAATAGCCCTGGTGTTCATGTGGATGAACAATCGAAGGAACAATAGCACTATTGTTGCTGTTGATGCACTATCTCAAGAACAAAAGCCCTGGTGTTGATGTGGATGAACATTCTCAGGAACAATAGCCATGGTGTTGATGTGGATGAACAATCTCAGGAACAATAGCCCTGGTGTTGATGAGGATGAACAATCTCTGGAAAAATAGCCCTGGTGTTGATGTGGATGAACAATCTCAGGAACAATAGCCCTGGTGTTGATGTGGATGATCGATCACAGGAAAAATTACCCTGCTGTTGATGTGGATGAACAATCTCAGGAACAATAGCCCTGGTGTTGATGAGGATGAACAATCTCTGGAAAAATAGCCCTGGTGTTGATGTGGATGAACAATCTCAGCAACAAGATCCCAGGTGTTGGTGTTGATGAACAGTCTCAGGAACATTAGTCCTGGTGTTGATGAGGATATACATTCTCAGGAACAATAGCCCACGTGTTGATGTTGATGAACAGTCTCAGGGACAGTAGCCCTGGTGTTGATGTGGATGAACAATCTCAGGAAAAACAGCTCTGGTGTTGATGTGAATGAACAGTCTCAGCAACAATAACCCTGGTGTTGATGTGGATGAACAGTCTCAGCAACAATAGCCCTGCTGTTGATGTGGATGAACACTCTTAGCAACAATAGTCCTGTTGTTGATGTGGATGCACAGTCTCAGAAACAATAGCCCTGGTGTTGATGTGGATGAACAACCTCAGCAACAATAACACTGGTATTGATGTTGATGAACAGTCTCAGCAACAATAGGCCTGGAGTTGATGTGGATGAACAGTCTCAGCAACAATAGCCCTGGTGTTGATGTGGATGAACAGTTTCAGCAACAATACCCCTGGTGTTGATGTGAATGAAGATTCTCAGGAACAATGACCCTGGTATTGATGTGGATAAACATTCTCAGGAACAATAGACCTGGTGTTGATGTGGATGAACAGTCTCAGGAATAATAGTCCAGGTGTTGATGTAGATGAACAGTCTCACAAAAATAGCCCCGGTGTTGATGAGGATAAAAATTCTCAGGAACAATCGCCCTGGTGTAGATGTGGATGAACAGACTCAGGAACAATAGCCCTGGTGTTGATGTGAATGAACAGTCTCAGGAACAATAACCCTGGTGTTGATGTGGATAAACATTGTCAGGAACAATAGCCATGGTGTTGATGTGGATGAACATTCACAGGAACAATGGCCCTGGTGTTGATGTGGATGAACATTCTCAGGAACAATAGCCCTTGTGTTGATGTGGATGAAGATTCTCAGGAACAATAACCCTGGTTTTGATGTCGATAAACATTCTCAGGAACAATAACCCTGGTGTTGATGGGGATAAACATTCTCAGGAACAATAACCCTGGTGTTGATTTGGATGAACAGTCTCAGGAACAATAACAATGGTGATGATGTGGATAAACATTCACAGGAACAATAACCCTGGTGTTGATGTGAATGAACAGTCCCAGGAACAATAGCCCAGGTGTTGATGTGGATGAACAGTCTCAGGAACAATAGCCCTGGTGTTGATGTGGATGAACAATGAGAGGAACAATAGTCCTGGTGTTGATGTTGATGAACAATCTCAGGAAAAACAGCTCTGGTGTTTATGTGAATGAACAGTCTCAGAAAGATTACTCCTGGTGTTGATGTGCATGAACAGTCTCAGCAACAATAACCCTGGTGTTGATGTGGATGAACAGTCTCAGCAACAAGAGCCCTGGTGTTGTTGTGGATGAACAGTCTCAGGAACAATTGCCCTGATGTTGATGTGGATGAACATTCTCAGGAACAATAGCCCGGGTATTGATGTGGATAAACATTCTCGGGAACAATAGCCCTGGTGTTGATGAGGATAAACATTCTCAGGAAAAATAGCCCTGGTGTTGATGTGGATGAACAGTCACAGGAACAATAGCCCTGATGTTGACGTGGATGGACAATCTCAGGAACAATAGCCAAGGTGTTGATGTTGATGTACAGTCTCAGGAACATTAGTCCTGGTGTTGATGAGGATATACATTCTCAGGAACAATAGCCCACGTGTTGATGTTGATGAACAGTCTCAGGGACAATAGCCCTGGTGTTGATGTGGATGAACAATCTCAGGAAAAACAGCTCTGGTGTTGATGTGAATGAACAGTCTCAGCAACAATAACCCTGGTGTTGATGTGGATGAACAGTCTCAGCAACAATAGCCCTGCTGTTGATGTGGATGAACAGTCTTAGCAACAATAGTCCTGTTGTTGATGTGGATGCACAGTCTCAGAAACAATAGCCCTGGTGTTGATGTGGATGAACAACCTCAGCAACAATAACACTGGTATTGATGTTGATGAACAGTCTCAGCAACAATAGGCCTGGAGTTGATGTGGATGAACAGTCTCAGCAACAATAGCCCTGGTGTTGATGTGGATGAACAGTTTCAGCAACAATACCCCTGGTGTTGATGTGAATGAAGATTCTCAGGAACAATGACCCTGGTATTGATGTGGATAAACATTCTCATGAACAATAGACCTGGTGTTGATGTGGATGAACAGTCTCAGGAATAATAATCCAGGTGTTGATGTAGATGAACAGTCTCACAAAAATAGCCCTGGTGTTGATGAGGATAAAAATTCTCAGGAACAATCGCCCTGGTGTAGATGTGGATGAACAGACTCAGGAACAATAGCCCTGGTGTTGATGTGAATGAACAGTCTCAGGAACAATAACCCTGGTGTTGATGTGGATAAACATTGTCAGGAACAATAGCCATGGTGTTGATGTGGATGAACATTCACAGGAACAATGGCCCTGGTGTTGATGTGGATGAACATTCTCAGGAACAATAGCAATTGTGTTGATGTGGATGAAGATTCTCAGGAATAATAACCCTGGTGTTGATGTCGATAAACATTCTCAGGAACAATAACCCTGGTGTTGATGGGGATAAACATTCTCAGGAACAATAACCCTGGTGTTGATGTGGATGAACAGTCTCAGGAACATTAACAATGGTGATGATGTGGATAAACATTCACAGGAACAATAACCCTGGTGTTGATGTGAATGAACAGTCCCAGGAACAATAGCCCAGGTGTTGATGTGGATGAACAGTCTCAGGAACAATAGCCCTGGTGTTGATGTGGATGAACAATGAGAGGAACAATAGCCCTGGTGTTGATGTGGATGAACAATGAGAGGAACAATAGCCCTGGTGTTGATGTGCATGAACAGTCTCAGCAACAATAACCCTGGTGTTGATGTTGATGAACAGTCTCAGCAACAAGAGCCCTGGTGTTGTTGTGGATGAACAGTCTCAGGAACAATTGCCCTGATGTTGATGTGGATGAACATTCTCAGGAACAATAGCCCTGGTATTGATGTGGATAAACATTCTCAGGAACAATAGCCCTGGTGTTGATGAGGATAAACATTCTCAGGAAAAATAGCCCTGGTGTTGATGTGGATGAACAGTCACAGGAACAATAGCCCTGATGTTGACGTGGATGGACAATCTCAGGAACAATAGCCCTGGTGTTGATGTGGATGAACAGTCTCAGGAACAATAGCCCTGATGTTGATGTGGATGAACATTCTCAGGAACAATAGCCCTGGTGTTGACGTGGATGAACAATCTCAGGAACAACAGCCCTGGTGTTGATGTGGATGAACAATCTCAGGAACAAGTGCTTTGGTGTTGATGTTGATGAACAGTGTCAGGAAAAATAGCCATGGTGTTGATGTGGATGAACAATCTCAGCAACAATAGCCCTGGTGTCGATGAGGATATACATTCTCAGGGACAATAGCCCTGGTGTTGATGTGGGTGAACAATTTCTGGCAAAACAGCCCTGGTGTTGATGTGGATGAACAGTCTCAGAAAGAATGCTCCTGGTGTTGATGTGCATGAACAGTCTCAGCAACAATAACCCTGGTGTTGATGTGGATGAACAGTCTCAGCAACAACAGCCCTGGTGTTGATGTGGATGAACAGTCTTAGCAACAATATTCCTGGTGTTGATGTGGATGCACAGTCTCAGGAACAATAGCCCTGGTGTTGATGTGGATGAACAATCTCAGCAACAATAACACTGGTGTTGATGCGGATGAACAGTCTCAGCAACAATAGGCCTGGAGTTGATCTGGATGAACAGTGTCAGCAAGAGTAGCTCCGGTGTTGATGTGGATATACAGTCTCAGCAACAATAGCCCTGGTGTTGATGTGAATGAAGATTCTCAGGAACAATGACACTGGTGTTGATGTGGATAAACATTCTCAGGAACAATAGACCTGGTGTTGATGTGGATGAACAGTCTCAGGAAATACAGCCCTGGTGTTGATGTGGATGAACAGTCTCAGAAAGAATGCACCTGGTGTTGATGTGGATAAACATTCGCAGGAACAATAGACCTGGTGTTGATGTGGATGAACAGTCTCTGGATCAATAAACCTGGTGTTGATGTGGATAAACATTCTCAGGAACAATAACCCTTGTTTTGATGTGGATGAACAGTCTCAGGAACAATCGCCCTGGTGTTGATGTGGATGAACAATCTCAGGAACAATAGTCCTGTGTTGATGTGGATGAACATTCTCAGGAACAATAGCACTGGTGTTGATGTGGATGAACAATCTCAGGAACAATAGAACTGATGTTGATGTGGATGAACAATCTCAGGAACAATAGCCCTGGTGTTGATGAGGATAAACATTATCAGGAACAATAGCCCGTGTGTTGATGTGGGTACACATTCTCAGGAACAATAGCCCTGGTGTTGATGAGGATAAACATTCTCAGGAACAATAGCCCTGGTGTGGATGAGGATATACATTCTCAGGAAAAATAGCCCAGGTGTTGATGTTGATGAACAGTCTCAGGAGCAATAGCCCAGGTGTTGATGTGGATGAACAATCTCAGGAACAACAGTACTGGTGTTGATGTGAATGAACAGTCTCAGAAACAATACTCCTGGTGTTGATGTGGATGAACAGTCTCAGGAACAATAGCCCTGGTTTTGATGATTATAAACATTCTCAGGAACAATAGCCCTGGTGTTGATGTGGATGAACAGTCTCAGGAACAATAGCCCTGGTGTTGATGTGGATGAACAATCTCAGGAACAATAGCCCTGGTGTTGATGTGGATAAACATTCTCAGGAACAATAGCCCTGGTGTTGATGCGGATAAACATTCTCAGGAACAATAGCCCTGGTGTTGATGTGGATGAACAGTCTCAGGAACAAAAGCCCTGATGTTGATGTGGATGGACAATCTCTGGAACAATAGCCCTGGTGTTGATGTGGATGAACATTCTCAGGAACAATAGCCCTGATGTTGATGTGGATGAGCAATCTCAGGAACAATAACCATGGTGTTGATGTGGATAAACATTCTCAGGTACAATAACCCTGGTTTTGATGTGGATGAAAAGTCTCAGGAACAATAGCCCTGGTGTTGATGTGGATGAACAGTCTAAGGAACAATAGCCCTCGTTTTGATGTGGATGAACAATCTCAGGAACAATAGTCCTGGTAATGATTTGGATGAACAGTCTCAGGAACAATAGCCCTGGTGTTGATGTGGATAAACTTTCTCAGGAAATATAGCACTGGTGTTGATGTGGATGAACAACCTCAGGAACCATAGCCCAGGTGTTGATGTGGATGAACAACCTCAGGAACAATAGCCCTGGTATTGATGAGGATAAACATTCTCAGGAACAATAGCCAGTGTGTTGATGTGGATAAACATTCTCAGGGACAATAGCACTGGTGTTGATGTTGATGAACAGTGTCAGGAAAAATAGCCATGGTGTTGATGTGGATGAACAGTCTCAGCAACAATAGCCCTGGTGTCGATGTTGATGAACATTCTCAGGAACAATAGCCCTGGTGTTGATGTGGATGAACAATCTCAGGAACAATAGCCCTCGTTTTGATGTTGATGAACAGTCTCAGGAACAATAGTCCTGGTGTTGATGAGGATATACATTCTCAGGAACAATAGCCCAGGTGTTGATGTCGAGGTGCAGTCTCAGGGACAATAGCCCTGGTGTTGATGTGGGTGAACAATTTCTGGCAAAACAGCCCTGGTGTTGATGTGGATGAACAGTCTCAGAAAGAATGCTCCTGGTGTTGATGTGCATGAACAGTCTCAGCAACAATAACCCTGGTGTTGATGTGGATGAACAGTCTCAGCAACAACAGCCCTGGTGTTGATGTGGATGAACAGTCTTAGCAACAATAGTCCTGGTGTTGATGTGGATGCACAGTCTCAGGAACAATAGCCCTGGTGTTGATGTGGATGAACAATCTCAGCAACAATAACACTGGTGTTGATGCGGATGAACAGTCTCAGCAAGAGTAGCTCTGGTGCTGATGTGGATGTACAGTCTCAGCAACAATAGCCCTGGTGTTGATGTGAATGAAGATTCTCAGGAACAATGACACTGGTGTGGATGTGGATAAACATTCTCAGGAACAATAGACCTGGTGTTGATGTGGATGAACAGTCTCAGGAAAAAAAGCCCTGGTGTTGATGTGGATGAACAGTCTCAGAAAGAATGCTCCTGGTGTTGATGTGGATAAACATTCTCAGGAACAATAACCCTGGTGTTGATGTGGATAAACATTCTCAGGAACAATAGACCTTGTGTTGATGTGGATGAACAGTCTCAGGAACAATCGCCCTGGTGTTGATGTGGATGAACAATCTCAGGAACAATAGTCCTGTGTTGATGTGGATGAACAGTCTCAGGAACAATAGCCCTGGTATTGATGTGGATAGACTTTCTCAGGAACAATAGCCCTGGTGTTGATGTGGATGATCAATCTCAGGAACAATAGCCCTGGTGTTGATGAGCATAAACATTATCATGAACAATAGCCCGTGTGTTGATGTGGGTACACATTCTCAGGAACAATAGCCCTGGTGTTGATGAGGGTAAACATTCTCAGGAACAATAGCCCTGGTGTGGATGAGGATATACATTCTCAGCAAAAATAGCCCAGGTGTTGATGTTGATGAACAGTCTCAGGAGCAATAGCTCTGATGTTGATGTGGATGAACAATCTCAGGAACAACAGTACTGATGTTGATGTGGATGAACAGTCTCAGAAACAATACTCCTGGTGTTGATGTGGATGAACAGTCTCAGGAACAATAACCCTGCTTTTGATGATTATAAACATTCTCAGGAACAATAGCCCTGGTGTTGATGCGGATAAACAATCTCAGGAACAATAGCCCTGGTGTTGATGTGGATGAACAGTCTCAGGAACAAAAGCCCTGATGTTGATGTGGATGGACAATCTCTGGAACAATAGCCCTGGTGTTGATGTGGATGAAGAGTCTCAGGAACAATAGCCCTGATGTTGATGTGGATGAACATTCTCAGGAACAATAGCCCTGGTGTTGATGTGGATGAGCAATGTCAGGAACAATAACCATGGTGTTGATGTGGATAAACATTCTCAGGAACAATAACCCTGGTGTTGATGTGGATGAAAAGTCTCCGGAACAATAGCCCTGGTGTTGATGTGGATGAACAGTCTAAGGAACAATAGCCCTCGTTTTGATGTGGATGAACAATCTCAGGAACAATAGCCCTGGTGTTGATGAGGAGAAACAGTCACAGGAACAATAGCACTGGTGTTGATGTGGATGACCAGTCTCAGGAACAATAGCCATGATGTTGATGTGGATGTAAAATCTCAGGAACAATTGCACTGGTGTTGATTAGAATTAGAATTAGAATTAGAATATTACAGCGCAGTACAGGCCCTTCGGCCCTCGATATGCGCCGATCATCTGACCTACACTATTCCATTTCCATCCATATGTCTATCCAATGACCACTTAAATGCCCTTAAAGCTGGCGAGTCTACTACTTTTTCAGGCAGGGCGTTCCACGCCCCTACTACTCTCCGCGTAAAGAAACTACCTCTGACATCTGTCCTATATCTTTCACCCCTCAACTTAAAGCTATGTCCCCTCGTGTTTGCCATCCTCATCCCAGCAATAAAAAGACTCTCTCTATGCACCCTATCTAACCCTCTGATTATCTTATATGTCTCTATTAAGACACCTCTCCTCCTCCTTCTCTCTAACGAAAATTTCCCCAAGTCTCTCAGCCTTTCCTCGTAAGACCTTCCTTCCATACCAGGCAACATCCTAGTAAATCTCCTCTGCACCCTTTCCAAAGCTTCCACATCCTTCCTATAATGCGGTGACCAGAACTGCACGCAATACTCAAGGTGCGGCCTCACCAGAGTTTTGCACAGCTGCATCATGACCTCGTGGCTCCGAAACTCGATCCCCCTACTAATAAAGGCTAACACACCATATGCCTTCTTAAAAGCCCCATTAACCTGGGTAGAAACTTTCAGGGATTTATGTACTTGGATACCAAGATCTCTCTGCTCATCTACACTACCAAGAATCTTCCCATTAGCCCAGTACTCTGCATTGCTGTTACTCCTTCCAAAGTGAATCACCTCACACTTCTCCGCATTAAACTCCATTTGCCATCTCTCAGCCCAGCTCTGCAGCCTATCTATGTCCCTCTGTACCCTACAACACCCTTCGACACTATCCACAACTCCACCGACCTTCGTGTCATCCGCAAATTTACTAACCCACCCTTCTACACCCTCATCCAGGTCGTTTATAAAAATGACAAACAGCAGTGGCCCCAAAACAGAACCTTGCGGTACACCACTAGTAACTAAACTCCAGGATGAACATTTGCCATCAACCACCACCCTCTGTCTTCTTTCAGCTAGCCAATTTCTGATCCAAAGCTCTAAATCACCTTCAACCCCATACTTCCGTATTTTCTGCAATAGCCTACCGTGGGGAACCTTATCAAACGCCTTACTGAAATCCATATACACCACATCACGGCTTTACCCTCATCCACCTGTTTGGTCACCTTCTCGAAAAACTCAATAAGGTTTGTGAGGCACGACCTACCTTTCACAAAACCGTGCTGACTATCGCAAATGAACTTATTCTTTTCAAGATGATTATAAATCCTGTCTCTTATAACCTTTTCCAACATTTTACCCACAACCGAAGTAAGGCGCACAGGTCTATAATGACCAGGGCTGTCTCTACTCCCCTTCTTGAACAAGGGGACAACATTTGCTATCCTCCAGTCCTCCGGCACTACTCCTGTCGACAATGACGACATAAAGATCAACAACAACGGCTCTGCAATCTCCTCCCTGGCTTCCCAGAGAATCCTAGGATAAATCCCATCTGGCCCAGGGGACTTATCTATTTTCACTCTTTCCAAAATTGCTAACACCTCCTCCTTGTGAATCTCAATCCCATCTAGCCTAGTAGGCTGTGTCTCAGTAATCTCCTCGGCAACATTTTCTTTTTCTACTGTCAATACTGACGAAAAATATTCATTTAACGCTTCCCCTATCTCCTCTGATTCCCAACACAACTTCCCACTACTATCCTTGATTGGCCCAGTTCTAACTCTTATCATTCTTTTATTCCTGATGTGGATGAACAGGATCAGGAACAATAGCCCTGATGTTGATGTGGATGGACATTCTCAGGAACAATAGCCCTGGTGTTGATGTGGATGAACAATCTCAGGAACAAAAGCCCTGGTGTTGATGTGGATGAACAATCTCAGGAACAATAGACCTGGTGTTGATGTTGATGAACAGTCTCAGGAACAATAGCCCTGGTGTTGATGTCGATGAACATTCTCAGGATCAAGAGCCAAGGTGTTGATGTTGATGTACAGTCTCAGGAACATTAGTCCTGGTGTTGATGAGGATATACATTCTCAGGAACAATAGCCCAGGTGTTGATGTAGCGGAACAGTCTCAGGAACAATAGCACTGGTGTTGATGATGGTAAACATTCTCAGGAACAATAGCCCTGGTGTTGATGTGGATGAACAGTCTCAGGAACAATAGCCCTGGTGTTGATGTGGATGAACAATCTCAGGAACAATAGCCCCTGTGTTGATGTGGATGAACAGTCTCAGGAACAATAGCCCTGGTGTTGAAGTGGATGAAAAATCTCTGGAACAATTGCCCTGGTGTTGATGTGGATGAACACACTCAGGAACAATAACCCTGGTGTTGATGTGGAGAAACATTGTCAGGAACAATAGCCCTGATGTTGATGCGGATGAACATTCTCAGGAACAATAGCCCAACTGTTGATGTGGATGAACATTCTCAAGAACAATAGCCCTGCTGTTGATGTGGAAGAACAATCTCAGGAACAATAGCCCTGTTGTTGATGTGGATGAACAATCTCAGGAACAATAGACCTGGTGTTGATGTTGATGAACAGTCTCAGGAACAATAGCCCTGGTGTTGATGTCGATGAACATTCTCAGGATCAAGAGCCAAGGTGTTGATGTTGATGTACAGTCTCAGGAACATTAGTCCTGGTGTTGATGAGGATATACATTTTCAGGAACAATAGCCCAGGTGTTGATGTTGCGGAACAGTCTCAGGAACAATAGCACTGGTGTTGATGATGGTAAACATTCTCAGGAACAATAGCCCTGGTGTTGATGTGGATGAACAGTCTCAGGAACAATCGCCCTGGTGTTGATGTGGATGAACAATCTCAGGAACAATAGCCCCTGTGTTGATGTGGATGAACAGTCTCAGGAACAATAGCCCTGGTGTTGAAGTGGATGAAATGTCTCTGGAACAATTGCCCTGGTGTTGATGTGGATGAACAGACTCAGGAACAATAACCCTGGTGTTGATGTGGAGAAACATTGTCAGGAACAATAGCCCTGGTGTTGATGCGGATGAACATTCTCAGGAACAATAGCCCAACTGTTGATGTGGATGAACATTCTCAAGAACAATAGCCCTGCTGTTGATGTGGAAGAACAATCTCAGGAACAATAGCCCTGTTGTTGATGTGGATCAACAATCTCAGGAACAATAGCACTGGTGTTGCTGTTGATGCACTATCTCAGGAACAATAGCCCTGCTTTTGATGTGGATGAACAGCCTCAGGAACAATTCCCCTGGTGTTGATGTGGATGAACAATCTCAGGAACATTTGTCCTGGAGTTGATGAGGATAAACATTCTCAGGAACAATAGCCCCGGTATTGATATGGATGAACAGTTTCAGGAACAATAACCCTGGTGTTGATGTTGATGATCAGTCTCAGGAACAATACCCCTGGTGTTGATGTGGATGAACAATCTCAGGAACAATCGCCCTGGTGTTGATGTTGATGAACATTCTCAGGAACAATAGCCCTGGTGTTGATGTGGATGAACAATCTCAGGAACAATAGCCCTGGTGTTGATGTTGATGAACAGTCTCAGGAACAATAGTCCTGGTGTCGATGTCGATGAACATTCTCAGGAACAAGAGCCAAGGTGTTGATGTTGATGTACAGTCTCAGGAACATGAGTCCTGGTGTTGATGAGGATATACATTTTCATTGCAGCAGCTTTTTCGGGAGCAGAGAGTGAGCGAGTGAGCAGCTGGGAAGCAGCTTTTTCGGGAGCAGAGAGTGAGCGAGTGAGCAGCTGGGAAGGTCCGTTTGAAAGTAAATTTAATTTCCTTTTGTTTTTCGGCGGAGGCCAGGGGGCTGCTGGGTAAGTAAAACACTATATATTTGGGCTGTTTAAAATAACTTTCCTTTCATTGCAGCAGCTTTTTCGGGAGCAGAGAGTGAGCGACTGAGCAGCTGGGAAGGTCCGTTTGAAAGTAAATTTAATTTCCTTTTGTTTTTCGGCGGAGGCCAGAGGGCTGCTGGGTAAGTAAAACACTATATATTTGGGCGATTTAAAATAACTTTCCTTTCATTGCAGCAGCTTTTTCGGGAGCAGAGAGTGAGCGAGTGAGCAGCTGGGAAGGTCAGTTTGAAAGTAAATTTAATTTCCTTTTGTTTTTCGGCGGAGGCCAGGGGGCTGCTGGGTAAGTAAAACACTATATATTTGGGCGGTTTAAAATAACTTTCCTTTCATTGCAGCAGCTTTTTCGGGAACAGAGAGTGAGCGAATGAGCAGCTGGGAAGGTCCGTTTGAAAGTAAATTTAATTTCCTTTTGTTTTTCGGCGGAGGCCAGGGGCTGCTGGGTAAGTAAAACACTATATATTTGGGCGGTTTAAAATAACTTTCCTTTCATTGCAGCAGCTTTTTCGGGAGCAGAGAGTGAGCGAGTGAGCAGCTGGGAAGGTCCGTTTGAAAGTAAATTTAATTTCCTTTTGTTTTTCGGCGGAGGCCAGGGGGCTGCTGGGTAAGTAAAACACTATATATTTGGGCGGTTTAAAATAACTTTCCTTTCATTGCAGCAGCTTTTTCGGGAGCAGAGAGTGAGCGAGTGAGCAGCTGGGAAGGTCCGTTTGAAAGTAAATTTAATTTCCTTTTGTTTTTCGGCGGAGGCCAGGGGGCTGCTGGGTAAGTAAAACACTATATATTTGGGCGGTTTAAAATAACTTTCCTTTCATTGCAGCAGCTTTTTCGGGAGCAGAGAGTGAGCGAGTGAGCAGCTGGGAAGGTCCGTTTGAAAGTAAATTTAATTTCCTTTTGTTTTTCGGCGGAGGCCAGGGGGCTGCTGGGTAAGTAAAACACTATATATTTGGGCGGTTTAAAATAACTTTCCTTTCATTGCAGCAGCTTTTTCGGGAGCAGAGAGTGAGCGAGTGAGCAGCTGGGAAGGTCCGTTTGAAAGTAAATTTAATTTCCTTTTGTTTTTCGGCGGAGGCCAGGGGGCTGCTGGGTAAGTAAAACACTATATATTTGGGCGGTTTAAAATAACTTTCCTTTCATTGCAGCAGCTTTTTCGGGAGCAGAGAGTGAGCGAGTGAGCAGCTGGGAATGTCCGTTTGAAAGTAAATTTAATTTCCTTTTGTTTTTCGGCGGAGGCCAGGGGGCTGCTGGGTAAGTAAAACACTATATATTTGGGCGGTTTCTGAACCCGAGACACCACACTTGTCGTGTCTCCCACCGCCCTCCTCCTGTAACCAAAAAAAAAAAAAGGACTCAGTGGGGTGTTTATAAGGTAAGGCTTTTTCGATTTCTCTGGTTTTATTGTGATTGGTAAAAACTTTTCGTTCCTTTTTCATTTAACTACGTTAAGCTTAAGATTAAAAATGGCAGGAGATCTCAGACCCGTCTCATGCTCCTCTTGCTCAATGTGGGAGCTCAGGGACACGGCTGATGTCCCTGACTCCTTCACGTGCAGGAAGTGTGTCCAACTGCAGCGCTTGTTGGACCGCATGACGGCTCTCGAGCTGCGGATGGACTCACTTTGGAGCATGCGCGATGCTGAGGAGGTCGTGGATAGCACGTTTAGTGAATTGGTCACACCGCAGATTAGGATTGCTGAGGGAGAAAGGGAATGGGTGACCAAAAGGCAGGGAAAGAGCAGGAAGGCAGCGCAGGAGTCCCCTGCGGTCATCTCCCTCCAAACCAAGTATACCGTTTTGGATACTGTTGAGGGAGATGGCTCACCAGGGGAAAGCAGCAGTAGCCAGGTCCATGGCACCGTGGCTGGCTCTGCTGTTCAGAAGGGCGGGAAAAAGAGTGGAAGGGCTATAGTCGTAGGGGATTCGATTGTAAGGGGAGTAGATAGGCGGTTCTGTGGTCGAAAACGAGGCTCCCGAATGGTATGTTGCCTCCCAGGTGCACGGGTCAGGGATGTCTCAGATCGGCTGCAGAACATTCTAAAGGGGGAGGGTGAACAGCCAGTTGTCATTGTGCACATAGGCACTAATGATATAGGTAAAAAACGGGATGAGGTCCTACAAGCAGAGTTTAGGGAGTTAGGAGCCAAGTTAAAAAGTAGGACCTCAGAGGTAGTAATCTCAGGATTACTACCAGTGCCACGTGATAGTCAGAGTAAAAATGAAAGAATAGTCAGGATGAATGCGTGGCTTGAGAGATGGTGCAGGAAGGAGGGGTTCAGATTTTTGGGACATTGGGACCGGTTCTGGGGGAGGTGGGACTATTACAAATTGGATGGTCCACACCTGGGCCAGACTGGAACCAATGTCCTTGGAGGTGCTTTTGCTAACGCTGTTGGGGAGGGTTTAAACTAATGTGGCAGGGGGATGGGAACCAATTGAGGTCAGTTGACAGTAAGGAGGTAGTAACAAAAGCCTGTAAGGAACTAGATAATGAAGTCAGTGTGACTAAGGGGAAGAGCAGACAGGGAGCAGATGATGAATATAAAGGGACTGGTGGTCTGAGGTGCATTTGTTTTAATGCAAGAAGTGTAGTAGGTAAGGCAGATGAACTTAGGGCTTGGATTAGTACCTGGGAGTATGATGTTATTGCTATTACTGAGACTTGGTTGAGGGAAGGGCATGGTTGGCAACTAAATATCCCAGGATATCGATGCTTCAGGCGGGATAGAGAGGGAGGTAAAAGGGGTGGAGGAGTTGCATTACTGGTCAAAGAGGATATCACAGCTGTGCTGAAGGAGCGCACTATGGAGGACTCGAAAAGTGAGGCAATATGGACAGAACTCAGAAATAGGAAGGGTGCGGTAACAATGTTGGGGCTGTACTACAGGCCTCCCAACAGCGAGCGTGAGGTAGAGGTACAAATATGTAAACAGATTATGGAAAGATGTAGGAGCAACAGGGTGGTGGTGATAGGAGATTTTAATTTTCCCAACATTGACTGGGATTCGCTTAGTGTTAGAGGTCCAGATGGAGCAGAATTTGTAAGGAGCATCCAGGAGGGTTTTCTAGAGCAGTATGTAAATAGACCAACTCGGGAAGGGGCCATAATGGACCTGGTGTTGGGGAATGAGCCCGGCCAGGTTGTTGAAGTTTCAGTAGGGGACTACTTTGGGAATAGTGATCACAATTCCGTAAGCTTTAAAATACTCATGGACAAAGACGAGAGTGGTCCTGAAGGAAGAGTGCTAAATTGGGGGAAGGCCAACTATACCAAAATTCGGCAGGAGCTGGGAAATGTAGATTGGGAGCAGCTGTTTGAAGGTAAATCCACATGTGATATGTGGGAGGCTTTTAAAGAGAGGTTGATGAGCGTGCAGGAGAGACATGTTCCTGTGAACATGAGGGATAGAAATGGCAAGATTAGGGAACCATGGATGACAGGTGAAATTGTGAGACGAGCTAAGAGGAAAAAGGAAGCATACATAAGGTGTAGGCGGCTGATGAAAGACGAAGCTTTGAAAGAATATCGGGAATGTAGGACCAATCTGAAACGAGGAATTAAGAGGGCTAAAAAGGGTCATGAAATATCTTTCGCAAACAGGGTAAAGGAAAATCCCAAAGCCTTTTATTCATATATAAGGAGAAAGAGGGTAACTAGAGAAAGGATTGGCCCACTAAAGGACAAAGGAGGAAGGTTATGCTTGGACTCAGAGAAAATGGGTGAGATTCTAAACGAGTACTTTGCATCGGTATTCACCGAGGAGAGGGACATGACGGATGTTGAGGTTAGGAACAGATGTTTGATTACTCTAGGTCAAGTCGGCATAAGGAGGGAGGAAGTGTTGGGTATTCTGAAAGGCATTAAGGTGGACAAGTCCCCAGGTCCGGATGGGATCTATCCCAGGTTACTGAGGGAAGCGAGAGAGGAAATAGCTGGGGCCTTAACAGATATCTTTGCAGCATCCTTAAACACGGGTGAGGTCCCGGAGGACTGGAGAATTGCTAATGTTGTCCCCTTGTTTAAGAAGGGTAGCAGGGATAATCCAGGTAATTATAGACCGGTGAGCCTGACGTCAGTGGTAGGGAAGCTGCTGGAGAAGATACTGAGGGATAGGATCTATTCCCATTTGGAAGAAAATGGGCTCATCAGTGATAGGCAACATGGTTTTGTGCAGGGAAGGTCATGTCTTACCAACTTAATAGAATTCTTTGAGGAAGTGACAAAGTTGATTGATGAGGGAAGGGCTGTCGATGTCATATACAAGCACTTCAGTAAGGCGTTTGATAAGGTTCCCCATGGCAGGCTGATGGAGAAAGTGAAGGCGCTTGGGGTCCAAGGTGTACTGGCGAGATGGATAAAGAACTGGCTGGGCAACAGGAGACAGAGAGTAGCAGTAGAAGGGAGTTTCTCAAACTGGAGAAGTGTGACCAGTGGTGTTCCACAGGGATCTGTGCTGGGACCACTGTTGTTTGTGATATACATTAATGATTTGGAGGAAAGTATAGGTGGACTGATTAGCAAGTTTGCAGACGACACTAAGATTGGTGGAGTAGCAGATAGTGAAGGGGACTGTCAGAGAATACAGCAGAATATAGATAGATTGGAGAGTTGGGCAGAGAAATGGCAGATGGAGTTCAATCAGGGCAAATGCGAGGTGATGCATTTTGGAAGATCCAATTCAAGAGTGAACTATACAGTAAATGGAAAAGTCCTGGGGAAAATTGATGTCCAGAGAGATTTGGGTGTTCAGGTCCACTGTTCCCTGAAGGTGGCAACGCAGGTAAATAGAGTGGTCAAGAAGGCATACGGCATGCTTTCCTTCATCGGACGGGGTATTGAGTACAAGAGTTGGCAGGTCATGTTACAGTTGTATAGGACTTTGGTTCGGCCACATTTGGAATACTGCGTACAGTTCTGGTCGCCACATTATCAAAAGGATGTGGATGCTTTGGAGAGGGTGCAGAGGAGGTTCACCAGGATGTTGCCTGGTATGGAGGGCGCTAGCTATGAAGAGAGGTTGAGTAGATTAGGATTATTTTCATTAGAAAGACGGAGGTTGAGGGGGGACCTGATTGAGGTGTACAAAATCATGAGAGGTAGAGACAGGGTGGACAGCAAGAGGCTTTTTCCCAGAGTGGGGGTTTAAATTACTAGAGTTCAAAGTGAAAGGGGAAATGTTTAGGGGGCGTATGCGTGGAAAGTTCTTTACGCAGAGGGTGGTGGGCACCTGGAACGCGTTGCCAGCGGAGGTGGTAGACGCGGGCACGATGGAGTCTTTTAAGATGTATCTAGACAGATACATGAATGGGCAGGAAGAAAAGAGATACAGAAGCTTAGAAAATAGGCGACATGTTTAGAGAGAGGATCTGGATCTGCGCAGGATTGGAGGGCCGAAGGGCCTGTTCCTGTGCTGTAAGTATCTTTGTTCTTTGTTCTTTGTTCTACATTCTCAGGAACAATAGCCCTGGTGTTGATGTTGATGATCAGTCTCAGGAACAATAGCCCTGGTGTTGATGTGGATGAACAATCTCAGGAAAAATAGCCCTGGTGTTGATGTTGATGAACATTCTCAGGAACAATAGCCCTGCTGTTGATGTGGATGAACAATCTCAGGAACAATAGCCCTGTTGTTGATGTGGATGAACAGACTCAGGAACAATAACCCTGGTGTTGATGTGGAGAAACATTGTCAGTAGCAATAGCCCTGGTGTTGATGCGGATGAACATTCTCAGGAACAATAGCCCAACTGTTGATGTGGATGACCATTCGCAGGAACAATAGCCCTGCTGTTGATGTGGATGAACAATCTCAGGAACAATAGCCCTGGTGTTGATGTGGATGAACAATCTCAGGAACAATAGCAGTGGTGTTGCTGTTGAAGCACTATCTCAGGAACAATAGCCCTGCTTTTGATGTGGATGAACAGCCTCAGGAACACTTCCCCTGGTGTTGATGTGGATGAACAATCTCAGGAACATTTGTCCTGGAGTTGATGAGGATAAACATTCTCAGGAACAATAGCCCTGGTATTGATGTGGATGAACAGTCTCAGGAACAATAACCCTGGTGTTGATGTTGATGATCAGACTCAGGAACAATAGCCCTGGTGTTGATGTTGATGAACAATCTCAGGAACAATCGCCCTGGTGTTGATGTTGATGAACATTCTCAGGAACAATAGCCCTGGTGTTGATGTGGATGAACAATCTCAGGAACAATAGCCCTGGTGTTGATGTTGATGAACAGTCTCAGGAACAATAGTCCTGGTGTCGATGTCGATGAACATTCTCAGGAACAAGAGCCAAGGTGTTGATGTTGATGTACAGTCTCAGGAACATGAGTCCTGGTGTTGATGAGGATATACATTCTCAGGAACAATAGCCCTGGTGTTGACGTTGATGATCAGTCTTAGGAACAATAGCCCAGGTGTTGATGTTGAGGAACAGTCTTAGGAACAGTAGCCCTGGTGTTGATGTGGATGAAAAACCTCAGGAACAACAGCCCCGGTGTTGATGTGGATGAACAGTCTCAGGAAAAATAGCCCTGGTGAGGATGTGGATGAACAATCTCAGGAACAATAGCCCTGGTGTTGATGCGGATGAACAGTCTCAGGAACAATAGCCCTGGTGTTGATGTGGAAGAACATTCTCAGGAACAATAGCCCTGGTGTTGAATTGGATGAGCATTCTCAGGAACAATAGCCCTGGTGTTGATGTGGATGAAGAATCTCAGGAACAATAGCCCTGGTGTTGATGAGGATGAACAATCTCAGGAACAATAGCCCTGGTTTTGATGTGGATGAGCAATCTCAGGAACAATAGCCCTGTTGTTGATGTGGATGAACAATCACAGGAACAGTTACCCTGGTGTTGATGTGAATGAACAGTCTCAGGAACAATAGCCCTGGTGTTGATGTGGATGAACAATCTCAGGAACAATAGCCCCTGTGTTGATGTGGATGAACAATCTCAGGAACAATAGCCCTGGTGTTGATGTGGATGAACATTCTCAGGAACATGAGTCCTGGCGTTGATGAGGATATACATTCTCAGGAACAATAGCCCAGGTGTTGATGTTGAGGAACAGTCTCAGGAACAATAGCCCTGGTGTTGATGTGGATGAACAATCTCAGGAACAACAGCCCTGGTGATGATGTGGATGAACAGTCTCAGGAACAATAGCCCGGGTGTTGATGTGGATAAACAGTCTCAGGAACAATAGCCCTGGTGTTGATGTGGATGAACAATCTCAGGAACAAAAGCCCTGGTGTTGATGTGGATGAACATTCTCAGGAACAATAGCCCTGGTGTTGATGTGGATCAACAATCTCAGGAACAATAGCCCTGGTGTTGAGGATGAACAATCTCAGGATCAATAGCCCTGGTGTTGATGTGGATGAACAATCTCAGGAACAATAGCACTGGTGTTGCTGCTGATGCACTATCTCAGGAACAATAGCCCTGGTTTTGATGTGGATGAACAGCCTCAGGAACAATTCCCCTGGTGTTGATGTGGATGAACAATCTCAGGAACTTTAGTCCTGGTGTTGATGAGGATAATCATTCTCAGGAACATTAGCCCTGGTATTGATGTTGATGAACAGTCTCAGGAACAATAGCCCTGGTGTCGATGTCGATGAACATTCTCAGGAACAAGAGCCAAGGTGTTGATGTTGATGTGCAGTCTCAGGAACAATAGCCCTGGTGTTGATGTGGATGAACAATCTCAGGAACAACAGAACTGGTGATGATGTGGATGAACAGTCTCAGGAACAATAGCCCGGGTGTTGATGTGGATAAACAGGATCAGGAACAATAGTCCTGGTGTCGATGTCCATGAACATTCTCAGGACCAAGAGCCAAGGTGTTGATGTTGATGTACAGTCTCAGGAACAACAGCCCTGGTGTTAATGTGGATGAACAGTCTCAGGAACAATAGCCCGGGTGTTGATGTGGATAAACAGTCTCAGGAACAATAGCCCTGGTGTTGATGTGGATGAACAATCTCAGGAACAAAAGCCCTGGTGTTGATGTTGATGAACAATCTCAGGAACAATAGTCCTGGCGTTGATGAGGATATACATTCTCAGGAACAATAGCCCTGGTGTTGATGTTGACGAACATTCTCAGGAACAATAACCCTGGTGTTGATGTGGATGAACAATCTCAGGAACAATAGCACTGGTGTTGCTGCTGATGCACTATCTCAGGAACAATAGCCCTGGTTTTGATGTGGATGAACAGCCTCAGGAACAATTCCCCTGGTGTTGATGTGGATGAACAATCTCAGGAACTTTAGTCCTGGTGTTGATGAGGATAATCATTCTCAGGAACATTAGCCCTGGTATTGATGTTGATGAACAGTCTCAGGAACAATAGCCCTGGTGTCGATGTCGATGAACATTCTCAGGAACAAGAGCCAAGGTGTTGATGTTGATGTGCAGTCTCAGGAACAATAGCCCTGGTGTTGATGTGGATGAACAATCTCAGGAACAACAGAACTGGTGATGATGTGGATGAACAGTCTCAGGAACAATAGCCCGGGTGTTGATGTGGATAAACAGGATCAGGAACAATAGTCCTGGTGTCGATGTCCATGAACATTCTCAGGACCAAGAGCCAAGGTGTTGATGTTGATGTACAGTCTCAGGAACAACAGCCCTGGTGTTAATGTGGATGAACAGTCTCAGGAACAATAGCCCGGGTGTTGATGTGGATAAACAGTCTCAGGAACAATAGCCCTGGTGTTGATGTGGATGAACAATCTCAGGAACAAAAGCCCTGGTGTTGATGTTGATGAACAATCTCAGGAACAATAGTCCTGGCGTTGATGAGGATATACATTCTCAGGAACAATAGCCCTGGTGTTGATGTTGACGAACATTCTCAGGAACAATAACCCTGGTGTTGATGTGGATGAACAATCTCAGGAACAACAGCCCTGGTGATGATGTGGATGAACAGTCTCAGGAACAATAGCCCGGGTGTTGATGTGGATAAACAGTCTCAGGAACAATAGCCCTGGTGTTGATGTGGATGAACAATCTCAGGAACAAAAGCCCTGGTGTTGATGTGGATGAACATTCTCAGGAACAATAGCCCTGGTGTTGATGTGGATGAACAATCTCAGGAACAATAGCCCTGGTGTTGATGTGGATGAAAATTCTCAGCAACAATAGCCCTGGTGTTGATGTGGATGAACAGTCGCAGGAACAATAGCCCTGGAATTGATGTGGATGAACAATCTCAGGAACAATGGCCCTGGTGTTGATGTGGATGAACAGTCTCAGGAAAAATAGCCCTGGTGTTGATGAGGATAAACATTCACAGGAACAATTGCCCCGGTGTTGATGTGGATGAACTGACTCAGGAACAATAACCCTGCTGTTGATGTGGATGAACATTCTCAGTAACTATAGCCCTGGTGTAGATGATGGTAAACATTCTCAGGAACAATAGCCCTGGTGTTGATGTGGATGAACATTCTCAGGAACAATAGCCCTGGTGTTGATGTGGATGAACAATCTCAGGAACAATAGCCCCTGTGTTGATGTGGATGAACAGTCTCAGGAACAATAGCCCTGGTGTTGAAGTGGATGAACAGTCTCTGGAACAATTGCCCTGGTGTTGATGTGGATGAACAGACTCAGGAACAATAACCCTGGTGTTGATGTGGAGAAACATTGTCAGGAACAATAGCCCTGGTGTTGATGCGGATGAACAATCTCAGGAACAATAGCCCAACTGTTGATGTGGATGAACATTCTCAGGAACAATAGCCCTGCTGTTGACATGGTTGAACAATCTCAGGAACAATAACCCTGGTGTTGATGTTGATGATCAGTCTCAGGAACAATAGCCCTGGTTTTGAAGTGGATGAACAATCTCAGGAACAATCGCCCTGGTGTTGATGTTGATGAACATTCTCAGGAACAATATCCCTGGTGTTGATGTGGATGAACAATCTCAGGAACAATAGCCCTGGTGTTGATGTTGATGAACAGTCTCAGGAACAATAGCCCTGGTGTCGTTGTCGATGAACATTCTCAGGAACAAGAGCCAAGGTGTTGATGTTGATGTACAGTCTCAGGAACAATAGCCCTGGTGTTGATGTGGATGAACAATCTCAGGAACAATAGCCCGGGTGTTGATGTGGATAAACAGTCTCAGGAACAATAGTCCTGGTGTCGATGTCGATGAACATTCTCAGGAACAATCGCCCTGGTGTTGATGTTGATGAACATTCTCAGGAACAATATCCATGATGCTGATGTGGATGAACAATCTCAGGAACAATAGCCCTGGTGTTGATGTTGATGAACAGTCTCAGGAACAATAGTCCTGGTGTCGATGTCGATGAACATTCTCAGGAACAAGAGCCAAGGTGTTGATGTTGATGTACAGTCTCAGGAACATGAGTCCTGGTGTTGATGAGGATATACATTCTCAGGAACAATAGCACAGGTGTTGATGTTGAGGAACAGTCTCAGGAACAATAGCCCTGGTGTTGATGTGGATGAACAATCTCAGGAACAACAGCCATGGTGATGATGTGGATGAACAGTCTCAGGAACAATAGCCCTGGTGTTGATGATGGTAAACATTCTCAGGAACAATAGCCCTGGTGTTGATGTGGATGAACAGTCTCAGGAACAATAGCCCTGGTGTTGATGTGGATGAACAATCTCAGGAACAATAGCCCTGGTGTTGATGTGGATGAACAGTCTTAGGAAAAATAGCCCTGGTGTTGTTGAGGATAAACATTCTCAGGAACAATAGCCCTGGTGTTGAAGTGGATGAACAGTCTCAGTCACAATTGCCCTGGTGTTGATGTGGATGAACTGACTCAGAAACAATCACCCTGCTGTTGATGTGGATGAACATTCTCAGGAACAATAGCCCTGATGTTGATGTGGATGAACAGTCTCAGGAACAAGTACCCTGGTGTTGATGTGGATGAACAATCTCAGGAACATTAGTCCTGGTGTTGATGAGGATAAACATTCTCATTAAAAACAGCCCTAGTACTGATGTGGATGAACAGTCTCAGGAACAATAGCCCTGGTGTTGATGTGGATGAACAATCTCAGGAACACTAGCCCTGGTGTTGATGTGGATAAACAGTCTCAGGAAAAATAGCCCCGGTGTTGATGTGGATGAGCAATCTCAGGAACAAAAGACCTGGTGGTGATGTGGATGAACATTCTCAGGAACAATAGCCCTGGTGTTGATGTGGATGAACAATCTCAGGAACAATAGCCCTGGTGTTGATGAGGATGAACAATCTCAGGAACAATAGCCCTGGTGTTGATGTGGATGAACAATCACAGGAACAATTACCCTGGTTTTGATGTGGATGAACAGTCTCAGGAACAATAGCCCTGGTGTTGATGTGGATGAACAATCTCAGGAACAATAGCCCTGGTGTTGATGTGGATGAACAGTCTCAGGAACAATAGCCCTGGTGTTGATGTGGATGAACAATCTCGGGAACAAGTGCCCTGGTGTTAATGTGGATGAACAGACTTAGGAAAAATAGCCCTGGTGTTGTTGAGGATAAACATTCTCAGGAACAATAGCCCTGGTGTTGAAGTGGATGAACAGTCTCAGTAACAATTGCCCTGGTGTTGATGTGGATGAACTGACTCAGGAACAATCACCCTGCTGTTGATGTGGATGAACATTCTCAGGAACAATAGCCCTGATGTTGATGTGGATGAACAGTCTCAGGAACAAGTGCCCTGGTGTTGATGTGGATGAACAATCTCAGGAACATTAGTCCTGGTGTTGATGAGGATAAACATTCTCAGGAAAAACAGCCCTAGTACTGATGTGGATGGACAGTCTCAGGAACAATAGCCCTGGTGTCGATGTGGATGAACAATCTCAGGAACACTAGCCCTGGTGTTGATGTGGATGAACAATCTCAGGAACAATAGCCCTGTTGTTGATGTGGATGAACAATGTCAGGAACAATAGCCCTAGTACTGATGTGGATGAACATTCTCAGGAACAATAGCCCTGGTTTTGATTTGGATGAACAATCTCTGGAACAATAGCCCTGGTGTTGATTTCATGAACATTCTTGGAACAATAACCCTGCTGTTGATGTGGATGAACATGCTCAGGAACAATAGCCCTGGTGTTGGTGTTGATGAACAGTCTCAGGAACAACAGCCCTGGTGTTGATGTCGATGAACATTCTCAGGAACAAGAGCCAAGGTGTTGATGTTGATGTACAGTCTCAGGAACATTAGTCCTGGTGTTGATGAGGATATACATTCTCAGGAACAATAGCCCAGGTGTTGAAGTTGAGGAACAGTCTTAGGAACAATAGCCCTGGTGTTGATGTGATGAACAATCTCAGGAACAACAGCCCTGGTGTTGATGTGGATGAACAGTCTCAGGAAAAATAGCCCTGGTGAGGATGTGGATGAACAATCTCATGAACAATAGCCCTGGTTTTGATGCGGATGCATAGTCTCTGGATCAATCGCCCTGGTATTGATGTGGATGAACAATCTCAGGAACAATAGCCCTGGTATTGATGTTGATGAACAGTCTCAGGAACAATAACCCTGGTGTTGATGTTGATGAACATTCTCAGGAACAGTAGCCATGATGCTGATGTGGATGAACAGTCTCAGGAACAATAGCCCTGGTGTTGATGTTGATGAACAGTCTCAGGAACAATAGTCCTGGTGTCGATGTCGATGAACATTCTCAGGAACAAGAGCCAAGGTGTTGATGTTGATGTACAGTCTCAGGAACATGAGTCCTGGTGTTGATGAGGATATACATTCTCAGGAACAATAGCACAGGTGTTGATGTTGAGGAACAGTCTCAGGAACAATAGCCCTGGTGTTGATGTGGATGAACAATCTCAGGAACAACAGCCCTGGTGATGATGTGGATGAACAGTCTCAGGAACAATAGCCCGGGTGTTGATGTGGATAAACAGTTTCAGGAAAAATAGCCCCGGTGTTGATGTGGATGAACAATCTCAGGAACAAATGACCTGGTGTTGATGTGGATGAACATTCTCAGGAACAATAGCCCTGGTGTTGATGTGGATGAACAATCTCAGGAACAATAGCCCTGGTGTTGATGAGGATGAACAATCTCAGGAACAATAGCCCTGGTGTTGATGTGGATGAACAATCACAGGAACAATTACCCTGGTTTTGATGTAGATGAACAGTCTCAGGAACAATAGCCCTGGTGTTGATGATGGTAAACATTCTCAGGAACAATAGCCCTGGTGTTGATGTGGATGAACAGTCTCAGGAACAATAGCCCTGGTGTTGATGTGGATGAACAATCTCAGGAACAATAGCCCTGGTGTTGATGTGGATGAACAGTCTCAGGAAAAATAGCCCTGGTGTTGTTGTGGATAAACATTCTCAGGAACAATAGCCCTGGTGTTGAAGTGGATGAACAGTCTCAGTAACAATAGCCCTGGTGTTGAAGTGGATGAACAGTCTCAGTAACAATAACCCTGCTGTTGATGTGGATGAACATTCTCAGGAACAATAGCCCTGATGTTGATGTGGATGAACAGTCTCAGGAACAGGTGCCCTGGTGTTGATGTGGATGAACAATCTCAGGAACATTAGCCCTGGTGTTGATGTGGATGAACAGTCTCAGGAAAAATAGCCCTGGTGTTGTTGAGGATAAACATTCTCAGGAACAATAGCCCTGGTGTTGAAGTGGATGAACAGTCTCAGTATCAATTGCCCTGGTGTTGATGTGGATGAACTGACTCAGGAACAATAACCCTGCTGTTGATGTGGATGAACATTCTCAGGAACAATAGCCCTGATGTTGATGTGGATGAACAGTCTCAGGAACAAGTGCCCTGGTGTTGATGTTGATGAACAGTCTCAGGAACAATAGTCCTGGTGTCGATGTTGATGAACATTCTCAGGAACAAGAGCCAAGGTGTTGATGTTGATGTACAGCCTCAGGAACATGAGTCCTGGTGTTGATGAGGATATACATTCTCAGGAACAATAGCACAGGTGTTGATGTTGAGGAACAGTCTCAGGAACAATAGCCCTGGTGTTGATGTGGATGAACAATCTCAGGAACAACAGCCCTGGTGATGATGTGGATGAACAGTCTCAGGAACAATAGCCCGGGTGTTGATGTGGATAAACAGTTTCAGGAAAAATAGCCCCGGTGTTGATGTGGATGAACAATCTCAGGAACAAATGACCTGGTGTTGATGTGGATGAACATTCTCAGGAACAATAGCCCTGGTGTTGATGTGGATGAACAATCTCAGGAACAATAGCCCTGGTATTGATGAGGATGAACAATCTCAGGAACAATAGCCCTGGTGTTGATGTGGATGAACAATCACAGGAACAATTACCCTGGTTTTGATGTAGATGAACAGTCTCAGGAACAATAGCCCTGGTGTTGATGATGGTAAACATTCTCAGGAACAATAGCCCTGGTGTTGATGTGGATGAACAGTCTCAGGAACAATAGCCCTGGTGTTGATGTGGATGAACAATCTCAGGAACAATAGCCCTGGTGTTGATGTGGATGAACAGTCTCAGGAAAAATAGCCCTGGTGTTGTTGTGGATAAACATTCTCAGGAACAATAGCCCTGGTGTTGAAGTGGATGAACAGTCTCAGTAACAATAGCCCTGGTGTTGAAGTGGATGAACAGTCTCAGTAACAATAACCCTGCTGTTGATGTGGATGAACATTCTCAGGAACAATAGCCCTGATGTTGATGTGGATGAACAGTATCAGGAACAGGTGCCCTGGTGTTGATGTGGATGAACAATCTCAGGAACATTAGCCCTGGTGTTGATGTGGATGAACAGTCTCAGGAAAAATAGCCCTGGTGTTGTTGAGGATAAACATTCTCAGGAACAATAGCCCTGGTGTTGAAGTGGATGAACAGTCTCAGTATCAATTGCCCTGGTGTTGATGTGGATGAACTGACTCAGGAACAATAACCCTGCTGTTGATGTGGATGAACATTCTCAGGAACAATAGCCCTGATGTTGATGTGGATGAACAGTCTCAGGAACAAGTGCCCTGGTGTTGATGTTGATGAACAGTCTCAGGAACAATAGTCCTGGTGTCGATGTTGATGAACATTCTCAGGAACAAGAGCCAAGGTGTTGATGTTGATGTACAGCCTCAGGAACATGAGTCCTGGTGTTGATGAGGATATACATTCTCAGGAACAATAGCCCTGGTGTTGATGTTGAGGAGCAGTCTCAGGAACAATAGCACTGGTGTTGATGTGGATGAACAATCTCAGGAACAACAGCCCTGGTGATGATGTGGATGAACAGTCTCAGGAACAATAGCCCGGGTGTTGATGTGGATAAACAGTCTCAGGAAAAATAGCCCCGGTGTTGATGTGGATGAACAATCTCAGGAACAAAAGACCTGGTGTTGATGTGGATGAACATTCTCAGGAACAATAGCCCGGGTGTTGATGTGGATGAACAATCTCAGGAACAATAGCCCTGGTGTTGATGAGGATGAACAATCTCAGGAACAATAGCCCTGGTTGTGATGTGGATGAACAATCACAGGAACAATTACCCTGGTTTTGATGTGGATGAACAGTCTCAGGAACAATAGCCCTGGTGTTGATGATGGTAAGCATTCTCAGGAACAATAGCCCTGGTGTTGATGTGGATGAACAGTCTCAGGAACAATAGCCCTGGTGTTGATGTGGATGAACAATCTCAGGAACAATAGCCCTGGTGTTGATGTGGATGAACAGTCTCAGGAAAAATAGCCCTGGTGTTGTTGTGGATGAACATTCTGAGGAACAATAGCCCTGGTGTTGAAGTGGATGAACAGTCTCAGTAACAATTGCCCTGGTGTTGATGTGGATGAACTGACACAGGAACAATAACCCTGCTGTTGATGTGGATGAACATTCTCAGGAACAATAGCCCTGATGTTGATGTGGATGAACAGTCTCAGGAACAGGTGCCCTGGTGTTGATGTGGATGAACAATCTCAGGAACATTAGCCCTGGTGTTGATGTGGATGAACAGTCTCAGGAAAAATAGCCCTGGTGTTGTTGAGGATAAACATTCTCAGGAACAATAGCCCTGGTGTTGAAGTGGATGAACAGTCTCAGTAACAATTGCCCTGGTGTTGATGTGGATGAACTGACTCAGGAACAATAACCCTGCTGTTGATGTGGATGAACATTCTCAGGAACAATAGCCCTGATGTTGATGTGGATGAACAGTCTCAGGAACAAGTGCCCTGGTGTTGATGTTGATGAACAGTCTCAGGAACAATAGTCCTGCTGTCGATGTTGATGAACATTCTCAGGAACAAGAGCCAAGGTGTTGATGTTGATGTACAGTCTCAGGAACATGAGTCCTGGTGTTGATGAGGATATACATTCTCAGGAACAATAGCCCTGGTGTTGATGTTGAGGAACAGTCTCAGGAACAATAGCACTGGTGTTGATGTGGATGAACAATCTCAGGAACAACAGCCCTGGTGATGATGTGGATGAACAGTCTCAGGAACAATAGCCCGGGTGTTGATGTGGATAAACAGTCTCAGGAAAAATAGCCCCGGTGTTGATGTGGATGAACAATCTCAGGAACAAAAGACCTGGTGTTGATGTGGATGAACATTCTCAGGAACAATAGCCCTGGTGTTGATGTGGATGAACAATCTCAGGAACAATAGCCCTGGTGTTGATGAGGATGAACAATCTCAGGAACAATAGCCCTGGTGTTGATGTGGATGAACAATCACAGGAACAATTACCCTGGTTTTGATGTGGATGAACAGTCTCAGGAACAATAGCCCTGGTGTTGATGATGGTAAACATTCTCAGGAACAATAGCCCTGGTGTTGATGTGGATGAACAGTCTCAGGAACAATAGCCCTGGTGTTGATGTGGAGGAACAATCTCAGGAACAATAGCCCTGGTGTTGATGTGGATGAACAGTCTCAGGAAAAATAGCCCTGGTGTTGTTGAGGATAAACATTCTCAGGAACAATAGCCCTGGTGTTGAAGTGGATGAACAGTCTCAGTAACAATTGCCCTGGTGTTGATGTGGATGAACTGACTCAGGAACAATAACCCTGCTGTTGATGTGGATGAACATTCTCAGGAAGAATAGCCCTGGTGTTGATGTGGATGAACAATCTCAGGAACGTTAGTCCTGGTGTTGATGAGGATAAACATTCTCAGGAAAAACAGCACTAGTACTGATGTGGATGAACAGTCTCAGGAACAATAGCCCTGGTGTTGATGTGGATGAACAATCTCAGGAACACTAGCCCTGGTGTTGATGTGGATGAACAATCTCAGGAACAATAGCCCTGTTGTTGATGTGGATGAACAATCTCAGGAACAATAGCCCTGGTGTTGATTTTGATGAACATTCTCAGGAACAATAGCCCTGGTTTTGATTTGGATAAACATTCTCAGGAGCAATAGCTCTGGTGTTGATGTGGATGAACAATCTCTGGAACAATAGCCCTGGTGTTGATGTTGATGAGCATTCTCAGGAACAATAACCCTGCTGTTGATGTGGATGAACATTTTCAGGAACAATAGCCCTGGTGTTGGTGTTGATGAACAGTCTCAGAAACAACAGCCCTGGTGTTGATGTCGATGAACATTCTCAGGAACAAGAGCCAAGGTGTTGATGTTGATGTACAGTCTCAGGAACATTAGTCCTGGTGTTGATGAGGATATACATTCCCAGGAACAATAGCTAAGGTGTTGATGTTGAGGCACAGTCTTAGGAACAATATCCCTGGTGTTGATGTGGATGAACAATCTCAGGAACAACAGCCCTGGTGTTGATGTGGATGAACAGTCTCAGGAAAAATAGCCCTGGTGTGGATGTGGATGAACAATCTCAGGAACAATAGCCCTGGTGTTGATGCGGATGCACAGTCTCAGGATCAATAGCCCTGGTGTTGATGTGGATGAACAATCTCAGGAACAATAGCCCTGGTGTTGATGTGGATGGACATTCTCAGGAACAATAGCCCTGGTGTTGATGTGGATGAACAATCTCAGGAACAATAGCCCTGGCGTTGATGAGGATGAACAATCTCAGGAACAATTGCCCTGGTTTTGATGTGGATGAGCAATCTCAGGAACAATAGCCCTGTTGTTGATGTGGATGAACAATCACAGGAACATTTACCCTGGTGTTGATGTGGATGAACAGTCTCAGGAACAATCGCCCTGGTGTTGATGATGGTAAACATTCTGAGGAACAATAGCCCTGGTTTTGATGTGGATGAACAGTCTCAGGAACAATAGCCCTGGTGTTGATGTGGATGAACAATCTCAGGAACAATAGCCCTTGCGTTGATGTGGATGAACAGTCTCAGGAACAATAGCCCTGGTGTTGATGTGGATAAACATTCTCAGGAACAATAGCCCTGGTGTTGAAGTGGATGAACAGTCTCAGGAACAATTGCCCAGGTGTTGATGTGGATGAACAGACTCAGGAACAATAAACCTGGTGTTGATGTGGATAAACATTGTCAGGAACAATAGTCCTGGTGTTGATGCGGATGAACATTCTCAGGAACAATAGCCCAACTGTTGATGTGGATGAACATTCTCAGGAACAATAGCCCTGGTGTTGATGTTGATGAACAGTCTCAGGAACAACAGCCCTGGTGTTGATGTCGATGAACATTCTCAGGAACAAGAGCCAAGGTGTTAATGTTGATGTACAGTCTCAGGAACATTAGTCCTGGTGTTGATGAGGATATACATTCCCAGGAACAATAGCCTAGGTGTTGATGTTGAGGCACAGTCTTAGGAACAATAGCCCTGGTGTTGATGTGGATGAACAATCTCAGGAACAACAGCCCTGCTGTTGATGTGGATGAACAGTCTCAGGAAAATTAGCCCTGGTGTGGATGTGGATGAACAATCTCAGGAACAATAGCCCTGGTGTTGATGCGGATGCACAGTCTCAGGATCAATAGCCCTGGTGTTGATGTGGATGAACATTCTCAGGAACAATAGCCCTGGTGTTGATGTGGATGAACAATCTCAGGAACAATAGCCCTGGTGTTGATGAGGATGAACAATCTCAGGAACAATAGCCCTGGTTTTGACGTGGATGAGCAATCTCAGGAACAATAGCCCTGTTGTTGATGTGGATGAACAATCACAGGAACAATTGCACTGGTGTTGATGTGGATGAACAGTCTCAGGAACAATCGCCCTGGTGTTGATGATGGTAAACATTCTGAGGAACAATAGCCCTAGTGTTGATGTGGATGAACAGTCTCAGGAACAATAGCCCTGGTGTTGATGTGGATGAACAATCTCAGGAACAATAGCCCTTGCGTTGATGTGGATGAACAGTCTCAGGAACATGAGTTCTGGAGTTGATGAGGATATACATTCTCAGGAACAATAGCCCAGGTGTTGATGTTGAGGAACAGTCTCAGGATCAATAGCCCTGGTGTTGATGTGGATGAACAATCTCAGGAACAACAGCCCTGGTGATGATGTGGATGAACAGTCTCAGGAACAATAGCCCGGGCGTTGATGTGGATAAACAGTCTCAGGAACAATAGCCCTGGTGTTGATGTGGATGAACAATCTCAGGAACAAAAGCCCTGGTGTTGATGTGGATGAACATTCTCAGGAACAATAGCCCTGGTGTTGATGTGGATGAACAATCTCAGGAACAATCGCCCTGGTGTTGATGTTGAAGAACATTCTCAGGAACAATAGCCCTGGTGTTGATGTTGATGAACAGTCTCAGGAACAATAGTCCTGGTGTCGATGTCGATGAACATTCTCAGGAACAAGAGCCAAGGTGTTGATGTTGATGTACAGTCTCAGGAACATGAGTCCTGGTGTTGATGAGGATATACATTCTCAGGAACAATAGCCCAGGTGTTGATGTTGAGGAACAGTCTCAGGAACAATGGCACTGGTGTTGATGTGGATGAACAATCTCAGGAACAACAGCCCTGGTGTTGATGTGGATGAACAATCTCAGGAACAAAACCCCTGGTGTTGATGTGGATGAACATTCTCAGGAACAATAGCCCTGGTGTTGATGTGGATGAACAATCTCAGGAACAATAGCCTTGGTGTTGATGAGGATGAACAATCTCAGGAACAACAGCCCTGGTGTTGATGTCGATGAACATTCTCAGGAACAAGAGCCAAGGTGTTGATGTTGATGTACAGTCTCAGGAACATTAGTCCTGGTGTTGATGAGGATTTACATTCCCAGGATCAATAGCCCAGGTGTTGATGTTGAGGCACAGTCTTAAGAACAATAGCCCTGGTGTTGATGTGGATGAACAATCTCAGGAACAACAGCCCTGGTGTTGATGTGGATGAACAGTCTCAGGAAAAATAGCCCTGGTGTGGATGTGGATGAACAATCTCAGGAATAATAGTCCTGGTGTTGATGCGGATGCACAGTCTCAGGATCAATAGCCCTGGTGTTGATGTGTATGAACATTCTCAGGAACAATAGCCCTGGTGTTGATGTGGATGAACAATCTCAGGAACAATAGCCCTGGTTTTGATGTGGATGAGCAATCTCAGGAACAATAGCCCTGTTGTTGAAGTGGATGAACAATCACAGGAACAATTACCCTGGTGTTAATGTGGATGAACAGTCTCAGGAACAATCGCCCTGGTGTTGATGATGGTAAACATTCTCAGGAACAATAGCCCTGGTGTTGATGTGGATGAACAATCTCAGGAACAATAGCCCTTGCGTTGATGTGGATGAACAGTCTCAGGAACAATAGCCCTGGTGTTGATGTGGATGAACAGTCTCAGGAACAATAGCCCTGGTGTTGATGATGGTAAACATTCTGAGGAACAATAGCCCTAGTGTTGATGCGGATGAACAGTCTCAGGAACAATATCCCTGGTGTTGATGTGGATGAACATTCTCAGGAACAATAGCCCTTGCGTTGATGTGGATGAACAGTCTCAGGAACAATAGCCCTGGTGTTGATGTTGATGAACAGTCTCAGGAACAACAGCCCTGGTGTTGATGTCGATGAACATTCTCAGGAACAAGAGCCAAGGTGTTGATGTTGATGTACAGTCTCAGGAACATTAGTCCTGGTGTTGATGAGGATATACATTCCCAGGAACAATAGCCCAGGTGTTGATGTTGAGGCACAGTCTTAGGAACAATATATCTGGTGTTGATGTGGATGAACAATCTCAGGAACAATAGCCCTGGTTTTGATGTGGATGAGCAATCTCAGGAACAATAGCCCTGTTGTTGAAGTGGATGAACAATCACAGGAACAATTACCCTGGTGTTAATGTGGATGAACAGTCTCAGGAACAATCGCCCTGGTGTTGATGATGGTAAACAGTCTCAGGAACAATAGCCCTGGTGTTGATGTGGATGAACAATCTCAGGAACAATAGCCCTTGCGTTGATGTGGATGAACAGTCTCAGGAACAATAGCCCTGGTGTTGATGTGGATGAACAGTCTCAGGAACAATAGCCCTGGTGTTGATGATGGTAAACATTCTGAGGAACAATAGCCCTAGTGTTGATGTGGATGAACAGTCTCAGGAATAATATCCCTGGTGTTGATGTGGATGAACAATCTCAGGAACAATAGCCCTTGCGTTGATGTGGATGAACAGTCTCAGGAACAATAGCCCTGGTGTTGATGTTGATGAACAATCTCAGGAACAACAGCCCTGGTGTTGATGTCGATGAACATTCTCAGGAACAAGAGCCAAGGTGTTGATGTTGATGTACAGTCTCAGGAACATTAGTCCTGGTGTTGATGAGGATATACATTCCCAGGAACAATAGCCCAGGTGTTGATGTTGAGGCACAGTCTTAGGAACAATATCCCTGGTGTTGATGTGGATGAACAATCTCAGCAACAACAGCCCTGGTGTTGATGTGGATGAACAGTCTCAGGAAAAATAGCCCTGGTGTGGATGTGGATGAACAATCTCAGGAACAATAGCCCTGGTGTTGATGCGGATGCACAGTCTCAGGATCAATAGCCCTGGTGTTGATGTGGATGAACAATCTCAGGAACAATAGCCCTGGTGTTGATGTGGATGGACATTCTCAGGAACAATAGCCCTGGTGTTGATGTGGATGAACAATCTCAGGAACAATAGCCCTGGCGTTGATGAGGATGAACAATCTCAGGAACAATTGCCCTGGTTTTGATGTGGATGAGCAATCTCAGGAACAATAGCCCTGTTGTTGATGTGGATGAACAATCACAGGAACATTTACCCTGGTGTTGATGTGGATGAACAGTCTCAGGAACAATCGCCCTGGTGTTGATGATGGTAAACATTCTGAGGAACAATAGCCCTGGTTTTGATGTGGATGAACAGTCTCAGGAACAATAGCCCTGGTGTTGATGTGGATGAACAATCTCAGGAACAATAGCCCTTGCGTTGATGTGGATGAACAGTCTCAGGAACAATAGCCCTGGTGTTGATGTGGATAAACATTCTCAGGAACAATAGCCCTGGTGTTGAAGTGGATGAACAGTCTCAGGAACAATTGCCCTGGTGTTGATGTGGATGAACAGACTCAGGAACAATAAACCTGGTGTTGATGTGGATAAACATTGTCAGGAACAATAGTCCTGGTGTTGATGCGGATGAACATTCTCAGGAACAATAGCCCTGGTGTTGATGTGGATGAACAGTCTCAGGAACAATAGCCCTGGTGTTGATGTGGATGAACAATCTCAGGAACAATAGCCCCTGTATTGATGTGGATGAACAGTCTCAGGAACAACAGCACTGGTGTTGAAGTGGATGAACAGTCTCTGGAACAATTGCCCTGGTGTTGCTGTGGATGAACAGACTCAGGAACAATAACCCTGGTGTTGATGTGGAGAAACATTGTCAGGAACAATAGCCCTGGTGTTGATGCGGATGAACAATCTCAGGAACAATAGCCCAACTGTTGATGTGGATGAACATTCTCAGGAACAATAGCCCTGCTGTTGACGTGGATGAACAATCTCAGGAACAATAGCCCTGGTGTTGATGTGGATGAACAGTCTTCGGAACAATAGCACTGGTGTTGCTGTTGATGCACTATCTCAGGAACAATAGCCATGGTTTAGATGTGGATGAACAGCCTCAGGAACAATTCCCCTGGTGTTGATGTGGATGAACAATCTCAGGAACATTAGTCCTGGTTTTGATGAGGATAAACATTCTCAGGAACAATAGCCCTGGTATTGATGTTGATGAACAGCCTCAGGAACAATTACCCTGGTGTTGATGTTGATGATCAGTCTCAGGAACAATAGCCCTGGTGTTGATGTGGATGAACAATCTCAGGAACAATCGCCCTGGTGTTGATGTTGATGAACATTCTCAGGAACAATAGCCATGATGTTGATGTGGATGAACAATCTCAGGAACAATAGCCCTGGTGTTGATGTTGATGAACAGTCTCAGGAACAATAGTCCTGGTGTCGATGTCGATGAACATTCTCAGGAACAAGAGCCAAGGTGTTGATGTTGATGTACAGTCTCAGGAACATGAGTTCTGGAGTTGATGAGGATATACATTCTCAGGAACAATAGCCCAGGTGTTGATGTTGAGGAACAGTCTCAGGATCAATAGCCCTGGTGTTGATGTGGATGAACAATCTCAGGAACAACAGCCCTGGTGATGATGTGGATGAACAGTCTCAGGAACAATAGCCCGGGCGTTGATGTGGATGAACATTCTCAGGAACATTAGCCCTGGTGTTGATGTGGATGAACAATCTCAGGAACAATAGCCTTGGTGTTGATGAGGACGAACAATCTCAGGAACAATAGCCCTGGTGTTGATGTTGATGAACAGTCTCAGGAACAACAGCCCTGGTGTTGATGTCGATGAACATTCTCAGGAACAAGAGCCAAGGTGTTGATGTTGATGTACAGTCTCAGGAACATTAGTCCTGGTGTTGATGAGGATTTACATTCCCAGGAACAATAGCCCAGGTGTTGATGTTGAGGCACAGTCTTAAGAACAATAGCCCTGGTGTTGATGTGGATGAACAATCTCAGGAACAACAGCCCTGGTGTTGATGTGGTTGAACAGTCTCAGGAAAAATAGCCCTGGTGTGGATGTGGATGAACAATCTCAGGAACAATAGTCCTGGTGTTGATGTGTATGAACATTCTCAGGAACAATAGCCCTGGTGTTGATGTGGATGAACAATCTCAGAAACAATAGCCCTGGTTTTGATGTGGATGAGCAATCTCAGGAACAATAGCCCTGTTGTTGAAGTGGATGAACAATCACAGGAACAATTACCCTGGTGTTAATGTGGATGAACAGTCTCAGGAACAATCGCCCTGGTTTTGATGTGGATGAGCAATCTCAGGAACAATAGCCCTGTTGTTGAAGTGGATGAACAATCACAGGAACAATTACCCTGGTGTTAATGTGGATGAACAGTCTCAGGAACAATCGCCCTGGTGTTGATGATGGTAAACAGTCTCAGGAACAATAGCCCTGGTGTTGATGTGGATGAACAATCTCAGGAACAATAGCCCTTGCGTTGATGTGGATGAACAGTCTCAGGAACAATAGCCCTGGTGTTGATGTGGATGAACAGTCTCAGGAACAATAGCCCTGGTGTTGATGATGGTAAACATTCTGAGGAACAATAGCCCTAGTGTTGATGTGGATGAACAGTCTCAGGAATAATATCCCTGGTGTTGATGTGGATGAACAATCTCAGGAACAATAGCCCTTGCGTTGATGTGGATGAACAGTCTCAGGAACAATAGCCCTGGTGTTGATGTTGATGAACAATCTCAGGAACAACAGCCCTGGTGTTGATGTCGATGAACATTCTCAGGAACAAGAGCCAAGGTGTTGATGTTGATGTACAGTCTCAGGAACATTAGTCCTGGTGTTGATGAGGATATACATTCCCAGGAACAATAGCCCAGGTGTTGATGTTGAGGCACAGTCTTAGGAACAATATCCCTGGTGTTGATGTGGATGAACAATCTCAGCAACAACAGCCCTGGTGTTGATGTGGATGAACAGTCTCAGGAAAAATAGCCCTGGTGTGGATGTGGATGAACAATCTCAGGAACAATAGCCCTGGTGTTGATGCGGATGCACAGTCTCAGGATCAATAGCCCTGGTGTTGATGTGGATGAACAATCTCAGGAACAATAGCCCTGGTGTTGATGTGGATGGACATTCTCAGGAACAATAGCCCTGGTGTTGATGTGGATGAACAATCTCAGGAACAATAGCCCTGGCGTTGATGAGGATGAACAATCTCAGGAACAATTGCCCTGGTTTTGATGTGGATGAGCAATCTCAGGAACAATAGCCCTGTTGTTGATGTGGATGAACAATCACAGGAACATTTACCCTGGTGTTGATGTGGATGAACAGTCTCAGGAACAATCGCCCTGGTGTTGATGATGGTAAACATTCTGAGGAACAATAGCCCTGGTTTTGATGTGGATGAACAGTCTCAGGAACAATAGCCCTGGTGTTGATGTGGATGAACAATCTCAGGAACAATAGCCCTTCCGTTCATGTGGATGAACAGTCTCAGGAACAATAGCCCTGGTGTTGATGTGGATAAACATTCTCAGGAACAATAGCCCTGGTGTTGAAGTGGATGAACAGTCTCAGGAACAATTGCCCTGGTGTTGATGTGGATGAACAGACTCAGGAACAATAAACCTGGTGTTGATGTGGATAAACATTGTCAGGAACAATAGTCCTGGTGTTGATGCGGATGAACATTCTCAGGAACAATAGCCCTGGTGTTGATGTGGATGAACAGTCTCAGGAACAATAGCCCTGGTGTTGATGTGGATGAACAATCTCAGGAACAATAGCCCCTGTATTGATGTGGATGAACAGTCTCAGGAACAACAGCACTGGTGTTGAAGTGGATGAACAGTCTCTGGAACAATTGCCCTGGTGTTGCTGTGGATGAACAGACTCAGGAACAATAACCCTGGTGTTGATGTGGAGAAACATTGTCAGGAACAATAGCCCTGGTGTTGATGCGGATGAACAATCTCAGGAACAATAGCCCAACTGTTGATGTGGATGAACATTCTCAGGAACAATAGCCCTGCTGTTGACGTGGATGAACAATCTCAGGAACAATAGCCCTGGTGTTGATGTGGATGAACAGTCTTCGGAACAATAGCACTGGTGTTGCTGTTGATGCACTATCTCAGGAACAATAGCCATGGTTTTGATGTGGATGAACAGCCTCAGGAACAATTCCCCTGGTGTTGATGTGGATGAACAATCTCAGGAACATTAGTCCTGGTTTTGATGAGGATAAACATTCTCAGGAACAATAGCCCTGGTATTGATGTTGATGAACAGCCTCAGGAACAATTACCCTGGTGTTGATGTTGATGATCAGTCTCAGGAACAATAGCCCTGGTGTTGATGTGGATGAACAATCTCAGGAACAATCGCCCTGGTGTTGATGTTGATGAACATTCTCAGGAACAATAGCCATGATGTTGATGTGGATGAACAATCTCAGGAACAATAGCCCTGGTGTTGATGTTGATGAACAGTCTCAGGAACAATAGTCCTGGTGTCGATGTCGATGAACATTCTCAGGAACAAGAGCCAAGGTGTTGATGTTGATGTACAGTCTCAGGAACATGAGTTCTGGAGTTGATGAGGATATACATTCTCAGGAACAATAGCCCAGGTGTTGATGTTGAGGAACAGTCTCAGGATCAATAGCCCTGGTGTTGATGTGGATGAACAATCTCAGGAAAAACAGCCCTGGTGATGATGTGGATGAACAGTCTCAGGAACAATAGCCCGGGCGTTGATGTGGATGAACATTCTCAGGAACAATAGCCCTGGTGTTGATGTGGATGAACAATCTCAGGAACAATAGCCTTGGTGTTGATGAGGACGAACAATCTCAGGAACAATAGCCCTGGTGTTGATGTTGATGAACAGTCTCAGGAACAACAGCCCTGGTGTTGATGTCGATGAACATTCTCAGGAACAAGAGCCAAGGTGTTGATGTTGATGTACAGTCTCAGGAACATTAGTCCTGGTGTTGATGAGGATTTACATTCCCAGGAACAATAGCCCAGGTGTTGATGTTGAGGCACAGTCTTAAGAACAATAGCCCTGGTGTTGATGTGGATGAACAATCTCAGGAACAACAGCCCTGGTGTTGATGTGGATGAACAGTCTCAGGAAAAATAGCCCTGGTGTGGATGTGGATGAACAATCTCAGGAACAATAGTCCTGGTGTTGATGTGTATGAACATTCTCAGGAACAATAGCCCTGGTGTTGATGTGGATGAACAATCTCAGAAACAATAGCCCTGGTTTTGATGTGGATGAGCAATCTCAGGAACAATAGCCCTGTTGTTGAAGTGGATGAACAATCACAGGAACAATTACCCTGGTGTTAATGTGGATGAACAGTCTCAGGAACAATCGCCCTGGTGTTGATGATGGTAAACAGTCTCAGGAACAATAGCCCTGGTGTTGATGTGGATGAACAATCTCAGGAACAATAGCCCTTGCGTTGATGTGGATGAACAGTCTCAGGAACAATAGCCCTGGTGTTGATGTGGATAAACAGTCTCAGGAACAATAGCCCTGGTGTTGATGATGGTAAACATTCTGAGGAACAATAGCCCTAGTGTTGATGTGGATGAACAGTCTCAGGAACAATATCCCTGGTGTTGATGTGGATGAACAGTCTCAGGAACAACAGCACTGGTGTTGAAGTGGATGAACAGTCTCTGGAACAATTGCCCTGGTGTTGCTGTGGATGAACAGACTCAGGAGCAATAACCCTGGTGTTGATGTGGAGAAACATTGTCAGGAACAATAGCCCTGGTGTTGATGCGGATGAACAATCTCAGGAACAATAGCCCAACTGTTGATGTGGATGAACATTCTCAGGAACAATAGCCCTGCTGTTGACGTGGATGAACAATCTCAGGAACAATAGCCCTGGTGTTGATGTGGATGAACAGTCTTCGGAACAATAGCACTGGTGTTGCTGTTGATGCACTATCTCAGGAACAATAGCCATGGTTTTGATGTGGATGAACAGCCTCAGGAACAATTCCCCTGGTGTTGATGTGGATGAACAATCTCAGGAACATTAGTCCTGGTTTTGATGAGGATAAACATTCTCAGGAACAATAGCCCTGGTATTGATGTTGATGAACAGCCTCAGGAACAATTACCCTGGTGTTGATGTTGATGATCAGTCTCAGGAACAATAGCCCTGGTGTTGATGTGGATGAACAATCTCAGGAACAATCGCCCTGGTGTTGATGTTGATGAACATTCTCAGGAACAATAGCCATGATGTTGATGTGGATGAACAATCTCAGGAACAATAGCCCTGGTGTTGATGTTGATGAACAGTCTCAGGAACAATAGTCCTGGTGTCGATGTCGATGAACATTCTCAGGAACAAGAGCCAAGGTGTTGATGTTGATGTACAGTCTCAGGAACATGAGTTCTGGAGTTGATGAGGATATACATTCTCAGGAACAATAGCCCAGGTGTTGATGTTGAGGAACAGTCTCAGGATCAATAGCCCTGGTGTTGATGTGGATGAACAATCTCAGGAACAACAGCCCTGGTGATGATGTGGATGAACAGTCTCAGGAACAATAGCCCGGGCGTTGATGTGGATGAACATTCTCAGGAACAATAGCCCTGGTGTTGATGTGGATGAACAATCTCAGGAACAATAGCCTTGGTGTTGATGAGGACGAACAATCTCAGGAACAATAGCCCTGGTGTTGATGTTGATGAACAGTCTCAGGAACAACAGCCCTGGTGTTGATGTCGATGAACATTCTCAGGAACAAGAGCCAAGGTGTTGATGTTGATGTACAGTCTCAGGAACATTAGTCCTGGTGTTGATGAGGATTTACATTCCCAGGAACAATAGCCCAGGTGTTGATGTTGAGGCACAGTCTTAAGAACAATAGCCCTGGTGTTGATGTGGATGAACAATCTCAGGAACAACAGCCCTGGTGTTGATGTGGATGAACAGTCTCATTAAAAATAGCCCTGGTGTGGATGTGGATGAACAATCTCAGGAACAATAGTCCTGGTGTTGATGCGGATGCACAGTCTCAGGATCAATAGCCCTGGTGTTGATGTGTATGAACATTCTCAGGAACAATAGCCCTGGTGTTGATGTGGATGAACAATCTCAGGAACAATAGCCCTGGTTTTGATGTGGATGAGCAATCTCAGGAACAATAGCCCTGTTGTTGAAGTGGATGAACAATCACAGGAACAATTACCCTGGTGTTAATGTGGATGAACAGTCTCAGGAACAATCGCCCTGGTGTTGATGATGGTAAACAGTCTCAGGAACAATAGCCCTGGTGTTGATGTGGATGAACAATCTCAGGAACAATAGCCCTTGCGTTGATGTGGATGAACAGTCTCAGGAACAATAGCCCTGGTGTTGATGTTGATGAACAGTCTCAGGAACAAGAGCCAAGGTGTTGATGTTGATGTACAGTCTCAGGAACATTAGTCCTGGTGTTGATGAGGATATACATTCCCAGGAACAATAGCCCAGGTGTTGATGTTGAGGCACAGTCTTAGGAACAATATATCTGGTGTTGATGTGGATGAACAATCTCAGGAACAATAGCCCTGGTTTTGATGTGGATGAGCAATCTCAGGAACAATAGCCCTGTTGTTGAAGTGGATGAACAATCACAGGAACAATTACCCTGGTGTTAATGTGGATGAACAGTCTCAGGAACAATCGCCCTGGTGTTGATGATGGTAAACAGTCTCAGGAACAACAGCCCTGGTGTTGATGTGGATGAACAGTCTCAGGAAAAATCGCCCTGGTGTGGATGTGGATGAACAATCTCAGGAACAATAGCCCTGGTGTTGATGCGGATGCACAGTCTCAGGATCAATAGCCCTGGTGTTGATGTGGATGAACAATCTCAGGAACAATAGCCCTGGTGTTGATGTGGATGGACATTCTCAGGAACAATAGCCCTGGTGTTGATGTGGATGAACAATCTCAGGAACAATAGCCCTGGCGTTGATGAGGATGAACAATCTCAGGAACAATTGCCCTGGTTTTGATGTGGATGAGCAATCTCAGGAACAATAGCCCTGTTGTTGATGTGGCTGAACAATCACAGGAACATTTACCCTGGTGTTGATGTGGATGAACAGTCTCAGGAACAATCGCCCTGGTGTTGATGATGGTAAACATTCTGAGGAACAATAGCCCTGGTTTTGATGTGGATGAACAGTCTCAGGAACAATAGCCCTGGTGTTGATGTGGATGAACAATCTCAGGAACAATAGCCCTTGCGTTGATGTGGATGAACAGTCTCAGGAACAATAGCCCTGGTGTTGATGTGGATAAACATTCTCAGGAACAATAGCCCTGGTGTTGAAGTGGATGAACAGTCTCAGGAACAATTGCCCTGGTGTTGATGTGGATGAACAGACTCAGGAACAATAAACCTGGTGTTGATGTGGATAAACATTGTCAGGAACAATAGTCCTGGTGTTGATGCGGATGAACATTCTCAGGAACAATAGCCCAACTGTTGATGTGGATGAACATTCTCAGGAACAATAGCCCTGGTGTAGATGTTGATGAACAGTCTCAGGAACAACAGCCCTGGTGTTGATGTCGATGAACATTCTCAGGAACAAGAGCCAAGGTGTTAATGTTGATGTACAGTCTCAGGAACATTAGTCATGGTGTTGATGAGGATATACATTCCCAGGAACAATAGCCCAGGTGTTGATGTTGAGGCACAGTCTTAGGAACAATAGCCCTGGTGTTGATGTGGATGAACAATCTCAGGAACAACAGCCCTGCTGTTGATGTGGATGAACAGTCTCAGGAAAATTAGCCCTGGTGTGGATGTGGATGAACAATCTCAGGAACAATAGCCCTGGTGTTGATGCGGATGCACAGTCTCAGGATCAATAGCCCTGGTGTTGATGTGGATGAACAATCTCAGGAACAATAGCCCTGGTGTTGATGTGGATGAACATTCTCAGGAACAATAGCCCTGGTGTTGATGTGGATGAACAATCTCAGGAACAATACCCCTGGTGTTGATGAGGATGAACAATCTCAGGAACAATAGCCCTGGTTTTGACGTGGATGAGCAATCTCAGGAACAATAGCCCTGTTGTTGATGTGGATGAACAATCACAGGAACAATTGCACTGGTGTTGATGTGGATGAACAGTCTCAGGAACAATCGCCCTGGTGTTGATGATGGTAAACATTCTGAGGAACAATAGCCCTAGTGTTGATGTGGATGAACAGTCTCAGGAACAATAGCCCTGGTGTTGATGTGGATGAACAATCTCAGGAACAATAGCCCTTGCGTTGATGTGGATGAACAGTCTCAGGAACAATAGCCCTGGTGTTGATGTGGATAAACATTCTCAGGAACAATAGCCCTGGTTTTGAAGTGGATGAACAGTCTCAGGAACAATTGCCCTGTTGTTGATGTTGATGAACAATCTCAGGAACAATAGCCCTGGTGTTGATGTGGATGAACATTCTCAGGAACAATAGCCCTGGTGTTGATGTGGATGAACAATCTCAGGAACAATAGCCCTGGTGTTGATGAGGATGAACAATCTCAGGAAAAATAGCCCTGGTTTTGATGTGGATGAGCAATCTCAGGAACAATAGCCCTGTTGTTGATGTGGATGAACAATCACAGGAACAATTACCCTGGTGTTGATGTGGATGAACAGTCTCAGGAACAATTGCCCTGGTGTTGATGTGGATGAACAATCGCAGGAACAATAGCCCTTGCGTTGATGTGGATGAACAGTCTCAGGAACAATAGCCCAGGTGTTGATGTGGATAAACATTCTCAGGAACAATAGCCCTGGTGTTGAAGTGGATGAACAGTCTCAGGAACAATTGCCCTGGTGTTGATGTGGATGAACAGACTCAGGAACAAGAAACCTGGTGTTGATCTGGATAAACATTGTCAGGAACAATAGCCCTGGTGTTGATGCGGATGAACATTCTCAGGAACAATAGCCCAACTGTTCATGTGGATGAACATTCTCAGGAACAATAGCCCTGCTATTGATGTGGATGAACAATCTCAGGAACAATAGCCCTGGTGTTGATGTGGATGAACAATCTCAGGAACAATAGCCCTGGTGTTGATGTTGATGCACTACCTCAGGAACAATAGCCCAGGTGTTGATGTGGATGAACATTCTCAGGAACAATAGCTCTGGTGTTGATGTGGATGAACAATCTCAGGAACAATAGCCCTGGCGTTGATGTTGATGCACTATCTCAGGAACAATAGCCCTGGTTTTGATGTGGATGAACAGCGTCAGGAACAATTCCCCTGGTGTTGATGTGGATGAACAATCTCAGGAACATTAGTCCTGGTTTTGATGTGGATGAACAATCTCAGGAACAAGAGCCCTGGTGTTGATGTTGATGCACTATCTCAGGAACAATAACCCTGGTGTTGATGTTGATGAACATTCTCAGGAACAATAGCCCTGGTGTTGATGTGGATGAACAATCTCAGGAACAATCGCCCTGGTGTTGATGTTGATGAACATTCTCAGGAACAATAGCCCTGGTGTTGATGTGGATGAACAATCTCAGGAACAATAGCCCTGGTGTTGATGTTGATGAACAGTCTCAGGAACAATAGTCCTGGTGTCGATGTCGATGAACATTCTCAGGAACAAGAGCCAAGGTGTTGATGTTGATGTACAGTCTGAGGAACATGAGTCCTGGCGTTGATGAGGATATACATTCTCAGGAACAATAGCCCTGGTGTTGATGTTGAGGAACAGTCTCAGGAACAATAGCCCTGGTGTTGATGTGGATAAACATTCTCAGGAACAATAGCCCTGGTGCTGAAGTGGATGAACAGTCTCAGGAACAATTGCCCTGTTGTTGATGTTGATGAACAGTCTCAGGAACAACAGCCCTGGTGTTGACGTCGATGAACATTCTCAGGAACAAGAGACAAGGTGTTGATATTGATGTACAGTCTCAGGAACATTAGTCCTGGTATTGATGAGGATATACATTCCCAGGAACAATAGCCCTGGTGTTGATGTGGATGCACAGTCGTAGGAACAATAGCCCTGGTGTTGATGTGGATGAACAATCTCAGGAACAACAGCCCTGGTGTTGATGTGGATGAACAGTCTCAGGAAAAATAGCCCTGGTGTGGATGTGGATGAACAATCTCAGGAACAATAGCCCTGGTGTTGATGCGGATGCACAGTCTCAGGATCAATAGCCCCGGTGTTGATGTGGATGAACAATCTCAGGAACAATAGCCCTGGTGTTGATGTGGATGAACAATCTCAGGAACAATAGCCCTGGTGTTGATGTGGATGAACAATCTCAGGAACAATAGCCCTGGTGTTGATGAGGATGAACAATCTCAGGAACAATAGCCCTGGTTTTGATGTGGATGAGCAATCTCAGGAACAATAGCCCTGTTGTTGATGTGGATGAACAATCACAGGAACAATTACCCTGGTGTTGATGTGGATGAACAGTCTCAGGAACAATTGCCCTGGTGTTGATGTGGATGAACAATCGCAGGAACAATAGCCCTTGCGTTGATGTGGATGAACAGTCTCAGGAACAATAGCCCTGGTGTTGATGTGGATAAACATTCTCAGGAACAATAGCCCTGGTGTTGAAGTGGATGAACAGTCTCAGGAACAATTGCCCTGGTGTTGATGTGGATGAACAGACTCAGGAACAATAAACCTGGTGTTGATGTGGATGAACATTCTCAGGAACAATAGCCCAGCTGTTGATGTGCATGAACATTCTCAGGAACAATAGCCCTGCTATTGATGTGGATGAACAATCTCAGGAACAATAGCCTTGTGTTGATGTGGATGAACAGCCTCAGGAACAATAGCCCTGGTGTTGATTTGGATAAACATTCTCAGGAACAATAGCTCTGGTGTTGAAGTGGATGAACAATCTCAGGAACAATAGCCCTGGTGTTGATGTTGATGCAAAATCTCAGGAACAATAGCCCTGGTGTTGATGTGGATGAACAGCCTCAGGAACAATAGCCCTGGTGTTGATTTGGATGAACTATCTCAGGAACAATAGCCCTGGTGTTGATGTGGATGAACAATCGCAGGAACAATAGCCCTTGCGTTGATGTGGATGAACAGTCTCAGGAACAATAGTCCTGGTGTTGATGTGGATGAACAATCTCAGGAACATTAGTCCTGGTTTTGATGTGGATGAACAATCTCAGGAACAAGAGCCCTGGTGTTGATGTTGATGCACTATCTCAGGAACAATAGCCCTGGTGTTGATGTGGATGAACAATCTCAGGAACAATAGCCCTTGCGTTAATGTGGATGAACAGTCTCAGGAACAATTGCCCTGGTGTTGATGTGGATGAACAGACTCAGGAACAATAAACCTGGTGTTGATGTGGATAAACATTGTCAGGAACAATAGCCCTGGTGTTGATGCGGATGAACATTCTCAGAACAATAGCCCAACTGTTGATGTGGATGAACATTCTCAGGAACAATAGCCCTGGTGTTGATGTTGATGCACTATTACAGGAACAATAGCCCTGGCGTTGATGTGGATGAACAGCCTCAACAACAATAGCCCTGGTGTTGATTTGGATAAACATTCTCAGAAACAATAGCTATGGTGTTGATGTGGATGAACAATCTCAGGAACAATAGCCCTGGTGTTGATGTGGATGAACAGCCTCAGGAACAATGGCCCTGGTGTTGATTTGGATAAACATTCTCAGGAACAATAGCTCTGGTGTTGATGTTGATGAACTATCTCAGGAACAATAGCCATGGTTTTGATGTGGATGAACAGCGTCAGGAACAATTCCCCTGGTGTTGATGTGGATAAACAATCTCAGGAACATTAGTCCTGGTTTTGATGAGGATAAACATTCTCAGGAACAATAGCCCTGGTATTGATGTTGATGAACAGTCTCAGGAACAATAACCCTGGTGTTGATGTTGATGAACAGTCTCAGGAACAATAGCCCTGGTGTTGATGTGGATGAACAATCTCAGGAACAATCGCCATGGTGTTGATGTTGATGAACATTCTCAGGAACAATAGCCCTGGTGTTGATGTGGATGAACAATCTCAGGAACAATAGCCCTGGTGTTGATGTTGATGAACAGTCTCAGGAACAATAGTCCTGGTGTCGATGTCGATGAACATTCTCAGGAACAATAGCCAAGGTGTTGATGTTGATGTACAGTCTGAGGAACATGAGTCCTGGCGTTGATGAGAATATACATTCTCAGGAACACTAGCCCAGGTGTTGATGTTGAGGAACAGTCTCAGGAACAATAGCCCTGGTGTTGATGTGGATGAACAATCTCAGGAACAACAGCCCTGGTGATGATGTGGATGAACAGTCTCAGGAACAATAGTCCTGGTGTTGATGTGGATGAACAGTCTCAGGAACAATAGCCCTGGTGTTGATGATGGTAAACATTCTCAGGAACAATAGCCCTGGTGTTGAGTGGATGAACAGTCTCAGGAACAATAGCCCTGGTGTTGATGTGGATGAACAATCTCAGGAACAATAGCCCTGGTGTTGATGTGGATGAACAGTCTCAGGAAAAATAGCCCTGGTGTTGATGAGGATAAACATTCTCAGGAACAATAGCCCTGGTGTTGAAGTGGATGAACAGTCTCAGTAACAATTGCCCTGGTGTTGATGTGGATGAACTGACTCAGGAACAATAACCCTGCTGTTGTTGTGGATGAACATTCTCAGTAACAATAGCCCTGGTGTTGATGATGGTAAACATTGTCAGGAACATTAGCCCTGGTGTTGATGTGGATGAACAGTCTCAGGAACAATAGCCCTGGTGTTGATGAGGATGAACAAAATCAGGAACAATAGCCCCTGTGTTGATGTAGATGAACAGTCTCAGGAACAATAGCCCTGGTGTTGAAGTGGATGAACAGTCTCTGGAACAATTGCCCTGGTGTTGATGTGGATGAACAGACTCAGGAACAATAACCCTGGTGTTGATGTGGAGAAACATTGTCAGGAACAATATTCCTGGTGTCGATGTCGATGAACATTCTCAGGAACAAGAGCCAAGGTGTTGATGTTGAGGAACAGTCTCAGGAACAATAGCCCTGGTGTTGATGTGGATGAACAATCTCAGGAACAACAGCCCTGGTGATGATGTGGATGAACAGTCTCAGGAACAATAGCCTGGGAGTTGATGTGGATTAACAGTCCCAGGAACAATAGCCCTGGTGTTGATGTGGATGAACAATCTCAGGAACAAAAGCCCTGGTGTTGATGTGGATGAACATTCTCAGGAACAATAGCCCTGGTGTTGCTGTGGATGAACAATCTCAGGAACAATAGCCCTGGTGTTGATGAGGATGAACAATCTCAGGAACAATAGCCCTGGTGTTGATGATGGTAAACATTCTCAGGAACAATAGCCCTGTTGTTGATGTGGATGAACAGTCTCAGGAACAATAGCCCTGGTGTTGATGTGGATGAACAATCTCAGGAACAATAGCCCTTGTGTTGATGTCGATGAACAGTCTCAGGAAAAATAGCCCTGGTGTTGATGACGATAAACATTCTCAGGAACAATAGCCCTGGTGTTGAAGTGGATGAACAGTCTCAGTAACAATTGCCCTGGTGTTGATGTGGATGAACTGACTCAGGAGCAATAACCCTGCTGTTGATGTGGATGAACATTCTCAGGAACAATAGCCCTGATGTTGATATGGATGAACATTCTCAGGAACAAGTGCCCTGGTGTTGATGTGGATGAACAATCTCAGGAACATTAGTCCTGGTGTTGATGAGGATAAACATTCTCAGGAAAAACAGCCCTAGTACTGATGTGGATGAACAGTCTCAGGAACAATAGCCCTGGTGTTGATGTGGATGAACAATCTCAGGAATATTAGCCCTGGTGTTGATGTGGATGAACAATCTCAGGAACAACAGCCCTGGTGTTGATGTGGATGAACAGTCTCAGGAACAATAGCCCTGGTGTTGATGTGGATGAACAATCTCAGGAATATTAGCCCTGGTGTTGATGTGGATGAACAATCTCAGGAACAACAGCCCTGGTGTTGATGTGGATGAACAGTCTCAGGAAAAATAGCCCTGGTGTGGATGTGGATGAACAATCTCATGAACAATAGCCCTGGTGTTGATGCGGATGCACAGTCTCAGGATCAATAGCCCTGGTGTTGATGTGGATGAACAATCTCAGGAACAATAGCCCTGTTGTTGATTTGGATGAACAATCACAGGAACAATTACCTTGGTGTTGATGTGGATGAACAGTCTCAGGAACAATAGCCCTGGTGTTGATGTGGAGTAACATTGCCAGGAACAATAGCCCTGGTGTTGATGGGGATGAACAATCTCAGGAACAATAGCCCAACTGTTGAAGTGGATGAACATTCTCAGGAACAATAGCTCTGCTGTTGAGGTGGATGAACAATCTCAGGAACAATAGCCCTGGTGTTGATGTGGATAAACAATCTCAGGAACAATAGCCCTGGTTTTGATGTGGATGAACAGCCTCAGGAACAATTCCCCTTGTGTTGATGTGGATGAACAATCTCAGGAACATTAGTCCTGGTGTTGATGAGGATGAACAATCTCAGGAACATTAGCCCCGGTGTTGATGTGGATGAACAATCTCAGGAACAATAGCCCAGGTGTTGATGTTGATGAACATTCTCAGGAACAATAGCCCTGGTGTTGATTTGGATGAACAATCTCAGGAACAATAGCCCTGGTGTTGATTTCATGAAAATTCTCAGAAACAATAACCCTGCTGTTGATGTGGATGAACATTCTCAGGAACAATAGCCCTGGTGTTGATGTTGATGAACAGTCTCAGGAAAAATAGCCCTGGTGTGGATGTGGATGAACAATCTCAGGAACAATAGCCCTTGTGTTGATGTGGATGAACAGTCTCAGGAAAAATAGCCCTGGTGTTGATGAGGATAAACATTCTCAGGAACAATAGCCCTGGTGTTGAAGTGGATGAACAGTCTCAGTAACAATTGCTCTGGTGTTGATGTGGATGAACTGACTCAGGAGCAATAACCCTGCTGTTGATGTGGATGAACATTCTCAGGAACAATAGCCCTGATGTTGATATGGATGAACATTCTCAGGAACAAGTGCCCTGGTGTTGATGTGGATGAACAATCTCAGGAACATTAGTCCTGGTGTTGATGAGGATAAACATTCTCAGGAAAAACAGCCCTAGTACTGATGTGGATGAACAGTCTCAGGAACAATAGCCCTGGTGTTGATGTGGATGAACCATCTCAGGAATATTAGCCCTGGTGTTGATGTGGATGAACAATCTCAGGAACAACAGCCCTGGTGTTGATGTGGATGAACAGTCTCAGGAACAATAGCCCTGGTGTTGAAGTGGATGAACAATCTCAGGAATATTAGCCCTGGTGTTGATGTGGATGAACAATCTCAGGAACAACAGCCCTGGTGTTGATGTGGATGAACAGTCTCAGGAAAAATAGCCCTGGTGTGGATGTGGATGAACAATCTCATGAACAATAGCCCTGGTGTTGATGCGGATGCACAGTCTCAGGATCAATAGCCCTGGTGTTGATGTGGATGAACAATCTCAGGAACAATAGCCCTGTTGTTGATTTGGATGAACAATCACAGGAACAATTACCTTGGTGTTGATGTGGATGAACAGTCTCAGGAACAATAGCCCTGGTGTTGATGTGGAGAAACAATCACAGGAACAATTACCCTGGTTTTGATGTGGATGAACAGTCTCAGGAACAATAGCCCTGGTGTTGATGTGGTAAACATTCTCAGGAACAATAGCCCTGGTGTTGATGTGGATGAACAATCTCAGGAACAATAGCCCTGGTGTTGATGAGGATGAACAATCTCAGGAACAATAGCCCTGGTTTTGATGTGGATGCGCAATCTCAGGAACAATAGCCCTGGTGTTGATGTGGATGAACAATCACAGGAACAATTACCCTGGTTTTGATGTGGATGAACAGTCTCAGGAACAATAGCCCTGGTGTTGATGTGGTAAACATTCTCAGGAACAATAGCCCTGGTGTTGATGTGGATGAACAATCTCAGGAACAATAGCCCTGGTGTTGATGAGGATGAACAATCTCAGGAACAATAGCCCTGGTTTTGATGTGGATGCGCAATCTCAGGAACAATAGCCCTGGTGTTGATGTGGATGAACAGTCTCAAGAACAATAGCCCTGGTGTTGATGTGGTAAACATTCTCAGGAACAATAGCACTGGTGTTGATGTGGATGAACAGTCTCAGGAACAATTGCCCTGGTGTTGATGATGGTAAACATTCTCAGGAACAATAGCCCTTGCGTTGATGTGGATGAACAGTCCCAGGAACAATTGCCCTGGTGTTGATTTGGATGAACAGACTCAGGAACAATAAACCTGGTGTTGATGTGGATAAACATTGTCAGGAACAATAGCCCTGGTGTTGATGCGGATGAACATTCTCAGGAACAATAGCCCAACTGTTGATGTGGATGAACATTCTCAGGAACAATAGCCCTGGTGTTGATGTGGTAAACATTCTCAGGAACAATAGCCCTGGTGTTGATGTGGATGAACAATCTCAGGAAAAATAGCGCTGGTGTTGATGTGGATGAACAATCTCAGGAACAATCGCCCTGGTGTTGATTTTGATGCACTATCTCAGGAACAATAGCCCTGGTGTTGATGTGGATGAACAGCTTCAGGAACAACAGCCCTGGTTTTGATTTGGATAAACATTCTCAGGAACAATAGCTCTGGTGTTGATGTGGATGAACAGTCTCAGGAAAAATAGCCCTGGTGTGGATGTGGATGAACAATCTCATGAACAATAGCCCTGGTGTTGATGCGGATGCACAGTCTCAGGATCAATAGCCCTGGTGTTGATGTGGATGAACAATCTCAGGAACAATAGCCCTGTTGTTGATTTGGATGAACAATCACAGGAACAATTACCTTGGTGTTGATGTGGATGAACAGTCTCAGGAACAATAGCCCTGGTGTTGATGTGGAGAAACATTGTCAGGAACAATAGCCCTGGTGTTGATGGGGATGAACAATCTCAGGAACAATAGCCCAACTGTTGAAGTGGATGAAGATTCTCAGGAACAATAGCTCTGCTGTTGAGGTGGATGAACAATCTCAGGAACAATAGCCCTGGTGTTGATGTGGATGAACAATCTCAGGAACAATAGCCCTGGTTTTGATGTGGATGAACAGCCTCAGGAACAATTCCCCTGGTGTTGATGTGGATGAACAATCTCAGGAACATTAGTCCTGGTGTTGATGAGGATGAACAATCTCAGGAACAATAGCCCTGGTGTTGATGTTGATGAACAGTCTCAGGAAAAATAGCCCTGGTGTGGATGTGGATGAACAATCTCAGGAACAATAGCCCTTGTGTTGATGTGGATGAACAGTCTCAGGAAAAATAGCCCTGGTGTTGATGAGGATAAACATTCTCAGGAACAATAGCCCTGGTGTTGAAGTGGATGAACAGTCTCAGTAACAATTGCCCTGGTGTTGATGTGGATGAACTGACTCAGGAGCAATAACCCTGCTGTTGATGTGGATGAACATTCTCAGGAACAATAGCCCTGATGTTGATATGGATGAACATTCTCAGGAACAAGTGCCCTGGTGTTGATGTGGATGAACAATCTCAGGAACATTAGTCCTGGTGTTGATGAGGATAAACATTCTCAGGAAAAACAGCCCTAGAACTGATGTGGATGAACAGTCTCAGGAACAATAGCCCTGGTGTTGATGTGGATGAACCATCTCAGGAATATTAGCCCTGGTGTTGATGTGGATGAACAATCTCAGGAACAACAGCCCTGGTGTTGATGTGGATGAACAGTCTCAGGAACAATAGCCCTGGTGTTGAAGTGGATGAACAATCTCAGGAATATTAGCCCTGGTGTTGATGTGGATGAACAATCTCAGGAACAACAGCCCTGGTGTTGATGTGGATGAACAGTCTCAGGAAAAATAGCCCTGGTGTGGATGTGGATGAACAATCTCATGAACAATAGCCCTGGTGTTGATGCGGATGCACAGTCTCAGGATCAATAGCCCTGGTGTTGATGTGGATGAACAATCTCAGGAACAATAGCCCTGTTGTTGATTTGGATGAACAATCACAGGAACAATTACCTTGGTGTTGATGTGGATGAACAGTCTCAGGAACAATAGCCCTGGTGTTGATGTGGAGAAACAATCACAGGAACAATTACCCTGGTTTTGATGTGGATGAACAGTCTCAGGGACAATAGCCCTGGTGTTGATGTGGTAAACATTCTCAGGAACAATAGCCCTGGTGTTGATGTGGATGAACAATCTCAGGAACAATAGCCCTGGTGTTGATGAGGATGAACAATCTCAGGAACAATAGCCCTGGTTTTGATGTGGATGCGCAATCTCAGGAACAATAGCCCTGGTGTTGATGTGGATGAACAATCACAGGAACAATTACCCTGGTTTTGATGTGGATGAACAGTCTCAGGAACAATAGCCCTGGTGTTGATGTGGTAAACATTCTCAGGAACAATAGCCCTGGTGTTGATGTGGATGAACAATCTCAGGAACAATAGCCCTGGTGTTGATGAGGATGAACAATCTCAGGAACAATAGCCCTGGTTTTGATGTGGATGCGCAATCTCAGGAACAATAGCCCTGGTGTTGATGTGGATGAACAGTCTCAAGAACAATAGCCCTGGTGTTGATGTGGTAAACATTCTCAGGAACAATAGCACTGGTGTTGATGTGGATGAACAGTCTCAGGAACAATTGCCCTGGTGTTGATGATGGTAAACATTCTCAGGAACAATAGCCCTTGCGTTGATGTGGATGAACAGTCTCAGGAACAATTGCCCTGGTGTTGATTTGGATGAACAGACTCAGGAACAATAAACCTGGTGTTGATGTGGATAAACATTGTCAGGAACAATAGCCCTGGTGTTGATGCGGATGAACATTCTCAGGAACAATAGCCCAACTGTTGATGTGGATGAACATTCTCAGGAACAATAGCCCTGGTGTTGATGTGGTAAACATTCTCAGGAACAATAGCCCTGGTGTTGATGTGGATGAACAATCTCAGGAAAAATAGCGCTGGTGTTGATGTGGATGAACAATCTCAGGAACAATCGCCCTGGTGTTGATTTTGATGCACTATCTCAGGAACAATAGCCCTGGTGTTGATGTGGATGAACAGCTTCAGGAACAACAGCCCTGGTTTTGATTTGGATAAACATTCTCAGGAACAATAGCTCTGGTGTTGATGTGGATGAACAGTCTCAGGAAAAATAGCCCTGGTGTGGATGTGGATGAACAATCTCATGAACAATAGCCCTGGTGTTGATGCGGATGCACAGTCTCAGGATCAATAGCCCTGGTGTTGATGTGGATGAACAATCTCAGGAACAATAGCCCTGTTGTTGATTTGGATGAACAATCACAGGAACAATTACCTTGGTGTTGATGTGGATGAACAGTCTCAGGAACAATAGCCCTGGTGTTGATGTGGAGAAACATTGTCAGGAACAATAGCCCTGGTGTTGATGGGGATGAACAATCTCAGGAACAATAGCCCAACTGTTGAAGTGGATGAACATTCTCAGGAACAATAGCTCTGCTGTTGAGGTGGATGAACAATCTCAGGAACAATAGCCCTGGTGTTGATGTGGATGAACAATCTCAGGAACAATAGCCCTGGTTTTGATGTGGATGAACAGCCTCAGGAACACTTCCCCTGGTGTTGATGTGGATGAACAATCTCAGGAACATTAGTCCTGGTGTTGATGAGGATGAACAATCTCAGGAACATTAGCCCTGGTGTTGATGTGGATGAACAATCTCAGGAACAATACCTCTGGTGTTGATGTGGATGAACAATCTCAGGAACAATAGCCCTGGTGTTGATTTCATGAACATTCTCAGAAACAATAACCCTGCTGTTGATGTGGATGAACATTCTCAGGAACAATAGCCCTGGTGTTGATGTTGATGAACAGTCTCAGGAACAACAGCCCGGGTGTTGATGTCGATGAACATTCTCAGGAACAAGAGCCAAAGTGTTGATGTTGATGTACAGTCTCAGGAACATTAGTCCTGGTGTTGATGAGGATATACATTCCCAGGAACAATAGCCCAGGTGTTGATGTTGAGGCCCAGTCTTAGGAACAATAGCCCTGGTGTTGATGTGGATGAACAATCTCAGGAACAACAGCCCTGGTGTTGATGTGGATGAACAGTCTCAGGAAAAATAGCCCTGGTCTGGATGTGGATGAACAATCTCAGGAACAATAGCCCTGGTGCTGATGCGGATGCACAGTCTCAGGATCAATAGCCCTGGTGTTGATGTGGATGAACAATCTCAGGAACAATAGCCCTGGTGTTGATGTGGATGAACATTCTCAGGAACAAAGCACTGGTGTTGATGAGGATGAACACTCTCAGGAACAATAGCCCTGTTGTTGATGTGGATGAACAATCACAGGAACAATTACCCTGGTGTTGATGTGGATGAACAGTCTCAGGAACAATAGCCCTGGTGTTCATGTGGAGAAACATTGTCAGGAACAATAGCCCTGGTGTTGATGCGGATGAACAATCTCAGCAACAATAGCCCAACTGTTGAAGTGGATGAACATTCTCAGGAACAATAGCCCTGACGTTGAGGTGGATGAACAATCTCAGCAACAATAGCCCTGGTGTTGATGTGGATGAACAATCTCAGGAACAACTGCCCTGGTGATGATGTGGATGAACATTCTCAGGAACAATAGCCCTGGTGTTGATGTGGTAAACATTCTCAGGAACAATAGCCCTGGTGTTGATGTGGATGAACAATCTCAGGAAAAATAGCGCTGGTGTTGATGTGGATGAACAATCTCAGGAACAATCGCCCTGGTGTTGATTTTGATGCACTATCTCAGGAACAATAGCCCTGGTGTTGATGTGGATGAACAGCTTCAGGAACAACAGCCCTGGTTTTGATTTGGATAAACATTCTCAGGAACAATAGCTCTGGTGTTGATGTGGATGAACAGTCTCAGGAAAAATAGCCCTGGTGTGGATGTGGATGAACAATCTCATGAACAATAGCCCTGGTGTTGATGCGGATGCACAGTCTCAGGATCAATAGCCCTGGTGTTGATGTGGATGAACAATCTCAGGAACAATAGCCCTGTTGTTGATTTGGATGAACAATCACAGGAACAATTACCTTGGTGTTGATGTGGATGAACAGTCTCAGGAACAATAGCCCTGGTGTTGATGTGGAGAAACATTGTCAGGAACAATAGCCCTGGTGTTGATGGGGATGAACAATCTCAGGAACAATAGCCCAACTGTTGAAGTGGAAGAACATTCTCAGGAACAATAGCTCTGCTGTTGAGGTGGATGAACAATCTCAGGAACAATAGCCCTGGTGTTGATGTGGATGAACAATCTCAGGAACAATAGCCCTGGTTTTGATGTGGATGAACAGCCTCAGGAACAATTCCCCTGGTGTTGATGTGGATGAACAATCTCAGGAACATTAGTCCTGGTGTTGATGAGGATGAACAATCTCAGGAACATTAGCCCTGGTGTTGATGTGGATGAACAATCTCAGGAACAATACCTCTGGTGTTGATGTGGATGAACAATCTCAGGAACAATAGCCCTGGTGTTGATTTCATGAACATTCTCAGAAACAATAACCCTGCTGTTGATGTGGATGAACATTCTCAGGAACAATAGCCCTGGTGTTGATGTTGATGAACAGTCTCAGGAACAACAGCCCGGGTGTTGATGTCGATGAACATTCTCAGGAACAAGAGCCAAAGTGTTGATGTTGATGTACAGTCTCAGGAACATTAGTCCTGGTGTTGATGAGGATATACATTCCCAGGAACAATAGCCCAGGTGTTGATGTTGAGGCCCAGTCTTAGGAACAATAGCCCTGGTGTTGATGTGGATGAACAATCTCAGGAACAACAGCCCTGGTGTTGATGTGGATGAACAGTCTCAGGAAAAATAGCCCTGGTCTGGATGTGGATGAACAATCTCAGGAACAATAGCCCTGGTGTTGATGCGGATGCACAGTCTCAGGATCAATAGCCCTGGTGTTGATGTGGATGAACAATCTCAGGAACAATAGCCCTGGTGTTGATGTGGATGAACATTCTCAGGAACAAAGCACTGGTGTTGATGAGGATGAACACTCTCAGGAACAATAGCCCTGTTGTTGATGTGGATGAACAATCACAGGAACAATTACCCTGGTGTTGATGTGGATGAACAGTCTCAGGAACAATAGCCCTAGTGTTCATGTGGAGAAACATTGTCAGGAACAATAGCCCTGGTGTTGATGCGGATGAACAGTCTCAGGAACAATAACCCTTGTGTTGATGTTGATGATCAGTCTCAGGAACAATAGCCCTGGTGTTGATGTTGATGTACAGTCTCAGGAACATTAGTCCTGGTGTTGATGAGGATATACATTCCCAGGAACAATAGCCCAGGTGTTGATGTTGAGGCCCAGTCTTAGGAACAATAGCCCTGGTGTTGATGTGGATGAACAATCTCAGGAACAACAGCCCTGGTGTTGATGTGGATGAACAGTCTCAGGAAAAATAGCCCTGGTCTGGATGTGGATGAACAATCTCAGGAACAATAGCCCTGGTGTTGATGCGGATGCACAGTCTCAGGATCAATAGCCCTGGTGTTGATGTGGATGAACAATCTCAGGAACAATAGCCCTGGTGTTGATGTGGATGAACATTCTCAGGAACAAAGCACTGGTGTTGATGAGGATGAACACTCTCAGGAACAATAGCCCTGTTGTTGATGTGGATGAACAATCACAGGAACAATTACCCTGGTGTTGATGTGGATGAACAGTCTCAGGAACAATAGCCCTAGTGTTCATGTGGAGAAACATTGTCAGGAACAATAGCCCTGGTGTTGATGCGGATGAACAATCTCAGCAACAATAGCCCAACTGTTGAAGTGGATGAACATTCTCAGGAACAATAGCCCTGACGTTGAGGTGGATGAACAATCTCAGCAACAATAGCCCTGGTGTTGATGTGGATGAACAATCTCAGGAACAACTGCCCTGGTGATGATGTGGATGAACAGTCTCAGGAACAATAGCCCTGGTGTTGATGTGGATGAACAATCTCAGGAACAATAGCCCTGGTTTTGATGTGGATGAGCAGCCTCAGGAACAGTTCCCCTGGTGTTGATGTGGATGAACAATGTCAGGAACATTACTCCTGGTGTTGATGTCGATGAACATTCTCAGGAACAAGAGCCAAGGTGTTGATGTGGATGAACAGTCTCAGGAACAATAGCCCGGGTGTTGATTTGGATAAACAGTCTCAGGAACAACAGCCCTGGTGTTGATGTGGATGTACAATCTCAGGAACAATAGCCCTGGTGTTGATGAGGATGAACAATCTCAGGAACAATAGCCCTGGTGTTGATGTGGATGAACAATCACAGGAACAATTACCCTGGTTTTGATGTGGATGAACAGTCTCAGGAACAATAGCCCTGGTGTTGATGTGGTAAACATTCTCAGGAACAATAGCCCTGGTGTTGATGTTGATGTACAGTCTCAGGAACATTAGTCCTGGTGTTGATGAGGATATACATTCCCAGGAACAATAGCCCAGGTGTTGATGTTGAGGCCCAGTCTTAGGAACAATAGCCCTGGTGTTGATGTGGATGAACAATCTCAGGAACAACAGCCCTGGTGTTGATGTGGATGAACAGTCTCAGGAAAAATAGCCCTGGTCTGGTTGTGGATGAACAATCTCAGGAACAATAGCCCTGGTGTTGATGCGGATGCACAGTCTCAGGATCAATAGCCCTGGTGTTGATGTGGATGAACAATCTCAGGAACAATAGCCCTGGTGTTGATGTGGATGAACATTCTCAGGAACAAAGCACTGGTGTTGATGAGGATGAACACTCTCAGGAACAATAGCCCTGTTGTTGATGTGGATGAACAATCACAGGAACAATTACCCTGGTGTTGATGTGGATGAACAGTCTCAGGAACAATAGCCCTGGTGTTCATGTGGAGAAACATTGTCAGGAACAATAGCCCTGGTGTTGATGCGGATGAACAATCTCAGCAACAATAGCCCAACTGTTGAAGTGGATGAACATTCTCAGGAACAATAGCCCTGACGTTGAGGTGGATGAACAATCTCAGCAACAATAGCCCTGGTGTTGATGTGGATGAACAATCTCAGGAACAACTGCCCTGGTGATGATGTGGATGAACAGTCTCAGGAACAATAGCCCTGGTGTTGATGTGGATGAACAATCTCAGGAACAATAGCCCTGGTTTTGATGTGGATGAGCAGCCTCAGGAACAGTTCCCCTGGTGTTGATGTGGATGAACAATCTCAGGAACATTAGTCCTGGTGTTGATGTCGATGAACATTCTCAGGAACAAGAGCCAAGGTGTTGATGTGGATGAACAGTCTCAGGAACAATAGCCCGGGTGTTGATTTGGATAAACAGTCTCAGGAACAATAGCCCTGGTGTTGATGTGGATGTACAATCTCAGGAACAATAGCACTGGTGTTGATGAGGATGAACAATCTCAGGAACAATAGCCCTGGTGTTGATGTGGATGAACAATCACAGGAACAATTACCCTGGTTTTGATGTGGATGAACAGTCTCAGGAACAATAGCCCTGGTGTTGATGTGGTAAACATTCTCAGGAACAATAGCCCTGGTGTTGATGTGGATGAACAATCTCAGGAACAATAGACGTGGTGTTGATGAGGATGAACAATCTCAGGAACAATAGCCCTGGTTTTGATGTGGATGCGCAATCTCAGGAACAATAGCCCTGGTGTTGATGTGGATGAACAATCACAGGAACAATTACCCTGGTTTTGATGTGGATGAACAGTCTCAGGAACAATAGCCCTGGTGTTGATGTGGTAAACATTCTCAGGAACAATAGCCCTGGCGTTGATGTGGATGAACAATCTCAGGAACAATAGCCCTGGTGTTGATGAGGATGAACAATCTCAGGAACAATAGACCTGGTTTTGATGTGGATGCGCAATCTCAGGAACAATAGCCCTGGTGTTGATGTGGATGAACAGTCTCAAGAACAATAGCCCTGGTGTTGATGTGGTAAACATTCTCAGGAACAATAGCCCTGGTGTTGATGTGGATGAACAGTCTCAGGAACAATTGCCCTGGTGTTGATGATGGTAAACATTCTCAGGAACAATAGCCCTTGCGTTGATGTGGATGAACAGTCTCAGGAACAATTGCCCTGGTGTTGATGTGGATGAACAGACTCAGGAACAATAAACCTGGTGTTGATGTCGATGAACATTCTCAGGAAAAAGAGCCAATGTGTTGATGTTGATGTACAGTCTCAGGAACATTAGTCCTGGTGTTGATGAGGATATACATTCCCAGGAACAATAGCCCAACTGTTGATGTGTATGAACATTCTCAGGAACAATAGCCCTGGTGTTGATGTGGTAAACATTCTCAGGAACAATAGCCCTGGTGTTGATGTGGATGAACAATCTCAGGAAAAATAGCGCTGGTGTTGATGTGGATGAACAATCTCAGGAACAATCGCCCTGGTGTTGATTTTGATGCACTATCTCAGGAACAATAGTCCTTGTGTTGATGTGGATGAACAGCTTCAGGAACAACAGCCCTGGTGTTGATTTGGATAAACATTCTCAGGAACAATAGCTCTGGTGTTGATGTGGATGAACAATCTCAGGAACAATAGCCCTGGTGTTGATGTTGATGCACTATCTCAGGAACAATAGCCCTGGTGTTGATGTGGATGAACAGCCTCAGGAACAATAGCCCTGGTGTTGATTTGGATAAACATTCTCAGGAACAATAGCTCTGGTGTTGATGTGGATGAACAATCTCAGGAACAATAGCCCTGGTGTTGATGTTGATGAACATTCTCAGGAACAATAGCCCTGGTGTTGATGTTGATGAACATTCTCAGGAACAATAGCTCTGGTGATGATGAGGTTGAACAATCTCAGGAACAATAGCCCTGGTGTTGATGTTGATGAACAGTCTCAGGAACAACAGCCCTGGTGTTGATGTCGATGAACATTCTCAGGAAAAAGAGCCAAGGTCTTGATGTTGATGTACAGTCTCAGGAACATTAGTCCTGGTGTTGATGAGGATATACATTCCCAGGAACAATAGCCCAGGTGTTGATGTTGAGGCACAGTCTTAGGAACAATAGCCCTGGTGTTGATGTGGATGAACAATCTCAGGAACAACAGCCCTGGTGTTGATGTGGATGAACAGTCTCAGGAAAAATAGCCCTGGTCTGGATGTGGATGAACAATCTCAGGAACAATAGCCCTGGTGTTGATGCGGATGCACAGTCTCAGGATCAATAGCCCTGGTGTTGATGTGGATGAACAATCTCAGGAACAATAGCCCTGGTGTTGACGTGGATGAACATTCTCAGGAACAATAGCCCTGGTGTTGATGTGGATGAACAATCTCAGGAACAATAGCCCTGGTGTTGATGAGGATGAACAATCTCAGGAACAATAGCACTGGTTTTGATGTGGATGAGCAATCTCAGGAACAATAGCCCTGTTGTTGATGTGGATGAAAAATCACAGGAACAATTACCCTGGTGTTGATGTGAATGAACAGTCTCAGGAACAATAGCCCTGGTGTTGATGCAGATGAACAATCTCAGGAACAATAGCCCAACTGTTGAAGTGGATGAACATTCTCAGGAACAATAGCCCTGCTGTTGAGGTGGATGAACAATCTCAGGAACAATAGCCCTGGTGTTGATGTGGATGAACAATCTCAGGGACAATAGCCCTGGTGTTGATGTGGATGAACAATGTCAGGAACAACAGCCCTGGTGCTGATGTGGATGAACAGTCTCAGGAACAATAGCCTGGGTGTTGATGTGGATAAACTGTCTCAGGAACAATAGCCCTGGTGTTGATGTGGATGAACATTCTCAGGAACAATAGCCCTGGTGTTGATGTGGATGAACAATCTCAGGAACAATAGCCCTGGTGTTGATGTGGATGAACATTCTCAGGAACAATAGCCCTGGTGTTGATGTGGATGAACAATCTCAGGAACAATAGCCCTGGTGTTGATGTGGATGAACAATCACCGGAACAATTACCCTGGTTTTGATCTGGATGAACAGTCTCAGGAACAATAGCCCTGGTGTTGATGTGGTAAACATTCTCAGGAACAATAGCCCTGGTGTTGATGTGGATGGACATTCTCAGGAAATATAGCCCTGGTGTTGATGTGGATGAACAATCTCAGGAACAATAGCCCTGGTGTTGATGTGGATGAACAGTCTCAGGAAAAATAGCCCTGGTGTTGATGAGGATAAACATTCTCAGGAACAATAGCCCTGGTGTTGAAGTGGATGAACAGTCTCAGTAACAATTGCCCTGGTGTTGATGTGGATGAACTGAGTCAGGAACAATAATCCTGCTGTTGATGTGGATGAACATTCTCAGGAACAATAGCCCTGATGTTGATGTGGATGAACAGTCTCAGGAACAAGTGCCCTGGTGTTGATGTGGATGAACAATCTCAGGAACATTAGTCCTGGTGTTGATGAGGATAAGCATTCTCAGGAAAAACAGCCCTAGTACTGATGTGGATGAACAGTCTCAGGAGCAATAGCCCTGGTATTGATGTGGATGAACAATCGCAGGAACAATAGCCCTGGTGTTGATGTTGATGAACATTCTAGGAACACTAGCCCTGGTGTTGATGTGGATGAACAATCTCAGGAACAATAGCCCTGTTGTTGATGTGGATGAACAATCTCAGGAACAATAGCCCTGGTGTTGATGTGGATGAACAATCTCAGGAACAATAGCCCTGGTGTTGATGTTGATGAACATTCTCAGGAACAATAGCCCTGGTGTTGATTTGGATAAACATTCTCAGGAACAATAGCTCTGGTGATGATGAGGTTGAACAATCTCAGGAACAATAGCCCTGGTGTTGATTTCATGAACATTCTCAGGAACAATAACCCTGCTGTTGATGTGGATGAACATTCTCAGGAACAATAGCCCTGGTGTTGATGTTGATGAACAGTCTCAGGAACAACAGCCCTGGTGTTGATGTCGATGAAGATTCTCAGGAACAAGAGCCAAGGTGTTGATGTTGATGTACAGTCTCAGGAACATTAGTCCTGGTGTTGATGAGGATATACATTCCCAGGAACAATAGCCCAGGTGTTGATGTTGAGGCACAGTCTTAGGAACAATAGCCCTGGTGTTGATGTGGATGAACAATCTCAGGAACAATAGCCCTGGTGTTGATGTGGATGAACATTCTCAGGAACAATAGCCCTGGTGTTGATGTGGATGAACAATCTCAGGAACAATAGCCCTGGTGTTGATGAGGATGAACAATCTCAGGAACAATAGCACTGGTTTTGATGTGGTTGAGCAATCTCAGGAACAATAGCCCTGTCGTTGATGTGGATGAAAAATCACAGGAACAATTACCCTGGTGTTGATGTGAATGAACAGTCTCAGGAACAATAGCCCTGGTGTTGATGTGGAGCAACATTGACAGGAACAATAGCCCTGGTGTTGATGCAGATGAACAATCTCAGGAACAATAGCCCAACTGTTGAAGTGGATGAACATTCTCAGGAACAATAGCCCTGCTGTTGAGGTGGATGAACAATCTCAGGAACAATAGCCCTGGTGTTGATGTGGATGAACAATCTCAGGAACAATAGCCCTGGTGTTGATGTGGATGAACAATGTCAGGAACAACAGCCCTGGTGCTGATGTGGATGACCAGTCTCAGGAACAATAGCCTGGGTGTTGATGTGGATAAACTGTCTCAGGAACAATAGCCCTGGTGTGGATGTGGATGAACATTCTCAGGAACAATAGCCCTGGTGTTGATGTGGATGAACAATCTCAGGAACAATAGCCCTGGTGTTGATGAGGATGAACAATCTCAGGAACAAAAGCCCTGGTGTTGATGTGGATGAACAATCACAGGAACAATTACCCTGGTTTTGATGTGGATGAACAGTCTCAGGAACAATAGCCCTGGTGTTGATGTGGTAAACATTCTCAGGAACAATAGCCCTGGTGTTGATGTGGATGGACACTCTCAGGAACAATAGCCCTGGTGTTGATGTGGATGAACAATCTCTGGAACAATAGCCCTGGTGTTGATGTGGATGAACAGTCTCAGGAAAAATAGCCCTGGTGTTGATGAGGATAAACATTCTCAGGAACAATAGCCCTGGTGTTGAAGTGGATGAACAGTCTCAGTAACAATTGCCCTGGTGTTGATGTGGATGAACTGAGTCAGGAACAATAACCCTGCTGTTGATGTGGATGAACATTCTCAGGAACAATAGCCCTGATGTTGATGTGGATGAACAGTCTCAGGAACAAGTGCCCTGGTGTTGATGTGGATGAACGATCTCAGGAACATTAGTCCTGGTTGTTGATGAGGATAAGCATTCTCAGGAAAAACAGCCCTAGTACTGATGTGGATGAACAGTCTCAGGAACAATCGCCCTGGTGTTGATTTTGTTAAACATTCTCAGGAACAATAGCCCTGGTGTTGATGTGGATGAACAATCTCAGGAACAATAGCCCTGGTGTTGATGAGGATGAGCAATCTCAGGAACAATAGCCCTGGTTTTGATGTGGATGAGCAATCTCAGGAACAATAGCCCTGGTGTTGATGTGGATGATCAATCTCAGGAACAATAGCCCTTGCGTTGATGTGGATGAACAGTCTCAGGAACAATAGCCCTGGTGTTGATGTGGATGAACAATCTCAGGAACAATAGCCCTTGCGTTGAAGTGGATGAACAGTCTCAGGAACAATTGCCCTGGTGTTGATGTGGATGAACAGACTCAGGAACAATAAACCTGGTGTTGATGTGGATAAACATTGTCAGGAACAATAGTCCTGATGTTGATGCGGATGAACATTCTCAGGAACAATAGCCCAACTATTGATGTGGATGAACATTCTCAGGAACAATAGCCCTGCTATTGATGTGGATGAACAATCTCAGGAACAATAGACCTGGTGTTGATGTGGATGAACAATCTCAGGAACAATAGCCCTGGTGTTGATGTTGATGGACTATCTCAGGAACAAAAGCCCTAGTGTTGAAGTGGATGAACAGCCTCAGGAACAATAGCCCTGGTTTCGATGTGGATAAACATTCTCAGGAACAATAGCTCTGGTGTTGATGTGGATGAACAATCTCAGGAACAATAGCTCTGGTGTTGATGTGGATGAACAGCCTCAGGAACAATAGCCCTGGTGTTGATTTGGATAAACATTCTCAGGAACAATAGCTCTGGTGTTGATGTGGATGAACAATCTCAGGAACAATAGCCCTGGTGTTGATTTCATGAACATTCTCAGGAACAATAACCCTGCTGCTGATGTGGATGAACATTCTCAGGAACAATAACCCTGGTGTTGATGTTGATGAACAGTCTCAGGCACAACAGCCCTGGTGTTGATGTCGATGAACATTCTCAGGAACAAGAGCCAAGGTGTTGATGTTGATGTACAGTCTCAGGAACATTAGTCCTGGTGTTGATGAGGATATTCATTGCCAGGAACAATAGCCCAGGTGTTGATGTTGAGGCACAGTCTTAGGAACAATAGCCCTGGTGTGGATGTGGATGAACAATCTCAGGAACAATAGCCCTGGTGTTGATGCGGATGCACAGTCTCAGGATCAATAGCCCTGGTGTTGATGTGGATGAACAATCTCAGGAACAATGGCCCCGGTGTTGATGTGGATGAACATTCTCAGGAACAATAGCCCTGGTGTTTATGTGGATGAACAATCTCAGGAACAATAGCCCTGGTGTTGATGAGGATGAACAATCTCAGGAACAATCGCCCTGGTTTTGATGTGGATGAACAGCCTCAGGAACAATAGCCCTGGTGTTGATTTGGATAAACATTCTCAGGAACAATAGCTCGGGTGTTGATGTTGATGAACTATCTCAGGAACAATAGCCCTGGTGTTGATGTTGATGCGCAATCTGAGGAACAATAGCCCTGGTGTTGATCTGGATGAACACCCTCAGGAACAATTCCCCTGGTGTTGATGAGGATGAGCAAGCTCAGGAACATTAGTCCTGGTGTTGATGAGGATAAACATTCTCAGGAACAATAGCCCTGGCATTGATGTGGATGAACAGTCTCAGGAACAATAACCCTGGTGTTGATGTGAATGAACAATCTCAGGAACAATCGCCCTGGTGTTGATGTTGATGAACATTCTCAGGAACAATAGCCCTGGTGTTGATGTGGATGAACAATCTCAGGAACAATAGCCCTGGTGTTGATGTTGATGAACAGTCTCAGGAACAATAGTCCTGGTGTCGATGTCGATGAACAGTCTCAGGAACAATAGCCCAGGTGTTGATGTTGAGGAACAGTCTCAGGAACAATAGCCCTGGTGTTGATGTGGATGAACAATCTCAGGAACAACAGCCCTGGTGATGATGTGGATGAACAGTCTCAGGAACAATAGCTCGGGTGTTGATGTTGATGAACTATCTCAGGAACAATAGCCCTGGTGTTGATGTGGATAAACAGCCTCAGGAACAATAGCCCTGGTGTTGATTTGGATAAACATTCTCAGGAACAATAGCTCTGGTGTTGATGTGGATGAACAATTTCAGGAACAATAGCCCTGGTGTTGATTTAATGAACATTCTCAGGGACAATAACCCTGATGTTGATGTGGATGAACATTCTCAGGAACAATAGCCCTGGTGTTGATGTTGATGAACAGTCTCAGGAACAACAGCACTGGTGTTGATGTCGATGAACATTCTCAGGAACAAGAGCCAAGGTGTTGATGTTGATGTACAGTCTCAGGAACATTAGTCCTGGTGTTGATGAGGATATACATTCCCAGGAAAAATAGCCCAGGTGTTGATGTTGAGGCACAATCTCAGGAACAACAGCCCTGGTGTTGATGTGGATGAACAGTCTCAGGAAAAATAGCCCTGGTGTGGATGTGAATGAACAATCTCAGGAACAATAGCCCTGGTGTTGATGCGGATGCACAGTCTCAGGATCAATAGCCCTGGTGTTGATGTGGATGAACAATCTCAGGAACAATAGCCCTGGTGTTGATGTGGATGAACATTCTCAGGAACAATAGCCCTGGTGTTGATGTGGATGAACAATCTCAGGAACAATAGCCCTGGTGTTGATGAGGATGAACCATCTCAGGAACAATAGCCCTGGTTTTGATGTGGATGAGCAATCTCAGGAACAATAGCCCTGTTGTTGATGTGGATGAACAATCACAGGAACAATTACCCTGGTGTTGATGTGGATGAACAGTCTCAGGAACAATCGCCTTGGTGTTGATGATGGTAAACATTCTGAGGAACAATAGCCCTGGTGTTGATGTGGATGAACAGTCTCAGGAACAATAGCCCTGGTGTTGATGTCGATGAACAGTCTCAGGAACAATAGCCCTGGTGTTGATGTGGATAAACATTCTCAGGAACAATAGCCCTGGTGTTGAAGTGGATGAACAGTCTCAGGAACAATTGCCCTGGTGTTGATGTGGATGAACAGACTCAGGAACAATAAACCTTGTGTTGATGTGGATAAACATTGTCAGGAACAATAGCACTGGTGTTGATGAGGATGAACATTCTCAGGAACAATAGCCCAACTGTTGATGTGGATGAACATTCTCAGGAACAATAGCCCTGCTATTGATGTGGATGAACAATCTCAGGAACAATAGCCCTGGTGTTGATGTGGATGAACAATCTCAGGAACAATAGCCCTGGTGTTGATGTTGATGCACAATCTCAGGAACAATAGCCCTGGTGTTGATGTGGATGAACAGCCTCAGGAACAATTCCCCTGGTGTTGATGAGGATGAACAATCTCAGGAACATTAGTCCTGGTGTTGATGAGGATAAACATTCTCAGGAACAATAGCCCTGGCATTGATGTGGATGAACAGTCTCAGGAACAATAACCCTGGTGTTGATGTGGATGAACAATCTCAGGAACAATCGCCCTGGTGTTGATGTTGATGAACATTCTCAGGAACAATAGCCCTGGTGTTGATGTGGATGAACAATCTCAGGAACAATAGCCCTGGTGTTGATGTTGATTAACAGTCTCAGGAACAATAGTCCTGGTGTCGATGTCGATGAACATTCTCAGGAACAAGAGCCAAGGTGTTGATGTTGATGTACAGTCTCAGGAACATGAGTCCTGGTGTTGATGAGGATATACATTCTCAGGAACTATAGCCCAGGTGTTGATGTTGAGGAACAGCCTCAGGAACAATCGCCCTGGTGTTGATGTCGATGATCAATCTCAGGAACAAAAGCCCTGGTGTTGATGTGGATGAACATTCTCAGGAACAATAGCCCTGGTGTTGATGTGGTTGAACAATCTCAGGAACAATAGCCCTGGTGTTGATGAGGATGAACAATCTCAGGAACAATAGCCCTGGTGTTGATGTGGATGAGCAATCTCAGGAACAATAGCCCTGGTGTTGATGTGGATGAATATTCTCAGGAACAATAGCCCTGGTGTTGATGTTCATGCACTATCTCAGGAACAATAGCCCTGGTGTTGATGTGGATGAATAGCCTCAGGAACAATTCCCCTGGTGTTGATGTGGATGAACAATCTCAGGAACATTAGTCCTTGTGTTGATGAGGATAAACATTCTCAGGAACAATAGCCCTGGTATTGATGTGGATGAACAGTCTCAGGAACAATAACCCTTGTGTTGATGTTGATGATCAGTCTCAGGAACAATAGCCCTGGTGTTGATGTTGATGTACAGTCTCAGGAACATGAGTCTAGGTGTTGATGAGGATATACATTCTCAGGAACGATAGCCCAGGTGTTGATGTTGAGGAACAGACTCAGGAACAATAGCCCTGGTGTTGATGTGGATGAACAATCTCAGGAAGAACAGCCCTGGTGATGATGTGGATGAACAGTCTCAGGAACAGTAGCCCGGGTGTTGATGTCGATGCACTATCTCAGGAACAAAGCCCTGGTGTTGATGTGGATGAACAGACTCAGGAACAATAGCCCTGGTGTTGATTTGGATAAACATTCTCAGGAACAATAGCTCTGGTGTTGATGTGGATGAACAATCTCAGGAACAATAGCCCTGGTGTTGATTTCATGAACATTCTCAGGAACAATAACCCTGCTGTTGATGTGGATGAACATTCTCAGGAACAATAGCCCTGGTGTTGATGTTGATGAACAGTCTCAGGAACAATAGCCCTGGTGGTGTTGTCGATGAACATCCTCAGGAACAAGAGCCAAGGTGTTGATGTTGATGTACAGTCTCAGGAACATTAGTCCTGGTGTTGATGAGGATATACATTCCCAGGAACAATAGCCCAGGTGTTGATGTTGAGGCACAGTCTTAGGAACAATAGCCCTGGTGTTGATGTGGATGAACAATCTCAGAAACCACAGACCTGGTGTTGATGTGGATGAACAGTCTCATTAAAAATAGCCCTGTTGTTGATGTGGATGAACAGCCTCAGGAACAATTCCCCTGGTGTTGATGTGGATGAACAATCTCAGGAACATTAGTCCTTGTGTTGATGAGGATAAACATTCTCAGGAACAATAGCCCTGGTATTGATGTGGATGAACAGTCTCAGGAACAATAACCCTTGTGTTGATGTTGATGATCAGTCTCAGGAACAATAGCCCTGGTGTTGATGTGGATGAACAGTCTCAGGAACAATCGCCCTGGTGTTGATGATGGTAAACATTCTCAGGAACAATAGCCCTGGTGTTGATGTGGATGAACAGTCTCAGGAACAATAGCCTTGGTGTTGATGTGGATGAACAATCTCAGGAACAATAGCCCTTGCGTTGATGTGGATGAACAGTCTCAGGAACAATAGCCCTGGTGTTGATGTGGATAAACATTCTCAGGAACAATAGCCCTGGTGTTGAAGTGGATGAACAGTCTCAGGAACAATTGCCCTGGTGTTGAGGTGGATGAACAGACTCAGGTACAATAAACCTGGTGTTGATGTGGATAAACATTGTAAGGAACAATAGCCCGGGTGTTGATGCGGATGAACATTCTCAGGAACAATAGCCCAACTGTTGATGTGGATGAACATTCTCAGGAACAATAGCCCTGGTGTTGATGTGGATGAACAATCTCAGGAACAATAGCCCTGGTGTTGATGTTGATGAACAGTCTCAGGAACAATAGTCCTGGTGTCGATGTCGATGAACATTCTCAGGAACAAGAGCAAAGGTGTTGATGTTGATGAACAGTCTCAGGAACATGAGTCCTGGTGTTGATGAGGATATACATTCTCAGGAACAATTACCCTGGTGTTGATGTGGATGAACAGTCTCAGGATCAATAGCCCTGGTGTTGATGATGGTAAACATTCTCAGGAACAATAGCCCTGGTGTTGATGTGGATGAACAGACTCAGGAACAATAGCCCTGGTGTTGATGTGGATGAACAGTCTCAGGAACAATAGCCCTTGTGTTGATGAGGATAAACATTCTGAGGAACAATAGCCCTGGTGTTGAAGTGGATGAACAGTCTCAGTAACAATTGCCCTGGTGTTGATGTGGATGAACTGACTCAGGAACAATAATCCTGCTGTTGATGTGGATGAACATTCTCAGGAACAATAGCCCTGATGTTGATGTCGATGAACAGTCTCAGGAACAAGTGCCCTGGTGTTGCTGTGGATGAACAAACTCAGGAACATTAGTCCTGGTGTTGATGAGGATAAACATTCTCAGGAACAACAGCCCTGGTACTGATGGGGATGAACCGTCTCAGGAACAATAGCCCTGGTGTTGATGTGGATGAACAATCTCAGGAACAATAGCCCTTATGTTGATGTTGATGAACATTCTAGGAACAATAGCCCTGGTGTTGATGTGGATGAACAATCTCAGGAACAATAGCCCTGTTGCTGATGTGGATGAACAATCTCAGGAACAATAGCCCTGGTGTTGATGTGGATGAACAATCTCAGGACCAATAGCCCTGGTGTTGATGTTGATGAACATTCTCAGGAACAATAGCCCTGGTGTTGATTTGGATAAACATTCTCAGGAACAATAGCACTGGTGTTGATGTGGATGAGCAATCTCAGGAACAATAGCCCTGGTGTTGATTTCATGAACATTCTCAGGAACAATAACCCTGGTGTTGATGTGGATGAACATTCTCAGGAACAATAGCCCTGGGGATGATGTTGATGAACAGTCTCAGGAACAAGTGCCCTGGTGTTGATGTCGATGAACAGTCTCAGGAACATTAGTCCTGGTGTTGATGAGGATATACATTCTCAGGAACAATAGCCCAGGTGTTGATGTTGAGGAACAGTCTTAGGAACAACAGCCCTGGTGTTGATGTGGATGAACAGTCACAGGAAAGATAGCCCTGGTGTGGATGTGGATGAACAATCTAAGGAACAATATAACTGGTTTTGATGTGGATGCACAGTCTCAGGATCATTAGCCATGGTGTTGACGTGGATGAACAATCTCAGGAACAATAGCCCTGGTGTTGATGTGGATGTACATTCTCAGGAACAATAGCCCTGGTGTTGATGTGGATGAACAATATCAGGAACAATAGCCCTGTTGTTGATGTGGATAAAAAATCTCAGGAACAATAGCCCTGGTGTTGATGTGGATGAACAATCTCAGGAACAATAGCCCTGGTGTTGAAGTTGATGAACATTCTCAGGAACAATAGCCCTGGTGTTGATTTGGATAAACATTCTCAGGAACAATAGCTCTGGTGTTGATGTGGATGAACAATCTCAGGAACAATAGCCCTGGTGTTGATTTCATGAACATTCTCAGGAACAATAATCCTGCTGTGGATGTGGATGAACATTCTCAGGAACAATAGCCCTGGTGTTGATGTCGATGAACATTCTCAGGAACAAGAGCCAAGGTGTTGATGTTGATGTATCATCTCAGGAACATTAGTCCTGGTGTTGATGAGGATATACATTCTCAGGAACAATAGCCCAGGTGTTGATGTTGAGGAACAGTCTTAGGAACAATAGCCCTGGTGTTGATGTGGATGAACAGTCTCAGGAAAAATAGCCCTGGTGTGGATGTGGATGAACAATCTCAGGAACAATAGCCCTGGTGTTGATTCGGATGCACAGTCTCAGGATCAATAGCCCTGGTGTTGATGTGGATGAACAATCTCAGGAACAATAGCCTTGGTGTTGATGTGGATGAACATTCTCAGGAACAATAGCCCTGGTGTTGATGTGGATGAACAATCTCAGGAACAATAGCCCTGGTGTTGATGAGGATGAACAATCTCCGGAACAATAGCCCTGATTTTGATGTGGATGAGCAATCTCAGGAACAATAGCCCTGTTGCTGATGTGGATGGACAATCACAGGAACAATTACCCTGGTGTTGATGTGGATGAACAGTCTCAGGAACAATCGCCCTGGTGTTGATGATGTTTAACATTCTGAGGAACAATAGCCCTGGTGTTGATGTGGATGAACAGTCTCAGGAACAATAGCCCTGGTGTTGATGTGGATGAACAATCTCAGGAACAATAGCCCTTGCGTTGATGTGGATGAACAGACTCAGGAACAATAAACCTGGTGTTGATGTGGATAAACATTGTCAGGAACAATAGCCCTGGTGTTGATGCGGATGAACATTCTCAGGAACAATACCCCAACTTTTGATGTGGATGAACAGACTCAGGAACAAAAAACCTGGTGTTGATGTGGATGAACATTCTCAGGAACAATAGCCCTGGTGTTGATGTGGATGAACAATCTCAGGAACAATAGCCCTGGTGTTGATGAGGATGAACAATCTCCGGAACAATAGCCCTGATTTTGATGTGGATGAGCAATCTCAGGAACAATAGCCCTGTTGCTGATGTGGATGGACAATCACAGGAACAATTACCCTGGTGTTGATGTGGATGAACAGTCTCAGGAACAATCGCCCTGGTGTTGATGATGTTTAACATTCTGAGGAACAATAGCCCTGGTGTTGATGTGGATGAACAGTCTCAGGAACAATAGCCCTGGTGTTGATGTGGATGAACAATCTCAGGAACAATAGCCCTTGCGTTGATGTGGATGAACAGACTCAGGAACAATAAACCTGGTGTTGATGTGGATAAACATTGTCAGGAACAATAGCCCTGGTGTTGATGCGGATGAACATTCTCAGGAACAATACCCCAACTTTTGATGTGGATGAACAGACTCAGGAACAAAAAACCTGGTGTTGATGTGGATAAACATTGTCAGGAACAATAGCCCTGGTGTTGATGTGGATGAACAGTCTCAGGAACAATAGCCCTGGTGTTGATGTTCATGCACTATCTCAGGAACAATAGCCCTGGTGTTGAAGTGGATGAACAGCCTCAGGAACAATTCCCCTGGTGTTGATGTGGATGAACAATCTCAGTAACAATAGTCCTTGTGTTGATGAGGATAAACATTCTCAGGAACAATAGCAATGATATTGATGTGGATGAACAGTCTCAGGAACAATAACCCTTGTGTTGATGTTGATGATCAGTCTCAGGAACAATAGCCCTGGTGTTGATGTGGATGAACAGCCTCAGGAACAATTCCCCTGGTGTTGATGATTATGTACAATCTCAGGAACATTAGTCCTGGTGTTGATGAGGATAAACATTCTCAGGAACAATAGCCCTGGCATTGATGTGGATGAAAAGTCTCAGGAACAATAACCCTGGTGTTGATATGGATGAACAATCTCAGGAACAATCGCCCTGGTGTTGATGTTGATGAACATTCTCAGGAACAATAGCCCTGGTGTTGATGTGGATGAACAATCTCAGGAACAATAGCCCTGGTCTTGATGTTGATGAACAGTCTCAGGAACAATAGTCCTGGTGTCGATGTCGATGAACATTCTCAGGAACAAGAGCCAAGGTGTTGATGTTGATGTACAGTCTCAGGAATATGAGTCTAGGTGTTGATGAGGATATACATTCTCAGGAACAATAGCCCAGGTGTTGATGTTGAGGAACAGTCTCAGGAACAATAGCCCTGGTGTTGATGTGGATGAAGAGTCTCAGGAACAATAGCCCGGGTGTTGATGTTGATGCACTATCTCAGGAACAATAGCCCTGGTGTTGATGTGGATGAACAGCCTCAGGAACAATAGCCCTGGTGTTGATTTGGATAAACATTCTCAGGAACAATAGCTCTGGGGTTGATGTGGATGAACAATCTCAGGAACAATAGCCCTGGTGATGATTTCATGAACATTCTCAGGAACAATAACCCTGCTGTTGATGTGGATGAACATTCTCAGGAACAATAGCCCTGGTGTTGATGTTGATGAACAGTCTCAGGAACAACAGCACTGGTGTTGATGTCGATGAACATTCTCAGGAACAAGAGCCAAGGTGTTGATCATGATGTACAGTCTCAGGAACATTAGTCCTGGTGTTGATGAGGATATACATTCCCAGGAACAATAGCCCAGGTGTTGATGTTGAGGCACAGTCTTAGGAACAATAGCCCTGGTGTTGATGTGGATGAACAATCTCAGGAACAACAGCCCTGGTGTTGATGTGGATGAACAGTCTCAGGAAAAATAGCCCTGGTCTGGATGTGGATGAACAATCTCAGGAACAATAGCCCTGTTGTAGATGCGGATGCACAGTCTCAGGATCAATAGCCCTGGTGTTGATGTGGATGAACAATCTCAGGAACAATAGCCCTGGTGTTGATGTGGATGAACATTCTCAGGAACAATAGCCCTGGTGTTGATGTGGATGAACAATCTCAGGAACAATAGCCCTGGTGTTGATGAGGATGAACAATCTCAGGAACAATAGCCCTGGTTTTGATGTGGATGAGCAATCTCAGGAACAATAGACCTGTTGTTGATGTGGATGAACAATCACAGGAACAATTACCCTGGTGTTGATGTGGATGAACAGTCTCAGGAACAATCGCCCTGGTGTTGATGATGTTAAACATTCTCAGGAACAATAGCCCTGGTGTTGATGTGGATGAACAGTCTCAGGAACAATAGCCCTGGTGTTGATGTGGATGAACAATCTTAGGAACAATAGCCCTTGCGTTGATGTGGATGAACAGTCTCAGTAACAATAGCCCTGGTGTTGATGATGGTAAACATTCTCAGGAACAATAGCCCTGGTGTTGATGTGGATGAACAGTCTCAGGAACAATAGACCTGGTGTTGATGTGGATGAACATTCTCAGGAACAATAGCCCTTGTGTTGATGAGGATAAACATTCTGAGGAACAATAGCCCTGGTGTTGAAGTGGATGGACAGTCTCAGTAACAATTGCCCTGGTGTTGATGTGGATGAACTGACTCAGGAACAATAATCCTGCTGTTGATGTGGATGAACATTCTCAGGAACAATAGCACTGATGTTGATGTCGATGAACAGTCTCAGGAACAAGTGCCCTGGTGTTGAATTGGATGAAAAATCTCAGTAACATTAGTCCTGGTGTTGATGAGGATAAACATTCTCAGGAACAACAGCCCTGGTACTGATGTGGATGAACCGTCTCAGGAACAATAGCCCTGGTGTTGATGTGGATGAACAATCTCAGGAACAATAGCCCTGGTGTTGATGTTGATGAACATTCTAGGAACAATAGCCCTGGTGTTGATGTGGATGAACAATCTCAGGAACAATAGCCCTGTTGTTGATGTGGATGAACAATCTCAGGAACAATAGCCCTGGTGTTGATGTGGATAAACATTCTCAGGAACAATAGCACTGGTGTTGATGTGGAAGAGCAATCTCAGGAACAATAGCCCTGGTGTTGATTTCATGAACATTCACAGGAACAATAGCCCTGGTGTTGATTTGGATAAACATTCTCAGGAACAATAGCACTGGTGTTGATGTGGAAGAGCAATCTCAGGAACAATAGCCATGGTGTTGATTTCATGAACATTCACAGGAACAATAACCCTGGTGTTGATGTGGATGAACATTCTCAGGAACAATAGCCCTGGGGATGATGTTGATGAACAGTCTCAGGAACAAGTGCCATGGTGTTGATGTCGATGAACAGTCTCAGGAACATTAGTCCTGGTGTTGATGAGGATATACATTCTCAGGAACAATAGCCCAGGTGTTGATGTTGAGGAACAGTCTTAGGAACAACAGCCCTGGTGTTGATGTGGATGAACAGTCTCAGGAAAAATAGCCCTGGTGTGGATGTGGATGAACAATCTCAGGAACAATATAACTGGTTTTGATGCGGATGCACAGTCTCAGGATCAATAGCCCTGGTGTTGACGTGGATGAACAATCTCAGGAACAATAGCCCTGGTGTTGATTTGGATGAACATTCTCAGGAACAATAGCCCAGGTGTTGATATTGTGGCACAGTCTTGGGAACAATAGCCCTGGTGTTGATGTGGATGAACAATCTCAGGAACAATAGCCCTGGTGTTGATGTGGATGAACAATCTCAGGAACAATAGCCCTGGTGTTGATGTTGATGAACATTCTCAGGAACAATAGCCCTGGTGTTGATTTGGATAAACATTCTCAGGAACAATATCTCTGGTGTTGATGTGGATGAACAATCTCAGGAACAATAGCCCTGGTGTTGATTTCATGAACATTCTCAGGAACAATAATCCAGCTGTTGATGTGGATGAACATTCTCAGGAACAATAGCCCTGGTGTTGATGTTGATGAACAGTCTCAGGTACAACAGCCCTGGTGTTGATGTCGATGAACATTCTCAGGAACAAGAGCCAAGGTGTTGATGTTGAGGAACAGTCTTAGGAACAATAGCCCTGGTGTTGATGTGGATGAACAATCTCAGGAACAACAGCCCTGGTGTTGATGTGGATGAACAGTCTCAGGAAAAATAGCCCTGGTGTGGATGTGGATGAACAATCTCAGGAACAATAGCCCTGGTGTTGATGCGGATGCACAGTCTCAGGATCAATAGCCCTGGTGTTGATGTGGATGAACAATCTCAGGAACAATAGCCCTGGTGTTGATGTGGATGAACATTCTCAGGAACAATAGCCCTGGTGTTGATGTGGATGAACAATCTCAGGAACAATAGCCCTGGTGTTGATGAGGATGAACAATCTCAGGAACAATAGCCCTGGTTTTGATGTGGATGAGCAATCTCAGGAACAATAGCCCTGTAGTTGATGTGGATGGACAATCACAGGAACAATTTCCCTGGTGTTGATGTGGATGAACAGTCTAAGGAACAATAGCCCTTGCGTTGATGTGGATGAACAGTCTCAGGAACAATAGCCCTGGTGTTGATGTGGATGAACAGACTCAGGAACAATAAACCTGGTGTTGATGTGGATAAACATTGTCAGGAACAATAGCCCTGGTGTTGATGCGGATGAACATTCTCAGGAACAATAGCCCAACTGTTGATGTGGATGAACATTCTCAGGAACAATAGCCCTGCTATTGATGTTGGTGAACAATCTCAGGAACAATAGCCCTGGTGTTGATGTTGATGAACAGTCTCAGGAACAATAGTCCTGGTGTCTAAGTCGATGAACATTCTCAGGAACAAAGGCCAAGGTATTCATGTTGATCTACAGTCTCAGGAACATGAGTCCTGGTGTTGATGAGGATATACATTCTCAGGAACAATAGCCCAGGTGTTGATGTTGAGGAATAGTCACAGGAACAATAGCCCTGGTGTTGATGTGGATGAACAATCTCAGGAACAAAAGCCCAGGTGTTGATGTGGATGAACATTCTCAGGAACAATAGCCCTGGTGTTGATGTGGATGAACAATCTCAGGAACAATAGCCCTGGTGTTGATGAGGATGAACAATCTCAGGAATAATAGCCCTGGTGTTGATGTGGATGAGCAATCTCAGGAACAATAGCCCTGGTGTTGATGTGGATGAACAATCTCAGGAACAATAGCCCTGGTGTTGATGTTCATGCACTATCTCAGGAACAATCGCCCTGGTGTTGATGTGGATGAACAGCCTCAGGAACAATTCCCCTGGTGTTGCTGTGGATGAAAAATCTCAGGAACATCAGTCCTTGTGTTGATGAGGATAAACATTCTCAGGAACAATAGCCCAGGTGTTGATGTTGAGGAACATTCTCAGGAACAATAGCCCTGGTGTTGATGTGGATAAACATTCTCAGGAACAATTGCCCTGGTGTTGATGTGGATGAGCTATCTCAGGAACAATAGCCCTGTTGTTGATGTGGATGGACAATCACAGGAACAATTACCCTGGTGTTGATGTGGATGAACATTCTCAGGAACAATCGCCCTGGTGTTGATGATGGTAAACATTCTCAGGAACAATAGCCCTGGTGTTGATGTGGATGAACAGTCTCAGGAACAATAGCCCTGGTGTTGATGTGGATGAACAATCTCAGGAACAATAGCCCTTGCGTTGATGTGGATGAACAGTCTCAGGAACAATAGCCCTGGTGTTGATGAGGATAAACATTCTCAGGAACAATAGCCCTGGTCTTGAAGTGGATGAACAGTCTCAGGAACAATTGCCCTGGTGTTGATGTGGATGAACAGACTCAGGAACAATAAACCTGTTGTTGTGGATAAACATTGTCAGGAACAATAGCCATGGTGTTGATGCGGATGAACATTCTCAGGAACAATAGCCCAACTGTTGATGTGGATGAACATTCTCAGGAACAATAGCCCTGCTATTGATGTGGATGAACAATCTCAGGAACAATAGCCCTGGTGTTGATGTGGATGAACAATCTCAGGAACAATAGCCCTGGTGTTGATGTGGATGAACAGCCTCAGGAACAATTCCCCTGGTGTTGATGAGGATGAACAATCTCAGGAACATTAGTCAAAGATACTTACAGCACAGGAACAGACCCTTCGGCCCTCCAAGCCTGCGCCGATCCAGATCCTCTCTCTAAACATGTCGCCTATTTTCTCAGCTTCTGTATCTCTTTTCTTCCTGCCCATTCATGTATCTGTCTAGATACATCTTAAAAGACTCCATCATGCCCGCATCTACCACCTCCGCTGGCAATGCGTTCCAGGTGCCCACCACCCTCTGCGTAAAGAACTTTCGACGCATATCCCCCCTAAACTTTTCCCCTTTCACTTTGAACTCGTGTCCTCTAGTAATTGAAACCCCCACTCTGGGAAAAAGCTTCTTGCTATCCACCCTGTCTATACCTCTCATGATTTTGTACACCTCAATCACGTCCCCCCTCAACCTCCGTCTTTCTAATGAAAATAATCCTAATCTGCTCAACCTCTCTTCATAGCTAGCGCCCTCCATACCAGGCAACATCCTGGGGAACCTCCTCTGCACCCTCTCCAAAGCATCCACATCCTTTTGATAATGTGGCGACCAGAACTGTACGCAGTATTCCAAATGTGGCCGAACCAAAGTCCTATACAACTGTAACATGACCTGCCAACTCTTGTACTCAATGCCCCGTCCGATGAAGGAAAGCATGCCGTATGCCTTCTTGACCACTCTATTTACCTGCGTTGCCACCTTCAGGGAACAGTGGACCTGAACACCCAAATCTCTCTGGACATCAATTTTCCCCAGGACTTTTCCATTTACTGTATTGTTCACTCTTGAATTGGATCTTCCAAAATGCATCACCTCGCATTTGCCCTGATTGAACTCCATCTGCCATTTCTCTGCCCAACTCTCCAATCTATCTATATTCTGCTGTATTCTCTGACAGTCCCCTTCACTATCTGCTACTCCACCAATCTTAGTGTCGTCTGCAAACTTGCTAATCAGTCCACCTATACTTTCCTCCAAATCATTAATGTATATCACAAACAACAGTGGTCCCAGCACGGATCCCTGTGGAACACCACTGGTCACACGTCTCCATTTTGAGAAACTCCCTTCTACTGCTACTCTCTGTCTCCTGTTGCCCAGCCAGTTCTTTATCCATCTAGCTAGTACACCTTGGACCCCAAGCGCCTTCACTTTCTCCATCAGCCTGCCATGGGGAACATTATCAAACGCCTTACTGAAGTCCATGTATATGACATCGACAGCCCTTCCGTCATCAATCAACTTTGTCACTTCCTCAAAGAATTCTATTAAGTTGGTAAGACATGACCTTCCCTGCACAAAACCATGTTGCCTATCACTGATGAGCCCATTTTCTTCCAAATGGGAATAGATCCTATCCCTCAGTATCTTCTCCAGCAGCTTCCCTACCACTGACGTCAGGCTCACCGGTCTATAATTACCTGGATTATCCCTGCTACCCTTCTTAAACAAGGGGACAACATTAGCAATTCTCCAGTCCTCCGGGACCTCACCCGTGTTTAAGGATGCTGCAAAGATATCTGTTAAGGCCCCAGCTACTTCCTCTCTCGCTTCCCTCAGTAACCTGGGATAGATCCCATCCGGACCTGGGGACTTGTCCACCTTAATGCCCTTTAGAATACCCAACACTTCCTCCCTCCTTATGCCGACTTGACCTAGAGTAATCAAACATCTGTTCCTAACCTCAACATCCGTCATGTCCCTCTCCTCGGTGAATACCGATGCAAAGTACTCGTTTAGAATCTCACCCATTTTCTCTGAGTCCAAGCATAACATTCCTCCTTTGTCCTTTAGTGGGCCAATCCTTTCTCCAGATACCCTCTTTCTCCTTATATATGAATAAAAGGCTTTGGGATTTTCCTTAACCCTGTTTGCTAAAGATATTTCATGACCCCTTTTAGCCCTCTTAATTCCTCGTTTCAGATTGGTCCTACATTCCCGATATTCTTTCAAAGCTTCGTCTTTCATCAGCCGCCTAGACCTTATGTATGCTTCCTTTTTCCTCTTAGCTAGTCTCACAATTTCACCTGTCATCCATGGTTCCCTAATCTTGCCATTTCTATCCCTCATTTTCACAGGAACATGTCTCTCCTGCACGCTAATCAACCTCTCTTTAAAAGCCTCCCACATATCACATGTGGATTTACCTTCAAACAGCTGCTCCCAATCTACATTTCCCAGCTCCTGCCGAATTTTGGTATAGTTGGCCTTCCCCCGATTTAGCACTCTTCCTTTAGGACCACTCTCGTCTTTGTCCATGAGTATTTTAAAGCTTACGGAATTGTGATCACTATTCCCAAAGTAGTCCCCTACTGAAACTTCAACAACCTGGCCGGGCTCATTCCCCAACACCAGGTCCAGTATGGCCCCTTCCCGAGTTGGACTATTTACATACTGCTCTAGAAAACCCTCCTGGATGCTCCTTACAAATTCTGCTCCATCTGGACCTCTAACATTAAGCGAATCCCAGTCAATGTTGGGAAAATTAAAATCTCCTATCACCACCACCCTGCTGCTCCTACATCTTTCCATAATCTGTTTACATATTTGTATCTCTATCTCACGCTCGCTGTTGGGAGGCCTGTAGTACAGCCCCAACATTGTTACCGCACCCTTCCTATTTCTGAGTTCTGTCCATATTGCCTCACTGCTCGAGTCCTCCATAGTGCCCTCCTTCAGCACAGCTGTGATATCCTCTTTGACCAGTAATGCAACTCCTCCACCCCTTTTACCTCCCTCTCTATCCCGCCTGAAGCATCGATATCCTGGGATATTTAGTTGCCAATCATGCCCTTCCCTCAACCAAGTCTCAGTTAGAGCAATAACATCATACTCCCAGGTACTAATCCAAGCCCTAAGTTCATCTGCCTTACCAACTACACTTATTGCATTAAAACAAATGCACCTCAGACCACCAGTCCCTTTATATTCATCATCTGCTCCCTGCCTGCTCTTCCCCTTAGTCACACTGACTTCATTATCTAGTTTCTTACAGGCTTTTGTTACTACCTCCTCACTGTCAACTGGTGTTGATGAGGATAAACATTCTCAGGAACAATAGCCCTGGCATTGATGTGGATGAACAGTCTCGGGAACAATAACCATGGTGTTGATGTGGATGAACAATCTCAGGAAGAATCGCCCTGGTGATGATGTTGATGATCATTCTCAGGAACAATAGCCCTGCTGTTGATGTGGATGAACAATCTCAGGAACAATAGCCCTGGTGTTGATGTTAGTGAACAGTCTGAGGAACAATAGTCCTGGTGTCGATGTCGATGAACAGTCTCAGGAACATGAGTCCTTGTGTTGATGAGGATATACATTCTCAGGAACAATAGCCCAGGTGTTGATGTTGAGGAACATTCTCAGGAACAATAGCCCTGCTATTGATGTGGATGAACAGTCTCAGGAACAACAGCCCTGGTGATGATGTGGATGAACAGTCTCAGGAACAATAGCCCGGGTGTTGATGTGGATAAACAGTCTCAGGAACAATAGCCCTGGTGTTGATGTGGATGAAAAATCTCAGGAACAAAAGCCCTGGTGTTGATGTGGATGAACATTCTCAGAAACAATAGCCCTGGTGTTGATGTGGATGGACAATCTCAGGAAAAATAGCCCTGGTGTTGATGAGGATGAACAATCTCAGGAACAATAGCCCTGGTGTTGATGTGGATGAGCAATCTCAGGAACAATAGCCCTGGTGTTGATGTGGATGAACAATCTCAGGAACAATAGTCCTGGTGTTGATGTGGATGAACAGCCTCAGGAACAACTCCCCTGGTGTTGATGTGGATGAAAAATCTCAGGAACATTAGTCCTTGTGTTGATGAGGATAAACATTCTCAGGAACAATAGCCCTGGTATTGATGTGGATGAACAGTATCAGGAACAATAACCCTGGTGTTGATGTTGATGATCAGTCACACGAACAATAGCCCTGGTGTTGATGTGGATGAACAATCTCAGGAACAATCGCCCTGGTGTTGATGTTGATGAACATTCTCAGGAACAATTGCCCTGGTGTTGATGTGGATGAACAATCTCAGGAACAATAGCCCTGGTGTTGATGTTGATGAACAGTCTCAGGAACAATAGTCCTGGTGTCGATGTCGATGAACATTCTCAGGAACAAGAGCCAAGGTGTTGATGTTGATGTACAGTCTCAGGAACATGAGTCCTGGTGTTGATGAGGATATACATTCTCAGGAACAATTACCCTGGTGTTGATGTGGATGAACAGTCTCAGGAACAATAGCCCTGGTGTTGATGATGGTAAACATTCTCAGGAACCATAACCCTGGTGTTGATGTGGATGAACAGACTCAGTAACAATAGCCCTGGTGTTGATGTGGATGAACAGTCTCAGAAACCATAGCCCTGGTGTTGATGAGGATAAACATTCTGAGGAACAATAGCCCTGGTGTTGAAGTGGATGAACAGTCTCAGTAACAGTTGCCCTGGTGTTGATGTGGATGAACTGACTCAGGAACAATAATCCTGCTGTTGATGTGGATGAACATTCTCAGGAACAATAGCCCTGATGTTGATGTCGATGAACAGTCTCAGGAACAAGTGCCCTGGTGTTGATGTGGATGAACAATGTCAGGAACATTATTCCTTGTGTTGATGAGGATAAACATTCTCTGGAACAACAGCCCTGGTACTGATGTGGATGAACAGTCTCAGGAACAATAGCCCTGCTGTTGATGTGGATGAACAATCTCAGGAACAATAGCACTGGTGTTGATGTTGATGAACAGTCTCAGGAACAATAGTCCTGGTGTCGATATCGATGAACATTCTCAGGAACAAGAGCCAAGGTGTTGATGTTGATGTACAGTCTCAGGAACATGAGTCCTTGTGTTGATGAGGATATACATTCTCAGGAACAATAGCCCAGGTGTTGATGTTGAGGAACAGTCTCAGGAACAATAGCCCTGGTGTTGATGTTGATCAACAATCTCAGGAACAACAGCCCTGGTGATGATGTGGATGAACAGTCTCAGGAACAATAGCCCGGATGTTGATGTGGATGAACAATCTCAGGAACAATAGCCCTGGTGTTGATAAGGATGAACAATCTCAGGAACAATAGCCCTGCTGTTGATGTGGATGAACAATCTCAGGAACAATAGCCCTGGTGTTGATGTTGATGTACAGTCTCAGGAACATGAGTCCTTGTGTTGATGAGGATATACATTCTCAGGAACAATAGCCCAGGTGTTGATGTTGAGGAACAGTCTCAGGAACAATAGCCCTGGTGTTGATGTTGATGAACAATCTCAGGAACAACAGCACTGGTGATGATGTGGATGAACAGTCTCAGGAACAATAGACCGGATGTTGATGTGGATGAACAATCTCAGGAACAATAGCACTGGTGATGATGTGGATGAACAGTCTCAGGAACAATAGCCCGGATGTTGATGAGGATGAACAATCTCAGGAACAATAGCCCTGGTGTTGATGTTGATGAACAATGTCAGGAACAACAGCACTGGTGATGATGTGGATGAACAGTCTCAGGAACAATAGCCCGGATGTTGATGAGGATGAACAATCTCAGGAACAATAGCCCTGGTGTTGATGTGGATGAGCAATCTCAGGAACAATAGCCCTGGTGTTGATGTGGATGAACACTCTCAGGAACAATAGCCCTGGTGCTGATGTTGATGCACTATCTCAGGAACAATAGCCCTGGTGTTGATGTGGATGAACAGCCTCAGGAACAATTCCCCTGGTGTTGATGTGGATGAAAAATCTCAGGAACATTAGTCCTTGTGTTGATGAGGATATACATTCTCAGGAACAATAGCGCAGGTGTTGATGTTGAGGAACAGTCTCAGGAACAATAGCCCAGGTAATGATGTGGATGAACATTCTCAGGAACAATAGCCCTGGTGTTGATGTGGATGAACAATCTCAGGAACAATAGCCCTGGTGTTGATGTGGATGAGCAATCTCAGGAACAATAGCCCTGGTGTTGATGAGGATGAACAATCTCAGGAACAATAGCCCGGGTGTTGATGTTGATGCACTATCTCAGGAACAATAGCCCTGGTGTTGATGTGGATGAACAGCCTCAGGAACAATTCCCCTGGTGTTGATGTGGATGAAAAATCTCAGGAACATTATTCCTTGTGTTGATGAGGATAAACAATCTCAGGAACAATAGCCCTGGTATTGATGTGGATGAACAGTCTCAGGAACAATAACCCTGGTGTTGATGTTGATGATCAGTCACAGGAACAATAGCCCTGGTGTTGATGCGGATGAAGAATCTCAGGAACAATCGCCCTGGTGTTGTTGTTGATGAACATTCTCAGGAACAATTGCCCTGCTGTTGATGTGGATGAACAATCTCAGGAACAATAGCCCTGGTGTTGATGTTGATGAACAGTCTCAGGGACAATAGTCCTGGTGTCGATGTCGATGAACATTCTCAGTAACATGAGCCAAGGTGTTGATGTTGATGTACAGTCTCAGGAACATGAGTCCTGGTGTTGATGATGGTAAACATTCTCAGGAACAATAGCCCTGGTGTTGATGTGAATGAACAGTCTCAGGAACCATAGCCCTGGTGTTGATCAGGATAAACATTCTGAGGAACAATAGCCCTGGTGTTGGAGTGGATGAACAGTCTCAGTAACAATTGCCCTGGTGTTGATGTGGATGAACTGACTCAGGAACAATAATTCTGCTGTTGATGTGGATGAACATTCTCAGGAACAATAGCCCTGTTCTTGATGTCGATGAACAGTCTCAGGAACAAGTGCCCTGGTGTTGATGTTGATGAACAATGTCAGGAACATTAGTCCTGGTGTTGATGAGGATAAACATTCTCAGGAACAACAGCCCTGGTACTGATGTGGATGAACAGTCTCAGGAACAATAGCCCTGGTGTTGATGTGGATGAAGAATCTCAGGAACAATAGCCCTGGTGTTGATGTTGATGAACATTCTCAGGAACAATAGCACTGGTGTTGATGAGGATGAACAATCTCAGGAACAATAGCCCTGGTGTTGATGTGGATGAGCAATCTCAGGAACAATAGCCCTGGTGTTGATGTGGATGAACAGTCTCAGGAACAATAGCCCTGGTGCTGATGTTGATGCACTATCTCAGGAACAATAGCCCTGGTGTTGATGTGGATGAACAGCCTCAGGAACAATTCCCCTGGTGTTGATGTGGATGAAAAATCTCAGGAACATTAGTCCTTGTGTTGATGAGGATATACATTCTCAGGAACAATAGCCCAGGTGTTGATGTTGAGGAACAGTCTCAGGAACAATCGCCCTGGTGTTGATGTGGATGAACATTCTCAGGAACAATAGCCCTGGTGTTGATGTGGATGAACAATCTCAGGAACAATAGCCCTGGTGTTGATGTGGATGAAAAATCTAAGGAACATTATTCCCTGTGTTGATGAGGATAAACAATCTCAGGAACAATAGCCCTGGTATTGATGTGGATGAACAGTCTCAGGAACAATAACCCTGGTGTTGATGTTGATGATCAGTCACAGGAACAATAGCCCTGGTGTTGATGCGGATGAAGAATCTCAGGAACAATCGCCCTGGTGTTGATGTTGATGAACATTCTCTGGAACAATTGCCCTGGTGTTGATGTGGATGAACAATCTCAGGAACAATAGCCCTGGTGTTGATGTTGATGAACAGTCTCAGGGAGAATAGTCCTGGTGTCGATGTCGATGAACATTCTCAGGAACAAGAGCCAAGGTGTTGATGTTGATGTACAGTCTCAGGAACATGAGTCCTGGTGATGATGATGGTAAACATTCTCAGGAACAATAGCCCTGGTGTTGATGTGGATGAACAGTCTCAGGAACCATAGCCCTGGTGTTGATCAGCGTAAACATTCTGAGGAACAATAGCCCTGGTGTTGAAGTGGATGAACAGTCTCAGTAACAATTGCCCTGGTGTTGATGTTGATGAACATTCTCAGGAACAATAGCCCTGGTGTTGATGTGGCTGAACAATCTCAGGAACAATAGCCCTGTTGTTGATGTGGATGAACAATCTCTGGAACAATAGCCCTGGTGTTGATGTGGATGAACAATCTCAGGAACAATAGCCCTGGTGTTGATTTCATGAACATTCTCAGGAACAATAGCCCTGGTGTTGATGAGGATAAACATTCTCAGGAACAATAGCCCTGGTGTTGAAGTGGATGAACAGTCTCAGGAACAATTGCCCTGGTGTTGATGTGGATGAACAGACTCAGGAACTATAACCCTGCTGTTGATGTGGATGAACATTCTCAGGAACAATAGCCCTGGTGTTGATGTGGATGAACAGTCTCAGGAACAATTGCCCTGGTGTTGATGTGGATGAACAATCTCAGGAACATTCGACTTGGTGTTGATGAGGATAAACATTCTAAGGAACAACAGCCCTGGTATTAATGTGGATGAACAGTCTCAGGATCAATAGCCCTGGTGTTGATGTGGATGAACAATCTCAGGAACAATAGCCCTGGTGTTGATGTGGATGAACAATCTCAGGAACAATAGCCCTGTTGTTGATGTGCGTGAACAATCTCAGGAACAATAGCCCTGGTGTTGATGTGGATGAACAATCTCAGGAACAATAGCCCTGATGTTGATGTTGATGAACATTCTCAGGAACAATAGTCCTGGTGTTGATGTGGATGGACAATCTCAGGAACAATAACCCTGGTGTTGATGTGGACGAACAGTCTCAGGAACAATAGCCCTGGTGTTGATGTGGATGAACAATCTCAGGAACAATAGCCCTGGTGTTGATGTTGATGAACATTCTCAGGAACAATAGCACTGGTGTTGATGTGGATGAACAATCTCAGGAACAAAAGCCCTGGTTTTGAGTGGATGAACAATCTCAGGAACAAAAGCCCTGGTTTTGATGTGGATGAACAATCACAGGAACAATAGCCCTGGTGTTGATGTGGATGAACAGTCTCAGGAACAATAGCCCTGGTGTTGATGATGGAAAACATTCTCAGGAACAATAGCCGTGGAGTTGATTAGAATTAGAATTAGAATTAGAATATTACAGCGCAGTACCGGCCCTTCGGCCCTCGATGTTGCGCCGAGCTGTGAAACCATCTGACCTACACTATTCCATTTTCATCCATGTGTCTATCCAATGTCCACTTAAATGCCCTTAAAGTTGGCGAATCTACTACTGCTGCAGGCAGGGCATTCCACGCCCTTACTACTCTCTGAGTAAAGAAACTACCTCTCACATCTGTCCTATATCTATCACCCCTCAACTTGAAGCTATGTCCCCTCGTGTTTGCCATCACCATCCGAGGAAAAAGACGCTCACTATCCACCCTATCTAACCCTCTGATTATCTTATATGTCTCTATTAAGTCACCTCTCCTCCTCCTTCTCTCCAACGAAAACAACCTCAAGTCCCTCAGCCTTTCCTCGTAAGACCTTCCCTCCATACCAGGCAACATCCTAGTAAATCTCCTCTGCACCCTTTCCATAGCTTCCACATCCTTTCTATAATGCGGTGACCAGAACTGCACACAATACTCCAGGTGCGGTCTCACCAGAGTCTTGTACAGCTGCAGCATGACCTCGTGGATCCGAAACTCGACCCCCCTACTAATAAAAGCTAACACACCATATGCCTTCTTGACAGCCCTATTAACCTGGTTAGCAACCTTCAGGGATTTATGCACCTGGACACCAAGATCTCTCTGCTCATCTACACTAACAAGAATCTTCCCATTAGCCCAGTACTCTGCATTCCTGTTACTCCTTCCAAAGTGAATCACCTCACACTTTTCCGCATTAAACTCCATTTGCCATCTCTCAGCCCAGCTCTGCATCCTATCTATGTCTCTCTGTACCCTACAACATCCTTCGGCACTATCCACAACTCCACCGACCTTAGTGTCATCTGCAAATTTACTAACCCACCCTTCTACACCCTCATCCAGGTCATTTATGAAAATGACAAACAGCAATGGCCCCAAAACAGATCCTTGCGGTACACCACTAGTAACTAAACTCCAGGATGAACATTTGCCATCAACCACCACCCTCTGTCTTCTTTCAGCTAGCCAATTTCTGATCCAAAGCTCTAAATCACCTTCAACCCCATACTTCTGTATTTTCTGCAATAGCCTACCGTGGGGAACCTTATCAAACGCCTTACTGAAATCCATATACACCACATCCACTGCTTTACCCTCATCCACCTGTTTGGTCACCTTCTCGAAAAACTCAATAAGGTTTGTGAGGCACGACCTACCCGTCACAAAACCGTGCTGACTATCTCTAATGTACTTATTCTTTTCAAGATGATTATAAATCCTGTCTCTTATAACCTTTTCCAACATTTTACCCACAACCGAAGTAAGGCTCACAGGTCTATAATTACCAGGGCTGTCTCTACTCCCCTTCTTGAACAAGGGGACAACATTTGCAATCCTCCAGTCTTCCGGCACTATTCCTGTCGACAATGACGACATGAAGATCAAGGACAAAGGCTCTGCAATCTCCTCCCTAGCTTCCCAGAGAATCCTAGGATAAATCCCATCTGGCCCAGGGGACTTATCTATTTTCACACTTTCCAAAATTGCTAACACCTCCTCCTTGTGAACCTCAATCCCATCTAGCCTCGTAGCCTGAATCTCAGTATTCTCAACAACATTTTCTTTCTCTACTGTAAATACTGACGCAAAATATTCATTTAACACTTCCCCTATCTCCTCTGATTCCACACACAACTTCCCACTACTATCCTTGATTAGCCCTAATCGAACTCTAGTCATTCTTTTATTCCTGATATACCTATAGAAAGCCTTAGGGTTTTCCCTGATCCGATCCACCGATGACTTATCATGTCCTCTCCTTGCTCTTCTTAGCTCTCCCTTTAGATCCTTCCTGGCTAGCTTGTAACTCTCAAGCGCCCTAACTGAGCCTTCACGTCTCATCCTAACATAAGCCTTCTTCTTCCTCTTGACAAGCGCTTCAACTTCTTTAGTAAACCACGGCTCCCTCGCACGACAACTTCCTCCCTGCCTCACAGGTACATACTTATCAAGGACACGCAGTAGCTGCTCCTTGAATAAGCTCCACATTTCGATTGTTCCCATCCCCTGCAGTTTCCTTCACCATCCTACGCATCCTAAATCTTGCCTAATCGCATCATAATTTCCTTTCCCCCAGTTATAATTCTTGCCCTGCGGTATATACCTGTCCCTGCCCATCGCTAAGGTAAACCTAACCGAATTGTGATCACTGTCACCAAAGTGCTCACCTACATCTAAATCTAACACCAGGCCGGGTTCATTTCCCAGTACCAAATCCAATGTGGCATCGCCCCTGGTTGGCCTGTCTACATACTGTGTCAGACAACCCTCCTGCACACACTGGACAAAAACTGACCCATCTAAAGTACTCGAACTATAGTATTTCCAGTCGATATTTGGAAAGTTAAAGTCCCCCATAACAACTACCCTGTTACTCTCACCCCTGTCGAGAATCATCTTCGCTATCCTTTCCTCCACATCTCTGGAACTATTCGGAGGTCTATAAAAGACTCCCAACAGGGTAACCTCACCTCTCCTGTTTCTAACCTCAGCCCATACTACCTCAGTAGACGAGTCCTCAAACGTCCTTTCTGTCGCTGTAATACTCTCCTTGATTAACAATGCCACACCCCCCCCTCTTTTACCATCTTCTCTGTTCTGACTGAAACATCTAAATCCCGGAATATGCAACATCCATTCCTGCCCCTGCTCTACCCATGTCTCCGAAATGGCCACTACATCGAGATCCCAGGTACCAACCCATGCTGCAAGCTCACGCACCTTATTCCGGATGCTCCTGGCGTTGAAATAGACACACTTTAAACCAGGTTCTTGCTTGCCAGTGCCCTCTTGCGTCCTTGTAACCATATCCCTGACCTCACTACTCTCAACATCCTGTACACTGGCACTACAATTTGGGTTCCCATTCCCCTGCTGAATTAGTTTAAACCCCCCCGAAGAGCACTAGCAAACCTCCCCCCCAGGATATTGGTACCCCTCTGGTTCAGGTGAAGACCATCCTGTTTGTAGAGGTCCCACCTACCCCAGAAAGAGCCCCAATTATCCAGGAAACCAAATCCCTCCCTCCTGCACCATCCCTGCAGCCACGTGTTCAACTCCTCTCTCTCCCTATTCCTCGCTTCGCTATCACGTGGCACGGGCAACAACCCAGAGATAACAACTCTGTTTGTTCTTGCTCTAAGCTTCCACCCTAGCTCCCTAAATTTCTGTCTTAAACCCCCATCTCTCTTCCTACCTATGTCGTTGGTGCCTATGTGGACCACGACTTGGGGCTGCTCCCCCTCCCCATTAAGGATCCCAAAAACACGATCCGAGACATCACGAACCCTGGCACCTGGGAGGCAACATACCAACCGTGAGTCTCTCTCGTTCCCACAGAACCTCCTATCTGTTCCCCTAACTATGGAGTCCCCAATGACTAATGTTCTGCTCCTCTTCCCCCTTCCCTTCTGAGCAACAGGGACAGACTCTGTGCCAGATATCTGTACCCCATTGCTTACCCCTGGTAAGTCGTCCCGCGCAACAGTATCCAAAACGGTATACCTGTTGTTGAGGGAAACAGCCACAGGGGATCCCTGCACTGCCTGCTGGTTCCCTCTCCTTCCCCTGACGGTAACCCATCTACCTACTTCTTTTACCTGAGGTGTGACTACCTCCCCATAACTCCTCTCAATAACCTCCTCCGCCTCCCGAATGATCCGAAGTTCATCCAGCTCCAGCTCCAGTTCCCAAACGCGGTTCTCGAGGAGCTGGAGTTGGGTGCACTTCCCACAGATGCAGTCAGCAGGGACACTCTTGGCGACCCTTACCTCCCACATTCTGCAGGAGGAACATACAACTGCCTTAATCTCCATTCCCACTATTCCAAATTCCCAACAAATCTACTGAAAAACCAAAAAAACAAAAAGTCAAAACTTGTTAGGTTAGCAATCCAACGGACAGAACTTCCCAAATAAAAAGTTTACCTGATCAACACACCAGAGTCCTTTTTTTTTGGTTAGAGGAGGAGGGTGGGTGGGAGACACTACACGTGTAGTGTCTCGGGTACAGCCAGCACACAAATATATACCTTTTTCCTTACCCAGCAGTCCCCTGGTCCTCCGAAAACAAAAGGGAATTCACTTTTAAACTTACGCTGAAATTGACTTCCCAGCTGTAAGCCCGTTCACGCACCTCCGTTGCTATCAACGCTGCAGTCACCGAAACTAAAAGAAAGAGATTCTAAACCACACAAATATATACCCTTTTCCTTACCCAGCAGTCCCCTGGTCCTCCGAAAACAAAAGGGATTTCACTTTTAAACTTACGCTGAAATTGCCTTCACAGCTGTAAGCCCGTTCACGCACCTCCGTTGCTGTCAACGCTGCAGTCACCGAAATGTGGTTGAACAGTCTCAGGAACAATCGCCCTGGTGTTGATGTGGATGAACAATCTCAGGAACAATAGCCCTGGTGTTGATGTGGATGAACAGTCTCAGGAACAGTAGCCCTGGTGTTGATGAGGATAAACATTCTCAGGAACAATAGCCCTGGTTTGAAGTGGATGAACAGTCTCAGGAACAATTGCCCTGGTGTTGATGTGGATAAACATTGTCGGGAACAATAGGCCTGGTGTTGATGCGGATGAACTTTCTCAGGAACAATAGCCCAACAGTTGATGTGGATGAACATTTTCAGGAACAATAGCCCTGGTGTTGATGTGGATGAACAATCTTAGGAACAATAGCCCTGGTGTTGATGTTGATGAACTATCTCAGGAACAATAGCCCTGGTGTTGATGTGGATGAACAGTCTCCGGAACAATTGCCCTCGTGTTGATGGTGATGAACAATCTCAGGAACATTAGTCCTGGTGTTGATGAGGATAAACATTCTCAGGAACAACTGCCCTGGTGTTGATGTGGATGAACAATCTCAGGAACATTAGTTTTGGTGTTGATGAGGATAAACATTCTCAGGGACAATAGCCCTGGTATTGATGTGGATGAACAGTCTCAGGAACAATAGCCCTGGTGTTGATGTTGATGATCAGTCTCAGGAACAATAGCCCTGGTGTTGATGTGGATGAACAATCTCAGGAACAATAGCCCTGGTGTTGATGTTGATGAACTATCTCAGGAACAATAGCCCTGGTGTTGATGTGGATGAACAGTCTCCGGAACAATTGCCCTCGTGTTGATGGTGATGAACAATCTCAGGAACATTAGTCCTGGTGTTGATGAGGATAAACATTCTCAGGAACAATAGCCCTGGTATTGATGTGGATGAACAGTCTCAGGAACACTAACCCTGGTGTTGATGTTGATGATCAGTCTCAGGAACAATAGCCCTGGTGTTGATGTGGATGAACAATCTCAGGAACAATCGCCCTAGTGTTGATGTGGATGAACAATCTCAGGAACAATAGCCCTGGAGTTGATGTGGATATACATTCTCAGGAACAATAACCCTGGTGTTGATGTGGATAAACATTGTCAGGAACAATAGCCCTGGTGTTGATGCGGATGAACATTCTCAGGAACAATAGCCCAACTGTTGATGTGGATGAACGTTCTCAGGATCAATAGCCCTGCTGTTGATGTGGATGAACAGTCTCAGGAACTATAGCCCTGGTGTTGATGATGGAAAACATTCTCAGGAACAATAGCCCTGGGGTTGATGTGCATGAACAGTCTCAGGAACAATAGCCCTGGTGTTGATGTGGATGAACAATCTCAGGAAGAATAGCCCTGGTGTTGATGTGGATGAACAGTCTCAGGAACAGTAGCCCTGGTGTTGATGAGGATAAACATTCTCAGGAACAATAGCCCTGGTTTGAAGTGGATGAACAGTCTCAGGAACAATTGCCCTGGTGTTGATGTGGATGAACAGACTCAGGAACAATAACCCTGGTGTTGATGTGGATAAACATTGCCGGGAACAATAGGCCTGGTGTTGATGAGGATAAACGTTCTCAGGAACAATAGCCCTGGTATTGATGTGGATGAACAGTCTCAGGAACAATAACCCTGCTGTTGATGTTGATGATCAGTCTCAGGAACAATAGCCCTGGTGTTGATGTGGAAGAAGAATCTCAGGTACAATCGCCCTGGTGTTGATGTTGATGAACATTCTCAGGAACAATAGCCCTGGTGTTGATGTGGATGAACAATCTCAGGAACAATAGCCCTGGTGTTGATGAGGATAAACATTCTCAGGAACTATAGCCCTGGTGTTGAAGTGGATGAACAGTCTCAGGAACAATTGCCCTGGTGTTGATGTGGATGAACAGACTCAGGAACAATAGCCCTGGTGTTGATGTGGATGAACAATCTCAGGAACAATAGCCCTGGTGTTGATGTGGATGAGCAATCTCATGAACAATAGCCCTGGTGTTGTTGTGGATGAACAATCACAGGAACAATTACCCTGGTGTTGATGTGGATGAACAGTCTCAGGAACGATAGCCCTGGTGTTGACGATGGAAAACAATCTCAGGAACAATAGCCCTGGGGTTGATGTGTTGAACAGCCTCAGGAACAATAGCCCGGGTGTTGATGTGGATGAACAGTCTCAGGAAGAATAACCCTGGTGTTGATGTGGATGAACAGTCTCAGGAACAGTAGCCCTGGTGTTGATGAGGATAAACATTCTCAGGAACAATAGCCCTGGTTTGAAGTGGATGAACAGTCTCTGGAACAATTGCCCTGGTGTTGATGTGGATGAACAGACTCAGGAACAGTAACCCTGGTGTTGATGTGGATAAACATTGCCGGGAGCAATAGGCATGGTGTTGATGTGGATGAACTTTCTCAGGAACAATGGCCCAACTGTTGATGTGGATGAACATTTTCAGGAACAATAGCACTGGTGTTGATGTGGATGAACAATCTCAGGAACAATAGCCCTGGTGTTGATGTGGATGAACAATCTCAGGAACATTAGTTCTGGTGTTGATGAGGATAAACATTCTCAGGAACAATAGCACTGGTATTGATGTAGATGAACAGTCTCAGGAACAATGACCCTGGTGTTGATGTTGATGATCAGTCTCAGGAACAATAGCCCTGGTGTTGATGTGGATGAACAATCTCAGGAACAATAGCCTTGTGTTGATGTTGATGAACTATCTCGGGAACAATAGCCCTGGTGTTGATGTGGATGAACAGTCTCCGGAACAATTGCCCTCGTGTCGATGTGGATGAACAATCTCAGGAACAATAACCCTGGTGTTGATGTTGATGATCGGTCTCAGGAACAATAGCCCTGGTGTTGATGTGGAAGAACAATCCCAGGAACAATCGCCCTGGTGTTGATGTTGATGAAAATTCTCAGGAACAATCGCCCTGGTGTTGATGTGGATGAACAATCTCAGGAACAATAGCCCTGGTGTTGATGAGGATAAACATTCTCAGGAACAATAGCCCTGGGGTTGATGAGGATAAACATTCTCAGGAACAATAGCCCTGGTGTTGAAGTGGATGAATAGTCTCAGGAACAATTGCCCTGTTGTTGATGTGGATGAACAGACTCAGCAACAATAACCCTGGTGTTGATGTGGATAACCATTGTCAGGAACAATAGCCCTGGTGTTGATGCGGATGAACATTCTCAGGAACAATAGACCAACTGTTGTTGTGGATGAACATTCTCAGGAACAATAGCCCTGCTGTTGATGTGGATGAACAATCTCAGGAACAATAGCTCTGGTGCTGATGTTGATGAACTATCTCAGGAACAATAGCCCTGGTATTGATGTTGATGATCAGTCTCAGGAACAATAGCCCTGGTGTTGATGTCGATGAACGTTCTGAGAATAAGAGCTAAAGTGTTGATGTTGATGTGCAGTCTCAGGAACATTAGTCCTGGTGTTGATGAGGATATACATTCTCAGGAACAATAGCCCTGGTGTTGATGTGGATGAACAGTCTCAGGAACAATAGCGCGGATATTGATGTGGATGAACAATCTCAAGAACAATAGCGCTGGTGTTGATGTGGATGAACAATCTCAGGAACAATAGCCCTAGTGTTGATGAGGATGAACAATCTCAGGAACAATAGCCCTGGTGTTGATGTGGATGAACATTCTCAGGAACAATAGCCCTGGTGTTGATGTGGATGATCAATCACAGAAAAAATTACCCTGGTGTTGATGTGGATGAACAGTCTCAGGAACAATAGCCCTTGTTTTGATGATGGTAAACATTCTCAGGAACAATAGCACTGGTGTGGATGTGGATGAACAGTCTCAGGAACAATAGCCCTGGTGTTGATGTGGATGAACAATCTCAGGAACAATAGCCCCGGTGTTGATGTGGATGATCAGTCTCAGGAACAATAGCCCTGGTGTTGAAGTGGATGAACAGTCTCAGGAACAATTGCCATGGTGTTGATGTGGATGAACAGACTCAGGAACAATAACCCTGCTTTTGATGTGGATTTACATTCTCAGGAACAATAGCCCTGGTGTTGATGTGGACGAACAGTCTCAGGAACAATAGCCCTGGTGTTGATGTGGATGAACAATCTCAGGAACAATAGCCCTGGTGTTGATGTGGATGAACAGTCTCAGGAACAATAGGCCTGGTGTTGATGAGGATAAAGATTCTCAGTAACAATTGCCCTGGTGTTGATGTTGATGACCTGACTCAGGAACAATAACCCTGCTGTTGATATGGATGAACATTCACAGGAACAATAGCCCAACTGTTGTTGTGGATGAACATTCTCAGGAACAATAGCCCTGCTGTTGATGTGGATGAACAATCTCAGGAACAATAGCTCTGGTGCTGATGTTGATGAACTATCTCAGGAACAATAGCCCTGGTATTGATGTGGATGAACAGTCTCAGGAACAATAACCCTGGTGTTTATGTTGATGATCAGTCTCAGGAACAATAGCCCTGGTGTTGATGTCGATGAACGTTCTGAGAACAAGAGCCAAAGTGTTGATGTTGATGTGCAGTCTCAGGAACATTAGTCCTGGTGTTGATGAGGATATACATTCTCAGGAACAATAGCCCTGGTGTTGATGTGGATGAACAGTCTCAGGAACAATAGCGCGGATATTGATGTGGATGAACAATCTCAAGAACAATAGCGCTGGTGTTGATGTGGATGAACAATCTCAGGAAAAATCGCCCTAGTGTTGATGAGGATGAACAATCTCAGGAACAATAGCCCTGGTGTTGATGTGGATGAACATTCTCAGGAACAATAGCCCTGGTGTTGATGTGGATGAACAATCACAGAAAAAATTACCCTGGTGTTGATGTGGATGAACAGTCTCAGGAACAATAGCACTTGTTTTGATGATGGTAAACATTCTCAGGAACAATAGCACTGGTGTTGATGTGGATGAACAGTCTCAGGAACAATAGCCCTGCTGTTTATGTTGATGATCAGTCTCAGGAACAATAGCCCTGGTGTTGATGTGGATGAACAGTCTCAGGAACAATAGCCCTGGTGTTGATGTGGATGAACAATCTCAGGAACAATAGCCCCGGTGTTGATGTGGATGATCAGTCTCAGGAACAATAGCCCTGGTGTTGAAGTGGATGAACAGTCTCAGGAACAATTGCCATGGTGTTGATGTGGATGAACAGACTCAGGAACAATAACCCTGCTTTTGATGTGGATTTACATTCTCAGGAACAATAGCCCTGGTGTTGATGTGGACGAACAGTCTCAGGAACTATAGCCCTGGTGTTGATGTGGATGAACAATCTCAGGAACAATAGCCCTGGTGTTGATGTGGATGAACAGTCTCAGGAACAATAGGCCTGGTGTTGATGAGGATAAAGATTCTCAGTAACAATTGCCCTGGTGTTGATGTTGATGAACTGACTCAGGAACAATAACCCTGCTGTTGATATGGATGAACATTCTCAGGAACAATAGCCCTGATGTTGATGTTGATGAACAGTCTCAGGAACAAGTGCCCTGGTGTTGATGTGGATGAACAATCTCAGGAACATTAGTCCTGGTGTTGATGAGGATAAACATTCTCAGGAACAACAGCCATGGTATTGACGTGGATGAACAGTCTCAGGAACAAAAGCCCTGGTGTTGATGTGGATGAACAGTCTCAGGAACAATATTCCTGGTGTTGATGTGTATGAACATTCTCAGGAACAATAGCCCTGGTGTTGATGTGGATGAACAGTCTCAGGAACAATTGCCCTGGTGTTGATGTGGATGAACAATTTCAGGGACATTAGTTCTGGTGTTGATGAGGATAAACATTCTCAGGAACAATAGCACTGGTATTGATGTGGATGAACAGTCTCAGGAACAATAACCCTGGTGTTGATGTTGATGATCAGTCTCAGGAACAATAGCCCTGGCGGTGATGTGGATGAACAATCTCAGGAACAATAGCCTGGTGTTGATGTTGATGAACTATCTCGGGAACAATAGCCCTGGTGTTGATGTGGATGAACAGTCTCCGGAACAATTGCCCTCGTGTCGATGTGGATGAACAATCTCAGGAACATTAGTCCTGGTGTTGATGAGGATAAACGTTCTCAGGAACAATAGCCCTGGTATTGATGAGGATGAACAGTCTCAGGAACAATAACCCTGGTGTTGATGTTGATGATCAGTCTCAGGAACAATAGCCCTGGTGTTGATGTTGATGAACATTCTCAGGAACAATAGCCCTGGTGTTGATGTGGATGAACAATCTCAGGAACAATAGCCCTGGTGTTGATGAGGATAAACATTCTCAGGAACAATTGCCCTGGTGTAGAAGTGGATGAACAGTCTCAGGAACAATTGCCCTGGTGTTGATGTGGATGAACAGACTCATCAACAATAGCCCTGGTGTTGATGTGGATAACCATTGTCAGGAACAATAGCCCTGGTGTTGATGCGGATGAACATTCTCAGGAACTATAGCCCAACTGTTGTTGTGGATGGACATTCTCAGGAATAATAGCCCTGCTGTTGATGTGGATGAACAATCTCAGGAACAATAGCCCTGGTGCTCATGTTGATGAACTATCTCAGGAACAATAGCCCTGGTGTTGATGTGGATGAACAGTCACAGGAACAATTGCCCTGGTGTTGATGTGGATGAACAGTCTCAGGAACAATAGCCCTGGTGTTGATGTGGATCAACAGTCTCAGGAACAATATTCCTGGTGTTGATGTGGATGAACATTCTCAGGAACAATAGCCCTGGTGTTGATGTTGATGAACAGTCTCAGGAACAATAGCCCTGGCGTTGATGTGGATGAACAATCTAAGGAACAATAGCCCTGGTGTTGATGTGGATGAGCAATCTCAGGAACAATAGCCCTGGTGTTGATGTGGATGAACAATCTCAGGAACAATAGCCCTGGTGTTGATGTGGATGAACAGTCTCAGGAACAATAGCCCTGGTGTTGATGAGGATAAACATTCTCAGGAACAACAGCCCTGGTGTTGTTGTGGATGTACAGTCTCAGGAACAACAGCCCTGGTATTGATGTGGATGAACAGTCTCAGGAACAATAACACTGGTGTTGACGTGGATAAACAGTCTCAGGAACAATAGCCCTGGTGTTGTTGTGGATGAACAGTCTCAGGAACAACAACCCTGGTATTGATGTGGATGAACAGTCTCAGGGACAATAACCCTATTGTTGATGTGTATAAACATTCTCAGGAACAATAGCCCTAGTGTTGATGTGGATGAACAGTCTCAGGAACAATATTCCTGGTGTTGATGTGGATGAACATTCTCAGGAACAATAGCCCTGGTGTTGATGTGGATGAACAGTCTCAGGAACAATAGCCCTGGTGTTGATGTGGATGAACAATCGAAGGAACAATAGTCCTGGTATTGATGTGGATGAACAGTCTCAGCAACAATAGCCCTGGTGTTGATGTGGATGAACAGTCTCAGGAACAATAGCCCTGGTGTTGATGTGGATGAACAATCGCAGGAACAATAGTCCTGGTATTGATGTGGATGAACAGTCTCAGCAACAATAGCCCTGGTGTTGATGTGGATGAACATTCTTCGGAACAATAGTCCTGGTATTGATATCGATGAACAGTCTCAGGAACAATAGCCCCGGTGTTGCTGTGGATGAACATTCTCAGGAACAATATTCCTGGTGTTGATGTGGATGAACATTCTCAGGAACAATAGCCCTGGTGTTGATGTGGATGAACAGTCTCAGGAACAATAGCCCAGGTGTTGATGTGGATGAACAATCACAGGAACAATAGTCCTGGTATTGATGTGGATGAACAGTCTCAGGAACAATTGCCCTCGTGTCGATGTGGATGAACAATCTCAGGAACATTAGTCCTGGTGTTGATGAGGATAAACGTTCTCAGGAACAATAGCCCTGGTAATGATGTGGATGAACAATCTCAGGAACAATAACCCTGGTGTTGATGTTGATGATCAGTCTCAGGAACAATAGCCCTGGTGTTGATGTGGAAGAACAATCCCAGGAACAATCGCCCTGGTGTTGATGTTGATGAACATTCTTCAGGAACAATAGCCCTCGTGTTGATGTGGATGAACAATCTCAGGAACAATAGCCCTGGTGTTGATGAGGATAAACATTCTCAGGAACAATTGCCCTGGTGTTGAAGTGGATGAACAGTCTCAGGAACAATTGCCCTGGTGTTGATGTGGATGAACAGACTCAGCAACAATAACCCTGGTGTTGATGTGGATAACCATTGTCAGGAACAATAGCCCTGGTGTTGATGCGGATGAACATTCTCAGGAACAATAGCCCAACTGTTGTTGTGGATGAACATTCTCAGGAACAATAGCCCTGCTGTTGATGTGGATGAACAATCTCAGGAACAATAGCCATGGTGCTGATGTTGATGAACTATCTCAGGAACAATAGCCCTGGTGTTGATGTGAATGAACAGTCACATGAACAATTGCCCTGGTGTTGATGTGGATGAACAGTCTCAGGAACAATAGCCCTGGTGTTGATGTGGATGAACAGTCTCAGGAACAATATTCCTGGTGTTGATGTGGATGAACATTCTCAGGAACAATAGCCCTTGTGTTGATGTTGATGAACAGTCTCAGGAACAATAGCCCTGGCGTTGATGTGGATGATCAATCTCAGGAACAATAGCCCTGGTGTTGATGTGGATGAGCAATCTCAGGAACAATAGCCCTGGTGTTGATGTGGATGAACAGTCTCAGGAACAATAACACTGGTGTTGATGTTGATAAACAGTCTCAGGAACAATAGCCCTGGTGGTGTTGAGGATAAACAGTCTCAGGAACAACAAGCCTGGTATTGATGTGGATGAACAGTCTCAGGGACAATAACCCTATAGTTGATGTGTATAAACATTCTCAGGAACAATAGCCCTAGTGTTGATGTGGATGAACAGTCACAGGAACAATATTCCTGGTATTGATGTGGATGAACAGTCTCAGCAACAATAGCCCTGGTGTTGATGTGGATGAACAGTCTTAGGAACAATAGCCCTGGTGTTTATGTGGATGAACAATCGCAGGAACAATAGTCCTGGTGTTGATGTGGATGAACAGTCTCAGGAACAATAGTCCTGGTATTGATGTGGATGAACAGTCTCAGCAACAATAGCCCTGGTGTTGATGTGGATGAACAGTCTTAGGAACAATAGCCCTGGTGTTGATGTGGATGAACAGTCTCAGGAACAATAGCCCTGGTGTTGATGTGGATGAACAGTCTCAGGAACAATAGTCCTGGTATTGATGTGGATGAACAGTCTCAGCAACAATAGCCCTGGTGTTGATGTGGATGAACAGTCTTAGGAACAATAGCCCTGGTGTTTATGTGGATGAACAATCGCAGGAACAATAGTCCTGGTATTGATGTGGATGAACAGTCTCAGCAACAATGGCCCTGGTGTTGATGTGGATGAACATTCTTCGGAACAATAGTCCTGGTATTGATATCGATGAACAGTCTCAGGAACAATAGCCCTGGTGTTGATGTGGATGAACATTCTCAGGAAAAATATTCCTGGTGTTGATGTGGATGAACATTCTCAGGAACAATAGCCCTGGTGTTGATGTGGATGAACAGTCTCAGGAACAATAGCCCAGGTGTTGATGTGGATGAACAATCTCAGGAACAATAGTCCTGGTATTGATGTGGATGAACAGTCTCAGGAACAATAGCCCTGGTGTTGATGTGGATGAACATTCTCAGGAACAATAGTCCTGGTATTGATGTCGATGAACAGTCTCAGGAACAATAACACTGGTGTTGATGTTGATAAACAGTCTCAGGAACAATAGCCCTGGTGTTGTTGTGGATGAACAGTCTCAGGAACAACAAGCCTGGTATTGATGTGGATGAACAGTCTCAGGGACAATAACCCTATAGTTGATGTGTATAAACATTCTCAGGAACAATAGCCCTAGTGTTGATGTGGATGAACAGTCTCAGGAACAATATTCCTGGTGTTGATGTGGATGAACATTCTCAGGAACAATAGCCCTGCTGTTGATGTGGATGAACAGTCTCAGGAACAATAGTCCTGGTATTGATGTGGATGAACAGTCTCAGCAACAATAGCCCTGGTGTTGATGTGGATGAACAGTCTCAGGAACAATAGCCCTGGTGTTGATGTGGATGAACAATCGCAGGAACAATAGTCCTGGTATTGATGTGGATGAACAGTCTCAGCAACAATAGCCCTGGTGTTGATGTGGATGAACAGTCTCAGGAACAATAGCCCTGGTGTTGATGTGGATGAACAATCTCAGGAACAATAGTCCTGGTATTGATGTGGATGAACAGTCTCAGGAACAATAGCCCTGGTGTTGATGTGGATGAACATTCTCAGGAACAATAGTCCTGGTATTGATGTCGATGAACAGTCTCAGGAACAATAGCCCTGGTGTTGATGTGGATGAACAGTTTGATTTTGAGTAGCCCTTGTTAGTTGTAGAGGTTAAATTGGTTTCAATTACATTGTGTGCAAACAGAGATAAAATACAGAGCAGGTTGAGGACAGAATCAAATTGCTTAGAGCTGGGGGGAGAAAAAAGAAGGTGTGGTTACATTGCTTGGTCTTGTTTTCCGGCCACCAGCTACTGGGAAGGAAGTGGGGGAACAAATTTCATGCAAATTTCTGTGAGGTGCAATAATGATAGGGCAGTTAAAATGTTATACTTTACTTATCCAACAAAATCTGGGATATTGGTCGTTTAAAGGACAAGAGAGGCAAGTGTCCCGAGAGTGTGTTCAGAAACAAATCCCTCATCAGTATCCTGTGAGTCCAACGAGAACGGAGGCACTGTTGGAGCTGTTTCTTGGGAATGAGGTGGGCCACGTGGATCAAGTATCAGTAGGAGAGCATTTCAGGGATAGTGATCGTTGTATAATAAAGTTTAGGGTCACCACGGAAAAGGACAAAGAGAAGTCCAGAGTAAGAATAAATAATTGGGGCAAAGCCAACTTCAATGAGCTAAGAATGGAGCTGGGGTGAATAAATTGAGCCGAAATTTGTCAGGAAAACTGATAGATGAACAATGGGCGACCTTCAACGGAGAGATAGTTGGGCACAGTCAAGGTGTGTTTCCTCGAAGGGGAAAAGTAGTGCAAACAAATCCAGAGATAAAGATGAAAAAGTTTGCTTCTGACAGATGCCAGATAGAAAATACTATTGAGAACAAGGCTGAATATCGAAGGTCCAGACAGTAGTGAAAAGGCAAATAAGAGAGGCAAAGAGAGTGCATGAAAAGAGACTGGCAGCTAGCATTCAAGGAAATCCCACAGTTTTCTTTATGCATATGCACTGTAAATGGTTGGTAAAAGGAGGAGTGGGGACAATTGGAGACAGAAAGGGGATTTACACATGGAGGCAGAGGGCATACCTGAGGTATTAAAGGAATATTTAGTACCTGTCTTTCCCAAAGAAGAAGATGCAAAACAGGCAATGTTGAAAGAGGAGGGAGTTAAGAAACTGGAGAGGCTAAAATTGATAAGGAGCAACTATTAGATATGCAGTCTGTACTTAAAGTGGATAAAGCATCAGGACCAGATTAAATGCTTCCAAGTATACTGAGTGAACTGTGGGTGGAAATCATAGAGGCACTAATCCCAATTTTTCAGTCTTACGTAGGCTCAAGGGTGGTGATCGAGGACTGGAGAATTGCAAATGCTACACCCTTGTTCAAAAAAGGGTGTGAAGTTCAGCCCAGCAACTACAGGCCAGTCAGTTTAACTTCAGTTGAAAGAAAACAGCTCGAAAAAAAAGGGAACTGAATCAACAGTTACATGGACAATTGCAAGGTAATTAAGGAAAACCAGCATGGAGTTATTAAGGGAAAATCATGTTACCTAACTTGCTGGAGTTTTTTGAGGAGGTAACAAAGAGGGTTGATGAGGGCAATGCTGTGGATGTGGCATACATGCACTGTCAAAGGAACTTCAAACAGTGCCATACAACAGAATTGTGAGCAAACGTGAAGCTCTTGGAAGAAAAGGAACAATAGCAATATGGACTGAGTGAGTGCAAACAAAGGGTAGTGGTTAATGGATGTTTTTGGGCTGGAGGAAGGTTTGTATTGGAGTTCCCCAGAGATTAGTTTTGGGACCCTTGCTTTTCCTGATATATATTAATGACCAAGGACTTTGTGTACAGGCACAATGTCCTAGTTCGCTGAAGGCACGAAACTTGGAAACATTGTGAACTGTGAGGAGGATAATGTAGAATTTCAAAAGGACATAGACAAGTTGGTGGAATGGGCAGACAAGTGGCAGATGAGGAAAAACTTTGTTACACAGCGAGTGGTTAAGGTATACAATGCATTGCCTGAGAAAGCGTTGGCGGCAGGTTCAATTGAAGCGTTCAATAGGCAATTACCAGTGATATGGAAAGAAGGACTATGCAGGGTTATGGGGAGAAGGCAGGGGAATGGAACTGAGGGAGTTTCACTTTTAGAGAGCCAGTACAGACGTGATGGGCCGAATGTCCTCCTTCTGCGCGGTAACGATTCTGGTATTCTGTTCAGTGGAGATAGAATTCCCAAAAAATCCCCGAACGGCACCCCCGGCCGCAACTTCAAAGTGCCCGCGGGAGATGGCTCGGAGAGCATCTGCAGCGCACTGTCGGAAATGCTGTATGCCTTTATTTAAACCACTGCAAGAAACCCTTTGCGAATGTAATCACCTCTGTAAGTCTGCCAAAAGATGCTTCACCTCCCGAAGGACGTGGATGAGCTTTCCGGACGTCGATGGTGGGCACTGAGGAAATGGCTTATTACCTGCATCCGCTTCCCCCCCCACCCTTTCACCTCCCCTTTCCCCCCTTCCACCCCCGTCCCCTTCCCTGCTCCACCCTCTCAGCTCACCCCCTCACACCCCCTTCCCCTGCACCCCCCCACCCCCTGACAGCCCCCTTCCCAGCTCCCCCTCGCACCCCACTGCCTCCACCCCTCCCCCTCGCATCCCCTCCTCCTACCGGCATCATCCTGCACCTGTGTAGGGGCCCTAACAACCCCACTGCCTTGTGGGCATCTCGGGAGAGACCAAGGCTAAGGGAGTAAACCCTAACAGATTATCCGGAGTGGAACCCCGGAGGCGGTCATGTGTCACCTTTGGCATGTTTCCGGCAGTTCCTGCAGCCATACTGGTGCCAAACGTCGTGCCCTGCACTCCTTTGGACCACACCAGAACGGCCGAGAGGGGGATTTTGACGACTGGGCAACTCTCAACCTCCATAAATTTGCCCAGGCATGCGCCGTGGAGAGGTCACTCCATAGTTGCCTCACAGCGACTGAAACAACACGGAAGGCAGCAGTTACGGGTTATAAGTCCAGATAAATTGTCGTAGAAACTAGGCGCCCCGGTTGCCTTTGTCGGTGGGAGAGGTCATTGCACCTCACTGGACAGCTACCGCCCGCCTCAAACCGGGCAGCCGCCGGTCAATAAGGTTCTGTCCCGCCACAGTCTACCTGCTTCAATGGGTGCTTGGAGCTCGTTCATTGCCCGAAAGGTGGACTGATACACCGCACCAAACAACACAAACAAAGGAAAGAAGGTACCAGCCCTTCACTTTGCAAGCTGGAACGTCAGAACTATGTGACCTGGCCTATCAGAAGACCTTACACAAATCAACGATTCTCGGAAGACCGCCATCATTAACAACGAGCTCAGTAGACTCAATGTAGACATTGCAGCACTTCAGGAGACACGCCTCCCCGCGAGTAGATCTCTAGCAGAGCAAGACTACACCTTCTTCTGGCAGGGCAGGGATCCTGAAGAACCAAGACAGCATGGAGTGGACTTCGCCATCAGAAACGCCTTGCTCAGCATGATAGAGCCTCCCTCAAATGGCTCGGAACGCATACTGTCCATCCGACTGCTCACCACTTCTGGTCCAGTACACTTACTCAGCATCTATGCTCCAACACTCTGCTCCCCACCTGAAGCTAAAGATCAGTTCTACCAGGAACTCCATAACATCATTAGCAGCATCCCCAATGCCGAACACCTATTCCTGCTGGGGGACTTTATTGCCAGGGTTGGGGCCAACCATGACTCATGGCCCTCCTGCCTTGGGCGCTATGGCGTTGGAAGGATGAATGAGAATGGGCAGAGACTGCTTGAGTTGTGTACCTATCATAACCTCTGCATCACCAACTCGTTCTTTCACACTAAACCCTGTCACCAGGTTTCATGGAGGCACCCAAGATCGCGTCGTTGGCACCAGCTAGACCTCATTGTCACAAGGGGAGCTGCCTTAAACAGTGTTCAAATCACACGCAGCTTCCACAGTGCGGATTGCGACACCGGCCACTCCCTGGTGTGCAGCAAGGTTAGACTCAGACCAAATAAGTTGCATCATTCCAAGCAGAAGGTCCACCCGCACATCAACACGAGCAGAATTTCTCACCCACAGCTGTTGCAAAAATTTCTAAATTCACTTGTAACAGCTCTTCAAAACACTCCCACAGGGGATGCTGAGACCAAGTGGGCCCACATCAGAGACACCATCTATGAGTCAGCTTTGACCACTTATGGCAAAAGTGCGTGAGAAATGCAGACTGGTTTCAATCCCATAATGAAGAGCTGGAACCTGTCATAGCCGCTAATCGCATTGCACTGTTGAACTACAAGAAAGCCCCCAGCGATTTAACATCCGCAGCACTTAAAGCATCCAGAAGCACTGCACAAAGAACAGCCAGGCGCTGCGAAAACGACTACTGGCAACATCTATGCAGTCATATTCAGCTGGCCTCAGACACCGGAAACATCAGAGGAATGTATGATGGCATGAAGAGAGCTTTTGGGCCAACCATCAAGAAGATCGCCCCCCTTAAATCTAAATCAGGGGACATAATCACTGACCAACACAAAAAAATGGACCGCTGGGTTGAGCACTACCTAGAACTGGAATCCAGGGAGAATGTTGTCACTGAGACTGCCCTCAATGCAGCCCCGCCTCGAGCAGTCATGGATGAGCTGGACAGACAGACAACCAAATCGGAACTCAGTGCTGCCATTGATTCTCCAGCCAGTGGAAAAGCCCCTGGGAAGGACAGCATTACCCCTGAAATAATCAAGAGTGCCAAGCCTGCTATACTCTCAGCACTACATGAACTGGTTTGCCTGTGCTGGGACGAGGGAGCAGTACCCCAGGACATGCGCGATGCCAATATCATCACCCTCGATAAAAACAAAGGTGACCGCGGTGACTGCAACAACTACCATCGAATCTCCCTGCTCAGCATAGTGGGGAAGGTCTTTGATCGAGTCGCTCTGAACAGGCTCCAGAAGCTGGCCGAGTGTGTCTACCCTGAGGCACAGTGTAGCTTTCGTGCAGAGAGATCGACCGTTTACATGCTGTTCTCCCTCCGTCAGATACAAGAGAAATTCCGTGAACAACAGATGCCCCTCTACATTGCTTTCATTGATCTCACCAAAGCCTTTGACCTTGTCAGCAGACGTGGTCTCTTCAGACTACTAGAAAAGATTGGATGCCCACCAAAGCTACTAAGTATCATCACCTCATTCCATGACAATATGAAAGGCACAATTCAACATGTTGGCTCCTCATCAGAGCCTTTTCCTATCCTGAGTGGCGTGAAACAGGGTTGTATTCTCGCACCCACACTTTTTGGGATTTTCTTCTCTCTGCTGCTTTCACATGCGTTCAAGTCCTCTGAAGAAGGAATCTTCCTCCACACAAGATCAGGGGGCAAGTTGTTCAACCTTGCCCATCTAAGAGCGAAGTCGAAAGTACGGAAAGTCCTCATCAGGGAACTCCTCTTTGCTGACGATGCTGCTTTAACATCTCACACTGAAGAATGCCTGCAGAGTCTCATCGACAGGTTTGTGGCTGCCTGCAATGAATTTGGCCTAAGCATCAGCCTCAAGAAAACGAACATCATGGGGCAGGACGTCAGAAATGCTCCATCCATCAATATTGGCGACCACGCTCTGGAAGTGGTTCAAGAGTTCACGTACCGAGGTTCAACTATCACCAGTAACCTGGTCTAGATGCAGCAATCAACAAGCGCATGGGAAAGGCTTCCACTGCTATTTCCAGACTGGCCAAGTGAGTGTGGGAAAATGGCGCACTGACACAGAACACAAAAGTCCGAGTGTATCAGGCCTGTGTCCTCAGTACCTTGCTCTATGGCAGCGAGGCCTGGACAACGTATGTCAGCCAAGAGCGACGTCTCAATTTATTCCATCTTCGTTGCATCAGAAGATTACTTGGCATCAGGTGGCAGGACCGTATCTCCAACACAGAATTCTCGAGGCGGCCAACATCCCCAGCTTGCACACACTACTGAGTCAGCGGCGCTTGAGATGGCTTGGCCATGTGAGCCGCATGGAAGATGACAGGATCCCCAAAGGCACAATGTACAGCGAGCTCGCCACTGGTATCAGACCCACCGACCGTCCATATCTCCGCTATAAAGACGTCTGCAAACGCGACATGAAATCCTGTGACATTGATCACAAGTCGTGGGAGTCAGTTGCCAGCGTTCGCCAGAGCTGGCGGGCAGCCATAAAGACGGGGCTAAAATGTGGCGAGTTGAAGAGACTTAGTAGTTGGCAGGAAAAAAGACAGAGGCGCAAGGGGAGAGCAAACTGTGCAACAGCCCCGACAAACAAATTTATCTGCAGCACCTGTGGAAGAGGTTGTCACTCCAGAATTGGCCTTTATAGCCACTCCAGGCGCTGCTTCACAAACCACTGACCACCTCCAGGCGCGTATCCATTGTCTCTCGAGATAAGGAGGCCAAAGAGAGACGATAGAATAGTCTGTTCGTGCAATGTTCATTATTGAATAGTTACCCAGAATTTTGGCAGAGATATTGTGATTGTGAATGGAGAAAGGCTTCCACGAGATATCAACCGAAATGTTAAGCAGTTGATGTTTTTGAAGACCAGACTTTTTTTTTGAACATTACAGCGCAGTACAGGCCCTTCGGCCCTCGATGTTCAGTTTCCATATCTCCGTGCAGCCCAGATTAGATTTGGCTGAATCCTCTTTTTATCCAGAGCCGTTTCACATCCTATGATCACACGGAGAGTGCGGGGTGAGATCTGCTTGTTGATTGGTTTTCTTCCTTTGAACTATAAGTGGAGGATGGAGCTTGTGCAGTGCAGATGAACAGTCGCTGAAGGAAAAGCCTTTTATTATCTATGAGGTCCCTGCACCACTCATAGCCAGTGTAACTGCTTTTGTCTCAATTTATTTGGGAAAGTTAAAGAGCCCTGTGAAGTGCAGCCAACACTGAATATTGTGAACAAATCCTAATGATTGAGTAGCTGTCTGTTACTGAAACAGGAAGAAATCCAGGTGCATTGCTGTTAACTCTAACTGTGGGAGTAACTTAGTGTTACAGTGGCAACTTTGTCCATATCGACCTTGGTTTAAAGCCCCAGAACCATGAGAATCATTGAATCTGAAAGGGCAGAATGAGTCTATTCAACTCATGGTGCCTTTGCTGAGATTTTTAAAGATTAATCCCATTAATCCCACTTCCCTGCTGAGTCTCCTTTGTCCTGTAAATGCTTAATTTGAAAATATATACCCAATTCCCTGCTGAAAGTTGTGATTGAATTGTCTATCCCGGGCCTTTTAGGGAGTGAATTGCAGGTTGTATCAATGAACAATGGAGAGATGCTTGACTTTTAAATCATTGGGTCAACCTCAGCTGAAACAATTTTAGGCACCAAACTTTAGAAAGGATAGGAAAGTCTGAGAGATTTACCAAAATTACAAAAGACGTGGTGGACTTCTGTTTTGTAGATAGACTCGGATTACAGGGTAGCAGGAGGGGAGATTTAATGAAGGTGTTAATGTTGATGAGAGTTTGTAATAGACTCAGAGTGGTCTTGGTTAGACTTTTCTTATAGAAGTGTGTTTAGTTCTGGTCTTCATAGTACAAAATGTTGATAAAAGCATTGGAGAAAGTGTGAAAAGAATTGCAGAATGATATCAGAACTAAGATGTTCGAACCTTCATGAAAGATTGAACAGGCTGGAGATCTTTTCTCTGTAAAAGTGAAGTTTGAGAGGTTTCTTCATCATTAGGAGGGGTTTAATCAGGTCGAAATAGAGAAGGAGTTTTTCAAATGGTAGGAGGGGAATTTTGACATTGAAGCATAGAACCATAGAATCATCGAATGGTTACAGCACAGAAGGAGGCCATTCAACCCATTGTGTCCATCCTAGACTCTACGAGAGTAATACAGCGAGCCCCACTCCCCCGCCTTTTCTCCAGAGGCCTGCATTTATTTCTATTCCGATAATTATCTAATTCCCTTCTGACCGACATGATTACATCTCCCTCCATCACACTCTCAGGCAGTGTATTCCAGATCCTAACCACACGATGCATTAAAACGTTTTTCCTCATGTCACCTTTGATTCTTTTACCATTCACCTTAACTCTGTGTCCTCTGGTTCTCTCCTTTTCTTCCAATGGGAACCGTTTGTCCTTAACTACCCCGCCTAGACCACTCATAATTCTGAACAATTCTATCAAATCTCATCTCAATCTTCTCTTCTCCGAAGAGAACAGTCGCAGCTTCTCCAGTCTATCCATGGACATGAAGTCCCTCATCCCTGGAACCATTCTCTTCAATCTTTTTAGCATCCTCTCTAATTCTTCACAAGTGTAGTGCCCAGAATTGGACAGAATAATCCAGTTGAGGCCAAACCAGCGTTTTGAATAGCTGCATCATTTTTCAGCTGGCACAGACACGAAATGCCAAGTGGCCTCTTTCTGTGCCTTAAACTTTCTATGATTCTATGTTTCTATTTCTAGCGAACTGAAAGTGCAACAAGATTGTCAACAGCTTCAATAATTTGATTAGACATCTACAATGAATTGAAATTGTTGAATTAAATTAAATTCCTTTGATTTGATTTTCTAATATGAAATTTAAAGAGATTTTTAGAAAACAATAAGACAATAGAATCAGTCTCCGTGCTTTCTGTTTGGACAACAGTAAATAGTGGATTGAATATGAAAACAACATCACTGTGTTTCAGCACAGAGGTTTGATACAGGGATATCCTGTATATTTAGATTGTAAAAGGAAAATTCTTAAAATGATGTGATTGGTACTTTACTTTCCAGGAATGCCTCACGGTGTGACATCACTCCCAATGGTCTCAGGTCAAACTACTTGACTCACATTCTGTTTCTGCCAACAGGAAGAGCAGCAGCAGATCTCTGAATTATTTTGTTTCTGGTAAACCACTGGAGCAATGGCAGCCCGGTGGGTAGCAGTCACGTTGATCACCCTCCTGGTAACTGTGGTGGCATGAGAGGCACCCACCATAAATATCAACAGAACCACTTGTCTACATCCAGGAGAGTATGTGTACCTACCTAAAGGAGAGAGCAGCTCGAGGGTGTCCAACACCGGATTTGACATCATGGTGGGATGGATTAATCTGCCTTCATTAGTTTAGGAATCAGAGTTAGAGGGACAATATTGTCAAGAGCAATGAAGACATTGTTAATCAGCTTTGATGTAATGATATATGATGCTTTCATTTGTCAACTTGTGGGTATCAGAGACCTAAGTTCCTAATGATTGTGTCTCAAGAACATGCTAACGGAACATATTCAAAGGGATATGAATTTGAATCCCTGGGAGTGGAGAGGAATGGGTTGGTGTATCTGGTGTGTTCCGGGTTGTATATAGCTCCAGGTTTAATTGGTGCCCTTTCTATGACAACACCAGAATGTTGAATGTTGTACTGAGTCGCAGTATTACATCACCTGCTCTTGTAATACCCTGACACCCATCAGTAGTGACTCTGCAATAGTGGTTTCGGTCAACCCTCTTGAAAAATCATTTAAGGCAATCCTAACCTCCCATACACAGTGATGCTTTATGACAGACAGGATGAGGTTCTTATATATAGGATTGGAGTGTGACAATAACCATACCTTCTGCCTACAGATGACAGATTCCTTTACAGTGAGAGAATTCCACATTGCAGGCAGGGCCCTCATGGGATATGGATTCAGCCCATGGTGTGTTGGTTTGTTAAACATTGATGATATCCCAGGAAGAATAGCCCGGGAAATGGCATAATGTGCCCGAGCCACCACAAGGAGGTTTATGGAGCAAAGCTGTCAAGCAATCACGAGGGGCAAGGTGCAGGTAAACCTACCCAATGGAGTGGCTGTGGTATTTGAGGACTCAGCCAGTAATCAAGCCAAGATGTCAAGAATGCCGTATAACATGTGGGAAATGGGAAGAATCACTACAGCCATTGTGTCCGTTGTGGGACTTTTGGTCAGTTTCTCTATTTGTTGCCACCAGCGGCTGACGCTATCACATGTGGTGCAGATGGTGATGTTGGGTAACAAAGGGTGCAGATTGGTATCCACCACAGTTGAAGCCCATCTCCCAGGGAATATAAAAGTCGGCAACATTTATGAGGATGTTGCAATCTAATGGGATGATGGTTCCGGGCCCAGCCTAGGTCAATAGGACATTCTTGACATGTTCTTTTGGGCCTCCTTATCTCGAGAGACAATGGATACGCGCCTGGAGGTGGTCAGTGGTTTGTGAAGCAGCGCCTGGAGTGGCTATAAAGGCCAATTCTGGAGTGACAGGCTCTTCCACAGGTGCTGCAGAGAAATTTGTTTGTTGGGGCTGTTGCACAGTTGGCTCTCCCCTTGCGCCTCTGTCTTTTTTCCTGCCAACTACTATGTCTCTTCGACTCGCCACAATTTAGCCCTGTCTTTATGGCTGCCCGCCAGCTCTGGCGAATGCTGGCAACTGACTCCCACGACTTGTGATCAATGTCACACGATTTCATGTCGCGTTTGCAGACGTCTTTATAACGGAGACATGGACGGCCGGTGGGTCTGATACCAGTGGCGAGCTCGCTGTACAATGTGTCTTTGGGGATCCTGCCATCTTCCATGCGGCTCACATGGCCAAGCCATCTCAAGCGCGGCTGACTCAGTAGTGTGTATAAGCTGGGGGTGTTGGCCGCTTCAAGGACTTCTGTGTTGGAGATATAGTCCTGCCACCTGATGCCAAGTATTCTCCGAAGGCAGCGAAGATGGAATGAATTGAGACGTCGCTCTTGGCTGGCATACGTTGTCCAGGCCTCGCTGCCGTAGAGCAAGGTACTGAGGACACAGGCCTGATACACTCGGACTTTTGTGTTCCGTGTCAGTGCGCCATTTTCCCACACTCTCTTGGCCAGTCTGGACATAGCAGTGGAAGCCTTACCCATGCGCTTGTTGATTTCTGCATCTAGAGACAGGTTACTGGTGATAGTTGAGCCTAGGTCGGTGAACTCTTGAACCACTTCCAGAGCGTGGTCGCCAATATTGATGGATGGAGCATTTCTGACATCCTGCCCCATGATGTTCGTTTTCTTGAGGCTGATGGTTAGGCCAAATTCATTGCAGGCAGACGCAAACCTGTCGATGAGACTCTGCAGGCATTCTTCAGTGTGAGATGTTAAAGCAGCATCGTCAGCAAAGAGGAGTTCTCTGATGAGGACTTTCCGTACTTTGGACTTCGCTCTTAGACGGGCAAGGTTGAACAACCTGCCCCCTGATCTTGTGTGGAGGAAAATTCCTTCTTCAGAGGATTTGAACGCATGTGAAAGCAGCAGGGAGAAGAAAATCCCAAAAAGTGTGGGTGCGAGAACACAGCCCTGTTTCACACCACTCAGGATAGGAAAGGGCTCTGATGAGGAGCCACCATGTTGAATTGTGCCTTTCATATTGTCATGGAATGAGGTGATGATACTTAGTAGCTTTGGTGGACATCCGATCTTTTCTAGTAGTCTGAAGAGACCACGTCTGCTGACGAGGTCAAAGGCTTTGGTGAGATCAATGAAAGCAATGTAGAGGGGCATCTGTTGTTCACGGCATTTCTCCTGTATCTGACGAAGGGAGAACAGCATGTCAATAGTCGATCTCTCTGCACGAAAGCCACACTGTGCCTCAGGGTAGACGCGCTCGGCCAGCTTCTGGAGCCTGTTCAGAGCGACTCGAGCAAAGACTTTCCCCACTATGCTGAGCAGGGAGATTCCACGGTAGTTGTTGCAGTCACCGCGGTCACCTTTGTTTTTATAGAGGGTGATGATGTTGGCATCGCGCATGTCCTGGGGTACTGCTCCCTCGTCCCAGCACATGCATAGCAGTTCATGTAGTGCTGAGAGTATAGCAGGCTTGGCACTCTTGATTATTTCAGGGGTAATGCTGTCCTTCCCAGGGGCTTTTCCACTGGCTAGAGAATCAATGGCATCACTGAGTTCCGATTTGATTGGCTGTTCGTCCAGCTCATCCATGACTGGTAGAGGCTGGGCTGCATTGAGGGCAGTCTCAGTGACAGCATTCTCCCTGGAGTACAGTTCTAGGTAGTGCTCAACCCAGCGGTCCATCTGTTTGCGTTGGTCAGTGATTATGTCCCCCGATTTAGATTTGAGGGGGGTGATCTTCTTGATGGTTGGCCCAAGAGCTCTCTTCATGCCATCATACATTCCTCTGATGTTTCCGGTGTCTGAGGCCAGCTGAATATGACTGCAGAGGTGTTGCCAGTAGTCGTTTGCGCAACGCCTAGCTGTTCTTTGTGCAGTACTTCTGGCTGCTTTAAGTGCTGCGGATGTTAAATCGCTGGGGGCTTTCTTGACATGTAAGAGAACTGTAAACAAGGATGTCCGAATCCCACTGAACTCCACTAGCATCCCTGGAACAATTGGTGAGTAGAGGATTTCGGGAATGTCCCGCCTGTGTCAGGTGGTGCACCAGGGGTCTAAAAGGAGGGACTGAAGTGAGACCAAAGGGGCAACATTAGTAGATCTGGCCTTATGATGCATTAATAAGCTCAGAAGAAACACTGTAGTTGTGAAGGACCGGTTGAATGATGGGATACTTGACCATTGTGCTGGGATTATACAACTCAGTACCTCGTTGCCTCTACAGCCTTTGTAAACATGCTGTCCTTCCTTCACTGATCAAAGAGATAAGGGAAGACCGGAGATCAGACAGGCAGCAATAAGCCATGGGAACTACCAGCTTCAAGGTCAGGAGAGGTGAACCCAGGAAGACATCTGTGGGGCAATACAATCCAGTTTATTGATCAAGTCGTATACCTGGAAGGTGTCGGGTGTAGTGTGAACAGTGAGTAATGACTATTATATCCTCTAAATGTGTGCTGTAACTCTGTATCACTGTGAAGATATTTGGGTTACCAGAAGCTTTTCCCCCTCATATGCTTGAAATAAAGTTTATATTTGTTTTAATCCCATGATCTTGAGAGTGGTTAGATTTTCTCCACAACTGTATGTTCCTCAGAATGTCACTTAGAGAGTCATGGAAATGCTCTTTATCTGAGATGCTGGTGTTCAGAATTGGTGCATAGACACATATGATGTTGACTGTGTATCCATCAGATGATAACACTGGGAGTTGAGGCTCTCCGAGGTTGCTACTGGCGGATCAATTGACGTTGTCAGGTGGTGACACATTACAAAACTTACACCATGCTTACTGCGGTCTTCAGCATTCTTTCCATATCAGTATCATTAGTATCACTATCACTATCATTATTGTTACCTGTGGTAGTATACTAACTATCTCTAAATGGTTATATTCCGATCCCATAATTCCTTTTTCATTGAGGTTCCTGGAAATTATTTAAGTGTCTTGCTTTACATTCCTTGTTAATTTAATTTCATAGTTCCTCTTTGTCTTTCTAATTGCTTAATTTTGACTTCTCTTCTAAGCTCTAATTCAGAGGTTCGTCTGCATCCTCCTATAGGTGGAAAAGTAATATTAAAAATATTTATCATATTTATGGCCACACATGGGAACTTAGATCAAATGAAATAAAAAAACTCTTTCAACAAAGGGAAGTGTTTCTGAAACTACCCAAAGAGGGGACAAATATAGTTTGAAAACTATGAAAATTAAACAAATGTTTTAATAGCCTCTAAATCACCTCTAATTCTTCCAAACTTCAATGCGTAGTGATTCTACCTGTTCAACATTTCTTCATAAGAAAACCCCTTTAGCACAGGAATTAACCTCGTGACAGCTGACAGCTGTCTGTACACAGGTGCTGACACCATTTTCAAAGGGCTTTGAGTCCGACCGTTATGTTTACATGTTTAAAGTGCAAGGGCATAAAATTAATTAAGGACATTTCTTCTCCCCTCTCTCACCCGCCAATAGCAATTAAATTAATAACTTGCCCTCTTCCCGTCCACCCCCCTCCACTAAAACATTTACCTGTCCACATTAGCTTCTTCCCCCCACAAAGTACATAAACTTTAACCTCAAATTTTTTCCACCATCTGCTACACAATGATGTCACTTTGAGCCTGTGCCTCCTTCCACCTCCCTCACTGAGGAACCTCCCTCCTCTCCCCTCCCTACAAGCGTTCCACTTCATTTCCTCAGATGGAGATCCGAAGGCTGGGGAGTGCCGGTCACCAGGCTGAAGATCTGAGTGGGAACAGGAGGATAAAGAATGCATTTCTTTACATTTATTTGAAAATACAAATGGGTTCCTGTCACAGAGTGCCAGGGAGTGAGGGCGGGGGGTGGTGGGCTTGGCACCACAAGGCCTCACCACCACAGGCGATATCACGCCAGGACCTCCTCCCGGTCTCGAGGTGCGTGTCAACCCTCTTCCACAGGCATTTTGCTCCTCCCCACCCCGCCACAAAACCCGACATCGGGGGGTCTGTAAAATCCTGTCCTCTATGTGCCCTCCTAATAATTTGCTTTCCTGTCTATCTTTAAACCGTCATCCAATTTGCCTACAATACACTGAATCCCTTCATTCGAGTCATTAATAAAGATTGTAAACAGGTCAGGGCCCAGCACTCCACCAGTTACAGTTTGCAACCAGAAAATCCTGGGAATATTTGTGAACAAATCATTGACAGTAGCAGGACATGTTGAGAAAGTGGTTAAAAAGGCATTTGGGATCCTGGGCTTTATAACTGGAGGCACACAGTACAAAAGCAAGGACGTTATGGTGAATATTTACAAAACGCTGGTTTGGTCTCAACTGGATTATTCTGTCCAATTCTGGGCACTGCACTTGTGAAGAATTAGAGAGGATACAGAAAAGATTGAAGAGAATGGTTTTAAGGATGAGAGACTTCATGTCCATGGATAGACTGGAGAAGCTGCGACTGTTCTCTTTGGAGAAGAGAAGGTTGAGCTGAGATTTGATATAATTGTTCAGAATTATGAGGGGTCTAGGCGGGGTAGTTAAGGACAAACGGTTCCCATTGGAAGAAAGGGAGAGAACCAGAGGACACAGATTTTAGGTGAATGGTAAAAGAATCAAAGGTGACATGAGGAACAATGTTTTAATGCATCGTGTGGTTAGGATCTGGAATACACTGCCTGAGAGTGTGATGGAGGGAGATGCAATCATGTCTTTCAGAAGGGAATTAGATAATTATTGGAATAGAAATAAATGCAGGCCTCTGGAGAAAAGATGGGGGAGTGGGGCTCGCTGTGTTGCTCTCGTAGAGTCTAGGATGGACACAATGGGTTGAATGGCCTCCTTCTGTGCTGTAACCATTCTATGATTCTATGGTTCTATACTTCAATGTCAAACTTCCCTTCCCACCAATTGAAAAACTCCTTCTCTATTTCTGCCTGATTAAACCCTCTTAATTATGAAGAAATCTCTCAAACCTCACTTTTACAAAGAAAAGATCTCCAGCCTGTCCAATCTGTCTTTAAAGTTCTACATCTTAGTTCTGATATCATTCTGCAATTCTTTTCACACTTCCTCCAATGCGTTTATCAACATTTTGTACTATGAAGACCAGAACTAAACACATTTCTCTAAGCAAAGTCTAACCAAGACCACTCTGAGTCTATTACAAACTCTCATCAACATTAACACATTCATTCAATCTCCCCTTCTGCTTCCCTGTAATCCTAGTCTATCTACAAAACAGAAGTCCACCACGCCTTTTGTAATTTTGGTAAATCTCTCAGACTTTCCTATCCTTTCTGTAGTGTGGTGTCTAAAATTGTTTCAGCTGAGGTTGAACCAATGATTTAAAAGTGAAGCATCTCTCCATTGTTCATTGATACAACCTGGAATTCACTCCCTAAAAGGCCCGGGATAGACAATTCATTCACAACTTTCAGCAGGGAATTGGATATATATTTTCAAATTAAGCATTTACAGGACAAAGGAGACTCAGCAGGGAAGTGGGATTAATGGGATTAATGTTTAAAAATCTCAGCAAAGGCACCATGAGTTGAATAGACTCATTCTGCCCTTTCAGATTCAATGATTCTCATGGCTCTGGGGCCTTAAACCAAGGTCTATATGGACAAAGTTGCCACTGTACCACTGAGTTACATCCACAATTAGACTTAACAGCAATGCACCTGGATTTCTTCCTGTTTCAGCAACAGACAGCAACTCAATCATTAGGATTTGTTCACAATATTCAGTGTTGGCTGCACTTCACAGGGCTCTTTAACTTTCCCAAATAAATTGAGACAAAAGCAGTTACACTGGCTATGAGTGGAGCAGGGACCTCATAGATAATAAAAGGTTTTTCCTTCAGCGACTGTTCATCTGCACTGCACAAGCTCCATCCTCCACTTATAGTTCAGAGGAAGAAAACCAATCAACAAGCAGATCTCCCCGTGCACTCTCCGTGTGATCATAGGATGTGAAACGGCTCTGCATAAAAAGAGGATTCAACCAAATCTAATCTGGGCTGCACGGAGATATGGAAACTGAGCATCAAAGTCTGGTCTTCAAAAATATCAACTGCTTAACATTTCGGTTGTTATCTCGTGGAAGCCTTTCTTTATTCACACTCACAACATCTCTGCCAAAATTCTGGGTAACTATTCAATAATGAACATTGCACTCACAGGCTATTCCATCTACATTGAACAGAATCACAGAATTGTTACAGCGCAGAAGGAGGACATTCGGCCCATCACGTCTGTACTGGCTCTCTGAAAGAGAAACTCCCTCAGTTCCATTCCCCTGCCTTCTCCCCATAACCCTGCATAGTCCTTCTTTCCATATCACTGATAATTGCCTTTTGAACGCTTCAATTGAACCTGCCGCTAACACTTTCTCAGGCAGCGCATTGTATACCTTAACCACTCGCTGTGTAACAAAGTTTTTCCTCATCTGCCACTTGTCTGCCCATTCCACCAACGTGTCTATGTCCTTTTGAAGTTCTACATTATCCTCCTCACAGTTCACAATGTTTCCAAGTTTCGTGTCTTCTGCGAACTAGGACATTGTGCCTGTACACAAAGGCCTAGGTCATTAATATATATCAGGAAAAGCAAGGGTCCCAAAACTAATCTCTGGGGAACTCCACTTCAAACCTTCCTCCAGCCCAAAAACATCCATTAACCACTACCCTTTGTTTGCACTCACTCAGTCCATATGGCTATTGTTTCTTTTGTTCCAAGAGCTGCAAGTTTGCTCACAATTCTGCTGTATGGCACTGTTAGAAGTGCCTTTGACAGTGCATGTCTACCACATCCACAGCATTGCCCTCATCAACCCTCTTTGTCACCTCCTCAAAAAAACTCCAGCAAGTTAGTTAAACATGATTTTCCCTGAATAACTCCATGCTGGTTTTCCTTATTTAACTTGCATTTGTCCATGTGACTATTGATTCTGTCCCTTTTTTTTCTAGAAGTTTTCCTGCAACTGAAGTTAAACTGACCTGCCTGTAGTTGTTGGGCTGATCTTCACACCCTTTTTTGATAAGGGCTAAGCGTTTGCAATTCTACAGTCCTCTCTCACCACCCCTGAGTCGAAGGAAGACTGAAAGATTATGGCCAGAGATTTCCACTCTCACTTCACTCAGTATACTTGGAAGCATTTAATCTGGTCCTGGTGCTTTATCCACTTTAAGTACAGACAACCGATCTAATAGTTCCTCCTTATCAATTTTAAACCTCCCTAGTGTCTTAACTACCTCCTTTTTCAAAATTGCCTGTGTTTCATCTTCTTCTTTGGGAAAGACAGATGCTAAATATTCATTTACTACCTCAGCTATGCCCTCTGCCTCCATGTGTAAATCCCCTTTCTGTCTCTAATTGTCCCCACTCCTCCTTTTACCAACGCTTTACTATGGAAATGCCTAAAAAAACTGTGGGATTTCCTTTACTGCTAGCTGCCAGTCTCTTTTCATGCTCTCTCTTTACTTCTCTTATTTGCTTTTTCACTACCCTCTGGACCTTCTATATTCAGCCTTGTTCTCAATAGTATTTTCTATCTGGCATCTGTCAGAAGAAAAATTTTTCATCTTTATATCTGGATTTGTTTGCACTACTGTTCCCCTTCGAGGAAACACACCTTGACTGTACCCAACTATCTTTCCTTTGAAGGTAGCCCATTGTTCATCTATCAGTTTTCCTGACAGATTTTGACTCAATTTATTCACCCCAGCTCCATTCTTAACCATATTGAGGTTGGCTTTGCCCCAATTATTTATTCTTACTCAGGACACCCCTTTGTCCTTTTCCGTGGTCAGCCTAAACTTTATGATGCAATGATCACTATCCCTGAAATGCTCTCCTCCTGATACTTGATCCACTTGACACACCTCATTCCCAAGAAACAGCTCCAACAGTGCCTCCGTTCTCGTTGGACATGCAGGATATTGATGAGAGATTTATTCTGAACACATTCTAGGAACTCTTGAACCTCTTGTCCTTTACACTACCATTATCCAAGATTTTGTTTGGATAAGTAAAGTCGAATATTTTAACTACACTATAGTTTTTGCTCTTCACTGAAATTTGCTTGAACTTTGTTCCTCCACTTCCTTCCCAGTAGCTGTTGGCCTGTAGACAACACCAAGCAATGTAACCACACCTTGTTTTTTCTCCCCCTAGATATAACCAAATTGATTCTGTCCTCAAACTTCTCTATCTTTATCTCTGTTTGTACAGAATGTAATTGAAACCAATTTAACTTCGACAACTAACAAGGGGTACTCTAAATGAGACTGTACATCCACATCAACACCAGGGCTATTGTTCCTGAGACTGTTCATCCACATCAAAACCAGGGCTATTGTTCCTGAGACTGTTCATCCACATCAACACCAGGGCTATTGTTCCTGATACTGTTCATCCACATCAACACCAGGGCTATTGTTCCTGAGACTGTTCATCCACATCAACACCAGGGCTATTGTTCCTGAGACTGTTCATCCGCATCAACACCAGGACTATTGTTCCTGAGACTGTTCATCCACATCAAAACCAGGGCTATTGTTCCTGAGAGAGTTCATCCACATCAACACCTGGGCTATTGTTCCTGATACTGTTCATCCACATCAACACCAGGACTATTGTTCCTGAGACTGTTCATCCACATCAAAACCAGGGCTATTTTTCCTGAGATTGTTCTTCCACATCAAAACCAGGGCTCTTGTTCCTGAGACTTTTCAACCACATCAACACCAGGGCTATTGTTCCAGAGACTGTTCATCCACATCAACACCAGGGCAATTGCTCTTGAGACTGTTCATCCACATCAACAGCAGGGCTCTTGTTCCTGAGACTGTTCATCCACATCAACACCAGGGCTATTGTTCCTGATACTGTTCATGCACATCAGCACCAGGGCTATTGTTACTGAGACTGTTCATCCACATCAACACCAGGGCTATTGTTCCTGAGACGTTCATCCACATCAACACCAGGGCTATTGGTCCTGATCCTGTTCATCCACATCAACAACAGGGCTATTGTTCCTGAGACTGTTCATCCACATCAAAAACAGAGCTACTGTTCCTGAGACTGTTCATCCACATCAATAGCAGGGCCCTTGTTCCTGAGACTGTTCATCCACATCAACACCAGGGCTATTGTTCCTGAGACTGTTCATCCACATCAAAACCAGGGCCATTGTTCCTGAGACTGTTCATCCACCTCAATAGCAGGGCTCTTGTTCCTGAGACTGTTAATCCACATCAACACCAGGGCTATTGTTCCTGAGACTGTTCATCGACATCAAGCCAGGACTATTGTTCCTGAGACTGTTCATCCACATCAAAACCAGGGCTATTGTTCCTGAGACTGTTCATCCACATCAATAGCAGGGCTCTTGTTCCTGAGACTGTTCATCCACATCAACACCAGGGCTATTGTTCCTGAGACTGTTCATCCACATCAACGCCAGGGCAATTGTTCTTGAGACTGTTCATCCACATCAACAGCAGGGCTCTTGTTCCTGAGACTGTTCATCCACATCAACACCAGGGCTATTGTTCCTGATACTGTTCATGCACATCAGCACCAGGGCTATTGTTCCTGAGACTGTTCATCCACATCAACACCAGGGCTATTGTTCCTGAGATTGTTCATCCACATCAACACCAGGGCTATTGGTCCTGATCCTGTTCATCAACATCAACACCAGGGCTATTGTTCCTGAGACTGTTCATCCACATCAACAACAGAGCTACTGTTCCTGAGACTGTTCATCCACATCAATAGCAGGGCTCTTGTTCCTGAGACTGTTCATCCACATCAACACCAGGGCTATTGTTCCTGAGACTGTTCATCCACATCAAAACCAGGGCTATTGTTCCTGAGACTGTTCATCCACCTCAATAGCAGTGCTCTTGTTCCTGAGACTGTTAATCCACATCAACACCAGGGCTATTGTTCCTGAGACTGTTCATCGACATCAAGCCAGGGCTATTGTTCCTGAGACTGTTCTTCCACATCAACACCAGGACTATTGTTCCTGAGACTGTTCATCCACATCAACACCAGGGCTATTGTTCCTCAGACTGTTCATCCACATCAACACCAGGGCTATTGTTCCTCAGACTGTTCATCCATATCAACACCAGGGCTATTGTTCCTGAGACTGTTCATTGACATCAACACCAGGGCTATTGTTCCTGAGATAGTTCATCCATATCAATAGCAGGGCTCTTGTTCCTGAGACTGTTCATCCACATCAACACCAGGGCTATTGTTCCTGAGACTGTTCATCCACATCGAAACCAGGGCTATTGTTCCTGAGACTGTTCATCCACCTCAATAGCAGGGCTCTTGTTCCTGAGACTGTTAATCCACATCAACACCAGGGCTATTGTTCCTGAGACTGTTCATCGACATCAAGCCAGGGCTATTGTTCCTGAGACTGTTCTTCCACATCAACACCAGGACTATTGTTCCTGAGACTGTTCATCCACATCAACACCAGGGCTATTGTTCCTGAGACTGTTCATCCACATCAACACCAGGGCTATTGTTACTCAGACTGTTCATCCTTATCAACACCAGGGCTATTGTTCCTGAGATAGTTCATCCACATCAACACCAGGACTATTGTTCCTGTGACAGTTCATCAACATCAACACCAGGGCTATTGTTCCTGATACTGTTCATCCACATCAACACCAGGGATATTGTTCCTGTGACTGTTCATCCACATCAACACCAGGGCTATTGTTCCTGAGACTGTTCATCCACATCAACACCAGGGCTATTGTTCCTGAGTCCGTTCATCCACATCAAAACCAGGGCTATTGTTCCTGAGAGAGTTCATCCACATCAACACCAGGGCTATTGTTCCTGATACTGTTCATCCACATCAACACCAGGGTTATTGTTCCTGAGACTGTTCATCCACATCAATAGCAGGGCTCTTGTTCCTGAGACTGTTCATCCACATCGAAACCAGGGCTATTGTTCCTGAGATTGTTCTTCCACATCAACACCAGGGCTCTTGTTCCTGAGACTTTTCAACCACATCAACACCAGGGCTATTGTTCCAGAGACTGTTCATCCACATCAACAACAGGGCAATTGTTCTTGAGACTGTTCATCCACATCAACAGCAGGGCTCTTGTTCCTGTGACTGTTCATCCACATCAACACCAGGGCTATTGTTCCTGATACAGTTCATCCACATCAGCACCAGGGCTATTGTTCTTGAGACTTTTCATCCACATCAACACCAGGGCTATTGTTCCTGAGATTGTTCATCCACATCAACACCAGGGCTATTGGTCCTGATCCTGTTCATCCACATCAACACCAGGGCTATTGTTCCTGAGACTGTTCATCCACATCAAAACCAGGGCTATTGTTCCTGAGACTGTTCATCCACATCAATAGCAGGGCTCTTGTTCCTGAGACTGTTAATCCACATCAACACCAGGGCTATTGTTCTTGAGACTGTTCATCCACATCAAAACCAGGGCTATTGTTCCTGAGACTGTTCATCCACCTCAATAGCAGGGCTCTTGTTCCTGAGACTGTTAATCCACACCAACACCTTGGCTATTGTTCCTGAGACTGTTCATCCACATCAAAACCAGGGCTATTGTTCCTGAGACTGTTCATCCACTTCAATAGCAGGGCACTTGTTCCAGAGTCTGTTCATCCACATCAACACCATGGCTATAGTTCCTGAGACTGTTCATCCACATCAAAACCAGTTCTATTGTACCTGAGACTGTTCATCCACATCAACACCAGGGCTATTGTTACTCAGACTGTTCATCCATATCAACACCAGGGCTATTGTTCCTGAGATAGTTCATCCACATCAACACCAGGACTATTGTTCCTGTGACAGTTCATCAACATCAACACCAGGGCTATTGTTCCTGTGACTGTTCATCCACATCAACACCAGGGCTATTGTTCCTGAGACTGTTCATCCACATCAACACCAGGGCTATTGTTCCTGAGTCTGTTCATCCACATCAAAACCAGGGCTATTGTTCCTGAGAGAGTTCATCCACATCAACACCAGGGCTATTGTTCCTGATACTGTTCATCCACATCAACACCAGGGTTATTGTTCCTGAGACTGTTCATCCACATCAATAGCAGGGCTCTTGTTCCTGAGACTGTTCATCCACATCGAAACCAGGGCTATTGTTCCTGAGACTGTTCTTCCACATCAACACCAGGGCTCTTGTTCCTGAGACTTTTCAACCACATCAACACCAGGGCTATTGTTCCAGAGACTGTTCATCCACATCAACAACAGGGCAATTGTTCTTGAGACTGTTCATCCACATCAACAGCAGGGCTCTTGTTCCTGTGACTGTTCATCCACATCAACACCAGGGCTATTGTTCCTGATACTGTTCATCCACATCAGCACCAGGGCTATTGTTCTTGAGACTTTTCATCCACATCAACACCAGGGCTATTGTTCCTGATCCTGTTCATCCACATCAACACCAGGGCTATTGTTCCAGAGACTGTTCATCCACATCAAAACCAGGGCTATTGTTCCTGAGACTGTTCATCCACATCAATAGCAGGGCTCTTGTTCCTGAGACTGTTCATCCACATCAACACCAGGGCTATTGTTCCTGAGACTGTTCATCCACATCAAAACCAGGGCTATTGTTCCTGAGACTGTTCATCCACCTCAATAGCAGGGCTCTTGTTCCTGAGACTGTTAATCCACACCAACACCTTGGCTATTGTTCCTGAGACTGTTCATCCACATCAAAACCAGGGCTATTGTTCCTGAGACTGTTCATCCACTTCAATAGCAGGGCACTTGTTCCAGAGACTGTTCATCCACATCAACACCATGGCTATAGTTCCTGAGACTGTTCATCCACATCAAAACCAGTTCTATTGTACCTGAGACTGTTCATCCACATCAGTAGCAGGGATCTTGTTCCTGAGACTTTTCATCCACATCAACACAAGGGCTATTGTTCCAGAGACTGTTCATCCACATCAGAACCAGGGCTATTGTTCCTGAGACTGTTCATCCACATCAACACCAGGGCAATTGTTCCTGATACAGTTCATCCACATCAACACCAGGACTATTGTTCCTGAGACTTTTCATCCACATCAATAGCAGGGCTCTTGTTCCTGAGACTGTTCATCCACATCGAAACCAGGGCTATTGTTCCTGAGAATGTTCATCCACATCAACACCAGGGCTCCTGTTCCTGAAAATTTTCATCCACATCAACACCAGGGCTACTGTTCCAGAATCTGTTCATCCACATCAACACCAGGGCTATTGTTCTTGAGAGTGTTCATCCACATCAACACCAGGGCTATAGTTCCTGAGACAGTTCGTCCACATCAAAACCAGGGATATTGTTCCTGAGACAGTTTATCTACATCAAAACCAGGGCTATTGTACCTGAGACTGTTCATCCACATCAACACCAGGGCTATTGTTCCTGATACTGTTCATCCACATCAACACCAGGGCTATTGTTCCTGTGAGTGTTCATCCACATCAACACCAGGGCTATTGTTCCTGAGACTGTTCATCCACATCAACACCAGGTCTATTGTTCCAGAGACTGGTCATCCACATCAAAACCAGGGCTATTGTTCCTGAGACTGTTCATCCACTTCAATAGCAGGGCACTTGTTCCAGAGACTGTTCATCCACATCAACACCATGGCTATAGTTCCTGAGACTGTTCATCCACATCAAAACCAGTTCTATTGTACCTGAGACTGTTCATCCACATCAGTAGCAGGGCTCTTGTTCCTGAGACTTTTCATCCACATCAACACCAGGGCTATTGTTCCTGAGACTGTTCATCCACATCAGAACCAGGGCTATTGTTACTGAGAATGTTCATCCACATCAACACCAGGGCTCTTGTTCCTGAGACTTTTCAACCACATCAACACCAGGGCTATTGTTCCTGAGATTGTTCTTCCACATCAACACCAGGGCTATTGTTCCTGACATTGTTCATGCACATCAACACCAGGGCTATTGTTCCTGAGATTGTTCTTCCACATCAACACCAGGGCTCTTGTTCCTGAGCCTTTTCAACCACATAAACACCAGGGCTATTGTTCCAGAGACTGTTCATCCACATCAAGAAGAGGGCAATTGTTCTTGAGACTGTTCATCCACATCAACAGCAGGGCTCTTGTTCCTGAGACTGTTCATCCAACTCAACACCAGGGCTATTGTTCCTTATACTGTTCATCCACATCAGCACCAGGGCTATTGTTCTTGAGACTGTTCATCGACATCAAACTAGGGCTATTGTTCCTGAGACTGTTCATCCACATCAACACCAGGGCTATTGTTCCTCAGACTGTTCATCCACATCAACACCAGGGCTATTGTTCCTCAGACTGTACATCCACATCAACACCAGGGCGATTGTTCCTGAGATAGATCATCCACATCAACACCAGGGCTATTGTTCCTGATACTGTTCATCCACATCAACACCAGGGCTATTGTTCCTGTGAGTGTTCATCCACATCAACACCAGGGCTATTGTTCCTGAGACTGTTCATCCACATCAACACCAGGTCTATTGTTCCAGAGACTGGTCATCCACATCAAAACCAGGGCTATTGTTCATGAGAGAGTTCATCCACATCAACACCGGGGCTGTTGTTCCTGATACTGTTCATCCACATCAACACCAGGAATATTGTTCCTGTGACTGTTTATCCAGATCAACACCAGGGCTATTGTTCCTGAGACTATTCATCCACATCGAAACCAGGGCTATTGTTCCTGAGATTGTTCTTCCACATCAACACCAGGGCTCTTGTTCCAGAGACTTTTCAACCACATCCACACCAGGGCTATTGTTCCAGAGACTGTTCATCCACATCAACAACAGGGCGATTGTTCTTGAGACTGTTCATCCACATCAACACCAGGGCTATTGGTCCTGATCCTGTTCATCCACATCAACACCAGGGCTATTGTTCCTGAGACTGTTCATCCACATCAAAACCAGGGCTGTTGTTCCTGAGACTATTCATCCACATCAATAGCAGGGCTCGTGCTCCTGAGACTGTTCATCCACATCAACACCAGGGCTATTGTTCCTGAGACTGTTCATCCACATCAAAACCAGAGCTATTGTTCCTGAGACTGTTCATCCACCTCAATGGCAGGGCTCTTGTCCCTGAGACTGTTAATCCACATCAACACCATGGCTATAGTTCCTGAGACTGTTCATTCACATCAAAACCAGTTCTATTGTACCTGAGACTGTTCATTCACATCAGTAGCAGGGCTCTTGTTAATGAGACCTTTCATCCACATCAACACCAGGGCTATTGTTCCTGAGACTGTTCATCCACTTCAAAACCAGGGCTATTGTTCCTGAGACTGTTTATCTACATCAAAACCAGGGCTATTGTTCCTGAGACTGTTCATCCACATCAACACCAGGGCTATTGTTCCTGATACAGTTCATCCACATCAACACCAGGACTATTGTTCCTGAAACTTTTCATCCACATCAATAGCAGGGCTCTTGTTCCTGAGACTGTTCATCCACATCGAAACCAGGGCTATTGTTCCTGAGATTGTTCATCCACATCAACACCAGGGCTCTTTTTCCTGAGACTTTTCATCCACATCAACACCAGGGCTACTGTTCCAGAGACTGTTCATCCACATCAACACAAGGGCTATTGTTCCTGAGACTGTTCGTCCACATCAAAACCAGGGCTATTGTTCCTGAGACTGTTTATCTACATCAAAACCAGGGCTATTGTTCCTGAGACTGTTCATCCACATCAACACCAGGGCTATTGTTCCTGAGACTGTTCATCCACATCAACACAAGGTCTATTGTTCCTGATACTGTTCATCCACATCAACAACAGGGCTATTGTGTCTGAGAATGTTCATCCACATCAACTCCAGGGCTATTGTTCCTGAGATTGTTCATCCACATCAACACCAGGGCTATTGTTCCTGAGACTGTTCATCCACATCAAAACCAGGGCTATTGTTCCTGAGACTGTTCATCCACATCAATAACAGGGCTCTTGTTCCTGAGACTGTTCATCCACATCAACACCAGTGCTATTGTTCCTGAGACTGTTCATCCACATCAAAACCAGGGCTATTGTTCCTGGGACTGCTCATCCACATCAATAGCAGCGCTCTTGTTCCCTAGACTGTTAATCCACATCAAAACCAGGGCTATTGTTACTGAGACTGTTCATCCACATCAACACCAGGGCTATTGTTCCTGAGACTGTTCATCCACATCAATAGCAGGGCTCTTTTTCCTGAGACTGCGAATCCACATCAACACCAGGGCAATTGTTCCTGAGACTGTTCATCCACATCGAAACCAGGGCTATTGTCCCTGAGACTGTTTATCTACATCAACACCAGGGCTATTGTTCCTGAGACTGTTCATCCACATCAATCGCAGAGCTCTTGTTCCTGAGACTGTTCATCCACATCAACACCAGGGCTATTGTTCCTGAGACTGTTCATCCACATCAAAACCAGGGCTATTGTTCCTGAGACTGTTTATCTCCATTAAAACCAGGGCTATTGTTCCTGAGACTGTTCATCCACATCAACACCAGGGCTATTGCTCCTGTGACTGTTCATCCACATCCACACCAGGGCTATTGTTCCTGAGATTGTTCATCCACATCAACACCAGGGCTATTATTCCTGATACTGTTCATCCACATCAAAACTAGGGCTATTGTTCCTGAGACTGTTCATCCACAACAATACCAGGGCAATAGTTCCTGAGATTGTTCATCCACATCAAAACCAGGGCTATTGTTCCTGAGACTGTTCATCCACATCAATAGCAGTGCTCTTGTTCCAGAGACTGTTCATCCACATCAACACCAGGGCTATTGTTCCTGAGACTGTTTATCTACATCAAAACCAATGCTATTGTTCCTGAGACTGTTCATCCACATCAACACCGGGGCTATTGTTCCTGAGACTGTTCATCCACATCAAGACCAGGGCTATTGTTCCTGAGACTTTTTATCTCCATCAAAACCAGAGCGATTGTTCCTGAGACTGTTCATCCACATCAACACCAGGTCTATTGTTCCTGTGACTGTTCATCAACATCAACACCAGGGCAATTGTTCCTGAGACTGTTCATCCACATCAACACCAGGACTATTGTTCCTGAGATTGTTCATCCACATCAACACCAGGGCTATTGTTCCTGATGCTGTTCATCCACATCAACACCAGGGCTTTTGTTCCTGAGACTGTTCATCCACATCAATAGCAGGGCTCTTGTTCCTGAGAATGTTAATCCACATCAACACCAGGGCGATTGTTCCTGAGACTTTTCATCCACATCAAAACCAGGGCTATTATTCCTGAGACTGCTCATCCACATCAATAGCAGGGCTCTTGTTCCTGAGACTGTTCATCCACATCAAAACCAGCGCTATTGTTCCTGAGACTGTTCATCCACATCAACACCAGGGCTATTGTTCCTGGGACTGTTCATCCACATCAGTAGCAGGGCTCTTGTTTTTGAGACTGTTCATCCACATCAATAGCAGTCCTCTTGTTCCTGAGAATGTTTATCCACATCAAAACCAGGGCTATTGTTCCTGAGACTGTTCATCCACATCAATAGCAGGGCTCTTGTTCCAGAGAATGTTCATCCACATCAACAACAGGGCTACTGTTCCTGAGACTGTTCATCCACATCAAAACTTGGGCTATTGTCCCTGAGACTGTTCATCCACATCAATAGCAGGGCTCTTGTTCCAGAGAATGTTCATCCACATCAACAACAGGGCTACTGTTCCTGAGACTGTTCATCCACATCAAAACTTGGGCTATTGTCCCTGAGACTGTTCATCCTCATCAATAGCAGGGCTCTTGTTCCTGAGACTGTTCATCCACATCAACACCAGGGCTGTTGTTCCTGAGACTGTTCATCCACATCAAAACCAGGGCTATTGTTCCTGAGACTGTTTATCTAAATCAAAACCAGGGCTATTGTTCCTGAGACTGTTCATCCACATCAACACCAGGGCTATTGTTCCTGAGACTGTTCATCCACATCAACACCAGGGCTATTGTTCCTGAGACTGTTCATCCACATCAACACCATTGCTATTGTTCCAGAGACTGTTCATCCACATCAAAACCAGGGCTATTGTTCCTGAGACTGTTTATGTCCATCAAAACCAGGGCGATTGTTCCTGAGACTGTTCATCCACATCAACACCAGGTCTATTTTTCCTGTGACTGTTCATCAACATCAACACCAGGGCTATTGTTCCTGATACTGTTCATCCACATCAACACCAGGACTATTGTTCCTGAGATTGTTCATCCACATCAACACCAGGGCTATTGTTCCTGATACTGTACATCCACATCAACACCAGGGCTTTTGTTCCTGAGACTGTTCATCCACATCAATAGCAGAGCTCTTGTTCCTGAGAATGTTAATCCACATCAACACCAGGTCTATTGTTCCTGAGACTGTTTATGTCCATCAAAACCAGGGCGATTGTTCCTGAGACTGTTCATCCACATCAACACCAGGTCTATTTTTCCTGTGACTGTTCATCAACATCAACACCAGGGCTATTGTTCCTGATACTGTTCATCCACATCAATAGCAGGGCTCTTGTTCCTGAGACTGTTCATCCACATCAAAACCAGGGCTATTGTTCCTGAGACTGTTCATCCACATCAACACCAGGGCTATTGTTCCTGGGACTGTTCATCCACAACAATAGCAGTGCTCTTGTTCCTGAGACTGTTCATCCACATCAAAACCAGGGCTATTGTTCCTGAGACTGTTCATCCACATCAACACCAGGGCTATTGTTCCTGATACTGTTCATCCACATCAACACCAGGGCTATTGTTCCTGATACTGTTCATCCACATCAACACCAGGGCTATTGTTCCTGAGAATGCTCATCCACATCAAAACAAGGGCGATTGTTCCTGAGACTGTTCATCCACATCAATAGCAGTGCTCTTGTTCCTGAGACTGTTCATCCACATCAACACCAGGGCTATTGTTCCTGAGACAGTTCATCCACATCAAAACCAGGGCTATTGTTCCTGAGACTGTTCATCCACATCAATAGCAGGGCTCTTGTTCCTGAGAATGTTAATCCACATCAACACCAGGGCTATTGTTCCTGAGACTGTTCATCCACATCAAAACAAGGGCTATTGTTCCTGAGACTGTTCATCCACATCAACGCCCGGGCTATTGTTCCTGAGACTGTTCATCCACATCAAAACCAGGGCTATTGCTCCTGTGACTGTTCATCCACTTCAATAGCAGGGCTCTTGTTCCTGAGACTGTTCATCCACATCAACACAAGGGCTATTGTTCCCGAGACTGTTCATCCACATCAAAACACGTGCTATTGTTCCTGAGACTGTTCATCCACATCAACACCAGGGCTATTGTTCCTGATACTGTACATCCACGATAAAACCAGGACTATTGTTCCTGAGTCTGTTCATCCACATCAATAGCAGTGATCTTGTTCCTGAGACTGTTCCTCCACATCAAAACTAGGCTATTGTTCTTGAGACTGTTCATCCACATCAATAGCAGGGCTCTTGTTCCTGAGACTGTTCATCCACATCAACACCAGGGCTATTGTTCCTGAGACTGTTCATCCACAACAATACCAGGGCAATAGTTCCTGAGATTGTTCATCCACATCAACACCAGGGCTATTGTTCCTGATACTGTACATCCACGATAAAACCAGGACTATTGTTCCTGAGTCTGTTCATCCACATCAATAGCAGTGATCTTGTTCCTGAGACTGTTCCTCCACATCAAAACTAGGCTATTGTTCTTGAGACTGTTCATCCACATCAATAGCAGGGCTCTTGTTCCTGAGACTGTTCATCCACATCAACACCAGGGCTATTGTTCCTGAGACTGTTCATCCTCATCAAAACCAGGGCTATTGTTCCTGAGACTGTTCATCCACATCAATAGCAGGGCTCTTGTTCCAGAGACTGTTCATCCACATCTAAACTAGGGCGAATGTTCCTGAGACTCTTCATCCACATCAACACCAGGGCTATTGTTCCTGAGACTGTTCATCCACATCAACACCAGGGCTATTGTTCCTGAGAATGTTCTTCCACATCAACACCAGGGCTATTGTTCCTGAGACTGTTCATCCACATCAAAACCAGGGCTATTGTTCCTGAGACTGTTCATCCAAATCAATAGCAGGGCTCTGGTTCCTGAGACTGTTCATCCACATCAACACCAGGGCTATTGTTCCTGAGACTGTTCATCCACATCAAAACCAGGGCTATTGTTCCTGAGACTGTTCATCCACATCAATGGCAGGGCTCTTGTTCCTGAGACTGTGCATCCACATCAACACCAGGGCTATTGTTCCTGAGACTGTTCATCCACATCAATAGCAGTGCTCTTGTTCCTGAGACAGTTCATCCACATCAACACCAGGGCTATTGTTACAGAGATTGTTCATCCACATCAACACCGGGGCTATTAACCCTGAGACAGTTCATCCACATCAACACCAGGGCTATTGTTAATGCGATTGTTCATCCACATCAACACCAGGGCTATTGTTCTTGATACTGTTCATCCACATCAACACCAGGGCTATAGTTCCTGAGACTGTTCATCCAAAACAATAGCAGGGCTCTTGTTCCTGAGACTGTTGATCCACATCAACAACAGGGCTATTGTTCCTGAGACAGTTCATCCACATCAAAACCAGGGCTATTGTTCCTGAGACTGTTCATCCACATCAATAGCAGGGCTCTTGTTCCAGAGAATGTTCATCCACATCAACACCAGGGCTATTGTTCCTGAGACTGTTCATCCACATCAAAACTTGGGTTATTGTCCCTGAGACTGTTCATCCTCATCAATAGCAGGGCTCTTGTTCCTGAGACTGTTCATCCACATCAACACCTAGGCTGTTGTTCCTGAGACTGTTCATCCACATCAAAACCAGGGCTATTGTTCCTGAGGCTGTTTATCTACATCAAAACCAGGGCTATTGTTCCTGAGACTGTTCATCCACATCAACACCAGGGCTCTTGTTCCAGAGACTGTTCATCCACATCAACACCAGGGCTGTTGTTCCTGAGACTGTTCATCCATATCAAAACCAGGGCTATTGGCCCTGAGACTGTTCATCCTCATCAATAGCAGGGCTCTTGTTCCTGAGACTGTTCATCCACATCTACACCAGGGCTGTTTTCCTGAGACTGTTCATCCACATCAACACCGGGGCTATTAACAATGAGACTGTTCATCCACATCAACACCAGGGCTATTGTTAATGCGATTGTTCATCCACATCAACACCAGGGCTATTGTTCCTGATACTGTTCATCCACATCAACAGCAGGGCTATTGTTCCTGAGACTGTTCATCCACATCAACACCAGGGCTATTGTTCCTGAGACTGTTTATCTACATCAAAACCAGGGCTATTGTTCCTGAGACTGTTCATCCACATCAACACCAGGGCTATTGTTCCTGAGACTGTTCATCCACATCAAGACCAGGGCTATTGTTCCTGAGACTGTTTATCTCCATTAAAACCAGGGCTATTGTTCCTGAGACTGTTCATCCACATCAACACCAGGGCTATTGTTCCTGTGACTGTTCATCCACATCCACACCAGGGCTATTGTTCCTGAGATTGTTCATCCACATCAACACCAGGGCTATTGTTCCTGATACTGTTCATCCACATCAAAACTAGGGCTATTGTTCCTGAGACTGTTCATCCACAACAATACCAGGGCAATAGTTCCTGAGATTGTTCATCCACATCAAAACCAGGGCTATTGTTCCTGAGACTGTTCATCCACATCAATAGCAGGGCTCTTGTTCCAGAGAATGTTCATCCACATCAACAACAGGGCTACTGTTCCTGAGACTGTTCATCCACATCAAAACTTGGGCTATTGTCCCTGAGACTGTCCATCCTCATCAATAGCAGGTCTCTTGTTCCTGAGACTGTTCATCCACATCAACACCAGGGCTGTTGTTCCTGAGACTGTTCAACCACATCAAAACCAGGGCTATTGTTCCTCAGACTGTTTATCTACATCAAAACCAGGGCTATTGTTCCTGAGACTGTTCATCCACATCAACACCAGGGCTATTGTTCCTGAGACTGTTCATCCACATCAACACCAGGGCTATTGTTCCTGAGACTGTTCATCCACATCAACACCATTGCTATTGTTCCAGAGACTGTTCATCCACATCAAAACCAGGGCTCTTGTTCCTGAGACTGTTTATGTCCATCAAAACCGGGGCGATTGTTCCTGAGACTGTTCATCCACATCAACACCAGGTCTATTTTTCCTGTGACTGTTCATCAACATCAACACCAGGGCTATTGTTCCTGATACTGTTCATCCACATCAACACCAGGACTATTGTTCCTGAGATTGTTCATCCACATCAACACCAGGGCTATTGTTCCTGATACTGTACATCCACATCAACACCAGGGCTTTTGTTCCTGAGACTGTTCATCCACATCAATAGCAGAGCTCTTGTTCCTGAGAATGTTAATCCACATCAACACCAGGGCTATTGTTCCTGAGACTGTTTATGTCCATCAAAACCAGGGCGATTGTTCCTGAGACTGTTCATCCACATCAACACCAGGTCTATTTTTCCTGTGACTGTTCATCAACATCAACACCAGGGCTATTGTTCCTGATACTGTTCATCCACATCAATAGCAGGGCTCTTGTTCCTGAGACTGTTCATCCACATCAAAACCAGGGCTATTGTTCCTGAGACTGTTCATCCACATCAACACCAGGGCTATTGGTCCTGGGACTGTTCATCCACAACAATAGCAGTGCTCTTGTTCCTGAGACTGTTCATCCACATCAAAACCAGGGCTATTGTTCCTGAGACTGTTCATCCACATCAACACCAGGGCTATTGTTCCTGATACTGTTCATCCACATCAACACCAGGGCTATTGTTCCTGATACTGTTCATCCACATCAACACCAGGGCTATTGTTCCTGAGAATGCTCATCCACATCAAAACAAGGGCGATTGTTCCTGAGACTGTTCATCCACATCAATAGCAGTGCTCTTGTTCCTGAGACTGTTCATCCACATCAACACCAGGGCTATTGTTCCTGAGACTGTTCATCCACATCAATAGCAGGGCTCTTGTTCCTGAGAATGTTAATAAACATCAACACCAGGGCTATTGTTCCTGAGACTGTTCATCCACATCAAAACAAGGGCTATTGTTCCTGAGACTGTTCATCCACATCAACGCCCGGGCTATTGTTCCTGAGACTGTTCATCCACATCAAAACCAGGGCTATTGCTCCTGTGAATGTTCATCCACTTCAATAGCAGGGCTCTTGTTCCTGAAACTGTTCATCCACATCAACACAAGGGCTATTGTTCCCGAGACTGTTCATCCACATCAAAACACGTGCTATTGTTCCTGAGACTGTTCATCCACATCAACACCAGGGCTATTGTTCCTGATACTGTACATCCACGATAAAACCAGGACTATTGTTCCTGAGTCTGTTCATCCACATCAATAGCAGTGATCTTGTTCCTGAGACTGTTCCTCCACATCAAAACTCGGCTATTGTTCTTGAGACTGTTCATCCACATCAATAGCAGGGCTCTTGTTCCTGAGACTGTTCATCCACATCAACACCAGGGCTATTGTTCCTGAGACTGTTCATCCACAACAATACCAGGGCAATAGTTCCTGAGATTGTTCATCCACATCAACACCAGGGCTATTGTTCCTGAGACTGTTCATCCTCATCAAAACCAGGGCTATTGTTCCTGAGACTGTTCATCCACATCAATAGCAGGGCTCTTGTTCCAGAGACTGTTCATCCACATCTAAACTAGGGCGAATGTTCCTGAGACTCTTCATCCACATCAACACCAGGGCTATTGTTCCTGAGACTGTTCATCCACATCAACACCAGGGCTATTGTTCCTGAGAATGTTCTTCCACATCAACACCAGGGCTATTGTTCCTGAGACTGTTCATCCACATCAAAACCAGGGCTATTGTTCCTGAGACTGTTCATCCAAATCAATAGCAGGGCTCTTGTTCCTGAGACTGTTCATCCACATCAACACCAGGGCTATTGTTCCTGAGACTGTTCATCCACATCAAAACCAGGGCTATTGTTCCTGAGACTGTTCATCCACATCAATGGTAGGGCTCTTGTTCCTGAGACTGTGCATCCACATCAACACCAGGGCTATTGTTCCTGAGACTGTTCATCCACATCAATAGCAGTGCTCTTGTTCCTGAGACAGTTCATCCACATCAACACCAGGGCTATTGTTACAGAGATTGTTCATCCACATCAACACCGGGGCTATTAACCCTGAGACAGTTCATCCACATCAACACCAGGGCTATTGTTAATGCGATTGTTCATCCACATCAACACCAGGGCTATTGTTCCTGATACTGTTCATCCACATCAACAGCAGGGCTATTGTTCCTGAGACTGTTCATCCACATCAACACCAGGGATATTGTTCCTGATACTGTTCATCCACATCAACACCAGGGCTATAGTTCCTGAGACTGTTCATCCAAAACAATAGCAGGGCTATTGTTCCTGAGACTGTTTATCCACATCAACAACAGGGCTATTGTTCCTGAGACAGTTCATCCACATCAAAACCAGGGCTATTGTTCCTGAGACTGTTCATCCACATCAATAGCAGGGCTCTTGTTCCAGAGAATGTTCATCCACATCAACACCAGGGCAATTGTTCCTGAGACTGTTCATCCACATCAAAACTTGGGTTATTGTCCCTGAGACTGTTCATCCTCATCAATAGCAGGGCTCTTGTTCCTGAGACTGTTCATCCACATCAACACCTAGGCTGTTGTTCCTGAGACTGTTCATCCACATCAAAACCAGGGCTATTGTTCCTGAGGCTGTTTATCTACATCAAAACCAGGGCTATTGTTCCTGAGACTGTTCATCCACATCAACACCAGGGCTCTTGTTCCAGAGACTGTTCATCCACATCAACACCAGGGCTGTTGTTCCTGAGACTGTTCATCCATATCAAAACCAGGGCTATTGGCCCTGAGACTGTTCATCCTCATCAATAGCAGGGCTCTTGTTCCTGAGACTGTTCATCCACATCTACACCAGGGCTGTTTTCCTGAGACTGTTCATCCACATCAACACCGGGGCTATTAACCCTGAGACTGTTCATCCACATCAACACCAGGGCTATTGTTAATGCGATTGTTCATCCACATCAACACCAGGGCTATTGTTCCTGATACTGTTCATCCACATCAACAGCAGGGCTATTGTTCCTGAGACTGTTCATCCACATCAACACCAGGGCTATTGTTCCTGAGACTGTTTATCTACATCAAAACCAGGGCTATTGTTCCTGAGACTGTTCATCCACATCAACACCAGGGCTATTGTTCCTGAGACTGTTCATCCACATCAAGACCAGGGCTATTGTTCCTGAGACTTTTTATCTCCATCAAAACCAGAGCGATTGTTCCTGAGACTGTTCATCCACATCAACACCAGGTCTATTGTTCCTGTGACTGTTCATCAACATCAACACCAGGGCTATTGTTCCTGAGACTGTTCATCCACATCAACACCAGGACTATTGTTCCTGAGATTGTTCATCCACATCAACACCAGGGCTATTGTTCCTGAGACTGTTCATCCACATCAATGGCAGGGCTCTTGTTCCTGAGACAGTGCATCCACATCAACACCAGGGCTATTGTTCCTGAGACTGTTCATCCACATCAATAGCAGTGCTCTTGTTCCTGAGACAGTTCATCCACATCAACACCAGGGCTATTGTTACAGAGATTGTTCATCCACATCAACACCGGGGCTATTAACCCTGAGACAGTTCATCCTCATCAACACCAGGGCTATTGTTAATGCGATTGTTCATCCACATCAACACCAGGGCTATTGTTCCTGATACTGTTCATCCACATCAACAGCAGGGCTATTGTTCCTGAGACTGTTCATCCACATCAACACCAGGGCTATTGTTCCTGATACTGTTCATCCACATCAACACCAGGGCTATAGTTCCTGAGACTGTTCATCCAAAACAATAGCAGGGCTATTGTTCCTGAGACTGTTTATCCACATCAACAACAGGGCTATTGTTCCTGAGACAGTTCATCCACATCAAAACCAGGGCTATTGTTCCTGAGACTGTTCATTCACATCAATAGCAGGGCTCTTGTTCCAGAGAATGTTCATCCACATCAACACCAGGGCAATTGTTCCTGAGACTGTTCATCCACATCAAAACTTGGGTTATTGTCCCTGAGACAGTTCATCCTCATCAATAGCAGGGCTCTTGTTCCTGAGACTGTTCATCCACATCAACACCTAGGCTGTTGTTCCTGAGACTGTTCATCCACATCAGAACCAGGGCTATTGTTCCTGAGGCTGTTTATCTACATCAAAACCAGGGCTATTGTTCCTGAGACTGTTCATCCACATCAACACCAGGGCTCTTGTTCCAGAGACTGTTCATCCACATCAACACCAGGGCTGTTGTTCCTGAGACTGTTCATCCATATCAAAACCAGGGCTATTGGCCCTGAGACTGTTCATCCTCATCAATAGCAGGGCTCTTGTTCCTGAGACTGTTCATCCACATCTACACCAGGGCTGTTTTCCTGAGACTGTTCATCCACATCAACACCGGGGCTATTAACCCTGAGACTGTTCATCCACATCAACACCAGGGCTATTGTTAATGCGATTGTTCATCCACATCAACACCAGGGCTATTGTTCCTGATACTGTTCATCCACATCAACAGCAGGGCTATTGTTCCTGAGACTGTTCATCCACATCAACACCAGGGCTATTGTTCCTGAGACTGTTTATCTACATCAAAACCAGGGCTATTGTTCCTGAGACTGTTCATCCACATCAACACCAGGGCTATTGTTCCTGAGACTGTTCATCCACATCAAGACCAGGGCTATTGTTCCTGAGACTTTTTATCTCCATCAAAACCAGAGCGATTGTTCCTGAGACTGTTCATCCACATCAACACCAGGTCTATTGTTCCTGTGACTGTTCATCAACATCAACACCAGGGCTATTGTTCCTGAGACTGTTCATCCACATCAACACCAGGACTATTGTTCCTGAGATTGTTCATCCACATCAACACCAGGGCTATTGTTCCTGATGCTGTTCATCCACATCAACACCAGGGCTTTTGTTCCTGAGACTGTTCATCCACATCAATAGCAGGGCTCTTGTTCCTGAGAATGTTAATCCACATCAACACCAGGGCTATTGTTCCTGAGACTTTTCATCCACATCAAAACCAGGGCTATTATTCCTGAGACTGCTCATCCACATCAACACCAGGGCTATTGTTCCTGGGACTGTTCATCCACATCAATAGCAGTGCTCTTGTTTTTGAGACTGTTCATCCACATCAATAGCAGGCCTCTTGTTCCTGAGAATGTTTATCCACATCAAAAGCAGGGCTGTTGTTCCTGAGACTGTTCATCCACATCAAAACCAGGGCTATTGTTCCTGAGACTGTTCTTCCACCTCAAAACTTGGGCTAATGTTCCTGAGACTGTTCATCCTCATCAATAGCAGGGCTCTTGTTCCTGAGACTGTTCATCCACATCAACACCAGGGCTATTGTTCCTGAGACTGTTCATCCACATCAAAACCAGGGCTATTGTTCCTGAGACTGTTTATCTCCATTAAAACCAGGGCTATTGTTCCTGAGACTGTTCATCCACATCAACACCAGGGCTATTGTTCCTGTGACTGTTCATCCACATCCACACCAGGGCTATTGTTCCTGAGATTGTTCATCCACATCAACACCAGGGCTATTGTTCCTGAGACTGTTCATCCACATCAACACCAGTGCTCTTGTTCCTGAGACTGTTCATCCACATCAAAACCAGGGCTATTGTTCCTGAGACTGTTCATCCACATCAACACCAGGGCTATTGTTCCTGATACTGTTCATCCACATCAACACCAGGGCTATTGTTCCTGATACTGTTCATCCACATCAACACCAGGGCTATTGTTCCTGAGAATGCTCATCCACATCAAAACAAGGGCGATTGTTCCTGATACTGTTCATCCACATCAATAGCAGTGCTGTTTTCCTGAGACTGTTCATCCACATCAACACCGGGGCTATTAACCCTGAGACTGTTCATCCACATCAACACCAGGGCTATTGTTAATGCGATTGTTCATCCACATCAACACCAGGGCTATTGTTCCTGATACTGTTCATCCACATCAACAGCAGGGCTATTGTTCCTGAGACTGTTCATCCACATCAACGCCAGGGCTATTGTTCCTGATACTGTTCATCCACATCAACACCAGGGCTATAGTTCCTGAGACTGTTCATCCAAAACAATAGCAGGGCTCTTGTTCCTGAGACTGTTTATCCACATCAACAACAGGGCTATTGTTCCTGAGACAGTTCATCCACATCAAAACCAGGGCTATTGTTACTGAGACTGTTCATCCACATCAATAGCAGGGCTCTTGTTCCAGAGAATGTTCATCCACATCAACACCAGGGCTATTGTTCCTGAGACTGTTCATCCACATCAAAACCTGGGTTATTGTCACTGAGACTGTTCATCCTCATCAATAGCAGGGCTTTTGTTCCTGAGACTGTTCATCCACATCAACACCAGGGCTGTTGTTCCTGAGGCTGTTCATCCACATCAAAACCAGGGCTATTGTTCCTGAGGCTGTTTATCTACATCAAAACCAGGGCTATTGTTGCTGAGACTGTTCATCCACATCAACACCAGGGCTCTTGTTCCAGAGACTGTTCATCCACATCAACACCAGGGCTTTTGTTCCTGAGACTGTTCATCCATATCAAAACCAGGGCTATTGGCCCTGAGACTGTTCATCCTCATCAATAGCAGGGCTCTTGTTCCTGAGACTGTTCATCCACATCAACACCAGGGCTGTTTTCCTGAGACTGTTCATCCACATCAAAACCAGGGCTATTGTTCCTGAGACTGTTTATCTCCATCAAAACCAGGGCGATTGTTCCTGAGACTGTTCATCCACATCAACACCAGGTCTATTATTCCTGTGACTGTTCTTCAACATCAACACCAGGGCTATTGTTCCTGATACTGTTCATCCATATCAACACCAGGGCTATTGTTAATGCGTTTGTTCATCCACATCAACACCAGGGCTATTGTTCCTGATACTGTTCATCCACATCAACAGCAGAGCTATTGTTCCTGAGACTGTTCATCCACATCAACACCAGGGCTATTGTTGCTGATACTGTTCATCCACATCAACACCAGGGCTATTTCTCCTGAGACTGTACATCCACATCAATAGCAGGGCTCTTGTTCCAGAGAATGTTCATCCACAACAACTCCAGGGCTATTGTTCCTGAGACTGTTCATCCACATCAAAACTTGGGCTATTGTCCCCGAGACTGTTCATCCTCATCAATAGCAGGGCTATTGTTCCTGAGACTGTTCATCCACATCAACACCAGGGCTGTTGTTCCTGAGACTGTTCATCCACATCAAAACCAGGGTTATTGTTCCTGAGGCTGTTTATTTACATCAAAATCAGGGCTATTGTTCCTGAGACTGTTCATCCACATCAACACCAGGGCTCTTGTTCCTGAGACGGTTCATCCACATCAACACCAGCGCTATTGTTCCTGACACTGTTCATCCACATCAACACCAGGGCTATTGTTCCTGGGACTGTTCATCCACATCAATAGCAGGGCTATTGTTCCTGAGACTGTTCATCCACATCAATAGCAGGGCTCTTGTTCCTGAGACTGTTAATCCACATCAACAACAGGGCTGTTGTTCCTGAGACTGTTCATCCACATCAAAACCAGGGCTATTGTTCCTGAGACTGTTCATCCTCATCAATAGCAGGGCTCTTGTTCCTAAGACTGTTCATCCACTTCAACACCAGGGCTGTTGTTCCTGAGAATGTTCATCCACATAAAAACCTGGGCTATTGTTCCTGAGACTGTTCATCTACATCAATACCAGGGCTATTGTTCCTGAGACTGTTCATCCACATCAACACCATGGCTATTGTTCCTGAGAATGTTCATCCACATCAACACCAGTGCTATTGTTCCAGAGACTGTTCATCCACATCAATAGCAGAGCTCTTGTTCCTGAGACTGTTCATCCACATCAAAACCAGGGCTATTGTTCCTGAGACTGTTTATCTCCATCAAAACCAGGGATATTGTTCCTGAGACTGCTCATCCACATCAACACCAGGGCTATTGTTCCTGTGACTGTTCATCCACGTCAACACCAGGGCTATTGTTACTGATACTGTTCTTCCACATCAACACCAGGGCTATTGTTCCAGAGATTGTTCATCCACATCACCACCAGGGCTATTGTTCTTGAGACTGTTCATCACATCAATAGCAGTGCTCTTGTTCCTGAGACAGTTCATGCACATCAACACCATGGCTATTGTTCCTGAGACAGTTCATCCACAACAAAACCAGGGCTCTTGTTCCTGAGACTGTTAATCTACATCAAAACCAGTGCTATTGTTCCTGAGACTGTTCATCCACATCAACACAAGGGCTATTGTTCCTGAGACTGTTCATCCACATCAACACCAGGGCTATTGTTGCTGATACTGTTCATCCACATCAACACCAGGGCTATTGTTCCTGAGACTGTACATCCACATCAACACCAGGGCTATTGTTCCTGATATTGTTCATCAACATCAACACCAGGGCTATTGTTCCTGATACTGTTCATCAACATCAACACCAGGGCTATTGTTCCTGAGACTGTTCATCCACATCAAAACCTGGGCTATTGTTGCTGAGACTGTATATCCACATCAACACCAGGGCTATTGTTCCTGAGACTGTTCATCCACATCATAAACCAGGGCTATTGTTCCTGAGACTGTTCATCCAAATCAATAGCAGGGCTCTTGTTCCAGTGACTGTTTATCTACATCAAAACCAGGGCTATTGTTGCTGAGACTGTATATCCACATCAACACCAGGGCTATTGTTCCTGAGACTGTTCATCCACATCATAAACCAGGGCTATTGTTCCTGAGACTGTTCATCCACATCAACACCAGGGCTATTGTTCCTGAGACTGTTCATCCACATCAACACAAGGGCTATTGTTCCTGAGACTGTTCATCCACATCCACACCAGGGCTATTGTTTCTGAGACTGTTCATCCACATCAACACCAGGGCTATTGTTCCTGAGATTGTTCATCCACATCAACACCAGGGCTATTGTTCCTGAGACTGTTCATCCACAACAAAACCAGGGCTATTGTTCCTGAGACTGTTCATCCACATCAATAGCAGGGCTCTATTTCCTGAGACTGTTCCTCCACATCAAAACCAGGGCTATTGTTCTTGAGACTTTTCATCCACATCAACACCAGGGCTATTGTTCCTGAGACTGTTCATCCACAACAACACCAGGCCTATTGTTCCTGAGATTGTTCATCCACATCAACACCAGGGCTATTGTTCCTGAGACTGTTCATCCACATCAAAACCACGGCTATTGTTCCTGAGACTGTTCATCCACATCAATGGCAGGGCTCTTGTTTGAGAGACTGTTCATCCACTTCAAAACCAGGGCTATTGTTCCTGAGACTCTTCATCCACATCCACACCAGGGCTATTGTTCCTGAGACTGTTCATCCACATCAACACCAGGGCTATTGTTCCTGAGACTGTTCATCCACATCAACACCAGGGCTATTGTTCTTGAGACTGTTCATCCACATCAAAACTAGGGCTATTGTTCCTGAGACTGTTCATCCACATCAATAGCAGGGCTCTTGTTCCTGAGACTGTTCATCCACATCAAAACCAGGGCTATTGTTCCTGAGATTGTTCATCCACATCAACACCAGGGCTATTGTCCCTGAGACTGCTCATCCACAACAACACCAGGGCTAATTTTCCTGCGATTGTTCATCCACATCAATTCAAGGGCTATTGTTCCAGATACTGTTCATCCACATCAACACCAGGGCTATTGTTCCTGAGACTGTTCATCCACATCAACACCAGGGCTATTGTTCCTGATACTGTTCATCCACATCAACACCAGGGCTATTGCTCCTGAGACTGTTCATCCACAGCAATAGCAGGGCTCTTGTTCCTGAGACTGTTCATCCACATCAACACTAGGGCCATTGTTCCTGAGACAGTTCATCCACATCAAAACCAGGGCTATTGTTCCTGAGACTGTTTATCTACATCTAAACCAGGGCTATTGTTCCTGAGACTGTTCATCCACATCAACAGCAGGCCTATTGTTTCTGAGACTGTTCATCCACATCAACACCAGGGCTATTATTGCTAATACTGTTCATCCACATCAACACCAAGGCTATTGTTATTGAGACTGTTCATCCACATCAACACCAGGGCTATTGTTCCTGAGATTGTTCATCCACATCAACACCAGGGTTATTGTTCCTGATACTGTTCCTCAACATCAACACCTGAGCTATTGTTCCTGAGATTGTTCATCCACATCAAAACCAGGGCTATTGTTCCTGAGACTGTTCATCCACATCAATAACAGGGCTCTTGTTCCTGAGCCTGTTCATCCACATCAACACCAGGGCTATTGTTCCGGAGACTGTTCATCCATATCATAAACCAGGGCTTTTGTTCCTGAGACTGTTCATCCACATCAACACCAGGGCTATTGCTCCTGAGACTGTTCATCCACATCAATAGCAGGGCTCTTGTTCCTGGGACTGTTCATCCACATCAACACCAGGGCTATTGTTCCTGAGACTGTTCATCCACATCAACACCAGGGCTATTGTACTTGAGACTGTTCATCCACATCAAAACTAGGGCTATTGTTCCTGAGACTGTTCATCCACATCAAAACCAGGGCTATTGTTCCTGAGATTGTTCATCCACATCAACACCAGGGCTATTGTCCCTGAGACTGCTCATCCACAACAACACCAGGGCTAACTTTCCTGCGATTGTTCATCCACATCAACTCAAGGGCTATTGTTCCTGATACTGTTCATCCACATCAACACCAGGGCTATTGTTCCTGAGACTGTTCATCCACATCAACACCAGGGCTATTGTTCCTGATACTGTTCATCCACATCAACACCAGGGCTATTGCTCCTGAGACTGTTCATCCACAGCAATAGCAGGGCTCTTGTTCCTGAGACTGTTCATCCACATCAACACTAGGACCATTGTTCCTGAGACAGTTCATCCACATCAAAACCAGGGCTATTGTTCCTGAGACTGTTTATCTACATCTAAACCAGGGCTATTGTTCCTGAGACTGTTCATCCACATCAACAGCAGGGCTATTGTTTCTGAGACTGTTCATCCACATCAAAACCAGGGCTTTTGTTCCTGAGACTGTTCATCCACATCAATAGCTGGGCTCTTGTTCCTGAGACTGTTCATCCACATCAAAACCAGGGCTCTTGTTCCTGAGAGTGTTCTACCACATCAATCGCAGGGCTCTTGTTCCTGAGACTGTTCATCCACATCAACACCAGGGCTATTGTTCCTGAGACTGTTCATCCACATCAACACCAGGGCTATTGCTCCAGAGACTGTTCATCCACATCAACATAAGGGCTATTGTTCCTGATACTGTTCATCCACATCAAAACCAGGGCTGTTGTTCCTGAGAGTGTTCATCCACATCAGTAGCAGTGCTCTTGTTCCTGAGACTGTTCCTCCACATCAAAACCTGGGCTATTGTTCTTGAGACTGTTCATCCACATCAATAGCAGGGCTCTTCTTCCTGAGACTGTTCATCCGCATCAACACCAGGGCTATTGTTCCTGAGACTGTTCATCCACAACAACACAAGTGCTATTGTTCCTGAGACTGTTCATCCACATCAACACAAGGGCTATTGTTCCTGAGACTGTTCATCCACATCAAAACCAGGGCAATTGTTCCTGAGACTGTTCATCCACATCAATAGCAGGGCTCTTGTTCCTGAGAATGTTACTGCACTTCAACACCAGGGCTATTGTTCCTGAGACTGTTCATCCACATCAAAACCAGGGCTATAGTTCATGAGACAGTTCATCCACATCAATAGCAGGGCTCTTGTTCCAGGGACTGTTCATCCACATCAAAACCAGGGCTATTGTTCCTGAGACTGTTCATCCACATCAAAACCAGGGCTATTGTTCCTGAGTCTGTTCATCCACATCAATAGCAGGGCTCTTGTTCCTGAGACTGTTCATCCACATCAACACCAGGTCTATTGTTCCTAAGACTGTTCATCCACATCAAAGCCAGGGCTATTGTTCCTGAGAATGTTTAGCTACATCAAAAGCAGGGCTATTGTTCCTGAGACTGTTCATCCACATCAATACCAGGGCTCTTGTTCCTGATACTGTTCATCCACATCAACACCAGGACTATTGTTCCTGAGACTGTTCATCCACATCAATAGCAGGGCTCTTGTTCCTGAGACTGTTCATCCACATCGAAACCAGGGCTATTGTTCCTGAGGTTGTTCATCCAGATCAACTCCAGGGCTCTTGTTCCTGAGACTGTTTATCTACATCAACACCAGGGCTATTGTTCCTGAGACTGTTCATCCACATCAATAGCAGGGCTCTTGTTCCTGAGACTGTTCATCCACATCAACACCAAGGCCATTGTTCCTGAGACAGTTCATCCACATCAAAACCAGGGCTATTGTTCCTGAGACTGTTTATCGACATCAAAACCAGGGCTATTGTTCCTGAGACTGTTCATCCACATCAACACCACGGCTATTGTTCCTGCGATTGTTCATCCACATCAACACCAGGGCTATTGTTCCTGAGACTGTTCATCCACATCAAAACCAGGGCTATTGTTCCTGAGACTGTTCATCCAGATCATAAACCAGGGCTATTGTTCCTGAGACTGTTCATCCACATCAAAACCAGGGCTTTTGTTCCTCAGACTGTTTATCCACATCAATAGCAGGGCTCTTGTTCCTGAGACTGTTCATCCACATCAACACCAGGGCTATTATTCCTGAGACTGTTCATCCTCATCAAAACCAGGGCTATTGTTCCTGAGACTGTCCATCCACATCAATAGCAGGGCTCTTGTTCCTGAGACTGTTCATCCACATCAACGCCATGGCTGTTGTACCTGAGACTGTTCATCCACATCAAAACCAGGGCTATTGTTCCTGAGACTGTTTATCTACATCAAAACCAGGGCTATTGTTCCTGAGACTGTTCATCCACATCAACACCAGGGCTATTGCTCCAGAGACTGTTCATCCAAATCAACAGAAGTGCTATTGTTCCTGATACTGTTCATACACATCAAAACCAAGGCTGTTGTTCCTGAGACTGTTCATCCACATCAATAGCAGGGCTCTTGTTCCTGAGACTGTTCCTCCACATCAAATCCTGGGCTATTCTTCTTGAGACTGTTCATCCACATCAATAGCAGGGCTCTTCTTCCTGAGACTATTCATCCACATCAACACCAGGGCTATTGTACCTGAGACTGTTCATCCACAACAACACCAGGGCTATTGTTCCTGAGACTGTTCATCCACATCAACACCAGAGCTATTGTTCCTGAGACTCTTCATCCACATCAAAACCAGGGCTATTGTTCCTGAGACTGTTCATCCACATCAATAGCAGGGCTCTTGTTCCAGAGAATGTTTATCTACATCAAAAGCAGGGCTCTTGTTCCTGAGACTGTTCATCCACATCAACACCAGGGCTCTTGTTCCTGATACTGTTCATCCACATCAACACCAGGACTATTGTTTCTGAGACTGTTCATCCACATCAATAGCAGGGCTCTTGTTCCTGAGACTGTTCATCCACATCGAAACCAGGGCTATTGTTCCTGAGATTGTTCATCCAGATCAACACCAGGGCTCTTGTTCCTGAGACTGTTTATCTACATCAACACCAGGGCTATTGTTCCTGAGACTGTTCATCCACATCAATAGCAGGGCTTTTGTTCCTGAGACTGTTCATCCACATCAACACCAGGGCCATTGTTCCTCAGACAGTTCATCCACATCAAAACCAGGGCTATTGTTCCTGAGACTGTTTATCGACATCAAATCCAGGGCTATTCTTCCTGAGACTGTTCATCCACATCAACACCAGGGCTATTATTGCTAATACTGTTCATCCACATCAACACCAGGGATATTGTTCCTGAGACTGTTCATCCACATCAACACCAGGGATATTGTTCCTGAGATTGTTCATCCACATCAACACCAGGGCTTTTGTTCCTGATACTGTTCCTCAACATCAACACATGAGCTATTGTTCCTGAGACTGTTCATCCACATCAAAACCAGGGCTATTGTTCCTGAGACTGTTCATCCACATCATCAACCAGGGCTTTTGTTCCTGAGACTGTTCATCCACATCAATAGCAGGGCTTCTGTTCCTGAGACTGTTAATCCACATCAACACCAGGGCTATTGTTCCTGAGACTGTTCATCCACATCAAAACCAGGGCTTTTGTTCCTCAGACTGTTCATCCACATCAATAGCAGGGCTCTTGTTCCTGAGACTGTTCATCCACATCAACACCAGGGCTATTATTCCTGAGACTGTTCATCCACATCAAAACCAGGGCTATTGTTCCTGAGACTGTTCATCCACATCAATAGCAGGGCTCTTGTTCCTGAGACTGTTCATCCACATCAACACCATGGCTGTTGTACCTGAGAAAGTTCATCCACATCAAAACCAGGGCTATTTTTCCTGTGACTGTTTATCTACATCAAAACCAGGGCTATTGTTCCTGAGACTGTTCATCCACATCAACACCAGGGCTATTGCTCCAGAGACTGTTCATCCACATCAACAGAAGGGCTATTGTTCCTGATACTGTTCATCCACATCAATAGCAGGGCTCTTGTTCCTGAGACTGTTCCTCCACATCAAACCCTGGGCTATTGTTCTTGAGACTGTTCATCCACATCAATAGCAGGGCTCTTCTTCCTGAGACTGTTCACCCACATCAACACCAGGGCTATTGTACCTGAGACTGTTCATCCACATCAACACCAGGGCTAGTGTTCCAGAGACTGTTCATCCACCTCAAAACCAGGGCTATTGCTCCTGAGACTGTTTATATCCATCAAAACCAGGGCGATTGTTCCTGAGACGGTTCATCCACATCAACACCAGGTCTATTGTTCCTGTGACTGTTCATCAACATCAACACCAGGGCTATTGTTCCTGATACTGTTCATCCACATCAACACCAGTGCTTTTGTTCCTGAGACTGTTCATCCACATCAATAGCATGGCTCTTGTTCCTGAGAATGTTAATCCACATCAACACCAGGGCTATTGTTCCTGAGACTTTTCATCCACATCAAAACCAGGGCTATTGTTCCTGAGACTGTTCATCCACATCAATAGCAGGGCTCTTGTTCCTGAGACTGTTCATCCACATCAACACCAGGGCTATTGTTCCTGAGACAGTTCATCCACATCAAAACCAGCGCTATTGTTCCTGACACTGTTCATCCACATCAACACCAGGGCTATTGTTCCTGGGACTGTTCATCCACATCAATAGCAGGGCTATTGTTCCTGAGACTGTTCATCCACATCAACACCAGGGCTATTGTTCCTAAGACTGTTCATCCACATCAAATCCAGGGCTATTGTTCCTGAGAATGTTTAGCTACATCAAAAGCAGGGCTATTGTTCCTGAGACTGTTCATCCACATCAACACCAGGGCTCTTGTTCCTGATACTGTTCATCCACATCAACACCAGGACTATTGTTCCTGAGACTGTTCATCCACATCAATAGCAGGGCTCTTGTTCCTGAGACTGTTCATCCACATCGAAACCAGGGCTATTGTTCCTGAGGTTGTTCATCCAGATCAACACCAGGGCTCTTGTTCCTGAGACTGTTTATCTACATCAACACCAGGGCTATTGTTCCTGAGACTGTTCATCCACATCAATAGCAGGGCTCTTGTTCCTGAGACTGTTCATCCACATCAACACCAGGGCCATTGTTCCTGTGACAGTTCATCCACATCAAAACCAGGGCTATTGTTCCTGAGACTGTTTATCGACATCAAAACCAGGGCTATTGTTCCTGAGACTGTTCATCCACATCAACACCACGGCTATTGTTCCTGAGATTGTTCATCCACATCAACACCAGGGCTATTGTTCCTGAGACTGTTCATCCACATCAAAACCAGGGCTATTGTTCCTGAGACTGTTCATCCAGATCATAAACCAGGGCTTTTGTTCCTGAGACTGTTCATCCACATCAATAGCAGGGCTTCTGTTCCTGAGACTGTTAATCCACATCAACACCAGGGCTATTGTTCCTGAGACTGTTCATCCAGATCAAAACCAGGGCTTTTGTTCCTCAGACTGTTTATCCACATCAATAGCAGGGCTCTTGTTCCTGAGACTGTTCATCCACATCAACACCAGGGCTATTATTCCTGAGACTGTTCATCCACATCAAAACCAGGGCTATTGTTCCTGAGACTGTCCATCCACATCAATAGCAGGGCTCTTGTTCCTGAGACTGTTCATCCACATCAACGCCATGGCTGTTGTACCTGAGACTGTTCATCCACATCAAAACCAGGGCTATTGTTCCTGAGACTGTTTATCTAGATCAAAACCAGGGCTATTGTTCCGGAGACTGTTCATCCACATCAACACCAGGGCTATTGCTCCAGAGACTGTTCATCCAAATCAACAGAAGTGCTATTGTTCCTGATACTGTTCATACACATCAAAACCAAGGCTGTTGTTGCTGAGACTGTTCATCCACATCAATAGCAGGGCTCCTGTTCCTGAGACTGTTCCTCCACATCAAACCCTGGGCTATTGTTCTTGAGACTGTTCATCCACATCAATAGCAGGGCTCTTCTTCCTGAGACTATTCATCCACATCAACACCAGGGCTATTGTACCTGAGACTGTTCATCCACAACAACACCAGGGCTATTGTTCCTGAGACTGTTCATCCACATCAACACCAGAGCTATTGTTCCTGAGACTCTTCATCCACATCAAAACCAGGGTTATTGTTCCTGAGACTGTTCATCCACATCAATAGCAGGGCTCTTGTTCCAGAGAATGTTTATCTACATCAAAAGCAGGGCTCTTGTTCCTGAGACTGTTCATCCACATCAACACCAGGGCTCTTGTTCCTGATATTGTTCATCCACATCAACACCAGGACTATTGTTTCTGAGACTGTTCATCCACATCAATAGCAGGGCTCTTGTTCCTGAGACTGTTCATCCACATCGAAACCAGGGCTATTGTTCCTGAGATTGTTCATCCAGATCAACACCAGGGCTCTTGTTCCTGAGACTGTTTATCTACATCAACACCAGGGCTATTGTTCCTGAGACTGTTCATCCACATCAATAGCAGGGCTTTTGTTCCTGAGACTGTTCATCCACATCAACACCAGGGCCATTGTTCCTGAGACAGTTCATCCACATCAAAACCAGGGCTATTGTTCCTGAGACTGTTTATCGACATCAAAACCAGGGCTATTCTTCCTGAGACTGTTCATCCACATCAACACCAGGGCTATTATTGCTAATACTGTTCATCCACATCAACACCAGGGATATTGTTCCTGAGACTGTTCATCCACATCAACACCAGGGATATTGTTCCTGAGATTGTTCATCCACATCAACACCAGGGCTTTTGTTCCTGATACTGTTCCTCAACATCAACACATGAGCTATTGTTCCTGAGACTGTTCATCCACATCAAAACCAGGGCTATTGTTCCTGAGACTGTTCATCCACATCATCAACCAGGGCTTTTGTTCCTGAGACTGTTCATCCACATCAATAGCAGGGCTTCTGTTCCTGAGACTGTTAATCCACATCAACACCAGGGCTATTGTTCCTGAGACTGTTCATCCACATCAAAACCAGGGCTATTGTTCCTGCGACTGTTCATCCACATCAATAGCAGGGCTCTTGTTCCTGAGACTGTTCATCCACATCAACACCATGGCTGTTGTACCTGAGACTGTTCATCCACATCAAAACCAGGGCTATTTTTCCTGTGACTGTTTATCTACATCAAAACCAGGGCTATTGTTCCTGAGACTGTTCATCCACATCAACACCAGGGCTATTGCTCCAGAGACTGTTCATCCACATCAACAGAAGGGCTATTGTTCCTGATACTGTTCATCCACATCAATAGCAGGGCTCTTGTTCCTGAGACTGTTCCTCCACATCAAACCCTGGGCTATTGTTCTTGAGACTGTTCATCCACATCAATAGCAGGGCTCTTCTTCCTGAGACTGTTCACCCACATCAACACCAGGGCTATTGTACCTGAGACTGTTCATCCACATCAACACCAGGGCTAGTGTTCCAGAGACTGTTCATCCACCTCAAAACCAGGGCTATTGCTCCTGAGACTGTTTATATCCATCAAAACCAGGGCGATTGTTCCTGAGACGGTTCATCCACATCAACACCAGGTCTATTGTTCCTGTGACTGTTCATCAATATCAACACCAGGGCTATTGTTCCTGATACTGTTCATCCACATCAACACCAGGGCTTTTGTTCCTGAGACTGTTCATCCACATCAATAGCATGGCTCTTGTTCCTGAGAATGTTAATCCACATCAACACCAGGGCTATTGTTCCTGAGACTTTTCATCCACATCAAAACCAGGGCTATTGTTCCTGAGACTGTTCATCCACATCAATAGCAGGGCTCTTGTTCCTGAGACTGTTCATCCACATCAACACCAGGGCTATTGTTCCTGAGACAGTTCATCCACATCAAAACCAGCGAAATTGTTCCTGACAATGTTCATCCACATCAACACCAGGGCTATTGTTCCTGGGACTGTTCATCCACATCAATAGCAGGGCTATTGTTCCTGAGACTGTTCATTCACATCAATAGCAGGGCTCTTGTTCCTGAGACTGTTTATCCACATCAACAACAGGGCTGTTGTTCCAGAGACTGTTCATCCACATCAAAACCAGGGCTATTGTTCCTGAGACTGTTCATCCACATCAAAACTTGGGCTATTGTTCCTGAGACTGTTCATCCTCATCAATAGCAGGGCTCTTGTTCCTAAGACTGTTCATCCACTTCAACACCAGGGCTGTTGTTCCTGAGAATGTTCATCCACATCAAAACCTGGGCTATTGTTCCTGAGACTGTTCATCTACATCAATACCAGGGCTATTGTTCCTGAGACTGTTCATCCACATCAACACCAGGGCTATTGTTCCTGAGAATGTTCATCCACATCAACACATGTGCTATTGTTCCAGAGACTGTTCATCCACATCAATAGCAGAGCTCTTGTTCCTGAGACTGTTCATCCACATCAAAACCAGTGCTATTGTTCCTGAGACTGTTTATCTCCATCAAAACCAGGGCTATTGTTCCTGAGACTGCTCATCCACATCAACACCAGGGCTATTGTTCCTGTGACTGTTCATCCACATCAACACCAGGGCTATTGTTACTGATACTGTTCTTCCACATCAACACCAGGGCTATTGTTCCAGAGATTGTTCATCCACATCAGCACCAGGGCTATTGTTCTTGAGACTGTTCATCCACATCGAAACCAGGGCTATTGTTCCTGAGGTTGTTCATCCAGATCAACACCAGGGCTCTTGTTCCTGAGACTGTTTATCTACATCAACACCAGGGCTATTGTTCCTGAGACTGTTCATCCACATCAATAGCAGGGCTCTTGTTCCTGAGACTGTTCATCCACATCAACACCAGGGCCATTGTTCCTGAGACAGTTCATCCACATCAAAACCAGGGCTATTGTTCCTGAGACTGTTTATCGACATCAAAACCAGGGCTATTGTTCCTGAGACTGTTCATCCACATCAACACCACGGCTATAGTTCCTGAGATTGTTCATCCACATCAACACCAGGGCTATTGTTCCTGAGACTGTTCATCCACATCAAAACCAGGGCTATTGTTCCTGAGACTGTTCATCCAGATCATAATCCAGGGCTTTTGTTCCTGAGACTGTTCATCCACATCAATAGCAGGGCTTCTGTTCCTGAGACTGTTAATCCACATCAACACCAGGGCTATTGTTCCTGAGACTGTTCATCCACATCAAAACCAGGGCTTTTGTTCCTCAGACTGTTTATCCACATCAATAGCAGGGCTCTTGTTCCTGAGACTGTTCATCCACATCAACACCAGGGCTATTACTCCTGAGACTGTTCATCCACATCAAAACCAGGGCTATTGTTCCTGAGACTGTCCATCCACATCAATAGCAGGGCTCTTGTTCCTGAGACTGTTCATCCACATCAACGCCATGGCTGTTGTACCTGAGACTGTTCATCCACATCAAAACCAGAGCTATTGTTCCTGAGACTGTTTATCTACATCAAAACCAGGGCTATTGTTCCTGAGACTGTTCAGCCACATCAACACCAGGGCTATTGCTCCAGAGACTGTTCATACAAATCAACAGAAGGGCTATTGTTCCTGATACTGTTCATACACATCAATAGCAGGGCTCTTGTTCCTGAGACTGTTCCTCCACATCAAACCCTGGGCTATTGTTCTTGAGACTGTTCATCCACATCAATAGCAGGGCTCTTCTTCCTGAGACTATTCATCCACATCAACACCAGGGCTATTGTACCTGAGACTGTTCATCCACAACAACACCAGGGCTATTGTTCCTGAGACTGTTCATCCACATCAACACCAGAGCTATTGTTCCTGAGACTCTTCATCCACATCAAAACCAGGGCTATTGTTCCTGAGACTGTTCATCCACATCAATAGCAGGGCTCTTGTTCCAGAGAATGTTTATCTACATCAAAAGCAGGGCTATTGTTCCTGAGACTGTTCATCCACATCAACACCAGGGCTCTTGTTCCTGATACTGTTCATCCACATCAACACCAGGACTATTGTTTCTGAGACTGTTCATCCACATCAATAGCAGGGCTCTTGTTCCTGAGACTGTTCATCCACATCGAAACCAGGGCTATTGTTCCTGAGATTGTTCATCCAGATCAACACCAGGGCTCTTGTTCCTGAGACTGTTTATCTACATCAACACCAGGGCTATTGTTCCTGAGACTGTTCATCCACATCAATAGCAGGGCTTTTGTTCCTGAGACTGTTCATCCACATCAACACCAGGGCCATTGTTCCTCAGACAGTTCATCCACATCAAAACCAGGGCTATTGTTCCTGAGACTGTTAATCGACATCAAAACCAGGGCTATTCTTCCTGAGACTGTTCATCCACATCAACACCAGGGCTATTATTGCTAATACTGTTCATCCACATCAACACCAGGGATATTGTTCCTGAGACTGTTCATCCACATCAACACCAGGGCTATTGTTCCTGAGATTGTTCATCCACATCAACACCAGGGCTTTTGTTCCTGATACTGTTCCTCAACATCAACACATGAGCTATTGTTCCTGAGACTGTTCATCCACATCAAAACCAGGGCTATTGTTCCTGAGACTGTTCATCCACATCATCAACCAGGGCTTTTGTTCCTGAGACTGTTCATCCACATCAATAGCAGGGCTTCTGTTCCTGAGACTGTTAATCCACATCAAAACCATGGCTATTGTTCCTGAGACTGTTCATCCACATCAAAACCAGGGCTTTTGTTCCTCAGACTGTTCATCCACATCAATAGCAGGGCTCTTGTTCCTGAGACTGTTCATCCACATCATCACCAGGGCTATTATTCCTGAGACTGTTCATCCACATCAAAACCAGGGCTATTGTTCCTGAGACTGTTCATCCACATCAATAGCAGGGCTCTTGTTCCTGAGACTGTTCATCCACACCAACACCATGGCTGTTGTACCTGAGACTGTTCATCCACATCAAAACCAGGGCTATTTTTCCTGTGACTGTTTATCTACATCAAAACCAGGGCTATTGTTCCTGAGACTGTTCATCCACATCAACACCAGGGCTATTGCTCCAGAGACTGTTCATCCACATCAACAGAAGGGCTATTGTTCCTGATACTGTTCATCCACATCAATTGCAGGGCTCTTGTTCCTGAGACTGTTCCTCAACATCAAACCCTGGGCTATTGTTCTTGAGACTGTTCATCCACATCAATAGCAGGGCTCTTCTTCCTGAGACTGTTCACCCACATCAACACCAGGGCTATTGTACCTGAGACGGTTCATCCACATCAACATCAGGTCTATTGTTCCTGTGACTGTTCATCAACATCAACACCAGGGCTATTGTTCCTGATACTGTTCATTCACATCAACACCAGGGCTTTTGTTCCTGGGATTGTTCATCCACATCAATAGCATGGCTCTTGTTCCTGAGAATGTTAATCCACATCAACACCAGGGCTATTGTTCCTGAGACTTTTCATCCACATCAAAACCAGGGCTATTGTTCCTGAGACTGTTCATCCACATCAATTGCAGGGCTCTTGTTCCTGAGACTGTTCATCCACATCAACACCAGGGCTATTGTTCCTGAGACAGTTCATCCACATCAAAACCAGCGCTATTGTTCCTGACACTGTTCATCCACATCAACACCAGGGCTATTGTTCCTGGGACTGTTCATCCACATCAATAGCAGGGCTATTGTTCCTGAGACTGTTCATCCAGATCAATAGCAGGGCTCTTGTTCCTGAGACTGTTTATCCACATCAACAACAGGGCTGTTGTTCCTGAGACTGTTCATCCACATCAAAACCAGGGCTATTGTCCCTGAGACTGTTCATCCACATCAAAACTTGGGCTATTGTTCCTGAGACTGTTTATCCTCATCAATAGCAGGGCTCTTGTTCCTAAGACTGTTCATCCACTTCAACACCAGGGCTGTTGTTCCTGAGAATGTTCCTCCACATCAAAACCTGGGCTATTGTTCCTGAGACTGTTCATCTACATCAATACCAGGGCTATTGTTCCTGAGACTGTTCATCCACATCAACACCAGGGCTATTGTTCCTGAGAATGTTCATCCACATCAACACCAGTGCTATTGTTCCAGAGACTGTTCATCCACATCAATAGCAGAGCTCTTGTTCCTGAGACTGTTCATCCACATCAAAACCAGGGCTATTGTTCCTGAGACTGTTTATCTCCATCAAAACCAGGGCTATTGTTCCTGAGACTGCTCATCCACATCAACACCAGGGCTATTGTTCCTGTGACTGTTCATCCACATCAACACCAGGGCTATTGTTACTGATACTGTTCTTCCACATCAACACCAGGGCTATTGTTCCAGAGATTTTTCATCCACATCACCACCAGGGCTATTGTTCTTGAGACTGTTCATCCACATCAATAGCAGTGCTCTTGTTCCTGAGACTGTTCATCCACATCAACACCATGGCTATTGTTCCTGAGACAGTTCATCCACAACAAAACCAGGGCTCTTGTTCCTGAGACTGTTAATCTACATCAAAACCAGGGCTATTGTTCCTGAGACTGTTCATCCACATCAACACAAGGGCTATTGTTCCTGAGACTGTTCATCCACATCAACACCAGGGCTATTGTTGCTGATACTGTTCATCCACATCAACACCAGGGCTATTGTTCCTGAGAATGTACATCCACATCAACACCAGGGCTATTGTTCCAGATATTGTTCATCAACATCAACACCAGGGCTATTGTTCCTGATACTGTTCATCAACATCAACACCAGGGCTATTGTTCCTGAGACTGTTCATCCACATCAAAACCTGGGCTATTGTTCCTGAGACTGTTTATCCACATCAACACCAGGGCTATTGTTCCTGAGACTGTTCATCGACATCATAAACCAGGGCTATTGTTCCTGAGACTGTTCATCCACATCAATAGCAGGGCTCTTGTTCCAGTGACTGTTTATCTACATCAAAACCAGGGCTATTGTTCCTGAGACTGTTCATCCACATCAACACCAGGGCTATTGTTCCTGATACTGTTCATCCACAACAAAACCAGGGCTATTGTTCCTGAGACTGTTCATCCACATCAATTGCAGGGCTCTATTTCCTGAGACTATTCCACAACATCAAAACCAGGGCTATTGTTCTTGAGACTTTTCATCCACATCAACACCAGGGCTATTGTTCCTGAGACTGTTCATCCACAACAACACCAGGCCTATTGTTCCTGAGATTGTTCATCCACATCCAAACCACGGCTATTGTTCCTGAGACTGTTCATCCACATCAATGGCAGGGCTCTTGTTCGAGAGACTGTTCATCCACTTCAAAACCAGGGCTATTGTTCCTGAGACACTTTATCTACATCAAAACCAGGGCTATTGTTCCTGAGACTCTTCATCCACATCCACAACAGGGCTATTGTTCCTGAGACTGTTCATCCACATCAACACCAGGGCAATTGTTCCTGATACTGTTCTTCCACATCAACACCAGGGCTATTGTTCCTGAGACTGTTCATCCACATCAACACCAGGGCTATTGTTCCTGAGACTGTTCATCCACATCAACACCAGGGCTATTGTTCTTGAGACTGTTCATCCACATCAAAACTAGGGCTATTGTTCCTGAGACTGTTCATCCACATCAATAGCAGGGCTCTTGTTCCTGAGACTGTTCATCCACATCAAAACCAGGGCTATTGTTCCTGAGACTGTTCATCCACATCAATAGCAGGGCTCTTGTTCGAGAGACTGTTCATCCACATCAATATCAGGGCTATTGTTCCTGAGACTGTTCATCCACATCAAAACCAGGGCTATTGTTCCTGAGACTGTTCATCCACATCAATAGCAGGGCTCTTGTTCGAGAGACTGTTCATCCACATCAATATCAGGGCTATTGTTCCTGAGACTGTTCATCAACATCAACACCAGGGCTATTGTTCCTGATACTGTTCATCCACATCAAAGCCAGGGCTATTGTTCCTGAGACTGTTCATCCACATCGAAACCAGGGCTATTGTTCCTGAGATTGTTCATCCACATCAACACCAGGGCTCTTGTTCCTGACAGTTTTCATCGACATCAACACCAGGGCTATTGTTCCAGAGACTGTTCGTCCACATCAACAACAGGGCTATTGTTCCTGAGACTGTTCATCCACATCAACACCAGTGCTATTGTTCCTGAGACTGTTCATCCACATCAAAACCAGGGCTATTGTTCCAGAGGCTGTTCATCCACATCAATAGCAGAGCTATTGTTCCTGAGACTGTTCATCCACATCAACACCAGGGCTATTGTTCCTGAGACTGTTCATCCACATCAATAGCAGGGCTCTTGTTCCTGAGACTGTTAATCCACATCAACAACAAGGCTACTGTTCCTGGGACTGTTCATCCACATCAAAACCAGGGCTCTTGTTCCTGAGACTGTTCATCCACATCAATAGCAGGGCTATTGTTCCTGAGACTGTTCATCCACATCAAAACCAGGGCTATTGTTCCTGAGACTGTTTTTCTACATCAAAACCAGAGCTATTGTTCCTGAGACTGTTCATCCACATCAACACCAGGGCTATTGTTCCTGATACTGTACATCCACATCAACACCAGGACTATTGTTCCTGAGACTGTTCATCCACATCAATAGCAGGGCTCTTGTTCCTGAGACTGTTCATCCACATCGAAACCAGGGCTATTGTTCCTGAGATTGTTCATCCACATCAACACCAGGGCCCTTGTTCCTGACACTTTTCACCCACATCAACACCAGGGCTATTGTTCCAGAGACTGTTCATCCACATCAACAACAGAGCTATTGTTCCTGAGATTGTTCATCCACATCAACACCAGTGCTATTGTTCCTGAGACTGTTCATCCACATCAAAACCAGGGCTATTGTTCCAGAGGCTGTTCATCCACATCGATAGCAGAGCTATTGTTCCTGAGACTGTTCATCCACATCAATAGCAGGGCTCTTGTTCCAGGGACTGTTCATCCACATCAAAACCAGGGCTATTGTTCCTGAGACTGTTCATCCACATCACAACCAGGGCTATTGTTCCTGAGACTGTTCAACCACATCAATAGCAGGGCTCTTGTTCCTGAGACTGTTCATCCACATCAACACCAGGGCTATTGTTCCTGAGACTGTTCATCCACATCAAATACAGGGCTATTGTTCCTGAGAATGTTTATCTACATCAAAAGCAGGGCTATTGTTCCTGAGACTGTTCATCCACTTCAACACCAGGGCTCTTGTTCCTGATACTGTTCATCCACATCAACACCAGGACTATTGTTCCTGAGACTGTTCTTCCACATCAATAGCAGGGCTCTTGTTCCTGAGACTGTTCATCCACATCGAAACCAGGGCTTTTGTTCCTGAGATTGTTCATCCAGATCAACACCAGGGCTCTTGTTCCTGAGACTGTTTATCTACATCAACACCAGGGCTATTGTTCCTGAGACTGTTCATCCACATCAATAGCAGGGCTCTTGTTCCTGAGACTGTTCATCCACATCAACACCAGGGCCATTGTTCCTGAGACAGTTCATCCACATCAAAACCAGGGCTATTGTTCCTGAGACTGTTTATCTACATCTAAACCAGGGCTATTGTTCCTGAGACTGTTCATCCACATCAACAGCAGGGCTATTGTTTCTGAGACTGTTCATCCACATCAACACCAGGGCTATTATTGCTAATACAGTTCATCCACATCAACACCAGGGCTATTGTTATTGAGACTGTTCATCCACATCAACACCAGGGCTATTGTTCCTGAGATTGTTTATCCACATCAAAACCAGGGCTATTGTTCCTGAGACTGTTCATCCACATCAATAACAGGGCTCTTGTTCCTGAGCCTGTTCATCCACATCAACACCATGGCTATTGTTCCGGAGACTGTTCATCCATATCATAAACCAGGGCTTTTGTTCCTGAGACTGTTCATCCACATCAATAGCAGGGCTCCTGTTCCTGAGACTGTTAATCCACATCAACACCAGGGCTATTGTTCCTGAGACTGTTCATCCACATCAAAACCAGGGCTTTTGTTCCTGAGACTGTTCATCCACATCAATAGCAGGGCTCTTGTTCCTGAGACTGTTCACCCACATCAAAACCAGGGCTATTGTTCCTGAGACTGTTCTACCACATCAATCGCAGGGCTCTTGTTCCTGAGACTGTTCATCCACATCAACACCATGGTTGTTGTACCTGAGACTGTTCATCCACATCAAAACCAGGGCTATTGTTCCTGAGACTGTTCATCCACATCAACACCAGGGCTATTGCTCCAGAGACTGTTCATCCACATCAACATAAGGGCTATTGTTCCTGATACTGTTCATCCACATCAAAACCAGGGCTGTTGTTCCTGAGACTGTTCATCCACATCAGTAGCAGTGCTCTTGTTCCTGAGACTGTTCCTCCACATCAAAACCTGGGCTATTGTTCTTGAGACTGTTCATCCACATCAATAGCAGGGCTCTTCTTCCTGAGACTGTTCATCCGCATCAACACCAGGGCTATTGTTCCTGAGACTGTTCATCCACAACAACACAAGTGCTATTGTTCCTGAGACTGTTCATCCACATCAACACCAGGGCTATTGTTTCTGAGACTGTTCATCCACATAAAAACCAGGGCTATTGTTCCAGAGGCTGTTCATCCACATCGATAGCAGAGCTATTGTTCCTGAGACTGTTCATCCACATCAATAGCAGGGCTCTTGTTCCAGGGACTGTTCATCCACATCAAAACCAGGGCTATTGTTCCTGAGACTGTTCATCCACATCACAACCAGGGCTATTGTTCCTGAGACTGTTCAACCACATCAATAGCAGGGCTCTTGTTCCTGAGACTGTTCATCCACATCAACACCAGGGCTATTGTTCCTGAGACTGTTCATCCACATCAAATACAGGGCTATTGTTCCTCAGAATGTTTATCGACATCAAAAGCAGGGCTATTGTTCCTGAGACTGTTCATCCACTTCAACACCAGGGCTCTTGTTCCTGATACTGTTCATCCACATCAACACCAGGACTATTGTTCCTGAGACTTTTCTTCCACATCAATAGCAGGGCTCTTGTTTCTGAGACTGTTCATCCACATCGAAACCAGGGCTTTTGTTCCTGAGATTGTTCATCCAGATCAACACCAGGGCTCTTGTTCCTGAGACTGTTTATCTACATCAACACCAGGGCTATTGTTCCTGAGACTGTTCATCCACATCAATAGCAGGGCTCTTGTTCCTGAGACTGTTCATCCACATCAAAACCAGGGCTATTGTTCCTGAGACTGTTTATCTACATCTAAACCAGGGCTATTGTTCCTGAGACTGTTCATCCACATCAACAGCAGGGCTATTGTTTCTGAGACTGTTCATCCACATCAACACCAGGGCTATTATTGCTAATACAGTTCATCCACATCAACACCAGGGCTATTGTTATTGAGACTGTTCATCCACATCAACACCAGGGCTATTGTTCCGGAGATTGTTCATCCACATTAAAACCAGGGCTATTGTTCCTGAGACTGTTCATCCACATCAATAACAGGGCTCTTGTTCCTGAGCCTGTTCATCCACAACAACACCATGGCTATTGTTCCGGAGACTGTTCATCCATATCATAAACCAGGGCTTTTGTTCCTGAGACTGTTCATCCTCATCAATAGCAGGGCTCCTGTTCCTGAGACTGTTAATCCACATCAACACCAGGGCTATTGTTCCTGAGACTGTTCATCCACATCAAAACCAGGGCTTTTGTTCCTGAGACTGTTCATCCACATCAATAGCAGGGCTCTTGTTCCTGAGACTGTTCATCCACATCAAAACCAGGGCTATTGTTCCTGAGACTGTTCTACCACATCAATCGCAGGGCTCTTGTTCCTGAGACTGTTCATCCACATCAACACCATGGCTGTTGTTCCTGAGACTGTTCATCCACATCAAAACCAGGGCTAATGTTCCTGAGACTGTTCATCCACATCAAAACCAGGGCTGTTGTTCCTGAGACTGTTCATCCACATCAGTAGCAGTGCTCTTGTTCCTGAGACTGTTCCTCCACATCAAAACCTGGGCTATTGTTCTTGAGACTGTTCATCCACATCAATAGCAGGGCTCTTCTTCCTGAGACTGTTCATCCGCATCAACACCAGGGCTATTGTTCCTGAGACTGTTCATCCACAACAACACAAGTGCTATTGTTCCTGAGACTGTTCATCCACATCAACACCAGGGCTATTGTTCCTGAGACTGTTCATCCACATCAAAACCAGGGCTATTGTTCCTGAGACTGTTCATCCACATCAATAGCAGGGCTCTTGTTCCTGAGAATGTTACTCCACTTCAACACCAGGGCTATTGTTCCTGAGACTGTTCATCCACATCAAAACCAGGGCTATAGTTCATGAGACAGTTCATCCACATCAATAGCAGGGCTCTTGTTCCAGGGACTGTTCATCCACATCAATAGCAGGGCTCTTCTTCCTGAGACTGTTCATCCGCATCAACACCAGGGCTATTGTTCCTGAGACTGTTCATCCACAACAACACAAGTGCTATTGTTCCTGAGACTGTTCATCCACATCAACACCAGGGCTATTGTTTCTGAGACTGTTCATCCACATAAAAACCAGGGCTATTGTTCCAGAGGCTGTTCATCCACATCGATAGCAGAGCTATTGTTCCTGAGACTGTTCATCCACATCAATAGCAGGGCTCTTGTTCCAGGGACTGTTCATCCACATCAAAACCAGGGCTATTGTTCCTGAGACTGTTCATCCACATCACAACCAGGGCTATTGTTCCTGAGACTGTTCAACCACATCAATAGCAGGGCTCTTGTTCCTGAGACTGTTCATCCACATCAACACCAGGGCTATTGTTCCTGAGACTGTTCATCCACATCAAATACAGGGCTATTGTTCCTCAGAATGTTTATCGACATCAAAAGCAGGGCTATTGTTCCTGAGACTGTTCATCCACTTCAACACCAGGGCTCTTGTTCCTGATACTGTTCATCCACATCAACACCAGGACTATTGTTCCTGAGACTTTTCTTCCACATCAATAGCAGGGCTCTTGTTTCTGAGACTGTTCATCCACATCGAAACCAGGGCTTTTGTTCCTGAGATTGTTCATCCAGATCAACACCAGGGCTCTTGTTCCTGAGACTGTTTATCTACATCAACACCAGGGCTATTGTTCCTGAGACTGTTCATCCACATCAATAGCAGGGCTCTTGTTCCTGAGACTGTTCATCCACATCAAAACCAGGGCTATTGTTCCTGAGACTGTTTATCTACATCTAAACCAGGGCTATTGTTCCTGAGACTGTTCATCCACATCAACAGCAGGGCTATTGTTTCTGAGACTGTTCATCCACATCAACACCAGGGCTATTATTGCTAATACAGTTCATCCACATCAACACCAGGGCTATTGTTATTGAGACTGTTCATCCACATCAACACCAGGGCTATTGTTCCGGAGATTGTTCATCCACATTAAAACCAGGGCTATTGTTCCTGAGACTGTTCATCCACATCAATAACAGGGCTCTTGTTCCTGAGCCTGTTCATCCACAACAACACCATGGCTATTGTTCCGGAGACTGTTCATCCATATCATAAACCAGGGCTTTTGTTCCTGAGACTGTTCATCCTCATCAATAGCAGGGCTCCTGTTCCTGAGACTGTTAATCCACATCAACACCAGGGCTATTGTTCCTGAGACTGTTCATCCACATCAAAACCAGGGCTTTTGTTCCTGAGACTGTTCATCCACATCAATAGCAGGGCTCTTGTTCCTGAGACTGTTCATCCACATCAAAACCAGGGCTATTGTTCCTGAGACTGTTCTACCACATCAATCGCAGGGCTCTTGTTCCTGAGACTGTTCATCCACATCAACACCATGGCTGTTGTTCCTGAGACTGTTCATCCACATCAAAACCAGGGCTAATGTTCCTGAGACTGTTCATCCACATCAAAACCAGGGCTGTTGTTCCTGAGACTGTTCATCCACATCAGTAGCAGTGCTCTTGTTCCTGAGACTGTTCCTCCACATCAAAACCTGGGCTATTGTTCTTGAGACTGTTCATCCACATCAATAGCAGGGCTCTTCTTCCTGAGACTGTTCATCCGCATCAACACCAGGGCTATTGTTCCTGAGACTGTTCATCCACAACAACACAAGTGCTATTGTTCCTGAGACTGTTCATCCACATCAACACCAGGGCTATTGTTCCTGAGACTGTTCATCCACATCAAAACCAGGGCTATTGTTCCTGAGACTGTTCATCCACATCAATAGCAGGGCTCTTGTTCCTGAGAATGTTACTCCACTTCAACACCAGGGCTATTGTTCCTGAGACTGTTCATCCACATCAAAACCAGGGCTATAGTTCATGAGACAGTTCATCCACATCAATAGCAGGGCTCTTGTTCCAGGGACTGTTCATCCACATCAAAACCAGGGCTATTGTTCCTGAGACTGTTCATCCACATCAAAACCAGGGCTATTGTTTTTGAGTCTGTTCATCCACATCAATAGCAGGGCTCTTGTTCCTGAGACTGTTCATCCACATCAACACCAGGGCTATTGTTCTTAAGACTGTTCATCCACATCAAATCCAGGGCTATTGTTCCTGAGGTTGTTCATCCAGATCAACACCAGGGCTCTTGTTCCTGAGACTGTTTATCTACTTCAACACCAGGGCTATTGTTCCTGAGACTGTTCATCCACATCAATAGCAGGGCTCTTGTTCCTGAGACTGTTCATCCACACCAACACCAGGGCCATTGTTCCTGAGACAGTTCATCCACATCAAAACCAGGGCTATTGTTCCTGAGACTGTTTATCGACATCAAAACCAGGGCTATTGTTCCTGAGACTGTTCATCCACATCAACACCACGGCTATTGTTCCTGAGATTGTTCATCCACATCAACACCAGGGCTATTGTTCCTGAGACTGTTCATCCACATCAAAACCAGGGCTATTGTTCCTGAGACTGTTCATCCAGATCATAAACCAGGGCTTTTGTTCCTGAGACTGTTCATCCACATCAATAGCAGGGCTTCTGTTCCTGAGACTGTTAATCCACATCAACAGCAGGGCTATTGTTCCTGAGACTGTTCATCCACTTCAAAACCAGGGCTATTGTTCCTGAGACTGTTCATCCACATCAATAGCAGGGCTCTTGTTCCTGAGACTGTTCCTCCACATCAAAACCTGGGCTATTGTTCTTGAGACTGTTCATCCACATCAATAGCAGGGCTCTTCTTCCTGAGACTGTTCATCCACATCAACACCAGGGCTATTGTATCTGAGACTGTTCATCCACAACAACACCAGGGCTATTGTTCCTGAGACTGTTCATCCACATCAACACCAGGGCTATTGTTCCTGAGACTGTTCATCCACATCAAAACCAGGGCTATTGTTCCTGAGACTGTTCATCCACATCAATAGCAGGGCTCTTGTTCCAGAGACTGTTCATCCACTTCAAAAAGAGGGCTATTGTTCCTGAGACAGTTTATCTACATCAAAACCAGGGCTCTCGTTCCTGAGACTCTTCATCCACATCAACACCAGGGCTATTGTTCCTGAGACTGTTCATCCACATCAACACCAGGGCTATTGTTCCTGATACTGTTCATCCACATCAGCATCAGGGCTATTGTTCCTGAGACTGTTCATCCACATCAACACCAGGGCTATTGTTCCTGTGATTGTACATCCACATCAAAACCACGGCTATTGTTCCTGACGCTGTTCATCCACATCAACACCAGGGCTATTGTTACTGAGATTGTTCATCCACATCAACACTGGGCTATTAACCCTGAGACTGTTCATCCACATCAACACCAGGGCTATTGTTCCTGCGATTGTTCATCCACATCAACACCAGGGCTATTGTTCCTGATACTGTTCATCCATATCAACAGCAGGGCTATTGTTCCTGAGACTGTTCATCCACATCAACACCAGGGCTATTGTTCCTGATACTGTTCATCCACATCAGCACCAGTTCTATTGTTCCTGAGACTGTTCATTAACATCAACACCAGGGCTATTGTTCCTGATACTGATCATCCGTATCAAAACCAGGGCTATTGTTCCTTAGACAGTTCATCCACATCAATAGCAGGGCTCTTGTTCCTGAGACTGTTCCTCCACATCAAAACCAGGGCTATTGTTCTTGAGACTGTTCATCCACGTCAATAGCAGTGCTCTTGTTCCTGAGACTGTTCATCCACATCAACACCAGGGCTATTGTTCCTGAGACTGTTTATCCACAAAAACAACAGGGCTATTGTTCCTGAGATTGTTCATCCACATCAACACCAGGGCTATTGTTCCTGAGACTGTTCATCCACATCAAAACCAGGGCGATTGTTCCTGAGACTGTTCATCCACATCAATAGCAGGGCTCTTGTTCCAGAGACTGTTCATCCACATCAAAACCAGGGCTATTGTTCCTGAGACTGTTTATCTACATCATAAACCAGGGCAATTGTTCCTCCGAGTGTTCATCCACATCAACACCAGGGCTATTGTTCCTGAGACTGTTCATCCACATCAACACCAGGGCTATTTTTCCTGAGACGGTTCATCCACATCAATTGCAGGGCTCTTGTTCCTGAGACTGTTTATCCACATCAACAGCAGGGCTTTTGTTCCTGAGCCTGTTCATCCACATCAAAACCAGGGCTAATTTTCCTGAGACTGTTCATCCACATCAATAGCAGGGCTCTTGTTCCAGAGACTGCTCATCCACATAAACACCAGGGCTGTTGTTCCTGAGACTCTTAATCCTCATCAAAACCAGGGCTATTGTTCCTGAGACTGTTTATCTACATCAAAACCAGGGCTATTGTTCCTGAGACTGTTCATCCACATCAACACCAGCGCTATTGTTCCTGAGACTGTTCATCCACATCAGCATCAGGGCTATTGTTCCTGAAACTGTTCATCCACATCAACACCAGGGCTATTGTTCTAGAGACTGTTCATCCACATCAAAACCAGGGCTATTGTTCCTGAGACTGTTTATCTCCATCAAAACCAGGGCTATTGTTCCTGAGACTGTTCATCCACATCAACACCAGGGCTATTGTTCCTGTGACTGTTCATCAACATCATCACCAGGGCTATTGTTCCTGATACTGTTCATCCACATCAACACCAGGACTATTGTTCCTGAGATTGTTCATCCACATCAACACCAGGGCTATTGTTCCTGATACTGTTCATCGACATCAACACCAGGGCTATTTTTCCTGTGACTGTTTATCTACATCAAAACCAGGGCTATTGTTCCTGAGACTGTTCATCCACATCAACACCAGGGCTATTGCTCCAGAGACTGTTCATCCACATCAACAGAAGGGCTGTTGTTCCTGATACTGTTCATCCACATCAATAGCAGGGCTCTTGTTCCTGAGACTGTTCCTCCACATCAAACCCTGGGCTATTGTTCTTGAGACTGTTCATCCACATCAATAGCAGGGCTATTGTTCCTGAGACTGTTCACCCACATCAACACCAGGGCTATTGTACCTGAGACTGTTCATCCACAACAACACCAGGGCTATTGTTCCTGAGACTGTTCATCCACATCAACACCAGGGCTATTGTTCCTGAGACTCTTTATCCACATCCAAACCAGGGCTATTGTTCCTGAGAATGTTCATCCACATCAATAGCAGGGCTCTTGTTCCAGAGGATGTTCATCCACTTCAAAACCAGGGCTATTGTTCCTGAGACAGTTTATCTACATCAAAACCAGGGCTATTGTTCCTGAGACTCTTCATCCACATCAACACCAGGGCTATTGTTCCTGAGACAGTTCATCCACATCAACACCAGGGCAATTGTTCCTGATATTGTTCTTCCACATCAACACCAGGGCCATTGTTCCTGAGACAGTTCATCCACATCAAAACCTGCGCTATTGTTCCTGAGACTGTTCATCTACATCAGAAACAGGGCTATTGTTCCTGAGGCTGTTCATCCACATCAACACCAGGGCTATTGTTCCTGAGACTGTTCATCCACATCAACACCAGGGCTATTGTTCCTGATACTGTTCATCCACATCAACATCAGGGCTATTGTTCCTGAGACTGTTCTTCCACATCAACACCAGGGATATTGTTCCTGTGATTGTACATCCACATCAACACCAGGGCTATTGTTACTGACGCTGTACATCCACATCAACACCAGGGGTATTGTTCCTGCGATTGTTCATCCACATCAACACCAGGGCTATTGTTCCTGATACTGTTCATCCACATCAACAGCAGGGCTATTGTTCCTGAGACTGTTCATCCACTTCAAAACCAGGGCTATTGTTCCTGAGACTGTTCATCCACATCAATAGCAGGGCTCTTGTTCCTGAGACTGTTCCTCCACATCAAAACCTGGGCTATTGTTCTTGAGACTGTTCATCCACATCAATAGCAGGGCTCTTCTTCCTGAGACTGTTCATCCACATCAACACCAGGGCTATTGTATCTGAGACTGTTCATCCACAACAACACCAGGGCTATTGTTCCTGAGACTGTTCATCCACATCAACACCAGGGCTATTGTTCCTGAGACTGTTCATCCACATCAAAACCAGGGCTATTGTTCCTGAGACTGTTCATCCAAATCAATAGCAGGGCTCTTGTTCCAGAGACTGTTCATCCACTTCAAAAAGAGGGCTATTGTTCCTGAGACAGTTTATCTACATCAAAACCAGGGCTCTCGTTCCTGAGACTCTTCATCCACATCAACACCAGGGCTATTGTTCCTGAGACTGTTCATCCACATCAACACCAGGGCTATTGTTCCTGATACTGTTCATCCACATCAGCATCAGGGCTATTGTTCCTGAGACTGTTCATCCACATCAACACCAGGGCTATTGTTCCTGTGATTGTACATCCACATCAAAACCACGGCTATTGTTCCTGACGCTGTTCATCCACTTCAACACCAGGGCTATTGTTACTGAGATTGTTCATCCACATCAACACTGGGCTATTAACCCTGAGACTGTTCATCCACATCAACACCAGGGCTATTGTTCCTGCGATTGTTCATCCACATCAACACCAGGGCTATTGTTCCTGATACTGTTCATCCATATCAACAGCAGGGCTATTGTTCCTGAGACTGTTCATCCACATCAACACCAGGGCTATTGTTCCTGATACTGTTCATCCACATCAGCACCAGTTCTATTGTTCCTGAGACTGTTCATTAACATCAACACCAGGGCTATTGTTCCTGATACTGATCATCCGTATCAAAACCAGGGCTATTGTTCCTTAGACAGTTCATCCACATCAATAGCAGGGCTCTTGTTCCTGAGACTGTTCCTCCACATCAAAACCAGGGCTATTGTTCTTGAGACTGTTCATCCACGTCAATAGCAGTGCTCTTGTTCCTGAGACTGTTCATCCACATCAACACCAGGGCTATTGTTCCTGAGACTGTTTATCCACAAAAACAACAGGGCTATTGTTCCTGAGATTGTTCATCCACATCAACACCAGGGCTATTGTTCCTGAGACTGTTCATCCACATCAAAACCAGGGCGATTGTTCCTGAGACTGTTCATCCACATCAATAGCAGGGCTCTTGTTCCAGAGACTGTTCATCCACATCAAAACCAGGGCTATTGTTCCTGAGACTGTTTATCTACATCATAAACCAGGGCAATTGTTCCTCCGAGTGTTCATCCACATCAACACCAGGGCTATTGTTCCTGAGACTGTTCATCCACATCAACACCAGGGCTATTTTTCCTGAGACGGTTCATCCACATCAATTGCAGGGCTCTTGTTCCTGAGACTGTTTATCCACATCAACAGCAGGGCTTTTGTTCCTGAGACTGTTCATCCACATCAAAACCAGGGCTAATTTTCCTGAGACTGTTCATCCACATCAATAGCAGGGCTCTTGTTCCAGAGACTGCTCATCCACATAAACACCAGGGCTGTTGTTCCTGAGACTCTTAATCCTCATCAAAACCAGGGCTATTGTTCCTGAGACTGTTTATCTACATCAAAACCAGGGCTATTGTTCCTGAGACTGTTCATCCACATCAACACCAGCGCTATTGTTCCTGAGACTGTTCATCCACATCAGCATCAGGGCTATTGTTCCTGAAACTGTTCATCCACATCAACACCAGGGCTATTGTTCTAGAGACTGTTCATCCACATCAAAACCAGGGCTATTGTTCCTGAGACTGTTTATCTCCATCAAAACCAGGGCTATTGTTCCTGAGACTGTTCATCCACATCAACACCAGGGCTATTGTTCCTGTGACTGTTCATCAACATCATCACCAGGGCTATTGTTCCTGATACTGTTCATCCACATCAACACCAGGACTATTGTTCCTGAGATTGTTCATCCACATCAACACCAGGGCTATTGTTCCTGATACTGTTCATCGACATCAACACCAGGGCTTTTTTTCCTGAGACTGTTCATCCACATCAATAGCAGGGCTCTTGTTCCTGAGAAGTTAATCCACACTAACACCAGGGCTATTGTTCCTGACAATTTTCATCCACATCAAAACCAGGGCTATTGTTCTTGAGACTGTTCATCCACATCAATAGCAGGGCTCTTGTTCCTGAGACTGTTCATCCACATCAACAACAGGGCTATTGTTCCTGAGACAGTTCATCCACATCAAAACCAGCGCTATTGTTCCTGAGACTGTTCATCTACATCAAAACCAGGGCTATTGTTCCTGAGACTGTTTATCTACATCATAAACCAGGGCAATTGTTCCTGAGACTCTTCATCCACATCAGCACCAGGGCTATTGTTCCTGAGACTGTTCATCCACTTCAACACCAGGGCAATTGTTCCTGATACTGTTCTTCCACATCAACACCAGGGCTATTGTTCCTGAGACTATTCATCCACATCAAAACCAGGGCTATTGTTCCTGAGACTGTTCATCCACATCAATAGCAGGGCTCTTGTTCCTGAGACTGTTCATCCACATCAACACCAGGGCTATTGTTCCTGAGACTGTTCATCCACATCAACACCGGGGCTATTAACCCTGAGACTGTTCAACCACATCAACACCAGGGCTATTGTTCCTGCGATTGTTCATCCACATCAACACCAGGGCTATTGTTCCTGATACTGTTTATCCACATCAACAGCAGGGCTATTGTTCCTGAGATTGTTCATCCACATCAAAACCAGGGCTAATTTTCCTGAGACTGTTCATCCACATCAATAGCAGGGCTCTTGTTCCAGAGACTGCTCATCCACGTAAAAACCAGGGCTGTTGTTCCTGAGACGGTTAATCCTCATCAAAACCAGGGCTATTGTTCCTGAGACTGTTTATCTACATCAAAACCAGGGCTATTGTTCCTGAGACTGTTCATCCACATCAACACCAGCGCTATTGTTCCTGAGACTGTTCATCCACATCAACACCAGGGCTATTGTTCCTGAGACTGTTCATCCACATCAACACCAGGGCTATTGTTCTAGAGACTGTTCATCCACATCAAAACCAGGGCTATTGTTCCTGAGACTGTTCATCCACATCAACACCAGGGCTATTGTTCCTGATACTGTTCATCGACATCAACACCTGGGCTTTTTTTCCTGAGACTGTTCATCCACATCAATAGCAGGGCTCTTGTTCCTGAGAAGTTAGTCCACACTAACACCAGGGCTATTGTTCCTGACACTTTTCATCCACATCAAAACCAGGGCTATTGTTCTTCAGACTGTTCATCCACATCAATAGCAGGGCTCTTGTTCCTGAGACTGTTCATCCACATCAACAACAGGGCTATTGTTCCTGAGACAGTTCATCCACATCAAAACCAGCGCTATTGTTCCTGAGACTGTTCATCTACATCAAAACCAGGGCTATTGTTCCTGACGCTGTTCATCCACATCAACACCAGGGCTATTGTTCCTGAGACTGTTCATCCACATCGACACCAGGGCTATTGTTCCTGATACTGTACATCCACATCAACATCAGGGCTCTTGTTCCTGAGACTGTTCATCCACATCAACACCAGGGCGATTGCTCCTGTGATTGTTCCTCCACTTCAACACCAGGGCTATGGTTACTGATACTGTTCATCCACCTCAACACCAGGGCTATTGTTCCTGTGATTGGTCATCCACATCAACACCAGGGCTATTGTTCCTAAGACTGTTCATCCACATCAAAACCAGGGCTATTGTTCCTGAGACTGTTCATCCACATCAACACCAGGTCTATTGTTCCTGAGACTGTTCATCCACATCAAAACAAGGGCTATTGTTCCTGGGACTGTTCATCCACATCAATAGCAGGGCTATTGTTCCTGAGACTGTTTATCCACATCAACAACAGGGCTATTGTTCCTGAGACTGTTCATCAACATCAAAACCATGGCTATTGTTCTTGAGACTGTTCATCCACATCAATAGCAGGGCTCTTGTTCCTGAGACTGTTTATCCACATCAACAACAGGGCTATTTTTCCTGAGACAGTTCATCCACATCAAAACCAGCGCTATTGTTCCTGAGACTGTTCATCTACATCAAAACCAGGGCTATTGTTCCTGACGCTGTTCATCCACATCAACACCAGGGCTATTGTTCCTGAGACTGTTCATCCACATCGACACCAGGGCTATTGTTATGATACTGTACATCCACATCAACATCAGGGCTATTGTTCCTGAGACTGTTCATCCACATCAACACCAGGGCGATTGCTCCTGTGATTGTTCCTCCACTTCAACACCAGGGCTATGGTTACTGATACTGTTCATCCACCTCAACACCAGGGCTATTGTTCCTGTGATTGTTCATCCACATCAACACCAGGGCTATTGTTCCTAAGACTGTTCATCCACATCAAAACCAGGGCTATTGTTCCTGAGACTGTTCATCCACATCAACACCAGGTCTATTGTTCCTGAGACTGTTCATCCACGTCAAAACCAGGGCTATTGTTCCTGGGACTGTTCATCCACATCAATAGCAGGGCTATTGTTCCTGAGACTGTTTATCCACATCAACAACAGGGCTATTGTTCCTGAGACTGTTCATCAACATCAAAACCAGGGCTATTGTTCCTGAGACTGTTCATCCACATCAATAGCAGGGCTCTTGTTCCTGAGACTGTTTATCCACATCAACAAAAGGGCTATTTTTCCTGAGACTGTTCATCCACTTCAAAACCAGGGCTATTGTTCCTGAGACTGTTCATCCACATCAACACCAGGGCGATTGCTCCTGTGATTGTTCCTCCACTTCAACACCAGGGCTATGGTTACTGATACTGTTCATCCACCTCAACACCAGGGCTATTGTTCCTGTGATTGGTCATCCACATCAACACCAGCGCTATTGTTCCTGAGACTGTTCATCTACATCAAAACCAGGGCTATTGTTCCTGACGCTGTTCATCCACATCAACACCAGGGCTATTGTTCCTGAGACTGTTCATCCACATCGACACCAGGGCTATTGTTCCTGATACTGTACATCCACATCAACATCAGGGCTATTGTTCCTGAGACTGTTCATCCACATCAACACCAGGGCGATTGCTCCTGTGATTGTTCCTCCACTTCAACACCAGGCCTATGGTTACTGATACTGTTCATCCACCTCAACACCAGGGCTATTGTTCCTGTGATTGGTCATCCACATCAACACCAGGGCTATTGTTCCTAAGACTGTTCATCCACATCAAAACCAGGGCTATTGTTCCTGAGACTGTTCATCCACATCAACACCAGGTCTATTGTTCCTGAGACTGTTCATCCACATCAAAACCAGGGCTATTGTTCCTGGGACTGTTCATCCACATCAATAGCAGGGCTATTGTTCCTGAGACTGTTTATCCACATCAACAACAGGGCTATTGTTCCTGAGACTGTTCATCAACATCAAAACCATGGCTATTGTTCTTGAGACTGTTCATCCACATCAATAGCAGGGCTCTTGTTCCTGAGACTGTTTATCCACATCAACAACAGGGCTATTTTTCCTGAGACAGTTCATCCACATCAAAACCAGCGCTATTGTTCCTGAGACTGTTCATCTACATCAAAACCAGGGCTATTGTTCCTGACGCTGTTCATCCACATCAACACCAGGGCTATTGTTCCTGAGACTGTTCATCCACATCGACACCAGGGCTATTGTTATGATACTGTACATCCACATCAACATCAGGGCTATTGTTCCTGAGACTGTTCATCCACATCAACACCAGGGCGATTGCTCCTGTGATTGTTCCTCCACTTCAACACCAGGGCTATGGTTACTGATACTGTTCATCCACCTCAACTCCAGGGCTATTGTTCCTGTGATTGGTCATCCACATCAACACCAGGGCTATTGTTCCTAAGACTGTTCATCCACATCAAAACCAGGGCTATTGTTCCTGAGACTGTTCATCCACATCAACACCAGGTCTATTGTTCCTGAGACTGTTCATCCACATCAAAACCAGGGCTATTGTTCCTGGGACTGTTCATCCACATCAATAGCCGGGCTATTGTTCCTGAGACTGTTTATCCACATCAACAACAGGGCTATTGTTCCTGAGACTGTTCATCAACATCAAAACCAGGGCTATTGTTCCTGAGACTGTTCATCCACATCAATAGCAGGGCTCTTGTTCCTGAGACTGTTTATCAACATCAACAAAAGGGCTATATTTCCTGAGACTGTTCATCCACTTCAAAACCAGGGCTATTGTTCCTGAGATTGTTCATCCACATCAAAACTTGGGCTATTGTTCCTGAGACTGTTCATCCTCATCAATAGCAGTGTTCTTGTTCCTGAGACTGTTCATCCACATCAACACCAGGGCTGTTGTTCCTGAGACTGTCCATCCACATCAAAACCTGGGCTATTGTTCCTGAGACTGTTTATCTACATCAAAACCTGGGCTATTGTTCCTGAGACTGTTCATCCACATCAACACCAGGGCTATTGTTCCTGAGACTGTTCATCCACATCAACACCAGGGCTATTGTTCCTGCTACTGTTCATCCACATCAAAACCAGGGCTATTGTTCCAGAGACTGTTCATCCACATCAATAGCAGAGCTCTTGTTCCTGAGACTGTTCATCCACATCAACACCAGGGCTATTGTTCCTGAGACTGTTCATCCACATCAAAACCAGTGCTATTGTTCCTGAGACTCTTTATCTAAATCAAAACCAGGGCTATTGTTCCTGAGACTGTTCATCCACATCAACAACAGCGCTATTGTTCCTGTGACTGTTCATCCACATCAACAGCAGGGCTATTGTTCCTGATACTGTTCATCCACATCAAAACCAGGGCTATTGTTCCTGAGATTGTTCATCCACATCAACACCAGGGCTATTGTTCCTGATACTGTTCATCCACATCAACACCAGGGCTATTGTTCCTCAGACTGTTCATCCACATCAAAACTAGGGCTATTGTTCCTGAGACTGTTCATCCACATCAATAGCAGTGCTCCTGTTCCTGAGACTGTTCATCCACATCAACATCAGGGCTATTGCTCCTGAGACTGTTCATCCACATCAAAACCAGGGCTATTGTTCCTGAGCCTGTTCATCCACATCAATAGCAGGGCTCTTGTTCCTGAGAATGTTAATCCACATCAACACCAGGGCTATTTTTCCTGAGACTGTTCATCCACATCAAAACCAGGGCTATTGTTCCTGAGACTGTTCATCCACATCAATAGCAGTGCTCTTGTTCCAGAGACTGTTCATCCACATCAACACAAGGGCTATTGTTCCTGAGACTGTTCACCCACATCAAAACAAGGGCTATTCTTCCTGAGAATGTTTATCCACATCAAAAGCAGGGCTATTGTTCCTGAGACTGTTCATCCACATCAAGACCAGGGCTATTGTTCCTGATACTGTTCATCCACATCAACACCAGGACTATTGTTCCTGAGACTGTTCATCCTCATCAATACCAGGGCCATTGTTCCTGAGACTTTTTATCTGCATCAAAACTAGGGCTATTGTTCCTGAGACTGTTCATCCACATCAACACAAGGGCTATTGCTCCTGAGACTGTTCATCCACATCAACACCAGTGCTATTTTTCCTGAGAATGTTCATCCACATCAATAGCAGGGCTCTTGTTCCTGAGACTGTTTATCCACATCAACAACAGGGCTATTGTTCCTGAGAATGTTCATCCACACAAAACCAGGGCTAATTTTCCTGAGACTGTTCTTCCACATCAATAGCAGGGCTCTTGTTCCAGAGACTGCTCATCCACATAAACACCAGGGCTGTTGTTCCTGAGACGGTTAATCCACATCAAAACCAGGGCTATTGTTCCTGAGACTGTTTATCTACATCAAAACCAGGGCTATTGTTCCTGAGACTGTTCATCCACATCAACACCAGGGCTATTGTTCCTGAGACTGTTCATCCACATCAACACCAGGGCTATTGTTCCTGAGACTGTTCATCCACATCAACACCAGGGCTATTGTTCCAGAGACTGTTCATCCACATCAAAACCAGGGCTATTGTTCCTGAGACTGTTTATCTCCATCAAAACAAGGGCTATTGTTCCTTAGACTGTTCATCCACATCAACACCAGGGCTATTGTTCCTGTGACTGTTCATCAACGTCAACACCAGGGCTATTGTTCCTGATACTGTTCATCCACATCAACACCAGGACTATTGTTCCTGAGATTTTTTATCCACAACAACACCAGGGCTATTGTTCCTGATACTGTTCATCCACATCAACACCAGGGCTTTTTTCCTGAGACTGTTCATCCACATCATTAGCACGGCTCTTGTTCCTGAGAAGTTAATCCACACCAACACCAGGGCTATTGTTCCTGACACTTTTCATCCACATCAAAACCAGGGCTATTGTTCCCTAGACTGTTCATCCACATCAATAGCAGGGCTCTTGTTCCTGAGACTGTTCATCCACATCAACAACAGGGCTATTGTTCCTGAGACGTTCATCCACATCAAAACCATCGCTATTGTTCCTGAGACTGTTCATCTACTTCAAAACCAGGGCTATTGTTCCTGACGCTGTTCATCCACATCAACACCAGGGCTATTGTTCCTGAGACTGTTTATCCACATCAACAACAGGGCTATTTTTCCTGAGACTGTTCATCCACATCAAAACCAGGGCTATTGTTCCTAAGACTGTTCATACTCATCAATAGCAGGGTTCTTGTTCCTGAGACTGTTCATCCACATCAAAACCTGGGCTATTGTTCCTGAGACTGTTTATCTACATCAAAATCAGCGCTATTTTTCCTGAGAATGTTCATCCACATCAACACCAGGGCTATTGTTCCTGAGACTGTTCATCCACATCAACACCAGGGCGATTGCTCCTGTGATTGTTCCTCCACTTCAACACCAGTGCTATGGTTACTGATACTGTTCATCCACCTCAACACCAGGGCTATTGTTCCTGTGATTGGTCATCCACATCAACACCAGGGCTATTGTTCCTAAGACTGTTCTTCCACATCAAAACCAGGGCTATTGTTCCTGAGACTGTTCATCCACATCAACACCAGGTCTATTGTTCCTGAGACTGTTCATCCACATCAAAACCAGGGCTATTGTTCCTGGGACTGTTCATCCACATCAATAGCAGGGCTATTGTTCCTGAGACTGTTTATCCACATCAACAACAGGGCTATTGTTCCTGAGACTGTTCATCAACATCAAAACCAGGGCTATTGTTCCTGAGACTGTTCATCCACATCAATAGCAGGGCTCTTGTTCCTGAGACTGTTTATCCACATCAACAACAGGGCTATTTTTCCTGAGACTGTTCATCCACTTCAAAACCAGGGCTATTGTTCCTGAGATTGTTCATCCACATCAAAACTTGGGCTATTGTTCCTGAGACTGTTCATCCTCATCAATAGCAGTGTTCTTGTTCCTGAGACTGTTCATCCACATCAACACCAGGGCTGTTGTTCCTGAGACTGTCCATCCACATCAAAACCTGGGCTATTGTTCCTGAGACTGTTTATCTACATCAAAACCTGGGCTATTGTTCCTGAGACTGTTCATCCACATCAACACCAGGGCTATTGTTTCTGAGACTGTTCATCCACATCAACACCAGGGCAATTGTTCCTGATACTGTTCATCCACATCAAAACCAGGGCTATTCTTCCAGAGACTGTTCTTCCACATCAATAGCAGAGCTCTTGTTCCTGAGACTGTTCATCCACATCAACACCAGGGCTATTGTTCCTGAGACTGTTCATCCACATCAAAACCAGTGCTATTGTTCCTGAGACTCTTTATCTAAATCAAAACCAGGGCTATTGTTCCTGAGACTGTTCATCCACATCAACAACAGCGCTATTGTTCCTGTGACTGTTCATCCACATCAACAGCAGGGCTATTGTTCCTGATACTGTTCATCCACATCAAAACCAGGGCTATTGTTCCTGAGATTGTTCATCCACATCAACACCAGGGCTATTGTTCCTGATACTGTTCATCCACATCAACACCAGGGCTATTGTTCCTCAGACTGTTCATCCACATCAAAACTAGGGCTATTGTTCCTGAGACTGTTCATCCACATCAATAGCAGTGCTCCTGTTCCTGAGACTGTTCATCCACATCAACATCAGGGCTATTGCTCCTGAGACTGTTCATCCACATCAAAACCAGGGCTATTGTTCCTGAGCCTGTTCATCCACATCAATAGCAGGGCTCTTGTTCCTGAGAATGTTAATCCACATCAACACCAGGGCTATTTTTCCTGAGACTGTTCATCCACATCAAAACCAGGGCTATTGTTCCTGAGACTGTTCATCCACATCAATAGCAGTGCTCTTGTTCCAGAGACTGTTCATCCACATCAACACAAGGGCTATTGTTCCTGAGACTGTTCACCCACATCAAAACACGGGCTATTCTTCCTGAGAATGTTTATCTACATCAAAAGCAGGGCTATTGTTCCTGAGACTGTTCATCCACATCAAGACCAGGGCTATTGTTACTGATACTGTTCATCCACATCATCACCAGGACTACTGTTCCTGAGACTGTTCATCCTCATCAATACCAGGGCCATTGTTCCTGAGACTGTTCATCCACATCAACACAAGGGCTATTGCTCCTGATACTGTTCATCCACATCAACACCAGGGCTATTTTTCCTGAGAATGTTCATCCACATCAATAGCAGGGCTCTTGTTCCTGAGACTGTTTATCCACATCAACAACAGGGCTATTGTTCCTGAGACTGTTCATCCACACAAAACCAGGGCTAATTTTCCTGAGACAGTTCATCCACATCAATAGCAGGGCTCTTGTTCCAGAGACTGTTTATCTCCATCAAAACAAGGGCTATTGTTCCTGAGACTGTTCATCCACATCAACACCAGGGCTATTGTTCCTGTGACTGTTCATCCACATCAAAACCAGGGCTATTGTTCCTGAGACTGTTTATCTCCATCAAAACAAGGGCTATTGTTCCTGAGACTGTTCATCCACATCAACACCAGGGCTATTGTTCCTGTGACTGTTCATCAACTTCAACACCAGGGCTATTGTTCCTGATACTGTTCATCCACATCAACACCAGGACTATTGTTCCTGAGATTTTTTATCCACAACAACACCAGGGCTATTGTTCCTGATACTGTTCATCCACATCAACACCAGGGCTTTTTTCCTGAGACTGTTCATCCACATCAATAGCACGGCTCTTGTTCCTGAGAAGTTAATCCACACCAACACCATGGCTATTGTTCCTGACACTTTTCATCCACATCAAAACCAGGGCTATTGTTCCCTAGACTGTTCATCCACATCAATAGCAGGGCTCTTGTTCCTGAGACTGTTCATCCACATCAACAACAGGGCTATTGTTCCTGAGACGTTCATCCACATCAAAACCATCGCTATTGTTCCTGAGACTGTTCATCTACATCAAAACCAGGGCTATTGTTCCTGACGCTGTTCATCCACATCAACACCAGGGCTATTGTTCCTGAGACTGTTCATCCACATCAACACCAGGGCTATTGTTCCTGATACTGTACATCCACATCAACATCAGGGCTATTGTTCCTGAGACTGTTCATCCACATCAACACCAGGGCGATTGTTCCTTTGATTGTTCCTCCACATCAACACCAGGGCTATTGTTACTGATACTGTTCATCCACATCAGCACCAGGGCTATTGTTCCTGATACTGTTCATCCACATCAACACCAGGGCTATTGTTCCTGAGACTGTTCATCCACATCAAAACCAGGGCTATTGTTCCTGAGACTGTTCATCCATATCAATAACAGGGCTCTTGTTCCTTAGACTGTTCATCCACATCAACACCAGGGCTATTGTTCCTGAGACTGTTCATCCACATCAAAACCAGGGCTATTGTTCCTGGGACTGTTCATCCACATCAATAGCAGGGCTCTTGTTCCTGAGACTGTTTATCCACATCAACAACAGGGCTATTGTTCCTGAGACTGTTCATCCACATCAAAACCAGGGCTATTGTTCCTGAGACTGTTCATCCACATCAATAGCAGGGCTCTTGTTCCTGAGACTGTTTATCCACATCAACAACAGGGCTATTTTTCCTGAGACTGTTCATCCACATCAAAACCAGGGCTATTGTTCCTAAGACTGTTCATCCTCATCAATAGCAGTGTTCTTGTTCCTGAGACTGTTCATCCACATCAAAACCTGGGCTATTGTTCCTGAGACTGTTTATCTACATCAAAATCAGCGCTATCTTTCCTGAGAATGTTCATCCACATCAACACCAGGGCTATTGTTCCTGAGACTGTTCATCCACATCAACACCAGGGCGATTGCTCCTGTGATTGTTCCTCCACTTCAACACCAGTGCGATGGTTACTGATACTGTTCATCCACCTCAACACCAGGGCTATTGTTCCTGTGATTGGTCATCCACATCAGCACCAGGGCTATTGTTCCTAAGACTGTTCTTCCACATCAAAACCAGGGCTATTGTTCCTGAGACTGTTCATCCACATCAACACCAGGTCTATTGTTCCTGAGACTGTTCATCCACATCAAAACCAGGGCTATTGTTCCTGGGACTGTTCATCCACATCAATAGCAGGGCTATTGTTCCTGAGACTGTTTATCCACATCAACAACAGGGCTATTGTTCCTGAGACTGTTCATCAACATCAAAACCAGGGCTATTGTTCCTGAGACTGTTCATCCACATCAATAGAAGGGCTCTTGTTCCTGAGACTGTTTATCCACATCAACAACAGGGCTATTTTTCCTGAGACTGTTCATCCACATCAAAACCAGGGCTATTGTTCCTGAGATTGTTCATCCACATCAAAACTTGGGCTATTGTTCCTGAGACTGTTCATCCTCATCAATAGCAGTGTTCTTGTTCCTGAGACTGTTCATCCACATCAACACCAGGGCTGTTGTTCCTGAGACTGTCCATCCACATCAAAACCTGGGCTATTGTTCCTGAGACTGTTTATCTACATCAAAACCTGGGCTATTGTTCCTGAGACTGTTCATCCACATCAACACCAGGGCTATTGTTTCTGAGACTGTTCATCCACATCAACACCAGGGCTATTGTTCCTGATACTGTTCATCCACATCAAAACCAGGGCTATTGTTCCAGAGACTGTTCATCCACATCAATAGCAGAGCTCTTGTTCCTGAGACTGTTCATCCACATCAACACCAGGGCTATTGTTCCTGAGACTGTTCATCCACATCAAAACCAGTGCTATTGTTCCTGAGACTCTTTATCTAAATCAAAACCAGGGCTATTCTTCCTGAGACTGTTGATCCACATCAACAACAGCGCTATTGTTCCTGTGACTGTTCATCCACATCAACAGCAGCGCTATTGTTCCTGATACTGTTCATCCACATCAAAACCAGGGCTATTGTTCCTGAGATTGTTCATCCACATCAACACCAGGGCTATTGTTCCTGATACTGTTCATCCACATCAACACCAGGGCTATTGTTCCTCAGACTGTTCATCCACATCAAAACTAGGGCTATTGTTCCTGAGACTGTTCATCCACATCAATAGCAGTGCTCCTGTTCCTGAGACTGTTCATCCACATCAACATCAGGGCTATTGCTCCTGAGACTGTTCATCCACATCAAAACCAGGGCTATTGTTCCTGAGCCTGTTCATCCACATCAATAGCAGGGCTCTTGTTCCTGAGAATGTTAATCCACATCAACACCAGGGCTATTTTTCCTGAGACTGTTCATCCACATCAAAACCAGGGCTATTGTTCCTGAGACTGTTCATCCACATCAATAGCAGTGCTCTTGTTCCAGAGACTGTTCATCCACATCAACACAAGGGCTATTGTTCCTGAGACTGTTCACCCACATCAAAACACGGGCTATTCTTCCTGAGAATGTTTATCTACATCAAAAGCAGGGCTATTGTTCCTGAGACTGTTCATCCACATCAAGACCAGGGCTATTGTTCCTGATACTGTTCATCCACATCATCACCAGGACTATTGTTCCTGAGACTGTTCATCCTCATCAATACCAGGGCCATTGTTCCTGAGACTGTTTATCTGCATCAAAACTAGGGCTATTGTTCCTGAGACTGTTCATCCACATCAACACAAGGGCTATTGCTCCTGATACTGTTCATCCACATCAACACCAGGGCTATTTTTCCTGAGAATGTTCATCCACATCAATAGCAGGGCTCTTGTTACTGAGACTGTTTATCCACATCAACAACAGGGCTATTATTCCTGAGAATGTTCATCCACACAAAACCAGGGCTAATTTTCCTGAGACAGTTCATCCACATCAATAGCAGGGCTCTTGTTCCAGAGACTGCTCATCCACATAAACACCAGGGCTGTTGTTCCTGAGACGGTTAATCCACATCAAAACCAGGGCTATTGTTCCTGAGACTGTTTATCTACATCAAAACCAGGGCTATTGTTCCTGAGACTGTTCATCCACATCAACACCAGGGCTATTGTTCCTGAGACTGTTCATCCACATCAACACCAGGGCTATTGTTCCTGAGACTGTTCATCCACATCAACACCAGGGCTATTGTTCCAGAGACTGTTCATCCACATCAAAACCAGGGCTATTGTTCCTGAGACTGTTTATGTCCATCAAAACAAGGGCTATTGTTCCTGAGACTGTTCATCCACATCATACCAGGGCTATTGTTCCTGTGACTGTTCATCAACATCAACACCAGGGCTATTGTTCCTGATACTGTTCATCCACATCAACACCAGGACTATTGTTTCTGAGATTTTTTATCCACAACAACACCAGGGCTATTGTTCCTGATACTGTTCATCCACATCAACACCAGGGCTTTTTTCCTGAGACTGTTCATCCACATCAATAGCAGCGCTCTTGTTCCTGAGAAGTTAATCCACACCAACACCAGGGCTATTGTTCCTGACACTTTTCATCCACATCAAAACCAGGGCTATTGTTCCCTAGACTGTTCATCCACATCAATAGCAGGGCTCTTGTTCCTGAGACTGTTCATCCACGTCAACAACAGGGCTATTGTTCCTGAGACGTTCATCCACATCAAAACCATCGCTATTGTTCCTGAGACTGTTCATCTACATCAAAACCAGGGCTATTGTTCCTGACGCTGTTCATCCACATCAACACCAGGGCTATTGTTCCTGAGACTGTTCATCCACATCAACACCAGGGCTATTGTTCCTGATACTGTACATCCACATCAACATCAGGGCTATTGTTCCTGAGACTGTTCATCCACATCAACACCAGGGCGATTGTTCCTTTGATTGTTCCTCCACATCAACACCAGGGCTATTGTTACTGATACTGTTCATCCACATCAGCACCAGGGCTATTGTTCCTGATAATGTTCATCCACATCAACACCAGGGCTATTGTTCCTGAGACTGTTCATCCACATCAAAACCAGGGCTATTGTTCCTGAGACTGTTCATCCATATCAATAACAGGGCTCTTGTTCCTTAGACTGTTCATCCACATCAACACCAGGGCAATTGTTCCTGAGACTGTTCATCCACATCAAAACCAGGGCTATTGTTCCTGGGACTGTTCATCCACATCAATAGCAGGGCTCTTGTTCCTGAGACTGTTTATCCACATCAACAACAGGGCTATTGTTCCTGAGACTGTTCATCCACATCAAAACCAGGGCTATTGTTCCTGAGACTGTTCATCCACATCAATAGCAGGGCTCTTGTTCCTGAGACTGCTTATCCACATCAACAACAGGGCTATTGTTCCTGAGACTGTTCATCCATATCAATAACAGGGCTCTTGTTCCTTAGACTGTTCATCCACATCAACACCAGGGCTATTGTTCCTGAGACTGTTCATCCACATCAAAACCAGGGCTATTGTTCCTGGGACTGTTCATCCACATCAATAGCAGGGCTCTTGTTCCTGAGACTGTTTATCCACATCAACAACAGGGCTATTGTTCCTGAGACTGTTCATCCACATCAAAACCAGGGCTATTGTTCCTGAGACTGTTCATCCACATCAATAGCAGGGCTCTTGTTCCTGAGACTGCTTATCCACATCAACAACAGGGCTATTTTTCCTGAGACTGTTCATCCACATCAAAACCAGGGCTATTGTTCCTAAGACTGTTCATCCTCATCAATAGCAGGGTTCTTGTTCCTGAGACTGTTCATCCACATCAAAACCTGGGCTATTGTTCCTGAGACTGTTTATCTACATCAAAATCAGCGCTATCGTTCCTGAGACTGTTCATCCACATCAACACCAGGGCTATTGTTCCTGATACTGTTCATCCACATCAAAACCAGGGATTTTGTTCCAGAGACTGTTCATCCACATCAATAGCAGAGCTCTTGTTCCTGAGACTGTTCATCCACATCAACACCAGGGCTATTGTTCCTGAGACTGTTCATCCACATCAACACCAGCGATATTGTTCCTGTGACTGTTCATCCACATCAACACCAGGGCTATTGTTCCTGATACTGTTCATCCACATCAACACCAGGGCTATTGTTCCTGAGATTGTTCATCCACATCAACACCAAGTCTATTGTTCCTGACACTGTTCATCCACATCAACACCAGGGCTATTGTTCCTCAGACTGTTCATCCGCATCAAAACTAGGGCTATTGTTCCTGAGACTGTTCATCCACATCAATAGCAGTGCTCCTGTTCCTGAGACTGTTCATCCACATCAACACCAGGGCTATTGCTCCTGAGACTGTTCATCCACATCAAAACCAGGGCTATTGTTCCTGAGACTGTTCATCCACATCAATAGCAGTGCTCTTGTTCCAGAGACTGTTCATCCACATCAACACAAGGGCTATTGTTCCTGAGACTGTTCATCCACATCAAAACACGGGCTTTTCTTCCTGAGAATGTTTATCTACATCAAAAGCAGGGCTATTGTTCCTGAGACTGTTCATCCACATCAACACCAGGGCTATTGTTCCTGATACTGTTCATCCACATCAACACCTGGACTATTGTTCCTGAGACTGTTCATCCACATCAATACCAGGGCTCTTGTTCCTGAGACTGTTCATCCACATCGAAACCAGTGCTACTTTTCCTGAGATTGTTCATCCACATCAACAACAGGGCTATTGTTCCTGAGACGTTCATCCACATCAAAACCATCGCTATTGTTCCTGAGACTGTTCATCTACATCAAAACCAGGGCTATTGTTCCTGACGCTGTTCATCCACATCAACACCAGGGCTATTGTTCCTGAGACTGTTCATCCACATCAACACCAGGGCTATTGTTCCTGATACTGTACATCCACATCAACATCAGGGCTATTGTTCCTGAGACTGTTCATCCACATCAACACCAGGGCGATTGTTCCTTTGATTGTTCCTCCACATCAACACCAGGGCTATTGTTACTGATACTGTTCATCCACATCAGCACCAGGGCTATTGTTCCTGATACTGTTCATCCACATCAACACCAGGGCTATTGTTCCTGAGACTGTTCATCCACATCAAAACCAGGGCTATTGTTCCTGAGACTGTTCATCCATATCAATAACAGGGCTCTTGTTCCTTAGACTGTTCATCCACATCAACACCAGGGCTATTGTTCCTGAGACTGTTCATCCACATCAAAACCAGGGCTATTGTTCCTGGGACTGTTCATCCACATCAATAGCAGGGCTCTTGTTCCTGAGACTGTTTATCCACATCAACAACAGGGCTATTGTTCCTGAGACTGTTCATCCACATCAAAACCAGGGCTATTGTTCCTGAGACTGTTCATCCACATCAATAGCAGGGCTCTTGTTCCTGAGACTGCTTATCCACATCAACAACAGGGCTATTGTTCCTGAGACTGTTCATCCATATCAATAACAGGGCTCTTGTTCCTTCGACTGTTCATCCACATCAACACCAGGGCTATTGTTCCTGAGACTGTTCATCCACATCAAAACCAGGGCTATTGTTCCTAAGACTGTTCATCCTCATCAATAGCAGGGTTCTTGTTCCTGAGACTGTTCATCCACATCAAAACCTGGGCTATTGTTCCTGAGACTGTTTATCTACATCAAAATCAGCGCTATCGTTCCTGAGACTGTTCATCCACATCAACACCAGGGCTATTGTTCCTGATACTGTTCATCCACATCAAAACCAGGGATTTTGTTCCAGAGACTGTTCATCCACATCAATAGCAGGGCTCTTGTTCCTGAGACTGTTTATCCACATCAACAACAGGGCTATTGTTCCTGAGACTGTTCATCCACATCAAAACCAGGGCTATTGTTCCTGGGACTGTTCATCCACATCAATAGCAGGGCTCTTGTTCCTGAGACTGTTTATCCACATCAACAACAGGGCTATTGTTCCTGAGACTGTTCATCCACATCAAAACCAGGGCTATTGTTCCTGAGACTGTTCATCCACATCAATAGCAGGGCTCTTGTTCCTGAGACTGCTTATCCACATCAACAACAGGGCTATTGTTCCTGAGACTGTTCATCCATATCAATAACAGGGCTCTTGTTCCTTCGACTGTTCATCCACATCAACACCAGGGCTATTGTTCCTGAGACTGCTTATCCACATCAACAACAGGGCTATTGTTCCTGAGACTGTTCATCCATATCAATAACAGGGCTCTTGTTCCTTCGACTGTTCATCCACATCAACACCAGGGCTATTGTTCCTGAGACTGTTCATCCACATCAAAACCAGGGCTATTGTTCCTAAGACTGTTCATCCTCATCAATAGCAGGGTTCTTGTTCCTGAGACTGTTCATCCACATCAAAACCTGGGCTATTGTTCCTGAGACTGTTTATCTACATCAAAATCAGCGCTATCGTTCCTGAGACTGTTCATCCACATCAACACCAGGGCTATTGTTCCTGATACTGTTCATCCACATCAAAACCAGGGATTTTGTTCCAGAGACTGTTCATCCACATCAATAGCAGGGCTCTTGTTCCTGAGACTGTTTATCCACATCAACAACAGGGCTATTGTTCCTGAGACTGTTCATCCACATCAAAACCAGGGCTATTGTTCCTGGGACTGTTCATCCACATCAATAGCAGGGCTCTTGTTCCTGAGACTGTTTATCCACATCAACAACAGGGCTATTGTTCCTGAGACTGTTCATCCACATCAAAACCAGGGCTATTGTTCCTGAGACTGTTCATCCACATCAATAGCAGGGCTCTTGTTCCTGAGACTGCTTATCCACATCAACAACAGGGCTATTGTTCCTGAGACTGTTCATCCATATCAATAACAGGGCTCTTGTTCCTTCGACTGTTCATCCACATCAACACCAGGGCTATTGTTCCTGAGACTGTTCATCCACATCAAAACCAGGGCTATTGTTCCTGGGACAGTTCATCCACATCAATAGCAGGGCTCTTGTTCCTGAGACTGTTTATCCACATCAACAACAGGGCTATTGTTCCTGAGACTGTTCATCCACATCAAAACCAGGGCTATTGTTCCTGAGACTGTTCATCCACATCAATAGCAGGGCTCTTGTTCCTGAGACTGCTTATCCACATCAACAACAGGGCTATTTTTCCTGAGACTGTTCATCCACATCAAAACCAGGGCTATTGTTCCTAAGACTGTTCATCCTCATCAATAGCAGGGTTCTTGTTCCTGAGACTGTTCATCCACATCAAAACCTGGGCTATTGTTCCTGAGACTGTTTATCTACATCAAAATCAGCGCTATCGTTCCTGAGACTGTTCATCCACATCAACACCAGGGCTATTGTTCCTGATACTGTTCATCCACATCAAAACCAGGGATTTTGTTCCAGAGACTGTTCATCCACATCAATAGCAGAGCTCTTGTTCCTGAGACTGTTCATCCACATCAACACCAGGGCTATTGTTCCTGAGACTGTTCATCCACATCAACACCAGCGATATTGTTCCTGTGACTGTTCATCCACATCAACACCAGGGCTATTGTTCCTGATACTGTTCATCCACATCAACACCAGGGCTATTGTTCCTGAGATTGTTCATCCACATCAACACCAAGTCTATTGTTCCTGACACTGTTCATCCACATCAACACCAGGGCTATTGTTCCTCAGACTGTTCATCCGCATCAAAACTAGGGCTATTGTTCCTGAGACTGTTCATCCACATCAATAGCAGTGCTCCTGTTCCTGAGACTGTTCATCCACATCAACACCAGGGCTATTGTTCCTGAGACTGTTCATCCACATCAAAACACGGGCTTTTCTTCCTGAGAATGTTTATCTACATCAAAAGCAGGGCTATTGTTCCTGAGACTGTTCATCCACATCAACACCAGGGCTATTGTTCCTGATACTGTTCATCCACATCAACACCTGGACTATTGTTCCTGAGACTGTTCATCCACATCAATACCAGGGCTCTTGTTCCTGAGACTGTTCATCCACATCGAAACCAGTGCTACTTTTCCTGAGATTGTTCATCCACATCAACACCAGGGCTTTTGTTCCTGAGACTGTTTATCGACATCAACACCTGGGCTATTGTTCTTGAGACTGTTCATCCACATCAATAGCAGTGCTCTTGTTGCTGAGACTGTTCATCCACATCAACACCAGGGCTATTGTTCCTGAGACAGTTCATCCACAATAAAACCAGGGCAATTGTTCCTGAGACTGTTTATCTGCATGGAAACCAGGGCTATTGTTCCTGAGACTGTTCATCCACATCAACACAAGGGCTATTGCTCCTGAGACTGTTCATCCACATCAACACCAGGGCTATTGTTGCTGATACAGTTCATCCACATCAACACCAGGGCTACTGTTCCTGAGACTGTTCATCCACATCAACACCAGGGCTATTGTTCCTGAGATTGTTCATCCACATCAACACCAGGGCTATTGCTCCTGATACTGTTCATCAACATCAACACCAGGGCTATTGTTCCTGAGACTGTTCATCAACATCAAAACCAGGGCTATTGTTCCTGAGACTGTTCATCCTCAACAATAACAGGGCTCGTGTTCCTGAGACTGTTCATCCTCATCATAAACCAGGGCTATTGTTCCTGAGACTGTTCATGGACATCAATAGCAGGGCTCTTGTTCCTGAGACTGTTAATCCACATCAACACCAGGGCTATTGTTCCTGAGAATGTTCATCCACATCAAAACCAGGGCTTTTGTTCCTGAGACTGTTCATCCACATCAATAGCAGGGCTCTTGTTCCAGAGACTGTTTATCTCCATCAAAACCAGGGCTATTGTTCCTGAGACTGTTCATCCACATCAACAACAGGGCTATTGTTCCTGATACTGTTCATCAACATCAAAACCAGGGCTATTGTTCCTGAGACTGTTCATCCAGATCAACACCAGGGATCTTGTTCCTGAGACTGTTCTTCCACATCAAAACCAGGGCTATTGTTCTTGAGACTGTTCATCCACATCAATAGCAGGGCTCTTGTTCCTGAGACTCTTCATCCACATCAACAACAGGGCTACTGGTCTTGAGACTGTTCATCCACAACAACACCAGGGCTATTGTTCCTGTGATTGTTCATCCACATCATCACCAGGGCTATTGTTCCTGAGACTGTTCATCCACATCAACACTAGGGCTATTGTTCCTGAGACTGTTCATCCACATTAATAGCAGGGCTCTTGTTCGAGAGACTGTTCATCCACTTCAAAACCAGGGCTATTGTTCCTGAGACAGTTTATCGACATCAATACCAGGGCTATTGTTCCTGAGACTCTTCATCCACATCCATACCAGGGCTATTGTTCCTGAGACTGTTCATCCACATCAACACCAGGGCAATTGTTCCTGATACTGTTCTTCCACATCAACACCAGGGCTATTGTTCCTGAGACTGTTCATCCACATCAAAACCAGGGCTATTGTTCCTGAGACTGTTCATCCACATCAATAGCAGGGCTCTTGTTCCAGAGACTGTTCATCCACATCAACAAGAGGGCTATTGTTCCTGAGAATGTTTATCTGTATCAAAAGCAGGGCTATTGTTCCTGAGACTGTTCATCCACATCAACACCAGGGCTATTGTTCCTGATACTGTTCATCCACATCAACACCAGGACTATTGTTCCTGAGACTGTTCATCCACATCAAAACCAGGGCTATTGTTCCTGAGACTGTTCATCCACATCAATAACAGGGCTCTTGTTCCTGAGACTGTTCATCCACATCAACACCAGGGCTATTGTTCCTGAGACTGTTCATCCACATCATAAACCAGGGCTATTGATCCTGAGACTGTTCATGGACATCAATAGCAGGGGTCTTGTTCCTGAGACTGTTAATCCACATCAACACCAGGGCTATTGTTCCTGAGACTGTTCCTCAACATCAAAACCAGGGCTATTGTTCCTCAGACTGTTCATCCAGATCAACACCAGGGCTATTGTTCCTGATACTGTTCATCCACATCAAAACCAGGGCTATTGTTCCTGAGACTGTTCATCCACATCAATAGCAGGGCTCTTGTTCCTGAGACTGTTCCTCCACATTAAAACCAGGGCTATTGTTCTTGAGACTGTTCATCCACATCAATAGCAGGGCTCTTGTTCCTGAGACTGTTAATCCACATCAACACCAGGGCTATTGTTCCTGAGACTGTCCATCCACACCAACACCAGGGCTATTGTTCCTGAGATTGTTCATCCACATCAACACCAGGGCTATTGTTCCTGAGACTGTTCATCCACATCAAAACCAGGGCTATTGTTCCTGAGAATGTTCATCCACATCAATAGCAGGGCTCTTGTTCGAGAGACTGTTCATCCACTTCAAAACCAGGGCAATTGTTCCTGAGATTGTTCATCCACATCAAAACCAGGTCTATGATCCATGAGACTGTTCATCCACATCAACACCAGGGCTATTGTTCCTGAGACTGTTCATCCACATCAAAACCAGGGCTATTGTTCCTGAGACTGTTCAACCATATCAATAGCAGGGCTATTGTTCCTGAGACTGTTCATCCACATCAACACCAGGGCTATTGTTCTTGAGACTGTTCATCCACATCAAAACCACGGCTATTGTTCCTGAGACTGTTCATCCACATCAAAAGCAGGGCTCTTGTTCCTGAGACTGTTCATCCACATCAAAACCAGGGCTATTGTTCCTGAGGCTGTTCATCCACATCAATAGCAGGGCTCTTGCTCCTGAGACTGTTCATCCACATCAACAGCAGGGCTATTGTTCCTGAGACTGTTCATCCACATCAACACCAGGGCTATTGTTCCTGAGATTGTTCATCCACATCAAAACCAGGGCTATGATCCATGAGACTGTTCATCCACATCAACACCAGGGCTATTGTTCCTGCGATTGTTCATCCACATCAACTCAAGGGCTATTGTTCCTGATACTGTTCATCCTCATCAACACCAGGGCTATTGTTCCTGAGACTGTTCATCCACATCAACACCAGGGCTATTGTTCCTGATACTGTTCATCCACATCAACACCAGGGCTATTGTTCCTGATACTGTTCATCCACGTCAATAGCAGGGCTCTTGTTCCTGAGACTGTTTATCCACATCAACAACAGGGCTATTGTTCCTGAGACTGTTCATCCACATCAAAACCAGGGCTATTGTTCCTGGGACTGTTCATCCACATCAATAGCAGGGCTCTTGTTCCTGAGACTGTTTATCCACATCAACAACAGGGCTATTGTTCCTGAGACTGTTCATCCACATCAAAACCAGGGCTATTGTTCCTGAGACTGTTCATCCACATCAATAGCAGGGCTCTTGTTCCTGAGACTGCTTATCCACATCAACAACAGGGCTATTTTTCCTGAGACTGTTCATCCACATCAAAACCAGGGCTATTGTTCCTAAGACTGTTCATCCTCATCAATAGCAGGGTTCTTGTTCCTGAGACTGTTCATCCACATCAAAACCTGGGCTATTGTTCCTGAGACTGTTTATCTACATCAAAATCAGCGCTATCGTTCCTGAGACTGTTCATCCACATCAACACCAGGGCTATTGTTCCTGATACTGTTCATCCACATCAAAACCAGGGATTTTGTTCCAGAGACTGTTCATCCACATCAATAGCAGAGCTCTTGTTCCTGAGACTGTTCATCCACATCAACACCAGGGCTATTGTTCCTGAGACTGTTCATCCACATCAACACCAGCGATATTGTTCCTGTGACTGTTCATCCACATCAACACCAGGGCTATTGTTCCTGATACTGTTCATCCACATCAACACCAGGGCTATTGTTCCTGAGATTGTTCATCCACATCAACACCAAGTCTATTGTTCCTGACACTGTTCATCCACATCAACACCAGGGCTATTGTTCCTCAGACTGTTCATCCGCATCAAAACTAGGGCTATTGTTCCTGAGACTGTTCATCCACATCAATAGCAGTGCTCCTGTTCCTGAGACTGTTCATCCACATCAACAACAGGGCTATTGTTCCTGAGACTGTTCATCCACATCAAAACCAGGGCTATTGTTCCTGAGACTGTTCATCCACATCAATAGCAGGGCTCTTGTTCCTGAGATTGTTCATCCACATCAACACCAGGGCTATTGTTCCTGAGACTGTTCATCCACATCAAAACCAGGGCTATTGTTCCTGAGAATGTTCATCCACATCAATAGCAGGGCTCTTGTTCGAGAGACTGTTCATCCACTTCAAAACCAGGGCAATTGTTCCTGAGATTGTTCATCCACATCAAAACCAGGGCTATGATCCATGAGACTGTTCATCCACATCAACACCAGGGCTATTGTTCCTGAGACTGTTCATCCACATCAAAACCAAGGCTATTGTTCCTGAGACTGTTCAACCATATCAATAGCAGGGCTATTGTTCCTGAGACTGTTCATCCACATCAACACCAGGGCTATTGTTCTTGAGACTGTTCATCCACATCAAAACCACGGCTATTGTTCCTGAGACTGTTCATCCACATCAAAAGCAGGGCTCTTGTTCCTGAGACTGTTCATCCACATCAAAACCAGGGCTATTGTTCCTGAGGCTGTTCATCCACATCAATAGCAGGGCTCTTGCTCCTGAGACTGTTCATCCACATCAACAGCAGGGCTATTGTTCCTGAGACTGTTCATCCACATCAACACCAGGGCTATTGTTCCTGAGATTGTTCATCCACATCAAAACCAGGGCTATGATCCATGAGACTGTTCATCCACATCAACACCAGGGCTATTGTTCCTGCGATTGTTCATCCACATCAACTCAAGGGCTATTGTTCCTGATACTGTTCATCATCATCAACACCAGGGCTATTGTTCCTGAGACTGTTCATCCACATCAACACCAGGGCTATTGTTCCTGATACTGTTCATCCACATCAACACCAGGGCTATTGTTCCTGATACTGTTCATCCACGTCAATAGCAGGGCTCTTGTTCCTGAGACTGTTTATCCACATCAACAACAGGGCTATTGTTCCTGAGACTGTTCATCCACATCAAAACCAGGGCTATTGTTCCTGGGACTGTTCATCCACATCAATAGCAGGGCTCTTGTTCCTGAGACTGTTTATCCACATCAACAACAGGGCTATTGTTCCTGAGACTGTTCATCCACATCAAAACCAGGGCTATTGTTCCTGAGACTGTTCATCCACATCAATAGCAGGGCTCTTGTTCCTGAGACTGCTTATCCACATCAACAACAGGGCTATTTTTCCTGAGACTGTTCATCCACATCAAAACCAGGGCTATTGTTCCTAAGACTGTTCATCCTCATCAATAGCAGGGTTCTTGTTCCTGAGACTGTTCATCCACATCAAAACCTGGGCTATTGTTCCTGAGACTGTTTATCTACATCAAAATCAGCGCTATCGTTCCTGCGACTGTTCATCCACATCAACACCAGGGCTATTGTTCCTGATACTGTTCATCCACATCAAAACCAGGGATTTTGTTCCAGAGACTGTTCATCCACATCAATAGCAGAGCTCTTGTTCCTGAGACTGTTCATCCACATCAACACCAGGGCTATTGTTCCTGAGACTGTTCATCCACATCAACACCAGCGATATTGTTCCTGTGACTGTTCATCCACATCAACACCAGGGCTATTGTTCCTGATACTGTTCATCCACATCAACACCAGGGCTATTGTTCCTGAGATTGTTCATCCACATCAACACCAAGTCTATTGTTCCTGACACTGTTCATCCACATCAACACCAGGGCTATTGTTCCTCAGACTGTTCATCCGCATCAAAACTAGGGCTATTGTTCCTGAGACTGTTCATCCACATCAATAGCAGTGCTCCTGTTCCTGAGACTGTTCATCCACATCAACACCAGGGCTATTGTTCCTGAGACTGTTCATCCACATCAAAACCAGGGCTATTGTTCCTGAGACTGTTCATCCACATCAATAGCAGTGCTCTTGTTCCAGAGACTGTTCATCCACATCAACACAAGGGCTATTGTTCCTGAGACTGTTCATCCACATCAAAACACGGGCTTTTCTTCCTGAGAATGTTTATCTACAACAAAAGCAAGGCTATTGTTCCTGAGACTGTTCATCCACATCAACACCAGGGCTATTGTTCCTGATACTGTTCATCCACATCAACACCTGGACTATTGTTCCTGAGACTGTTCATCCACATCAATACCAGGGCTCTTGTTCCTGAGACTGTTCATCCACATCGAAACCAGTGCTACTTTTCCTGAGATTGTTCATCCACATCAACAACAGGGCTATTGTTCCTGAGACGTTCATCCACATCAAAACCATCGCTATTGTTCCGGAGACTGTTCATCTACATCAAAACCAGGGCTATTGTTCCTGACGCTGTTCATCCACATCAACACCAGGGCTATTGTTCCTGAGACTGTTCATCCACATCAACACCAGGGCTATTGTTCCTGATACTGTACATCCACATCAACATCAGGGCTATTGTTCCTGAGACTGTTCATCCACATCAACACCAGGGCGATTGTTCCTTTGATTGTTCCTCCACATCAACACCAGGGCTATTGTTACTGATACTGTTCATCCACATCAGCACCAGGGCTATTGTTCCTGATACTGTTCATCCACATCAACACCAGGGCTATTGTTCCTGAGACTGTTCATCCACATCAAAACCAGGGCTATTGTTCCTGAGACTGTTCATCCATATCAATAACAGGGCTCTTGTTCCTTAGACTGTTCATCCACATCAACACCAGGGCTATTGTTCCTGAGACTGTTCATCCACATCAAAACCAGGGCTATTGTTCCTGGGACTGTTCATCCACATCAATAGCAGGGCTCTTGTTCCTGAGACTGTTTATCCACATCAACAACAGGGCTATTGTTCCTGAGACTGTTCATCCACATCAAAACCAGGGCTATTGTTCCTGAGACTGTTCATCCACATCAATAGCAGGGCTCTTGTTCCTGAGACTGCTTATCCACATCAACAACAGGGCTATTGTTCCTGAGACTGTTCATCCATATCAATAACAGGGCTCTTGTTCCTACGACTGTTCATCCACATCAACACCAGGGCTATTGTTCCTGAGACTGTTCATCCACATCAAAACCAGGGCTATTGTTCCTCGGACAGTTCATCCACATCAATAGCAGGGCTCTTGTTCCTGAGACTGTTTATCCACATCAACAACAGGGCTATTGTTCCTGAGACTGTTCATCCACATCAAAACCAGGGCTATTGTTCCTGAGACTTTTCATCCACATCAATAGCAGGGCTCTTGTTCCTGAGACTGCTTATCCACATCAACAACAGGGCTATTTTTCCTGAGACTGTTCATCCACATCAAAACCAGGGCTATTGTTCCTAAGACTGTTCATCCTCATCAATAGCAGGGTTCTTGTTCCTGAGACTGTTCATCCACATCAAAACCTGGGCTATTGTTCCTGAGACTGTTTATCTACATCAAAATCAGCGCTATCGTTCCTGAGACTGTTCATCCACATCAACACCAGGGCTATTGTTCCTGATACTGTTCATCCACATCAAAACCAGGGATTTTGTTCCAGAGACTGTTCATCCACATCAATAGCAGAGCTCTTGTTCCTGAGACTGTTCATCCACATCAACACCAGGGCTATTGTTCCTGAGACTGTTCATCCACATCAACACCAGCGATATTGTTCCTGTGACTGTTCATCCACATCAACACCAGGGCTATTGTTCCTGATACTGTTCATCCACATCAACACCAGGGCTATTGTTCCTGAGATTGTTCATCCACATCAACACCAAGTCTATTGTTCCTGACACTGTTCATCCACATCAACACCAGGGCTATTGTTCCTCAGACTGTTCATCCGCATCAAAACTAGGGCTATTGTTCCTGAGACTGTTCATCCACATCAATAGCAGTGCTCCTGTTCCTGAGACTGTTCATCCACATCAACACCAGGGCTATTGTTCCTGAGACTGTTCATCCACATCAAAACCAGGGCTATTGTTCCTGAGACTGTTCATCCACATCAATAGCAGTGCTCTTGTTCCAGAGACTGTTCATCCACATCAACACAAGGGCTATTGTTCATGAGACTGTTCATCCACATCAAAACACGGGCTTTTCTTCCTGAGAATGTTTATCTACATCAAAAGCAGGGCTATTGTTCCTGAGACTGTTCATCCACATCAACACCAGGGCTATTTTTCCTGATACTGTTCATCCACATCAACACCTGGACTATTGTTCCTGAGACTGTTCATCCACATCAATACCAGGGCTCTTGTTCCTGAGACTGTTCATCCACATCGAAACCAGTGCTACTTTTCCTGAGATTGTTCATCCACATCAACACCAGGGCTTTTGTTCCTGAGACTGTTTATCGACATCAACACCTGGGCTATTGTTCTTGAGACTGTTCATCCACATCAATAGCAGTGCTCTTGTTGCTGAGACTGTTCATCCACATCAACACCAGGGCTATTGTTCCTGAGACAGTTCATCCACAACAAAACCAGGGCAATTGTTCCTGAGACTGTTTATCTGCATGGAAACCAGGGCTATTGTTCCTGAGACTGTTCATCCACATCAACACAAGGGCTATTGCTCCTGAGACTGTTCATCCACATCAACACCAGGGCTATTGTTGCTGATACAGTTCATCCACATCAACACCAGGGCTACTGTTCCTGAGACTGTTCATCCACATCAACACCAGGGCTATTGTTCCTGAGATTGTTCATCCACATCAACACCAGGGCTATTGCTCCTGAGACTGTTCATCAACATCAAAACCAGGGCTATTGTTCCTGGGACTGTTCATCCACAACAATAACAGGGCTCGTGTTCCTGAGACTGTTCATCCTCATCATAAACCAGGGCTATTGTTCCTGAGACTGTTCATGGACATCAATAGCAGGGCTCTTGTTCCTGAGACTGTTAATCCACATCAACACCAGGGCTATTGTTCCTGAGAATGTTCATCCACATCAAAACCAGGGCTTTTGTTCCTGAGACTGTTCATCCACATCAATAGCAGGGCTCTTGTTCCAGAGACTGTTTATCTACATCAAAACCAGGGCTATTGTTCCTGAGACTGTTCATCCACATCAACAACAGGGCTATTGTTCCTGATACTGTTCATCAACATCAAAACCAGGGCTATTGTTCCTGAGACTGTTCATCCAGATCAACACCAGGGATCTTGTTCCTGAGACTGTTCTTCCACATCAAAACCAGGGCTATTGTTCTTGAGACTGTTCATCCACATCAATAGCAGGGCTCTTGTTCCTGAGACTCTTCATCCACATCAACAACAGGGCTACTGGTCTTGAGACTGTTCATCCACAACAACACCAGGGCTATTGTTCCTGTGATTGTTCATCCACATCATCACCAGGGCTATTGTTCCTGAGACTGTTCATCCACATCAACACTAGGGCTATTGTTCCTGAGACTGTTCATCCACATTAATAGCGGGGCTCTTGTTCGAGAGACTGTTCATCCACTTCAAAACCAGGGCTATTGTTCCTGAGACAGTTTATCGACATCAATACCAGGGCTATTGTTCCTGAGACTCTTCATCCACATCCATACCAGGGCTATTGTTCCTGAGACTGTTCATCCACATCAAAACCAGGGCTATTGTTCCTGAGACTGTTCATCCACATCAATAGCAGGGCTCTTGTTCCAGAGACTGTTCATCCACATCAACAAGAGGGCTATTGTTCCTGAGAATGTTTATCTGTATCAAAAGCAGGGCTATTGTTCCTGAGACTGTTCATCCACATCAACACCAGGGCTATTGTTCCTGATACTGTTCATCCACATCAACACCAGGACTATTGTTCCTGAGACTGTTCATCCACATCAAAACCAGGGCTATTGTTCCTGAGACTGTTCATCCACATCAATAACAGGGCTCTTGTTCCTGAGACTGTTCATCCACATCAACACCAGGGCTATTGTTCCTGAGACTGTTCATCCACATCATAAACCAGGGCTATTGTTCCTGAGACTGTTCATGGACATCAATAGCAGGGGTCTTGTTCCTGAGACTGTTAATCCACATCAACACCAGGGCTATTGTTCCTGAGACTGTTCCTCAACATCAAAACCAGGGCTATTGTTCCTCAGACTGTTCATCCAGATCAACACCAGGGCTATTGTTCCTGATACTGTTCATCCACATCAAAACCAGGGCTATTGTTCCTGAGACTGTTCATCCACATCAATAGCAGGGCTCTTGTTCCTGAGACTGTTCCTCCACATTAAAACCAGGGCTATTGTTCTTGAGACTGTTCATCCACATCAATAGCAGGGCTCTTGTTCCTGAGACTGTTAATCCACATCAACACCAGGGCTATTGTTCCTGAGACTGTCCATCCACACCAACACCAGGGCTATTGTTCCTGAGATTGTTCATCCACATCAACACCAGGGCTATTGTTCCTGAGACTGTTCATCCACATCAAAACCAGGGCTATTGTTCCTGAGAATGTTCATCCACATCAATAGCAGGGCTCTTGTTCGAGAGACTGTTCATCCACTTCAAAACCAGGGCAATTGTTCCTGAGATTGTTCATCCACATCAAAACCAGGGCTATGATCCATGAGACTGTTCATCCACATCAACCCCAGGGCTATTGTTCCTGAGACTGTTCATCCACATCAAAACCAGGGCTATTGTTCCTGAGACTGTTCAACCATATCAATAGCAGGGCTATTGTTCCTGAGACTGTTCATCCACATCAACACCAGGGCTATTGTTCTTGAGACTGTTCATCCACATCAAAACCACGGCTATTGTTTCTGAGACTGTTCATCCACATCAAAAGCAGGGCTCTTGTTCCTGAGACTGTTCATCCACATCAAAACCAGGGCTATTGTTCCTGAGGCTGTTCATCCACATCAATAGCAGGGCTCTTGCTCCTGAGACTGTTCATCCACATCAACAGCAGGGCTATTGTTCCTGAGACTGTTCATCCACATCAACACCAGGGCTATTGTTCCTGAGATTGTTCATCCACATCAAAACCAGGGCTATGATCCATGAGACTGTTCATCCACATCAACACCAGGGCTATTGTTCCTGCGATTGTTCATCCACATCAACTCAAGGGCTATTGTTCCTGATACTGTTCATCCTCATCAACACCAGGGCTATTGTTCCTGAGACTGTTCATCCACATCAACACCAGGGCTATTGTTCCTGATACTGTTCATCCACATCAACAACAGGGCTATTGTTCCTGATACTGTTCATCCACGTCAATAGCAGGGCTCTTGTTCCTGAGACTGTTTATCCACATCAACAACAGGGCTATTGTTCCTGAGACAGTTCATCCACATCAAAACCAGGGCTATTGTTCCTGAGACTGTTCATCCACATCAACACCAGGGCTATTGTTCCTGAGACTGTTCATCCACATCAAAACCAGGGCTATTGTTCCTGAGACTGTTAAACCACATCAATAGCAGGGCTCCTGTTCCTGAGACTGTTCATCCCCATCAAAAACAGCGCTATAGTTCCTGAGACTGTTCATCCACATCAAAACTTGGGCTATTGTTCCTGATACTGTTCATCCACATCAACACCAGGGCTTTGTTCCTGAGACTGTTCATCCACATCAACAGCAGGGCTATTTTTCCTGTTACTGTTCATCCACATCAACACCAGGGCTATTGTTCCTGAGACTGTTCATCCACATCAATAGCAGGGCTCTTGTTCCTGAGACTGATTATCCACATCAACAATAGGGCGATTGTTCCTTTGATTGTTCCTCCACATCAACACCAGGGCTATTGTTACTGATACTGTTCATCCACATCAGCACCAGGGCTATTGTTCCTGATACTGTTCATCCACATCAACACCAGGGCTATTGTTCCTGAGACTGTTCATCCACATCAAAACCAGGGCTATTGTTCCTGAGACTGTTCATCCATATCAATAACAGGGCTCTTGTTCCTTAGACTGTTCATCCACATCAACACCAGGGCTATTGTTCCTGAGACTGTTCATCCACATCAAAACCAGGGCTATTGTTCCTGGGACTGTTCATCCACATCAATAGCAGGGCTCTTGTTCCTGAGACTGTTTATCCACATCAACAACAGGGCTATTGTTCCTGAGACTGTTCATCCACATCAAAACCAGGGCTATTGTTCCTGAGACTGTTCATCCACATCAATAGCAGGGCTCTTGTTCCTGAGACTGCTTATCCACATCAACAACAGGGCTATTGTTCCTGAGACTGTTCATCCATATCAATAACTGGGCTCTTGTTCCTTAGACTGTTCATCCACATCAACACCAGGGCTATTGTTCCTGAGACTGTTCATCCACATCAAAACCAGGGCTATTGTTCCTGGGACTGTTCATCCACATCAATAGCAGGGCTCTTGTTCCTGAGACTGTTTATCCACATCAAAAACAGGGCTATTGTTCCTGAGACTGTTCATCCACATCAAAACCAGGGCTATTGTTCCTGAGACTGTTCATCCACATCAATAGCAGGGCTCTTGTTCCTGAGACTGCTTATCCACATCAACAACAGGGCTATTTTTCCTGAGACTGTTCATCCACATCAAAACCAGGGCTATTGTTCCTAAGACTGTTCATCCTCATCAATAGCAGGGTTCTTGTTCCTGAGACTGTTCATCCACATCAAAACCTGGGCTATTGTTCCTGAGACTGTTTATCTACATCAAAATCAGCGCTATCGTTCCTGAGACTGTTCATCCACATCAACACCAGGGCTATTGTTCCTGATACTGTTCATCCACATCAAAACCAGGGATTTTGTTCCAGAGACTGTTCATCCACATCAATAGCAGAGCTCTTGTTCCTGAGACTGTTCATCCACATCAACACCAGGGCTATTGTTCCTGAGACTGTTCATCCACATCAACACCAGCGATATTGTTCCTGTGACTGTTCATCCACATCAACACCAGGGCTATTGTTCCTGATACTGTTCATCCACATCAACACCAGGGCTATTGTTCCTGAGATTGTTCATCCACATCAACACCAAGTCTATTGTTCCTGACACTGTTCATCCACATCAACACCAGGGCTATTGTTCCTCAGACTGTTCATCCGCATCAAAACTAGGGCTATTGTTCCTGAGACTGTTCATCCACATCAATAGCAGTGCTCCTGTTCCTGAGACTGTTCATCCACATCAACACCAGGGCTATTGTTCCTGAGACTGTTCATCCACATCAAAACCAGGGCTATTGTTCCTGAGACTGTTCATCCACATCAATAGCAGTGCTCTTGTTCCAGAGACTGTTCATCCACATCAACACAAGGGCTATTGTTCCTGAGACTGTTCATCCACATCAAAACACGGGCCTTTCTTCCTGAGAATGTTTATCTACATCAAAAGCAGGGCTATTGTTCCTGAGACTGTTCATCCAGATCAACACCAGGGCTATTGTTCCTGATACTGTTCATCCACATCAACACCTGGACTATTGTTCCTGAGACTGTTCATCCACATCAATACCAGGGCTCTTGTTCCTGAGACTGTTCATCCACATCGAAACCAGTGCTACTTTTCCTGAGATTGTTCATCCACATCAACACCAGGGCTTTTGTTCCTGAGACTGTTCATCCACATCGAAACCAGTGCTACTTTTCCTGAGATTGTTCATCCACATCAACACCAGGGCTTTTGTTCCTGAGACTGTTTATCGACATCAACACCTGGGCTATTGTTCTTGAGACTGTTCATCCACATCAATAGCAGTGCTCTTGTTGCTGAGACTGTTCATCCACATCAACACCAGGGCTATTGTTCCTGAGACAGTTCATCCACAACAAAACCAGGGCAATTGTTCCTGAGACTGTTTATCTGCATGGAAACCAGGGCTATTGTTCCTGAGACTGTTCATCCACATCAACACAAGGGCTATTGCTCCTGAGACTGTTCATCCACATCAACACCAGGGCTATTGTTGCTGATACAGTTCATCCACATCAACACCAGGGCTACTGTTCCTGCGACTGTTCATCCACATCAACACCAGGGCTATTGTTCCTGAGATTGTTCATCCACATCAACACCAGGGCTATTGCTCCTGATACTGTTCATCAACATCAACACCAGGGCTATTGTTCCTGAGACTGTTCATCAACATCAAAACCAGGGCTATTGTTCCTGAGACTGTTCATCCACAACAATAACAGGGCTCGTGTTCCTGAGACTGTTCATCCTCATCATAAACCAGGGCTATTGTTCCTGAGACTGTTCATGGACATCAATAGCAGGGCTCTTGTTCCTGAGACTGTTAATCCACATCAACACCAGGGCTATTGTTCCTGAGAATGTTCATCCACATCAAAACCAGGGCTTTTGTTCCTGAGACTGTTCATCCACATCAATAGCAGGGCTCTTGTTCCAGAGACTGTTTATCTACATCAAAACCAGGGCTATTGTTCCTGAGACTGTTCATCCACATCAACAACAGGGCTATTGTTCCTGATACTGTTCATCAACATCGAAACCAGGGCTATTGTTCCTGAGACTGTTCATCCAGATCAACACCAGGGATCTTGTTCCTGAGACTGTTCTTCCACATCAAAACCAGGGCTATTGTTCTTGAGACTGTTCATCCACATCAATAGCAGGGCTCTTGTTCCTGAGACTCTTCATCCACATCAACACCAGGGCTACTGGTCTTGAGACTGTTCATCCACAACAACACCAGGGCTATTGTTCCTGTGATTGTTCATCCACATCATCACCAGGGCTATTGTTCCTGAGACTGTTCATCCACATCAACACTAGGGCTATTGTTCCTGAGACTGTTCATCCACATTAATAGCAGGGCTCTTGTTCGAGAGACTGTTCATCCACTTCAAAACCAGGGCTATTGTTCCTGAGACAGTTTATCGACATCAATACCAGGGCTATTGTTCCTGAGACTCTTCATCCACATCCATACCAGGGCTATTGTTCCAGAGACTGTTCATCCACATCAACACCAGGGCAATTGTTCCTGATACTGTTCTTCCACATCAACACCAGGGCTATTGTTCCTGAGACTGTTCATCCACATCAAAACCAGGGCTATTGTTCCTGAGACTGTTCATCCACATCAATAGCAGGGCTCTTGTTCCAGAGACTGTTCATCCACATCAACAAGAGGGCTATTGTTCCTGAGAATGTTTATCTGTATCAAAAGCAGGGCTATTGTTCCTGAGACTGTTCATCCACATCAACACCAGGGCTATTGTTCCTGATACTGTTCATCCACATCAACACCAGGACTATTGTTCCTGAGACTGTTCATCCACATCAAAACCAGGGCTATTGTTCCTGAGACTGTTCATCCACATCAATAACAGGGCTCTTGTTCCTGAGACTGTTCATCCACATCAACACCAGGGCTATTGTTCCTGAGACTGTTCATCCACATCATAAACCAGGGCTATTGTTCCTGAGACTGTTCATGGACATCAATAGCAGGGGTCTTGTTCCTGAGACTGTTAATCCACATCAACACCAGGGCTATTGTTCCTGAGACTGTTCCTCAACATCAAAACCAGGGCTATTGTTCCTCAGACTGTTCATCCAGATCAACACCAGGGCTATTGTTCCTGATACTGTTCATCCACATCAAAACCAGGGCTATTGTTCCTGAGACTGTTCATCCACATCAATAGCAGGGCTCTTGTTCCTGAGACTGTTCCTCCACATTAAAACCAGGGCTATTGTTCTTGAGACTGTTCATCCACATCAATAGCAGGGCTCTTGTTCCTGAGACTGTTAATCCACATCAACACCAGGGCTATTGTTCCTGAGACTGTCCATCCACACCAACACCAGGGCTATTGTTCCTGAGATTGTTCATCCACATCAACACCAGGGCTATTGTTCCTGAGACTGTTCATCCACATCAAAACCAGGGCTATTGTTCCTGAGAATGTTCATCCACATCAATAGCAGGGCTCTTGTTCGAGAGACTGTTCATCCACTTCAAAACCAGGGCAATTGTTCCTGAGATTGTTCATCCACATCAAAACCAGGGCTATGATCCATGAGACTGTTCATCCACATCAACACCAGGGCTATTGTTCCTGAGACTGTTCATCCACATCAAAACCAGGGCTATTGTTCCTGAGACTGTTCAACCATATCAATAGCAGGGCTATTGTTCCTGAGACTGTTCATCCACATCAACACCAGGGCTATTGTTCTTGAGACTGTTCATCCACATCAAAACCACGGCTATTGTTCCTGAGACTGTTCAACCATATCAATAGCAGGGCTATTGTTCCTGAGACTGTTCATCCACATCAACACCAGGGCTATTGTTCCTGAGACTGTTAATCCACATCAACACCAGGGCTATTGTTCCTGAGACTGTCCATCCACACCAACACCAGGGCTATTGTTCCTGAGATTGTTCATCCACATCAACACCAGGGCTATTGTTCCTGAGACTGTTCATCCACATCAAAACCAGGGCTATTGTTCCTGAGAATGTTCATCCACATCAATAGCAGGGCTCTTGTTCGAGAGACTGTTCATCCACTTCAAAACCAGGGCAATTGTTCCTGAGACAGTTTATCTACATCAAAAGCAGGGCTATTGTTCCTGATACTGTTCTTCCACATCAACACCAGGGCTATTGTTCCTGAAACTGTTCATCCACATCAAAACCAGGGCTATTGTTCCTGAGACTGTTCAACCATATCAATAGCAGGGCTATTGTTCCTGAGACTGTTCATCCACATCAACACCAGGGCTATTGTTCTTGAGACTGTTCATCCACATCAAAACCACGGCTATTGTTCCTGAGACTGTTCATCCACATCAAAAGCAGGGCTCTTGTTCCTGAGACTGTTCATCCACATCAAAACCAGGGCTATTGTTCCTGAGGCTGTTCATCCACATCAATAGCAGGGCTCTTGCTCCTGAGACTGTTCATCCACATCAACAGCAGGGCTATTGTTCCTGAGACTGTTCATCCACATCAACACCAGGGCTATTGTTCCTGAGATTGTTCATCCACATCAAAACCAGGGCTATGATCCATGAGACTGTTCATCCACATCAACACCAGGGCTATTGTTCCTGCGATTGTTCATCCACATCAACTCAAGGGCTATTGTTCCTGATACTGTTCATCCTCATCAACACCAGGGCTATTGTTCCTGAGACTGTTCATCCACATCAACACCAGGGCTATTGTTCCTGATACTGTTCATCCACATCAACACCAGGGCTATTGTTCCTGATACTGTTCATCCACGTCAATAGCAGGGCTCTTGTTCCTGAGACTGTTTATCCACATCAACAACAGGGCTATTGTTCCTGAGACAGTTCATCCACATCAAAACCAGGGCTATTGTTCCTGAGACTGTTCATCCACATCAACACCAGGGCTATTGTTCCTGAGACTGTTCATCCACATCAACACCAGGGCTATTGTTCCAGAGACTGTTCATCCACATCAAAACCAGGGCTATTGTTCCTGAGACTGTTAATCCACATCAATAGCAGGGCTCCTGTTCCTGAGACTGTTCATCCCCATCAAAAACAGCGCTATAGTTCCTGAGACTGTTCATCCACATCAAAACTTGGGCTATTGTTCCTGATACTGTTCATCCACATCAACACCAGGGCTTTGTTCCTGTTACTGTTCATCCACATCAACACCAGGGCTATTGTTCCTGAGACTGTTCATCCACATCAATAGCAGGGCTCTTGTTCCTGAGACTGATTATCCACATCAACAATAGGGCTATTGTTCCTGAGACTGTTCATCCACATCAAAACCAGGCCTATTGTTCCTGAGACTGTTCATCCCCATCAACAACAGGGCTCTTGTTCCAGAGACTGTTCATCCACATCAACAGCAGGGCTATTGTTCCTGAGACAGTTCATCCACATCAAAACCAGGGCTATTGTTCCTGAGACTGTTCATCCACATCAACACCAGGGCTATTGTTCCTGAGACTGTTCATCCACATCAACACCAGGGCTATTGTTCCAGAGACTGTTCATCCACATCAAAACCAGGGCTATTGTTCCTGAGACTGTTAATCCACATCAATAGCAGGGCTCCTGTTCCTGAGACTGTTCATCCCTATCAAAAACAGCGCTATAGTTCCTGAGACTGTTCATCCACATCAAAACTTGGGCTATTGTTCCTGATACTGTTCATCCACATCAACACCAGGGCTTTGTTCCTGTTACTGTTCATCCACATCAACACCAGGGCTATTGTTCCTGAGACTGTCCATCCACACCAACACCAGGGCTATTGTTCCTGAGATTGTTCATCCACATCAACACCAGGGCTATTGTTCCTGAGACTGTTCATCCACATCAAAACCAGGGCTATTGTTCCTGAGAATGTTCATCCACATCAATAGCAGGGCTCTTGTTCGAGAGACTGTTCATCCACTTCAAAACCAGGGCAATTGTTCCTGAGACAGTTTATCTACATCAAAAGCAGGGCTATTGTTCCTGATACTGTTCTTCCACATCAACACCAGGGCTATTGTTCCTGAAACTGTTCATCCACATCAAAACCAGGGCTATTGTTCCTGAGACTGTTCAACCATATCAATAGCAGGGCTATTGTTCCTGAGACTGTTCATCCACATCAACACCAGGGCTATTGTTCTTGAGACTGTTCATCCACATCAAAACCACGGCTATTGTTCCTGAGACTGTTCATCCACATCAAAAGCAGGGCTCTTGTTCCTGAGACTGTTCATCCACATCAAAACCAGGGCTATTGTTCCTGAGGCTGTTCATCCACATCAATAGCAGGGCTCTTGCTCCTGAGACTGTTCATCCACATCAACAGCAGGGCTATTGTTCCTGAGACTGTTCATCCACATCAACACCAGGGCTATTGTTCCTGAGATTGTTCATCCACATCAAAACCAGGGCTATGATCCATGAGACTGTTCATCCACATCAACACCAGGGCTATTGTTCCTGCGATTGTTCATCCACATCAACTCAAGGGCTATTGTTCCTGATACTGTTCATCCTCATCAACACCAGGGCTATTGTTCCTGAGACTGTTCATCCACATCAACACCAGGGCTATTGTTCCTGATACTGTTCATCCACATCAACACCAGGGCTATTGTTCCTGATACTGTTCATCCACGTCAATAGCAGGGCTCTTGTTCCTGAGACTGTTTATCCACATCAACAACAGGGCTATTGTTCCTGAGACAGTTCATCCACATCAAAACCAGGGCTATTGTTCCTGAGACTGTTCATCCACATCAACACCAGGGCTATTGTTCCTGAGACTGTTCATCCACATCAACACCAGGGCTATTGTTCCAGAGACTGTTCATCCACATCAAAACCAGGGCTATTGTTCCTGAGACTGTTAATCCACATCAATAGCAGGGCTCCTGTTCCTGAGACTGTTCATCCCCATCAAAAACAGCGCTATAGTTCCTGAGACTGTTCATCCACATCAAAACTTGGGCTATTGTTCCTGATACTGTTCATCCACATCAACACCAGGGCTTTGTTCCTGTTACTGTTCATCCACATCAACACCAGGGCTATTGTTCCTGAGACTGTTCATCCACATCAATAGCAGGGCTCTTGTTCCTGAGACTGATTATCCACATCAACAATAGGGCTATTGTTCCTGAGACTGTTCATCCACATCAAAACCAGGCCTATTGTTCCTGAGACTGTTCATCCCCATCAACAACAGGGCTCTTGTTCCAGAGACTGTTCATCCACATCAACAGCAGGGCTATTGTTCCTGAGACTGTTCATCCACATCAAAACTTGGGCTGTTGTTCCTGAGACTGTTCATCCTCATCAATATCAGGGCTCTTGTTCCTGAGATGGTTCATCCACATCAACACCAGGGCTGTTGTTCCTGAGACTGTTCATCCACATCAAAACCATGGCTATTGTTCCTGAGACTGTTTATCTACATCAACACCAGGGCTATTGTACCTGAGACTGTTCATCCACATCAACACCAGGGCTATTGTTCCTGATACTGTTCATCCACATCAAAACCAGGGCTATTGTTCCAGAGACTGTTCATCCACATCAAAAGCAGAGCTCTTGTTCCTGAGGCTGTTCATCCACATTAACACCAGGGCTATTGTTCCTGAGACTGTTCATCCACATCAAAACCAGGGCTATTGTTCCTTAGACTGTTTATCTCCATCAAAACCAGAGCTATTGTTCCTGAGACAGTTCATCCACATCAACACCAGGTCTATTGTTCCTGTGACTGTTCATCCACATCAACACCAGGGCTATTGTTCCTAAAACTGTTCATCCACATCAACACTAGGGCTATTGTTCCTGAGATTGTTCATCCACATCAACACCAGGGCTATTGTTCCTGAGACTGTTCATCCACATCAACACCAGGGCTATTGTTCCTGACAATGTTCATCCACATCATAACCAGGTCTATTGTTCCTGAGACTGTTCATCCACATCAAAACCAGGGCTATTGTTCCTGAGATTGTTCATCCACATCACCACCATGGCTATTGTTCCTGATACTGTTCATCCACATCAACACCAGGGCTATTGTTCCTGATACTGTTCATCAACATCAATAACTGGGCTCTTGTTCCAGAGACTGTTCATCCACATCAACACCAGCGCTATTGTTCCTGAGACTGTTCATCCACATCATAACCCATGGCTATTGTTCCTGAGACTGTTCATCCACATCAATAGCAGGGCTCTTGTTCCTGAGACTGTTAATCGGCATCAACACCAGGGCTATTGTTCCTGAGACTGTTCATCCACATCAATAGCAGGGCTCTTGTTCCAGAGACTGTTCATCCACATCAACACCAGGGCTATTATTCCTGAGACTGTTCATCCACATCAAAAGCAGGGCTATTGTTCCTGAGATTGTTCATCCACATCAATAGCAGGGCTCTTGTTCCTGAGACTGTTCATCCACATCAACACCAGGGCTGTAGTTCCTGAGACTGTTCATCCACATCAAAACCAGGACTATTGTTCCTGTGATTGTTCATCCACATCACCACCATGGCTATTGTTCCTGAGACTGTTCATCCACATCAACACAAGGGCTATTGTTCCTGATACTGTTCATCCACATCAAAACCAGGGCTTTTGTTCCTGAGACTGTTCATCCACATCAATAGCCGGGCTCTTGTTCCAGAGACTGGTCATCCACATCAACACCAGGGCTATTATTCCTGAGACTGTTCATCCACATCAAAACCAGTACTATTGTTCCTGAGACTGTTCATCCACATCAATAGCAGGGCTCTTGTTCCTGAGACTGTTCATCCACATCAACACCAGGGCTATTGTTCCTGAGACTGTTCATCCACATCAATAGCAGGTCTCTTGTTCCTGAGACTGTTCATCCACATCGAAACCAGGGCTATTGTTCCTGAGATTGTTCATCCACATCAACACCAGGGCTCTTGTTCCTGAGACTGTTCATCCACATCAACACCAGGGCTATTGTTCCTGAGACAGTTCATCCACATCAAAACCAGGGCAATTGTTCCTGAGACTGTTTATATACATCAACATCAGGGCTATTGTTCCTGAGACTGTTCATCCACATCAACACCAGGGCTATTGTTGCTGATACTGTTCATCCACATCAACACCAGGGCTATTGTTCCTGAGACTGTTCATCCACATCAACACCAGGGCTATTGTTCCTGAGATTGTTCATCCACATCAACACCAGGGCTATTGTTCCTGATACTGTTCATCAACATCAACACCAGGGCTATTGTTCCTGAGACTGTTCATCCACATCAAAACCAGGGCTATTGTTCCTGAGGCTGTTCATCCACATCAATAACAGAGCTCTTGTTCCAGAGACTGTTCATCCACATCAACACCAGCGCCATTGTTCCTGAGACTGTTCATCCACATCATAACCCAGGGCTATTGTTCCTGAGACTGTTCATCCACATCAATAGCAGGGATCATGTTCCTGAGACTGTTAATCCGCATCAACACCAGGGCTATTGTTCCTGAGACTGTTCATCCACATCAATAGCAGGGCTCTTGTTCCAGAGACTGTTCATCCACATCAACACCAGGGCTATTATTCCTGAGACTGTTCATCCACATCAAAAGCAGGGCTATTGTTCCTGAGATTGTTCATCCACATCAATAGCAGGGCTCTTGTTCCTGAGACTGTTCATCCACATCAACACCAGGGCTGTAGTTCCTGAGACTGTTCATCCACATCAAAACCAGGACTATTGTTCCTGAGACTGTTTATCTACATCAAAACCAGGGCTATTTTTCCTGTGATTGTTCATCCACATCACCACCATGGCTATTGTTCCTGAGACTGTTCATCCACATCAACACAAGGGCTATTGTTCCTGATACTGTTCATCCACATCAAAGCCAGGGCTATTGTTCCTGAGACTGTTCATCCACATTAATAGCAGGGCTCTTGTTCCATAGACTGTTCATCCACATCAAAACAAGGGCTATTGTTCCTGAGACTGTTAATCCACATCAATAGCAGGGCTCCTGTTCCTGAGACTGTTCATCCCCATCAAAAACAGCGCTATAGTTCCTGAGACTGTTCATCCACATCAAAACTTGGGCTATGATCCATGAGACTGTTCATCCACATCAACACCAGGGCTATTGTTCCTGAGACTGTTCATCCACATCAAAACCAGGGCTATTGTTCCTGAGACTGTTCAACCATATCAATAGCAGGGCTATTGTTCCTGAGACTGTTCATCCACATCAACACCAGGGCTATTGTTCTTGAGACTGTTCATCCACATCAAAACCACGGCTATTGTTCCTGAGACTGTTCAACCATATCAATAGCAGGGCTATTGTTCCTGAGACTGTTCATCCACATCAACACCAGGGCTATTGTTCCTGAGACTGTTAATCCACATCAACACCAGGGCTATTGTTCCTGAGACTGTCCATCCACACCAACACCAGGGCTATTGTTCCTGAGATTGTTCATCCACATCAACACCAGGGCTATTGTTCCTGAGACTGTTCATCCACATCAAAACCAGGGCTATTGTTCCTGAGAATGTTCATCCACATCAATAGCAGGGCTCTTGTTCGAGAGACTGTTCATCCACTTCAAAACCAGGGCAATTGTTCCTGAGACAGTTTATCTACATCAAAAGCAGGGCTATTGTTCCTGATACTGTTCTTCCACATCAACACCAGGGCTATTGTTCCTGAAACTGTTCATCCACATCAAAACCAGGGCTATTGTTCCTGAGACTGTTCAACCATATCAATAGCAGGGCTATTGTTCCTGAGACTGTTCATCCACATCAACACCAGGGCTATTGTTCTTGAGACTGTTCATCCACATCAAAACCACGGCTATTGTTCCTGAGACTGTTCATCCACATCAAAAGCAGGGCTCTTGTTCCTGAGACTGTTCATCCACATCAAAACCAGGGCTATTGTTCCTGAGGCTGTTCATCCACATCAATAGCAGGGCTCTTGCTCCTGAGACTGTTCATCCACATCAACAGCAGGGCTATTGTTCCTGAGACTGTTCATCCACATCAACACCAGGGCTATTGTTCCTGAGATTGTTCATCCACATCAAAACCAGGGCTATGATCCATGAGACTGTTCATCCACATCAACACCAGGGCTATTGTTCCTGCGATTGTTCATCCACATCAACTCAAGGGCTATTGTTCCTGATACTGTTCATCCTCATCAACACCAGGGCTATTGTTCCTGAGACTGTTCATCCACATCAACACCAGGGCTATTGTTCCTGATACTGTTCATCCACATCAACACCAGGGCTATTGTTCCTGATACTGTTCATCCACGTCAATAGCAGGGCTCTTGTTCCTGAGACTGTTTATCCACATCAACAACAGGGCTATTGTTCCTGAGACAGTTCATCCACATCAAAACCAGGGCTATTGTTCCTGAGACTGTTCATCCACATCAACACCAGGGCTATTGTTCCTGAGACTGTTCATCCACATCAACACCAGGGCTATTGTTCCAGAGACTGTTCATCCACATCAAAACCAGGGCTATTGTTCCTGAGACTGTTAATCCACATCAATAGCAGGGCTCCTGTTCCTGAGACTGTTCATCCCCATCAAAAACAGCGCTATAGTTCCTGAGACTGTTCATCCACATCAAAACTTGGGCTATTGTTCCTGATACTGTTCATCCACATCAACACCAGGGCTTTGTTCCTGTTACTGTTCATCCACATCAACACCAGGGCTATTGTTCCTGAGACTGTTCATCCACATCAATAGCAGGGCTCTTGTTCCTGAGACTGATTATCCACATCAACAATAGGGCTATTGTTCCTGAGACTGTTCATCCACATCAAAACCAGGCCTATTGTTCCTGAGACTGTTCATCCCCATCAACAACAGGGCTCTTGTTCCAGAGACTGTTCATCCACATCAACAGCAGGGCTATTGTTCCTGAGACTGTTCATCCACATCAAAACTTGGGCTGTTGTTCCTGAGACTGTTCATCCTCATCAATATCAGGGCTCTTGTTCCTGAGATGGTTCATCCACATCAACACCAGGGCTGTTGTTCCTGAGACTGTTCATCCACATCAAAACCATGGCTATTGTTCCTGAGACTGTTTATCTACATCAACACCAGGGCTATTGTACCTGAGACTGTTCATCCACATCAACACCAGGGCTATTGTTCCTGATACTGTTCATCCACATCAAAACCAGGGCTATTGTTCCAGAGACTGTTCATCCACATCAAAAGCAGAGCTCTTGTTCCTGAGGCTGTTCATCCACATTAACACCAGGGCTATTGTTCCTGAGACTGTTCATCCACATCAAAACCAGGGCTATTGTTCCTTAGACTGTTTATCTCCATCAAAACCAGAGCTATTGTTCCTGAGACAGTTCATCCACATCAACACCAGGTCTATTGTTCCTGTGACTGTTCATCCACATCAACACCAGGGCTATTGTTCCTAAAACTGTTCATCCACATCAACACTAGGGCTATTGTTCCTGAGATTGTTCATCCACATCAACACCAGGGCTATTGTTCCTGAGACTGTTCATCCACATCAACACCAGGGCTATTGTTCCTGACAATGTTCATCCACATCATAACCAGGTCTATTGTTCCTGAGACTGTTCATCCACATCAAAACCAGGGCTATTGTTCCTGAGATTGTTCATCCACATCACCACCATGGCTATTGTTCCTGATACTGTTCATCCACATCAACACCAGGGCTATTGTTCCTGATACTGTTCATCAACATCAATAACTGGGCTCTTGTTCCAGAGACTGTTCATCCACATCAACACCAGCGCTATTGTTCCTGAGACTGTTCATCCACATCATAACCCATGGCTATTGTTCCTGAGACTGTTCATCCACATCAATAGCAGGGCTCTTGTTCCTGAGACTGTTAATCGGCATCAACACCAGGGCTATTGTTCCTGAGACTGTTCATCCACATCAATAGCAGGGCTCTTGTTCCAGAGACTGTTCATCCACATCAACACCAGGGCTATTATTCCTGAGACTGTTCATCCACATCAAAAGCAGGGCTATTGTTCCTGAGATTGTTCATCCACATCAATAGCAGGGCTCTTGTTCCTGAGACTGTTCATCCACATCAACACCAGGGCTGTTAGTTCCTGAGACTGTTCATCCACATCAAAACCAGGACTATTGTTCCTGTGATTGTTCATCCACATCACCACCATGGCTATTGTTCCTGAGACTGTTCATCCACATCAACACAAGGGCTATTGTTCCTGATACTGTTCATCCACATCAAAACCAGGGCTTTTGTTCCTGAGACTGTTCATCCACATCAATAGCCGGGCTCTTGTTCCAGAGACTGGTCATCCACATCAACACCAGGGCTATTATTCCTGAGACTGTTCATCCACATCAAAACCAGTACTATTGTTCCTGAGACTGTTCATCCACATCAATAGCAGGGCTCTTGTTCCTGAGACTGTTCATCCACATCAACACCAGGGCTATTGTTCCTGAGACTGTTCATCCACATCAATAGCAGGTCTCTTGTTCCTGAGACTGTTCATCCACATCGAAACCAGGGCTATTGTTCCTGAGATTGTTCATCCACATCAACACCAGGGCTCTTGTTCCTGAGACTGTTCATCCACATCAACACCAGGGCTATTGTTCCTGAGACAGTTCATCCACATCAAAACCAGGGCAATTGTTCCTGAGACTGTTTATATACATCAACATCAGGGCTATTGTTCCTGAGACTGTTCATCCACATCAACACCAGGGCTATTGTTGCTGATACTGTTCATCCACATCAACACCAGGGCTATTGTTCCTGAGACTGTTCATCCACATCAACACCAGGGCTATTGTTCCTGAGATTGTTCATCCACATCAACACCAGGGCTATTGTTCCTGATACTGTTCATCAACATCAACACCAGGGCTATTGTTCCTGAGACTGTTCATCCACATCAAAACCAGGGCTATTGTTCCTGAGGCTGTTCATCCACATCAATAACAGGGCTCTTGTTCCAGAGACTGTTCATCCACATCAACACCAGCGCCATTGTTCCTGAGACTGTTCATCCACATCATAACCCAGGGCTATTGTTCCTGAGACTGTTCATCCACATCAATAGCAGGGATCATGTTCCTGAGACTGTTAATCCGCATCAACACCAGGGCTATTGTTCCTGAGACTGTTCATCCACATCAATAGCAGGGCTCTTGTTCCAGAGACTGTTCATCCACATCAACACCAGGGCTATTATTCCTGAGACTGTTCATCCACATCAAAAGCAGGGCTATTGTTCCTGAGATTGTTCATCCACATCAATAGCAGGGCTCTTGTTCCTGAGACTGTTCATCCACATCAACACCAGGGCTGTAGTTCCTGAGACTGTTCATCCACATCAAAACCAGGACTATTGTTCCTGAGACTGTTTATCTACATCAAAACCAGGGCTATTTTTCCTGTGATTGTTCATCCACATCACCACCATGGCTATTGTTCCTGAGACTGTTCATCCACATCAACACCAGGGCTATTGTTCCTGATACTGTTCATCCACATCAAAGCCAGGGCTATTGTTCCTGAGACTGTTCATCCACATTAATAGCAGGGCTCTTGTTCCATAGACTGTTCCTCCACATCAAAACCAGGGCGATTGTTCTTGAGACTGTTCATCCACATCAATAGCAGGGCTCTTGTTCCTGAGACTGTTCATCCACTTCAAAACCAGGGCTATTGTTCCTGAGACTGTTTATCTACATCAAAACCAGGGCTATTGTTCCTGAGACTCTTCATCCACATCAACACCAGGGCTCTTGTTCCTGAGACTGTTCATCCACATCAACACCAGGGCTATTGTTCCTGAGACGGTTCGTCCACATCAACACCTGTGATCATAACAAAATAATTTGCTAATCGTTCTTTGAAGGAAGTTATAACGAATTTCTAAAATTATGTTTTTTTCCATATGCTCTGAAGACTATATCGCATGACACACTACCAACAATGTTTCATTCGTAAGTTTGCTCAGTAGAATGTAACTAATATCCCTGCAGACATTCCTGAGATGACTGTCCCCATGGAGGTTGCTCTGTGCTATTAATAAGGGTCCCTCTGAAGAAGTCTCTCCATTGGTGTTTCGCACAAGAAATAGAATACTCTGTAATTTATCAGATCGAGCTCATTTACTACCCGTTTCTTGCAGCCATCAGTATTCCTGGTCAGACAGTGAAATAATACAGTGAATGTTGAATATCAATGTTATATTTTCCGTGTTATTAGTGTCATTTAAATGCCAAGTGATTTTCTTGTTTCCCTGATGTGATTTCTCAATTAAAATTGCAATACTTTTTGAGTTTTTACCACAGAAATCATTGAAACAACAGTTCCCTTTAATGTTTACGATAGAAATTATTCCTGAGAATCTGCATGGACTTCAGATCAGAACTAAATTCACAATTTTAAATGTGCTGATGTACTTTATGGGGGTTACATGGTGGAGCAAGGAATTATTGTATTCTAACTTTTTTCATGTTCGTATATGGCGTTTGTGCAGACATTTCTCTTGTTTGTGTGGATTTGAGTTTAGCATTGATTTTGTTTCTGATTGTAAGTGGAAGGAATGGATTTCTGTTACTGTGCATGTTCTCGACAAAACGACTTTACATTCTGCAGTTTGCCCGGTAAATGTTTAAAAAGAGGGCGAGAGTACACTCCCAATGTTGTACAGAACAGAACCCAAAAGGGAAACTGTGAACGCTTCATGTTGTACAAACTATAATGCAACAGAGTGAGAATGCCCTCTCCATGTTGCACAGATTAAGACATAACAGGGTGAAACTGCGTTCTCCATGTTGTACAGACAATAAACTAATACGATCAGAATGCACTCCCCATGTTGTGCAGACCATAACCCAATAGGGTGACAGTGCACTCTCCATGTTGTACAGACTGTAACCCAACAGGGTGAGAGTGCACTGTCCATGTTGTACAGACTATAACCCAATAGCTTGACAGTGCACTCGACATGTTGTACACATCAAAACCCATCATGGTGAGAGTGCACTGTCCATGTTGTACAGACTATAACACAATTGGGTGAGGGTGCGCTCTCCATGTTGTACTGACCATAACCCAATAGGGTGGGAGTGCACCATCCATGTTGTACAGACTACAACCCAACAGGGTGAGCGGGCACTCTCCATGTTGTACAGACTGTAACCCAACAGGGTGAGAGTGCACTGTCCATGTTGTACAGACTATAACCCAATAGAGTGACAGTGCACTCGACATTTTGTACACATCAGAACCCATCAGGGTGAGAGTGCACTGTCCATGTTGTACAGACTATAACACAATTGGGTGAGAGTGCGCTCTCCATGTTGTACAGACCATAACCCAATAGGGTGGGAGTGCACCATCCATGTTGTACAGACTATAACCCAATAGGGTAAGAGTGCGCTCTCCATGTTGTACAGACCATAACCCAATAGTGTGGGAGTGCACCATCCATGTTGTACAGACGATAACCCAACAGGGTGAAAGTGCACTCTCCATGTTGTACAGACCGTAACCCAACAGGGTGAGAGTGCACTCTCCATGTTGTACAGACCATAATCCAACAAGGTGGGAGTGCACTCTCCATGTTGTACAGATTGTAACCCAACAGGGTGAGAGTACACTGTCCGTGTTGTTCAGACCATAACCCAACAGGGTGAGAGTGCACCATCTATGTTGTACAGACTGTAACCCAACAGGGTAAGAGTGCACTCTCCATGTTGTACAGACTATAACCCAATAGCTTGACAGTGCACTCGACATGTTGTACACATCAAAACCCATCATGGTGAGAGTGCACTGTCCATGTTGTACAGACTATAACAAAATTGGGTGAGGGTGCGCTCTCCATGTTGTACTGACCATAACCCAATAGGGTGGGAGTGCACCATCCATGTTGTGCAGACTACAACCCAACAGGGTGAGAGGGCACTCTCCATGTTGTGCAGACTACAACCCAACAGGGTGACAGTGCACTCGACATTTTGTACACATCAGAACCCATCAGGGTGAGAGTGCACTGTCCATGTTGTACAGACTATAACACAATTGGGTGAGAGTGCGCTCTCCATGTTGTACAGACCATAACCCAATAGGGTGGGAGTGCACCATCCATGTTGTACAGACGATAACCCAACAGGGTGAAAGTGCACTCTCCATGTTGTACAGACCATAACCCAACAGGGTGAAAGTGCACTCTCCATGTTGTACAGACTGTAACCCAACAGGGTGGGAGTGCACTCTCCATGTTGTACAGATTGTAACCCAACAGGGTGAGAGTACACTGTCCGTGTTGTTCAGACCATAACCCAACAGGGTGAGAGTGCACCATCTATGTTGTACAGACTGTAACCCAACAGGGTAAGAGTGCACTCTCCATGTTGTACAGACTATAACCCAATAGCTTGACAGTGCACTCGACATGTTGTACACATCAAAACCCATCATGGTGAGAGTGCACTGTCCATGTTGTACAGACTATAACACAATTGGGTGAGGGTGCGCTCTCCATGTTGTACTGACCATAACCCAATAGGGTGGGAGTGCACCATCCATGTTGTGCAGACTACAACCCAACAGGGTGAGAGGGCACTCTCCATGTTGTGCAGACTACAACCCAACAGGGTGACAGTGCACTCGACATTTTGTACACATCAGAACCCATCAGGGTGAGAGTGCACTGTCCATGTTGTACAGACTATAACACAATTGGGTGAGAGTGCGCTCTCCATGTTGTACAGACCATAACCCAATAGGGTGGGAGTGCACCATCCATGTTGTACAGACGATAACCCAACAGGGTGAAAGTGCACTCTCCATGTTGTACAGACCATAACCCAACAGGGTGAAAGTGCACTCTCCATGTTGTACAGACTGTAACCCAACAGGGTGAGAGTGCACTCTCCATGTTGTACAGACCATAATCCAACAAGGTGGGAGTGCACTCTCCATGTTGTACAGATTGTAACCCAACAGGGTGAGAGTACACTGTCCGTGTTGTTCAGACCATAACCCAACAGGGTGAGAGTGCACCATCTATGTTGTACAGACTGTAACCCAACAGGGTAAGAGTGCACTCTCCATGTTGTACAGACTGTAACCCAATAGGGTGAGAGTGCGCTCTCCATGTTGTACAGACCATAACCCAAAAGGGTGGGAGTGCACCATCCATGTTGTGCAGACTATAACCCAACAGGGTGAGAGTGCACTCTCCATGTTGTACAGACCGTAACCCAACAGGGTGAGAGTGCACTCTCCATGTTGTTCAGACCGTAACCCAACAGGGTGAGAGTGCACTCTCCATTTGTACAGACCATAACCCAATAGGGTGAGAGTGCACTCTCCATGTTGTGCAGATCATAACCCGACAGGGCAGCGTTGGTCTGCAGATGATTATTTTGGTTGACATTGGTGTTTTGGATGTCAAAATTCTCCAGAAAAAAAAGTCAGTACTTTTTTTTAACCTCAGCATCCATTTCTCTGTCTGAGATCAACAACTCCTTTCACATTTTATCTTCTTTTGCTGCAGATATCAATGACACCAATAATCAGTTCTTTAAATTCAGTTACATTTAATTCAGAACTGCAAAATGCATGTTTTCTTCATTGGCTCGAAATGGTTCTTTACAAATATTTTGTGGCACTGTCAAGGTAAATTTCATGTTTTCTGTTTCTTACAGTTAACTTGGTGGCGATTGTGATTTTGTATCGAGGACAGTGCGGTCTCTCCAAATGTATCACTCACTATCTAGTGGCCATGGCAGTGGCGGATCTAATGGTGATTATCATCCATGTGATATTACACCGGATTAATATCATGGACTTTCCAATTGGTTTACTGTTTATAACTCCTGTGTGTATGCTAAACCTTGTCACATCTATTGTAGCTGTAGACTTCTTTCTGGTTTACTGTCGCCTTCACTTTTGATCGATTTGTAAAAATTTGCTGTCAGAAGCAGCAATCAAAATATGACACAGAGAAAACAGCGACTGTGGTTATCGCCACTGTGTTTTGTGGTGAGCTGTGTTTTGAGTTTTCCCTTTTACTTTGCAGGTGAACCTGTATTTATAATTGACAACGTGTCCTTGGTATTGTGTTGAAACAGATGATTATCTCACCTCCCCCTTGTGGCGGGTTTATAGGTGTATCGTCAGCATCATAACCCCTCTATTGTCAATCCTTTTAATTCTGTTGTTCAATGCTTTGACCATCAGACACATTATAATGGCAAATGGAGTTCGCAGGAGACTCCGGAGCAACAGTGAGAATCAGAATGATCCAAAGGTGAAGAATCGAAGGAAATCCATGATTTTACTTTTTGCTATTTCTGCCAATTTCATACTATTGTGGATGACATTTATTGTCTATTCGCTAAACTGGCCGGTGGTAAACTTTGGCTAAACCAACAAATATTACAGTAATTCGATATATATTATGCAACAGGTTGGGTACATGTTGCTGCTTGCAGTTCCTGCACAAAGACTTGTATCTATGGACTGACACAGAGGAAAATCAGAGAGGAGCTGAAGTATGGGGTGAAATATTTGTTTACACTGAATGGGAAATTGTGTCAATAACAATTAAAGAACATCGATCTGGAGTAGGGCTTATAGATTTACAAGTCACTTGTTTTTATATTCCTCAAATTCTTGTGTGTAAGTGAACGATTATGAGAAAACTGATTATTTTTAACACGATTTTGGATACTGATGTATAATTACCAGAATTTTACAGATGGATTTTAATGTGTGTATATGAAATTATACAAGAGGAAATATTCTGACATCAATTTAACTGCTGGATTAATGGAGTTACAGCAACTGTACAACATTGAACATCATGAAATTAATTTGTCATAAAGGAACAGTGACACTATATTACATATTCTGCACACTAAAAACAACCTCAGGCAAGGATGTTCTGACAATCATTACAATTCACCATTGGATCAATGTATGAAAACTTTATTTTTTAGAACAAATTGACATGGTTGGAAAAGTTATCAATACAGAGAATATGTTCTTTAAAAAGAGGCCAAAATGGATTCAACTGTGAGGGAAACATTTAGTTTTTGCAGGTACCTTTAGTGTCTCCGTCACTCATAGAATCTCTCTATGCAAATTGTCTAGTACATGAAATCCACCTCCTGCAGCCTTGAGCTTATTTCCACTCGAATAACAACCGCTTCTGTTCCTGGTCTCCATATTCGTTGATATTTGAAATGAGTCACTATTGTCACCTTCTTCCTCATCCCTTTCAAAAACACTATTGTTACGCCTTCCTCAAAAGTCAAGGTACAACCCCACTGTTTTAATGAAGCAACAAACACATCTCGCACTTCCTTTTCCTCCCCAAATCCCTTCAACATGTTGTTGTCTCACAAATCCATGTCCATCCTTCTGACAATATTATATTTGTATCTCTTCAATCAAGGTTTCCACCCTTGTTATGATATTCAATTGCTGCAAGCAAAGTGAAACATCTCAGCCTCTGTGACTGTTATTGTGGTGCACAATCCCTCCACAAGACCTCCTCAGTCTCTCTGTAATCTTTGACATGGTTGACCACGCAATTCTCCTTCAATGTCCCTGATCCATTCGCAATTTAACTGGTACTGTCCTCGTGTGGTTCCACTCTTACCCGCTGTCCAATAACCTCACTTTTCACTTGGTGCCTCCAAGGATCTACTCTCGCCCTCCAGTTGTTCTTTCCCATCTCCATGCTGCCTTTGACGATATTGTCAGAATACACAGGGTCAGCTTCCACATGTCCACTGACAACACCTATTTCTACCTCTCCATTACCACACCCAACCTTTACACTGCCACTAGTTTTCAGATTGCCTGAAGGACATGCAGTATTTATTATTCAGTTTCCTCCAGTTAAACATTGGGAGTACAGCAGCCACCATCTCCGAGTCCACAGCACAAACTCTGTACCTTTCTCTCTCTACTTCTACTTCTTGGGTTTTGTCTCAGCCAGATTTATAATGTTTGTAACCTTGGCTTCCCGTTCGACCCCACGATGAGCATCAGGAACCCATATTCTCTCATCACAAAGACCATCTACTTCCATAACGTCAAAGTCCACAGTCCACGTGCTGCTGAAACTCCCATCCCTGTTCTTGTCATCTCCAGACTCGCTCTATCCAATGTCCGACTGGTCGACATCCCATTTACCAAATTAGCAGACCTCAGCTCCACTAAAACTCTGCTGTCCACATCCTGTCACGTCCAAGCTCCTCTGCTCCGACAAACATATATTTGTCGAACTTCATTCAGTCCTAGGCCTCCAAAACATCGAATTTAAAGTTCTGGTCCTTGGAAATCCTTCCATATGACTTTCAATATCAGTAAAATTCTCCAGCCCTCCTAAAACCCACCCTTCACTCACAAACTCTCTTTTGCTCGAACACCCATGTTAATGGTCCATCCCTTTGCCCTATTGTGCCCAGTGATACCTTCAACCACTAAGGCTCTTTCGAGGGAGCTAAAGGGTGATTAGATCTGAAGAATTAATCTTTATTTGTGCCACTTGTTCACCTATTGTATTATGAAAGCTTCACGTATTCAGAGAAAGGGCTTTTCATTTTATTGTTTTATTATTTATCTTTACATGGAACATATTCCCTGATGAGCTAACAGTGTTAAACCCTCTGTCCCTTCCTGTTCCACTCTGCTGTCTGTAACCAAATCCCGACACTGTTCTGTTGCCTCGAATTTTCCCCTTAGATTTCTAAATTTCCCTTCACCTGAATCCTCCCCCACCCTTTTACGTTAATGCTCTGCCCGGATCCTGAGTTATACGATTCCCCAGGACATTGATCCCAGCCTGGATTTACTGGAGCCCATAGCAATGGAACAGCTCCCTCTTTCCCCAGTGCCCCATGAATCAAAGCCCCTCCTTTCCATATCACTCATTGAGCCACACATTTAATTCTCTAATCTGCTTGAACCATTGCCAATCCGTGTGTGACTGAGATAACAATGTAATCAGTGATTATTACCAATGACGTGTTATTTTAATATGGAAATTTTTAATATGTAAATTGGCCATTATAAATTGCCCCTAGTATAGGTAGGTGGTAGGAGAATATAGGGACAGGTGGGGATATGATAGGAATATGGGATTCGTGTAGGATTCGTATAAATGGGTGGTTGATGGTCGGCACAGATTCGGTGGGCCGAAGGGCCTGTTTCAGTGCTGTATCTCTAAAAAAGAAATACTGGCAACTGGGAAAAATCTAAACATATGTTGTGACCCTTGGAGAAATGGATCCGGAAAAACAGTGAACTCCTCCCACCTCAGTCTTAACAACGGGTAACAATGGTAACCATGGTAATGCAGTACTTGTAATCAATCGTGCATTTGCACATTCTTTACGACATTCATATAATTAGTCCGACTGTCCTGCTCTTCCTCCTTCGACCTGCATTTTCCTTTAGAAGTTTACATTCAATTCTTGGTCAAAAAATGCTATTGAATTAGTTTCCACCTTCATTCCAGGCAATGCATTCCCTGAATAGCCTTATGTTCCTTTCTCACTTCGATTAAAATTGCACCCTCTGATATCCAAGCTATTTGCCAGTGGAAACAGTTTCCTCTTATTCATATGCAATTTAAAACACAGAAACAAGCCCTTCGATCCATTGGTTCTATATCTGTGTGAATGCTCCTCATGTGCATCATACCACTTGACCTACATCCTCTAATCCTATCAACTTCCCATTCTGTTCCTTTATCCCTCGTCTATTCTTCTATTTTTTTATTGAAACATCTGTTATTTGCCTCAATTACACTATCTGGCAGTGAGTTCCACATACTCAACTCTGTGCAAGTACTGCTGAATTCCTTGGTGGATTTATGAGTAACCACTTTATATTAATGGAGTTTAAAGGACAGGTTTAGACTGAGTTTGCAGAGGATGGGAACAAAGTTTAACATTACAAAAGCAAAAAACAAGATGCATGAAGAATTGTGTGAGACAGGTAGTACTGGAGTGAGAAATAGCAATATATTACCTGGCCCAATTAATAAGATGGAATGCAATAGGATCTAAATGAGGTTGACAGTGCAGGCATGTGAAACGTGGAGTATGGATAAGGCTGGTGAGTAACAGGCACAGATAGCCAAATGGGAATATGATGGTGTGGCGATAATGGAGATGTGGGTCAAAAAAGATAGGACTGGGTATTAACTATTCCTGGATACAAGGTATTCAGGAAAGATAGAGAAGGAAAGGATTGAGGAAGGGTGACAGTATTGATCAAGGAGAATATTAGTACTAGAGACAGAGTGAAAATCCGAGAAGGGTCAAGGACAGAATCTAATCGTTGAAGCAAAGAAACAATAGAGGAACCACCGCACTACTTGACGTATTCTATCATACAGCAACTACTCGGAGTGATAGAGAGGACCAGAGTGTCAGGGAAATTGCAGAGTTTTGAAATCGAATTAGAATGTGGACTTTAATTATCCTAATATCTAGGGGGAAGAATTTCTGAAGTGTGAATGGGAGAAGTTTCTAGATCAGTATATTTCTGCTCCAACGAGGAAAGAGGCATTGCTGCATCCGGTTCTGGGGAATTAGGTAGGTCAAGTGTCAGTATGGGAACATTGAGGGAACAGTGATCATAGTCTCAAGGTTTATGTTAGCAAGCTCCTCTTTGTTGACGATGTTGCATTAATATCCCACACTGAAGAGTGTCTACAGAGACTCATCGACAGGATTGTAGCTGCCTGCAACAAATTTGGCCTAATCATCAGACTCATGAAAACGAACATCTTGGGACAAGACGTCAGAAATGCTCCATCCATTGGGGCTGAGCGACTAAATGAGTACTCTGTACCTGTTTTTACCAAGGAAGAAGATGCTGCCTAGCTCATGGTGAAAGAGATGGTAATTGGGACACTGTATGGGCTACAATTTGATAAAGAGGAAGTTTTAGAATGGCTGGCAGTACTTAAAGTTGATATATCACCAGGGCCAGTACCGAGGGAAGTTAGGATGGAACTTGCAGAGGCACTGGGCATTATCTTCTAAACTTCCTTAGATACAGAGGTGGTGCCAGAAGACTGGAGAATTGTAAATGTTGACCCTTGATCATAAAAGAATGTAAGGAAAAACCCCAAAACTACAGGCTCGTCAGTTTAACGTCAATGATGGGAAAGATGTTAAATCCAATAATCTGTGACAAAATTAACTGTCATTTGGACAAATATCAATTAACTAAGGAAAGTCAGCATGGATTTGTTAAAGGTAAATCGTGTTTAACTAACTTGATTGAGCTCCTTGATGAGGTAATATCGAGGGATGATGAAGGTAATGCAGTTGATGTGGTTTATGTGGACTTCGAAAAGGCGTTTGATAAAGTGTCACATGAAACAATTGTCAGCAAAATTTCAATTCTTCTTTGGCCACCTTATCTCGAGAGACAATGGATACGTGCCTGGAGGTGGGCAGTGGTTTGTGAAGCAGCGCCTGGAGTGGCTATAAAGGCCAATTCTAGAGTGACAGGCTCTTCCACAGGTGCTGCATAGAAATTTGTTTGTCGGGGCTGTTACACAGTTGGCTCTCCCCTTGCGCCTCCTTCTTTTTTCCTGACAACTACTAAGTCTCTTCGAATCACCACATTTTAGCCCCGTCTTTATGGCTGCCCGCCAGCTCTGGCGAATGCTGGCAACTGACTCCCACGACTTGTGATCAATGTCACAGGATTTCATGTCGCGTTTGCAGACGTCTTTAAAGCGGAGACATGGAAGGGCGGTGGGTCTGATATCAGTTGCGAGCTCGCTGCACAATGTATCTTTGGGGATCCTGCCATTTTCCATGCGGCTCACATGGCCAAGCCATCTCAAGCGCCGCTGACTCAGTCGTGTGTCCAAGCTGGGGATGTTGGCCATGGAATAAAGCCCATGGAATAAAACGGGCAGTGGCAGTAGGTATACAGAGTTATCTGAGTGAATGGAAACAGAGTGTAGTGGTGAACAGTTGTATTTTGGACTGGAGGAGTTTATATGGTGGGATTTCCCATGTGTCATTATTAGGACTCCTGCTTTTCTTGATCTATATTAATGACGCAGATGTGGGTTTATCGGAAACAATTTCAAAATTTGTAGATGACACAAAACTTGGAAGCAAAGTGAACACTGAGGAGGGTAGTTATAGATTTCAGTAGAACATAGAAAACAGGGTGAAATGGGTGGACATGCGACAGATGAAATTTAATACAGAGAAGAATGAGCAGAGGCAATATAAACTAAACAATATTATTCCAATGCTGATGCGGGAGCAGAGGGACCTGGGAATATATGTGTGTAAATTGTTGAAGGAGGCAGGGCAGGTTGAGAAAGTGGTTAAAAAGGCAATCGTGATCCTGGGTTTTATAAATGGAAACATACAGTACAAAAGCAGGGACGTTATGGTGAACATTTACAAAATGCTGGTTTGGCCTCAACTGGAATCTTCTGTCAACTTGTGGGCACTGCACATGAGGAAGGATGTGAAGGTATCAGAGAGGGTGCAGAAGATATTCCAGAGATGAGGGACTTTTTGACGTGGATAGATTGGAGAAGCTGCTGCTGTTCTGTTTGGAGAAGAGAAGGGTGAGAGGAGATTTGATAGAAGTGTTCAAAACTATGAGGGGTCTAGGCAGGGTAGTGGAGGAGATAGGAGTCCCATTGACAGACAGGGCAAAAACAAGAGAACACCATGGGCTGAATCGACTCGTTCTGTGCTTAAAATTCAATGATTCTAATGGCTGTGGGGCTTTAAACCAAGGTCTATACGGGCAAAGTAGGCACTGTACCATTGATTGAAATCCACGATTAGAGTTAACAACACGGATTTCTTCCTGTCTCAGCAACAAGCAGTTACACAGACATGAGGGTGTGTTCACAATATTCAGTGTTGGCTGCACTTCACAGGACTCTTTGACTTTCCCAAATAGATTGAGACAAAATCAGTTACACGGGTAAAGAGCAGAGCAGGGACCTCAAAGATAGTAAAAGGCCTTTCCTGCAGAAACAGTACATCTGCACTGAACAACAAGCTCCGCCCTCTACTTTTCCTTCAGAGGAAGAAAACCAATCAACAGGCAGATCTCGCCCCGCCCTCTCCATGTGATCATTGGATGTGAAACGGTTCTGCAGCATGGCAAGACTCCGGATAATAAGTTGATCCCTCCATATCTAATCTGGGCTACAAGAAGATAAGGAAACTGAGCATCCAAGGCTGGTCTTCAAAAGGCTCACTTGCTTACCTTTTTAGGCTGTTACCACACGGAAGCCTTTCTCTATTCACGCTTCCAACATCTTGACAAAATTCTAGGCAACGATGCAATAATGAACATTTCACTCAGAGGCGATCCGACACTTAGCCTGTGTTGTCTTAAAGCTCTGCGAGTACAGAATGTGATTGAATCCAATTCAACTCTTACAACCAACACAACGATGACTGTAAATGAAAATATTCATCCACATCAACACCAGGGCTATTGTCCCTGAAATTGTTCATCCACATCAGCACAAGGGTTATTGTTCCTGAGACATTTCATCCACATCAAAACCAGGCTTATTGTTCCTGAGATTGTTCATGCACATCAGCACAAGGGTTATTGTTCCTGAGACTGTTCATCCACATCAACACCAGGGTTATTGTTCCTGAGACTGTTCATCCACATCAACACCAGGGCTATTGTTCCTGAGATTGTTCATCCACATCAGCACAAGGGTTATTGTTCCAGAGATTGTTCATCCACATCAGCACAAGGGTTATTGTTCCTGAGACTGTTCATCCACATCAACACCAGGGTTATTGTTCCTGAGACTGTTCACCCACATCAACACCGCAAGCAGGACCCTGAGCTTCCGGTTGCTTGCCATTTCAACACTCCCCCCTGCTCTCATGCTCACATCTCTGTCCTGGGATTGCTGCAGTGTTCCAGTGAACATCAACGCAAGCTCGAGGAACAGCATCTCATCTACCGATAAGGCACACTACAGCCTGCCGGACTGAACATTGAGTTCAATAATTTCAGAGCATGACAGCCCCCCACTTTACTTTCATTTTTAGTCATTTTTAGTTATTTTTTCTTCCTTTTTTTTGCATTCCTTTTACATTTTTTGCATTTATTTCATTTCATCTTAGTTTGTTCAGTTTGCTTACCCACTGTTTTTTTCAGGTTGTTTTTCTTCAGGTTTGCACTTGCTGATGTTCTATATTCAGTATATTCACACCTAATCTGTACTAATGCTTTGTCTTTCAAAACACCATTAACATATTGTTTGCCTTTGCTCTGTGACCTTTTGGTCAGCTATGTGGCCTGGTCCAATCTGCACCTTCTCCTTTGTTATCTCTTGCCCAACCCCCACCTCACTTGTTTATAATCTGTGACTTTTCTAATATTTGTCAGTTCCGAAGAAGGGTCACTGACCCGAAACGTTAACTCTGCTTCTCTTTCCACAGATGCTGCCAGACCTGCTGAGTGAATCAAGCATTTCTTGTTTTTGTACCAGGGATATTGTCGCTGAAATAGTTCATCTACATCAGCACAAGGGTTATTGTTCCTGAGACTGTTCATCCACATCAACACCAGGGCTATTGTCCCTGAAATTGTTCATCCACATCAGCACAAGGGTCATTGTTCCTGAGATTGTTCATCCGCATCAACACCAGGGCTATTGTTCCTGAGATTGTTCATCCACATCAGCACAAGGGTTATTGTTCCTGAGATTGTTCATCCACCTCAGCACAAGGGTTATTGTTCCTGAGACTGATCATTCACATCAACACCAGGGCTATTGTTCCTGAGATTGTTCATCCACATCAACACCAGGGTTATTGTTCCTGAGACTGTTCATCCACATCAACATCAGGGCTATTGTTCCTGAGATTGTTCATCCACATCAGCACAAGTGTTATTGTTCCAGAGATTGTTCATCCACATCAGCATAAGGGTTATTGTTCCTGAGACTGTTCATCCACATCAAAACCAGGGTAAATGTTCCTGAGACTGTTCATCCACATCAACACCAGGGCTACAGTTCCTGAGACTGTTAATCCACGTCAACACCAGGGCTGTTGTTCCTGAGATTGTTCATTCACATCAGCACAAGCGTTATTGTTCCTGAGACTGTTCATCCACATCAACACCAGGGCGATTGTTCCTGAGATTGTTCATCCACATCAGCACAAGCGTTATTGTTCCAGAGATTGTTCATCCACATCAGCACAAGGGTTATTGTTCCTGAGACTGTTCATCCACAACAACACCAGGGTTATTGTTCCTGAGACTGTTCATCCACATCAACACCAGGGATATTGTTGCTGCGATTGTTCATTCAAATCAGCACAAGCGTTATTGTTCCTGAGATTTTTCATCCACATCAACACAAGGCTTATTGTTCCTGAGACTGTTCATCCACATCAACACCAGGGTTATTGTTCCTGAGACTGTTCATCCACATCAACATCAGGGCTATTGTTCCAGAGATTGTTCATCCACATCAGCACAAGGGTTATTGTTCCTGAGACTGTTCATCCACATCAAAACCAGGGTAAATGTTCCTGAGACTGTTCATCCACATCAACACCAGGGTTATAGTTCCTGAGACTGTTCATCCACATCAACACCAGGGCTATTGTTCCTGAAATAGTTCATCCACATCAGCACAAGGGTCATTGTTCCTGAGACTGTTCATCCACATCAACACCAGGGCTATTGTCCCTGAAATTGTTCATCCTCATCAACACCAGGTTTATTGTTCCTGAGACTGTTCATCCACATCAACACCAGGGCTATTGTTCCTGAGATTGTTCATCCACATTAGCACAAGGGTTATTGTTCCCGAGACTGTTCATCCACATCAACACCAGGGCTATTGTTCCTGAGATTGTTCATCCATATCAGCACAAGTGTTATTGTTCCTGAGACTGTTCATCCACATCAACACCAGGGTTATTGTTCCTGAGACTGTTCATCCACATCAACACCAGGGATTTTGTTGCTGAGATTGTTCATTCACATCAGCACAAGCGTTATTGTTCCTGAGATTTTTCATCCACATCAACACCAGGCTTATTGTTCCTGAGACTGTTCATCCACATCAACACCAGGTTTATTGTTCCTGAGACTGTTCATCCACATCAACATCAGGGCTATTGTTCCTGAGATTGTTCATCCACATCAGCACAAGCGTTATTGTTCCAGAGATTGTTCATACACATCAGCACAAGGGTTATTGTTCCTGAGACTGTTCATCCACATCAAAACCAGGGTTAATGTTCCGGAGATTGTTCATCCACATCAACACCAGGGTTATTGTTCCTGAGACTGTTCATCCACATCAACACCAGGGCTATTGTTCCTGAGATTGTTCATTCACATCAGCACAAGCGTTATTGTTCCTGAGATTTTTCATCCACATCAACACCAGGCTTATTGTTCCTGAGACTGTTCATCCACACCAACACCAGGGTTATTGTTCCTGAGACTGTTCATCCACATCAACACCAGGGCTATTGTTCCTGAGATTGTTCATCCACATCAGCACAAGCGTTATTGTTCCAGAGATGTTTCATCCACATCAGCACAAGGGTTATTGTTCCTGAGTCAGTTCATCCACATCAACACCAGGGCTATTGTTCCTGAGTCAGTTCATCCACATCAACACCAGGGCTATTGTTCCTGAGACTGTTCATCCACATCAACACCAGGGTAGTTGTTCATAAGACTGTTTATCCATATCAGCACCTCAGATCACAACAAAATAATTTGTAAATCTTGGTTTGAAGAAATTTCTGAGGATTATAATTTTTTTTCAACTTCTCTAATAAATATATTTCATTACAAGAAGTGAAAACAGTTCATTGAATCAGTTTGTTCAGTGGACTGTAAATAATGTCACTGCTCACATTCCCTCTATGACTGTCCCCCTGGATGTTGCTCTTTGCTATTAATAAGGGCTCCTCTGAAGAAGTCTCTGCATTGATGTTTAACACAAGAAATGGAATCCCCTGCAATATATCTGATCCAACTCATTTACTACCCATTCTTGCAGCTGTCAGTATTCCTGGTCAGGCAGTAAAGTGACATGGTGAAATGTGAAGATCAATGTGTGACTGATCATGTTACATTTTCCTATTTGCTACCGTCAGTTAAGTGTCAATTGATTGCTTTGTTTTCCTGATGTGATGACTGATCTAAAATTATAACGCTTCTTGAATTTTCACCACACAAAATACTGAAAAATCAATTTCCTTTAATGGTTGCAATAGAAATTCATCATAGAGTTTGCACAGTCTTCAGATAAGAATAAATTAGCAGTTCTAAATGTGCTGATGTCAAGTGGGTTACATATGTATCATAAGGATTCATAGTGGTATTGTATTACAATTTTATTTCATAACACGATATGGTGTTACTGCAGATGTTTCACTTGTTTGCATGGACTTGAATCCTGCTTTGTTTATGTTTCTGCATGTAAGTGGACGGGTAAACCTGGTGATTTATGTTCCTGGTGCGTGACCCACCCCATCAGACTTTTCCATTCCTCCCTTTAAAAAGGGGGCAGGATCTCACTCTTCATGTTGTATAGACTATAAACCAACAGGGTGAGAGTGCACTCTCTATGTTGCACAGACTGTGACGCAACAGAGTGAGAGTGCACTTTCCATGTTGTACAGACTATAACCCAACAGAGTGAGAGTGCACTCTCCATGTTGTACAGACCATAACCCATGGGGGTGAGAGTGCACTCTCCATGTTGCACAGACCATAACCCAACAGAGTGAGAGTGCACTCTCCATGTTGTACAGACTATAACCCAAAAGGGTGAGAGTGCAGTCTCCATGTTGGACAGACCATAACCCAACAGGGTGTGAGTGAACTCTCCATGTTGTACAGACTATAACCCAAAAGGGTGAGAGTGCAGTCTCCATGTTGTACAGACTATAACCCAAAAGGGTGAGAGTGCAGTCTCCATGTTGGACAGACCATAACCTAACAGAGTGAGAGTGCACTCTCCATGTTGCACAGACTATAACCCAACAGGGTGAGAGTGCACTCTCCATGTTGTACAGACTGGAACCCAACAGGGTGAGAGTGCACTCTCCATGTTGCACAGACTATAACCCAACAGGGTGTGAGTGAACTCTCCATGTTGTACAGCCTATAACCTAACAGAGTGAGATTGCACTCTCCATGTTGTGCAGACTATAACCCAACAGGGTGAGAGTGCCCTCTCCATGTTGTACAGACTATAACCCAACATGGTGAGAGTGCACGCTCCATGTTGCACAGACTATAACCTAACAGCGTGAGAGTGCACTCACCATGTAGCACAGACTATAACCCAACAGGGTGAGAGTGCACTCTCCATGTTGTACAGCCTATAACCCAACAGGGTGAGAGTACACTCTCCATGTTGCACAGACTATAACCCAACAGGGTGAGAGTGCATTCTCCATGTTGTTCAGCCTATATCCCTATAGAGTGAGAGTGCACTCTCCATGTTTTACAGACCATAACCCAACAGAGTGAGCGTGCACTCTCCATGTTGTACAGCATATAACCCAACAGAGTGAGAGTACACTCTCCATGTTGTGCAGACTATAACCCAACAGGATGAGAGTGCATTCTCAATAATAAAACCATAATACTGTGGATGCTGGGAATCTGAAATTAAAACATGAAAGTGCTGGAAATACTCAGTAGGTCTGGCAGCATCTGTGGAGAGGGAAGCAGAGTGAACGTTTCAGGTTTGTAACCTTCAATCAGAACTAGCAAAAGGTTCTAAATTTAAGACACCTTGAGCAAGTGAAAAGGGGGGAGGGGGAAGAAGGACAAAAGGGAAAGTTTGCGAAAGGGCAGGAGAGATAAAATGACAAAGATGCCACGCAGCAAAGGCAAAGGAAGAACTAACAGTAGTATGAAAAGACAAAGCATTAGTCCAGAATAATGAGCAGCTCTGTCCAAAATAAAAACATGAAAAACAAGTTTAAGACAGACCCATAGTGATAAAATAGAATAAAATAAAATAAAATGAAAAAAGGCAGCCATGTTCTGAAATTGTTGAACTCAATGTTCAGTCCAGGAAGATATCGAGTGCCTTTTCAGAAGATAGATGCTGTTCCTCGAGCTAGTGTTGATGTTTACTGGAGCACTGGAGCAGGTCAAGGACAGAAATGTAGGCAGAAGGGGCAGGCTGGTGAATTACAATGACAAGCAGTCAGAAGCTCAGGGACATGCTTGTGGACTTAGCGGAGGCGTTCTGCAAAGCGGGCACCCAAACTGCATTTTGTCTCCCCAATATAGAGGTGACCGCATTGTGAACAGTAAAAACAATATACTAAATTGAAAGAAGTACAAGTACATTTCTGCTTCACCTTGAATGTGTGTTTGGGACCTTGGATGGTGATGAGAGAGGAGGTAAAAGGGCAGGTGCTAGGCCTCCTCTGATTGCGCGGAAAGTTGCTTTGGAAAAGGGATGAGGTATTGGGGATGATGGAGGAGTGGACCAGGGTGGCGGTGAGCGAACAATCCTTTTGGAATGCTGACAGGATAGAGTAAAGGAAGCTGTTCTGGCAGACCCATTGTGTCAGCATTTTCATGCCCCACTGAACTTGTTTCTTCTTATTTTGACTCCATCTTTTCTCTGCTGGTCCAGTCTCTTCCCACTTGCATCAGTGACTCTTCTGACGCTCTACGTCATTTTGACAATTTCCAGTTTCCTGGCCCCAACTGCTTCCTGTTCACTATGGACGTCCATAGTCTCTCTACACCTTCATCCCCTACCAAGATGGTTTGAGGGCTCTCTGCTTCTTCCCGGAACAGAGGCCCAGCCAGTCCCCATCCACCACCACCCTCCTCCGCCTGGCTGAACTTGTTCTCACATTGAACAACTTCTCCTTCAAATCCACGCACTTTCTTCAAGTAAAAGGTATTGCTATGGGTACCCGCACGGGTCCCAGTTATGCCTGTCTTTTTGTGGGATATGTCGAACATTCCTTGTTCCAGTCCGACTCAGGCCCCCTCCCCCAACTCTTTTTCTGGTACATTGATGAATGTGTCGGTGCCGTTTCCTGCTCCCGCCCCAAATTGGAAACTTTATCAACTTTGCTTCCAATTTCCACCCTTCTCTCACCTTTACATGGTCCATCTCTGACACTTCCCTTCCCTTCCTCGACTTCTCTGTGTCCATCTCTGGGTATAGGTTGTCGCCTAATATCCATTATAAGCCCACAGACGCCCACAGCTACCTCGACTACACTTCTTTACACCCTGCTCCTATAAGGACTCCATTCCAATCTGCCAGTTTCTCTGTCTCTGACACATCTGCTCTGATGATGCTACCTTCCATGACGGTGCTTCTGATATGTCTTCCTTTTTCCGCAATCGAGGAGTCCCCCCCGCACTGTGGTTGACAGGGCCCTCAACCGTGACCGACCCATTTCCCGCACCTCTACCCTCACCCCTTCCACTCCCTCCCAGAACCGTGACAGGGTTCCCCATGTCCTCACTTTCCATCCCATCAGCCTCCACATCCAAAGGATCATCCTCCGCCATTGCCACCATCTCCAGCGTGATGCCACTACCAAAGGCATCATCCCCTCCCTTCCCCCGTCAGCATTCCGAAGGGATCATTCCCTCTGCGACACCCTGGTCCACTCCTCCATTACCCCCACCACCTCGTCTCCTTCTCACGGCACCTTCCCCTGCAATTGCAGGAGGTGCAATACCGGCCCATTTACCTCCTCTCTCCTCACTATCCCAGTCCCCAAACACTCCTTTCAGGTGAAGCACCGATTTACTTGTACTTCTTTCAATGTATTATACTGTAGTCGCTGCTCACAATGTGGTCTCCTCCACTTTGGGGAGACCAAACGGAGACTGGGTGACGACTTAGCAAAACACCTCTGCTCAGTCTGCAAGCATAACCTCGAGCTTCCGATTGCTTGCCATTTCAACACACAACCCAGCTCTCATGCTCACATCTCTGTCCTGGGATTGCTGCAGTGTTCCAGTGAACAACAACGCAAGCTTGAAGAACAGCATCTCATTTACCGATGAGGCAGCACATTCCATGCACCCACAACTCTCTGTGTAAAGAACGTACCTCTGAGATCTCCCCGAAACCTTCCTCCAATCACCTTAAAATTATGCCCCCTGGTGATAGCCCTTTCCACACTGGGCAAAAGTCTCTGGCTATCCACTCTATCTATGCCTCTCATCATCTTGTAAACCTCTATCAAGTCACGTCTCATCCTTCTTCGCTCCAATGAGAAAAGCCCTAGCTCCCTCAATCTTTCTTCGTAGGACATGCCCTCCAGTCCAGGCAGCATCCTGGTAAATCTCCTCTGTACCGTCTCTAAAGCTTCCACATCCTTCCTATAATGAGGCGACCAGAGCTGAACACAATATTCCAAGTGTGGTCGAGCCAGGGCCTTACAGAGCTGCAGCATAAACTCAATCCCTCTGTCAATGAAAGCCAACACACCATAACACTCTCTTAACAACCCCATCAACTTGGGTGGCAACTTTGAGCGATCTATGGACATGGACCCCAAGATCCCTCGGTTCCTCCACACTACCAAGAATCCTGTCTTTAAGCCTGTATTCCGCATTCAAATTCGACCTTCCAAAATGAATCTCTTCACACTTTTCCAGGTTGAACTCCATCTGCCACTTCTCAGCACAGCTCTGCATCCTGTCAATGTCCCGTTGCAACCTAGAACAGCCTTCCACACTATCCACAACTCCAGCAACCTTCGTGTCATCGGCAAACTTGCTAACTCAGCCTTCCACTTCCTCATCCAAATTATTTATAAAAATCACAAAGAGCAGAGGTCCCAGAACAGATCCCTGCGGAACACCACTGGTCACCGAGCTCCAGGCTGAATACTTTCCATCTACTACCACCCTCTGACTTCTATGGGCCAGCCAATTTTGTATCCAGACAGCCAACTTTCCCTGAGTCCCATGCCTCCTTACTTTCTGAATGAGCCTACCATGGGAAACCTTATCAAACACCTTGTTAAAATCCATATACACCACATCCACTGCTCTCCCTTCATCAATGTGTTTGGTCACATCTTCAAAGAATTCAATAAGGCTTGTGAGGCATGACCTGGCCCTTACAAAGCCATGCTGATGTCTCTAAACAAACTATGCTTTTCCAAATACTCATTAATCCTCTCGCTCAGAATCCTCTTCAATAATTTGCCCACAACCGACGTAAGACTGACTGGTCTGTAATTCCCAGGGTTATCCCTATTCACTTTCTTGAACAAGGGAACAACATTTGCTACCCTCCAATCATCCGGTACGACTCCAGTGGACAGTGAGGTCGCAAAGATCATTGCCAAAGGCGCAGCAATCTCTTCCATCGCTTCCCGTAATATCCTTGGGTATATCCCGTCTGACCCCGGGGACTTATCTGTCCTATATCATTCAAAATTTCCAGCAAATCCCCCCTCTTAACCTCAACCTGTTCGAGCATATCAGCCTGTTCCACGCTGTCCTCACAAACGACCAGGTCCCTCTCACTAGTGAATACTGAAGCAAAGTATTCATTTTGGACCTCCCCTACCTCCTCCGACTCCAGGCACAAGTTCCCTCCACTATCCCTGATCGGCCCTACCCTCACTCTGGCCATCCTCTTGTTCCTCACATAAGCGTAGAACGCCTTGGGATTTTCCTTAATCCTACCCACCAAGTCTTTTTCATGCCCCCTTCTCGCTCCCCTAAGTCCATTCTTCAGTTCCTTCCTGGCTACCTTGTAACCCTGTCTGATCCTTGCTTCCTCAACCTTAAGTAAGCTTCCTTCTTCCTCTTGACTTGCTGTTCCACATCTCTTGACATCCAAGGTTTCTTCACCCTACCATCCCTTCCCTGCCTCATCGGGACAAACCTATCCAGCAGTCACAGCAAGTGCGCCCTAAACAACCTCCACATTTCTGTCTTGCATTTCCCTGAGAGCATCTGTTCCCAATTTATGCTCCCCAGTTCCTGCCTAATAGCATTGTAATTCCCCCTCCCCCAATTAAATATTTTCCCATCCCGTCTGCTCCTGTCCCTCTCCATGACTATAGTAAATGTCAGGGAGTTGTGATCACTATCACCGAAATGCTCTCCCACAGAGAGATCTACCACCTGGCCTGGTTCGTTGCCAGGCACCAAGTCCAACATAGTCTCCCCTCTAGTCGGCCTATCTACATATTGAGTCAGGAAACCTTCCTGGACACACCTGACAAAAACTTCTCCATCCAAACTGTTTGCACTAAGGAGGTTCCAATCAATATTAGGGAAGTTGAAGACACCCATGACAACAACCCTGTTACTTCTGCACCTTTCCAAAATCTACCTCCCAGTCTGTTCCTCCGTGTCTCTGTTGCTATTGGGGGTTCTATAGGAAACTCCCAACAAAGTGACTGCTCCTTTCCTGTTTCTGACTTCCACCCATAATGACTCAGTAGACAAACCCTCCTCGACGACCTCCCTTTCTGCAGCTGTGATACTATCCCTAATTAGCAATGCCACTCCCCCACCTCTTTTACCTCCCTCCCTATTCCTTTTGAAACATCTAAACCCAGGAACATCCAACATCCATTCCTGCTCCTGTGATATCCACGTCTCCGTAATGGCCACAACATCGTAGCTCCAAGTACCGATCCATGCTTTAAGTTCATCACCCTTATTTATGACATTTCTAGCATTAAAATAGACACACTTCAACCCATCATACTGGCTGCATCTTTGCCGTGTCAGCTGTCTAACCTTCCTCACAGACTCTCTGCACTCTGTATCTGCCTGTTCAACAGCTCCCCCATCCACTGAGCCGTAGCTCCGGTTCCCATCCCCCGGTCAAACTAGTTTAAACCCTCCCGAAGAGCTCTAGCAAACCTCCTGCCCAGGATATTGGTGCCCCTCCAGTTCAGATGCAACCCATCTTTCTTGTACAGGTCCCACCTTCCCCAGAAGGTATCCCAATGATCCACATATCTGAATCCCTCCCTCCTGCACCAGTTCTGTAGCCACGTGTTCAGCTGCACTCGCTCCCTGTTTCTAGCCTCACTAGCACGTGGCACCGGTAACAATCCTGAGAATACTACTCTGCTCGTTCTGCCTTTCAGCTTCCAACCTAACTCCTTATATTCGCTTTTTAGGTCCTCATCCCTTTTCCTCGCGATGTCATTGGTACCGATATGTACCACGACCTCTGGCTGCTCCCCCTCCCCCTTAAGAATCCTGTAGACTCGATACGAGACATCCCTGACCCTGGCGCCCAGGAGGCAACATACCCTCCGGGAGTCTCGTTCGCGACCACAGAATCTCCTGTCTGTTCCTCCAACCACTGAATCTCCTTTTCACTATCGCTCTCCTATTATCCCCCCTTCCCTTCTGAGCCACTGGGCCAGGCTCAGTGCCAGAGACCTGGCCAACGTGGCTTTCCCCTGGTAGGTCGTCCCCCTCAACCGTATCCAAAACGGTATACTTATTAATAAGGGGGACGGCCACAGGGGATCCCTGCACTGTGCGCCTATTCCCTTTCCCTCCCCTGACGGTCACCCAGCTACCTTTATCCTGTAACTTAGGTGTCACTACTTCCCTATAACTTCTCTCGATCACCCCCTCAGCCTCCTGAATGATCTGAAGTTCATCCAGCTCCAGCTCCAGTTCCCTAACGCGATCTGCGAGGTCAATAATTTCAGAGCTTAACGGGTTCCCCCATTTTACTTTGCTCTTCAGTTATTTTTTCTTTTTTCTTTTCTTTTTTGTTTTTGTTCAGTTTGTTTCTACTGTGCCTACCCATTGTTTTTTCATATTTGTGCTTGTGTTTGTTCAGTTTTCAGTCCGTGAACACCCTACCTGTGCTAATATTTAGTCTTTCAGCACAACATTAACATATTGTTTGCCTTTGCTCCATGACCTTCTGGTCAGCTATTCTGTGACCTTGTCCTACCAACACCTTCTCCTTTGTTATCGTTTGCCCCACCCCCGCTTTACTTGCTTAAATTATTTTACATTTCTATACTTGCCAGTTCTGAAGAAGGTTCACTGACCTGAAACGTTAACTCTGCTTCTTTCTCCACAGATGCTGCCTGGCCTGCTGAGTTTTTCCAGCACCTTTTGTTTTTATTTCAGGGAAGCTGTGTTTGGTAGTGGCATCACACTGGAGGTGCGGAAATGGTGAAGGATGATCCTTTTGATGTGAAAGCTGGTGCAGTGGAAAGTGAGGACAAGGAGAACCCTGTTGTCATTCTGGGAGGGAGGAGAAGGGTTAGGGAAGGAGTACTGGAAGTGAGTCAGACACAGTCAAGTGCCATGTCAACCACAGTGGGGGGGGGGGTGGGACGGGGGGAGGAAGACATATCAGAAGCGTTGTTGTTGAAGATAAGCATCATGGGAAACCAACAGGGCCGACATGATGTACAGTTACTTGTTTTTGGAGACTCTGGTGTTTTGGTACCAGAATTCGTCAGAAACAAAAGCACTTTTTTTGAACCTCAGCATATTTTTCGTAATTTGAAATTAAGAACTCGTTTTACAATTTAGTTTTCTCATGCCTTCTTTTGCCACAGATTTCACTGTTACAAATAAACAGTTATTTAAATGAACAATTGCACTTAATTCGGATCAAAAAATCTCATTTCTCCATGTTGTCTTCTTCGATTTTAAATGATTCTTCAAATAATGTTTTGGAACAGCGTTGAGATAAATTTAATGTTTTCTGTTTCTTACAGTTAACTTGGTGGCGATTGTGATTTTGTCTCGAGGAAAGTGCGGTCTCTCCAAATGTATCACTCACTATCTGGTTGCCATGGCAGTGGCGGATCTAATGGTGATTATCATCCATGTGATATTACACCGGATTAATATCATGTACTTTCCAGTTAGTTTCCTGTTTATAACTCCTGTGTGTCTGGTAAACCTTGTCTCGTACACTGTAGCTTTAGACTGTTCTGTGTGGTTTACTGTTGCCTTCACTTTTGATCGCTTTGCAGCAATTTGCTGTCAGAAGCTGCAATTAAAATATAACACAGAGAAAACAGCGACAGTGGTTATCGCCACCGTGTTTGTGGTGAGCTGTCTGAGAAGTATTCCCCATTACAATACAGGTGAACCTTCATTTATAATTGACAATGTGTCTTGGTATTGTGTTCCTACAGCTGATTATCTAGCCTCCACCTTGTGGAGGGCATATGCGTATATCGACAGCATCATAAACCCACTGTTACCAATTCTTTTAATTGTGTTGTTCAATGCTTTGACTATCAGACACATTATGGTGGCAAACAGAACCCGAAAGGGACTCCGGAGCAACAGTGAGAATCAGAATGATCCAGAGGTGAAGAATCGGAGGAAATCAATGATTTTGCTTTTTGCTATTTCGGCCAATTTTATATTATTGTGGATGATGAGCGTTGTCTATTCGCTTAACTGTACAGTGATAAACTTTTATTATACAGACAAATATTACAGTAACTCACTCTATATTACCCAACAAGTTGGGTTTATGCTGCAGCTTCTCACTTCCTGCACAAACATTTGTATCTATGGACTGACACAGAGGAAATTCAGAGAGCAGTTGAAGAATGGGGTGAAATATTTGTTTACACTGAATGGGAAATTGTGTCAATAACAAATAATGAACATCGATCTGGAGCAGGATTTATAGGTTTAGAATTCATTTGCTTTTATCTTCCGCAAATCCTCGTGTGCAGGTGAAGGACAATGAGAAGACAGATTATCTTTAACAAGATGTTATATAGTGATGCTTAATTACCAGAATATTAAAGATGAATATTAATGTAGATAAATGAAATGATATAACATGAAATATTCCAATGTCAATTTAACTGCTGGATTTGTGGATTTACAACAACCCTACACCATCAAAGGACAGCAAAGTAATTCCCCATAAAGGAGAAATTACACTAAATTGTCTATTTTGCACCCTTAGAACAAGCTCAGGCAAAGATGTTCTGACAATCATTGCAATTCACCACTGGATCAATTCATAAGAACTATCTTCTGTTCAAGAACAAACATACATGATTAGAAGAGGTACAAATGCAGAAATAAAGTTCCTCAAAATACGTCAAAATGCATTCAAATGTTAGAGAAAGATCTCGTCATCTTTCAGTACCTTCACTGTCGAATTCTCTCATAGAATGTCCTGTTCTGGCCTCATATTTACTGCCTAATTTCCATGGGATGGATTGTTGAGTGTTTCTGCTCCAAAACTGGTTCATTCTGGACCACATGAGGTGGCTGTTACTGACCTCATCGTGGTCATTTCTCCAGGGTTATCCTGGAATGTATAGATATCCCCTGTGTCTCTTCATCACTGCCAACAGCCTTTATTAACCCTTCTCCATTAACTCCTCCTCATTCACTTCCAATAACATGACAGGTACTTAGCAACTTCATTGCATCTAATATTGAGAGCAACTGTTCACCTGCTCCTGTTGAATTCAGCCTTCGATTGTCAAACAAGACAACCCTTTCTCTCCTGAACCAATTGCTTTCACCAATCGTTCCCCAACTCCCATCAATCTCTATGCAAATTTGTCTCATCCCTAAACGCCACCTCCTGCAGCCTTGAGCTTATCTCCACTCAAATAGGAACCACTTACAGTCGTAGGGTCATAAAGACATGCAGCACAGAAACAAGCCCTTCGGTCCATCATGTCTGTGCCAGCCATCAAGCAACTATATATTCTAGTCCCATTTTCCAGGAGTTGGCCCATAGTCTTGTATGCGATGGCGTTTCAAGTGCTCATCTAAATACTTCTTAAATGTTGTGAGGGTTCCTGCCTCTACCACGTCTTCAGGCAGTGTATTCCAGATTCCAACCACCCTGTGGGTGGAAAAATATTGCCTCAGAAACCATCTAAACCTCCTGCCCCTTAACTTAAATCTCTGCCCCCCGGTTATTGACACCTCCACTAAGGGAAAAAGTCTCTTCCTATCTAACCTATCAATGCCTCTCATAATTTTGTATACTTCAATCATGTCCCCCCTCAGTCTTCTCTGTTTTAAGGAAAACAACCGTAGCCTTTTCAGTCTCTCTTCATAGCTGAAATGCTCCAGCCCAGGCAACATCCTGGTGAATCTCCTCTGCTCCCTCTCCAGTGCAATCACATCCTTCCTGTAGTGTGGTGACCAGAACTGCACATATTACTCCAGCTGTGGCCTAACTAGCATTTCATACAGCTCGATCATAACCTCCCTGCTCTTAAATTTTACGCATCAGATAATAAAGGCAAGTATGCCATATGACGCCCTCACCACCTTATCTAGCTGTGCTGCTGCCTTCAGTGAGGTGCCAGAGGGATGGTATTACCAGGGACACAATTCGGATGGCATGAAGGGAGGTGGGAGGGGGATGGTATTACCAGGGTCACAATTCAGTTGGCATGAAGCGAGGTTGGAGGGGGATGGTATTACCAGGGGCACAATTCAGTTGGCATGAAGGGAGGTGGGAGAGGATGGTATTACCAGGGGCACAATTCTGCAGGCATGAAGGGAGGTGGGAGGGGGATGGTATTACCAGGGGCACAATTCAGTTGGCATGAAGGGAGGTGGTGGGGATGGTATTACCAGGGGGCACAATTCTGCAGGCATGAAGGGAGGTGGGAGGGGGATGGTATTACCAGGGTCACAATACAGTTGGCATGAAGGGAGGTGGGAGGGGGATGGTATTACCAGGGGCACAATTCAGTTGGCATGAAGGGAGGTGGGAGGGGATGGTATTACCAGGGGGCAAAATTCTGCAGGCATGAAGGGAGGTGCTGGGGATGGTATTACCAGGGGGCACAATTCTGCAGGCATGAAGGGAGGTGGGAGGGGGATGGTATTACCAGGGTCACAATTCAGTTGGCATGAAGGGAGGTGGGAGGGGGATGGTATTAACAGGGGCACAATTCTGCTGGCATGAAGGGAGGTGGGGGGATGGTATTACCAGGGGGCACAATTCAGTTGGCATGAAGGGAGGTGGGAGGGGGATGGTATTAACAGGGGCACAATTCTGCTGGCATGAAGGTAGGTGGGGGGGATGGTATTACCAGGTTGCACAATTCTGCAGGCATGAAGGGAGGTGGGAGGGGGATGGTATTATCAGGGGCACAATTCTGCAGGCATGAAGGTAGGTGGGGGGGGATGGTATTACCAGGTTGCACAATTCTGCAGGCATGAAGGGAGGTGGGAGGGGGATGGTATTACCAGGGTCACAATTCAGTTGGCATGAAGGGAGGTGGGAGGGGGATGGTATTAACAGGGGCACAATTCTGCTGGCATGAAGGGAGGTGGGGGCGGGATGGTATTACCAGCGGGCACAATTCTGCAGGCATGAAGGGAGGTGGGAGGGGGATGGTATTACCAGGGTCACAATTCAGTTGGCATGAAGGGATGTGGGAGGGGGATGGTATTACCAGGGGCACAATTCAGTTGGCATGAAGGGAGGTGGGAGAGGATGGTATTACCAGGGGCACAATTCTGCAGGCATGAAGGGAGGTGGGAGGGGGATGGTATTACCAGGGGCACAATTCAGTTGGCATGAAGGGAGGTGGGAGGGGGATGGTATTACCAGGGGGCACAATTCAGCAGGCATGAAGGGAGGTGGGAGGGGGTTGGTATTACCAGGGTCACAATTCAGTTGGCATGAAGGGAGGTGGGAGGGTGATGGTATTACCAGGGGCACAATTCAGTTGGCATGAAGGGAGGTGGTGGGGATGGTATTACCAGGGGGCACCATTCTGCAGGCATGAAGGGAGGTGGGAGGGGGATGGTATTACCAGGGTCACAATTCTGCTGGCATGAAGGGAGGTGGGGGGATGGTACTACCAGGGGGCACAAATCAGTTGGCATGAAGGGAGGTGGGAGGGGGATGGTATTAACAGGGGCACAATTCTGCTGGCATGAAGGGAGGTGTGGGGGATGGTATTACCAGGGGGCACAATTCTGCTGGCATGAAGGGAGGTGGGAGGGGGATGGTATTATCAGGGGCACAGTTCTGCAGGCATGAAGGGAGGTGGGAGGGGGATGGTATTACCAGGGACACAATTCAGTTGGCATGAAGGGAGGTGGGAGGGGGATGTTATTAACAGGGGCACAATTCTGCTGGCATGAAGGGAGGTGGGGGGGGGATGGTATTACCGGGGGGCACAATTCTGCAGGCATGAAGGGAGGTGGGAGGGGGATGGTATTGCCAGGGTCACAATTCAGTTGGCATGAAGGGAGGTGGGAGGGGGATGCTATTAACAGGGGCACAATTCTGCTGGCATGAAGGGAGGTGGGAGGGGGCGATGGTATTAAAAGGGGGCACAATTCTGCAGTCATGAAGGGAGGTGGGAGGGGGATGGTGTTATCAGGGGCACAATTCTGCAGGCATGAAGGGAGGTGGGAGGGGGATGGTATTACCAGGGTCACAATTCAGTTGGCATGAAGGGAGGTGGGGGGGGGGGGCATGGTATTAACAGGGGCACAATTCTGCTGGCATGAAGGGAGGTCGGTGGGGATGGTATTACCAGGGGGAACAATTCTGCAGGCATGAAGGGAGGTGGGAGGGGGATGGTATTATCAGGGGCACAATTCTGCAGGCATGAAGGGGTGTGGGGGGGGGAGGGGTTGGTATTACCGGGGGGCACAATTCTGCAGGCATGAAGGGAGGTGGGAGGGGGATGGTATTATCAGGGGCACAATTCTGCAGGCATGAAGGGAGGTGGGAGGGGGATGGTATTATCAGGGGCACAATACTGCAGGCATGAAGGGAGGTGGGAGGGGGATAAACAAAAAAAAAACAAAGAACAAAGATAATTACAGCACAGGAACAGGCCCTTCGGCCCTCCAAGGCTGCGCCGATCCAGATCCTCTCTCTAAACATGTCGCCTATTTTCTAAGGTTCTGTATCTCTTTTCTTCCTGCCCATTCATGTATCTGTCTAGATACATCTTAAAAGACTCCATCGTGCCCGCATCTACCACCTCCGCTGGCAATACGTTCCAGGTGCCCACCACCCTCTGCGTAAAGAACTTTCCACGCATATCCCCCCTAAACCTTTCCCCTTTCACTTTGAACTCGTGTCCTCTAGTAATTGAAACCCCCACTCTGGGAAAAAGCCTCTTGCTATCCACCCTGTCTATGCCTCTCATGATTTTGTACACCTCAATCAGGTCCCCCCTCAACCTCCGTCTTTCTAATGAAAATAATCCTAATCTGCTCAACCTCTCTTCATAGCTAGCGCCCTCCATACCAGGCAACATCCTGGTGAACCTCCTCTGCACCCTCTCCAAAGCATCCACATCCTTTTGATAATGTGGCGACCAGAACTGTACGCAGTATTCCAAATGTGGCCGAACCAAAGTCCTATACAACTGTAACATGACCTGCCAACTCTTGTACTCAATGCCCCGTACGATGAAGGAAAGCATGCCGTATGCCTTCTTGACCACTCTATTTACCTGCGTTGCCACCTTCAGGGAACAGTGGACCTGAACACCCAAATCTCTCTGGACATCAATTTTCCCCAGGACTTTTCCATTTACTGTATAGTTCACTCTTGAATTGGATCTTCCAAAATACATCACCTCGCATTTGCCCTGATTGAACTCCATCTGCCATTTCTCTGCCCAACTCTCCAATCTATCTATATTCTGCTGTATTCTCTGACAGTCCCCTTCACTATCTGCTACTCCACCAATCTTAGTGTCGTCTGCAAATTTGCTAATCAGTCCACCTATACTTTCCTCCAAATCATTAATGTATATCACAAACAACAGTGGTCCCAGCACGGATCCCTGTGGAACACCACTGGTCACACGTCTCCATTTTGCGAAACTCCCTTCTACTGCTACTCTCTGTCTCCTGTTGCCCAGCCAGTTCTTTATCCATCTAGCTAGTACACCTTGGACCCCAAGCGCCTTCACGTTCTCCATCAGCCTGCCATGGGGAACCTTATCAAACGCCTTACTGAAGTCCATGTATATGACATCGACAGCCCTTCCCTCATCAATCAACTTTGTCACTTCCTCAAAGAATTCTATTAAGTTGGTAAGACATGACCTTCCCTGCACAAAACCATGTTGCCTATCACTGATGAGCCCATTTTCTTCCAAATGGGAATAGATCCTATCCCTCAGTATCTTCTCCAGCAGCTTCCCTACCACTGACGTCAGGCTCACCGGTCTATAATTACCTGGATTATCCCTGCTACCCTTCTTAAACAAGGGGACAACATAAGCAATTCTCCAGTCCTCCGGGACCTCACCCGTGTTTAAGGATGCTGCAAAGATATCTGTTAAGGCCCCAGCTATTTCCTCTCTCGCTTCCCTCAGTAACCTGGGATAGATCCCATCCGGACCTGGGGACTTGTCCACCTTAATGCCCTTTAGAATACCCAACACTTCCTCCCTCCTTATGCCGACTTGACCTAGAGTAATCAAACATCTGTTCCTAACCTCAACATCCGTCATGTCCCTTTCCTCGGTGAATACCGATGCAAAGTACTCGTTTAGAATCTCACCCATTTTCTCTGAGTCCAAGCATAACATTCCTCCTTTGTCCTTTAGTGGGCCAATCCTTTCTCTAGTTACCCTCTTTCTCCTTATATATGAATAAAAGGCTTTGGGATTTTCCTTAACCCTGTTTGCTAAAGATATTTCATGACCCCTTTTAGCCCTCTTAATTCCTCGTTTCAGATTGGTCCTACATTCCCGATATTCTTTCATAGCTTCGTCTTTCATCAGCCGCCTAGACCTTATGTATGCTTCCTTTTTTCTCTTAGCTAGTCTCACAATTTCACCTGTCATCCATGGTTCCCTAATCTTGCCATTTCTATCCCTCATTTTCACAGGAACATGTCTCTCCTGCACGCTAATCAACCTCTCTTTAAAAGCCTCCCACATATCACATGTGGATTTACCTTCAAACAGCTGCTCCCAATCTACATTTCCCAGCTCCTGCCGAATTTTGGTGTAGTTGGCCTTCCCCCAATTTAGCACTCTCCCTTTTGGACCACTCTCGTCTTTGTCCATGAGTATTTTAAAGCTTACGGAATTGTGATCACTATTCCCAAAGTAGTCCCCTACTGAAACTTCAACAACCTGGCCGGGCTCATTCCCCAACACCAGGTCCGGTATGGCCCCTTCCCGAGTTGGACTATTTACATACTGCTCTAGAAAACCCTCCTGGATGCTCCTTACAAATTCTGCGCCATCTGGACCTGCAACACTAAGCGAATCCCAGTCAATGTTGGGAAAATTAAAATCTACTATCACCACCACCCCGTTGCTCCTACATCTTTCCATAATCTGTTTACATATTTGTACCTCTATCTCACGCTCGCTGTTGGGAGGCCTGTAGTACAGCCCCAACATTGTTACCGCACCCTTCCTATTTCTGAGTTCTGTCCATATTGCCTCACTGCTCGAGTCCTCCATAGTGCCCTCCTTCAGCACAGCTGTGATATCCTCTTTGACCAGTAATGCAACTCCTCCACCCCTTTTACCTCCCTCTCTATCCCGCCTGAAGCATCGATATCCTGGGATATTTAGTTGCCAATCATGCCCTTCCCTCAACCAAGTCTCAGTAATAGCAATAACATCATACTCCCAGGTACTAATCTAAGCCCTAAATTCATCTGCCTTACCTACTACACTTCTTGCATTAAAACAAATGCACCTCAGACCACCAGTCCCTTTATATTCATCATCTGCTCCCTGCCTGCTCTTCCCCTTCGTCACACTGACTTCATTATCTAGTTCCTTACAGGCTTTTGTTACTACCTCCTTACTGTCAACTGACCTCAATTGGTTCCCATCCCCCTGCCACATTAGTTTAAACCCTCCCCAACAGCGTTAGCAAAAGCACCTCCAAGGACATTGGTTCCAGTCCGGCCCAGGTGTAGACCGTCCAATTTGTAATAGTCCCACCTCCCCCAGAACCGGTCCCAATGTCCCAAAAATCTGAACCCCAACTTCCTGCATCATCTCTCAAGCCACGCATTCATCCTGACAATTCTTTCATTTTTACTCTGACTATCACGTGGCACTGGTAGTCTTCTTTCTCTTTTGGGCCTCCTTATCTCGAGAGACAATGGATACGCGCCTGGAGGTGGTCAGTGGTTTGTGAAGCAGCGCCTGGAGTGGCTATAAAGGCCAATTCTGGAGTGACAGGCTCTTCCACAGGTGCTGCAGAGAAATTTGTTTGTTGGGGCTGTTGCACAGTTGGCTCTCCCCTTGCGCCTCTGTCTTTTTTCCTGCCAACTACTAAGTCTCTTCGACTCGCCACAATTTAGCCCTGTCTTTATGGCTGCCCGCCAGCTCTGGCGAATGCTGGCAACTGACTCCCACGACTTGTGATCAATGTCACACGATTTCATGTCACGTTTGCAGACGTCTTTATAACGGAGACATGGACGGCCGGTGGGTCGTCCTGAGATTACTACCTTTGAGGTCCTACTTTTTAACTTGGCTCCTAACTCCCAAAACTCTGCATGTCGGACCTCATCCCGTTTTTTACCTATATCATTAGTGCCTTTGTTTAGTTTAGTTTTAGTTTAGAGATACAGCACTGAAACAGGCCCTTCGGCCCACCGAGTCTGTGCCGACCATCAACCACCCATTTATACTAATCCTACACTAATCCCGTATTCCTATCACATCCCCACCGGTCCCTATATATTTCTTTACCAACTTCCTACCTGGACTAGGGGCAATTTATAATGGCCAATTAACCTATCAACCTGCAAGTCTTTGGCATGTGGGAGGAAACCGGAGCACCCGGAGGAAACCCTAACAGACCCAGGGAGAACTTGCAAACAACACACAGGCAGTACCCAGAATCGAACCCGGGTCCCTGGAGCTGTGAGGCTGCAGTGCTAACCACTGCGCCACTGTGCACAATGACAACTGGCTGTTCACCCTCCCCCTTTAGAATGTTCTGCAGCCGATCTGAGACGTCCCTGACCCGTGCACCTGGGAGGCAACATACCATTCGGGAGCCTCGTTTTCGACCACAGAACCGCCTATCTACTCCCCTTCCAATCGAATCCCCTACGACTATTGCCCTTCCACTCTTTTTCCCGCCCTTCGGAACAGCAGAGCCAGCCACGGTGCCATGGACCTGGCTACTGCTGCCTTCCCCTGGTGAGCCATCTCCCTCAACAGTATCCAAAACGGTATACTTGTTTTGGAGGGAGATGACCGCAGGGTGGTATTACAAGGGTCACAATTCAGTTGGCATGAAGGGAGGTGGGAGGGGGATGGTATTAACATGGGCAGAATTCTGCTGGCATGAAGGGAGGTGGGGGGGGGGATGGTATTACCAGGGGGCACAATTCTGCAGGCATGAAGGGAGGTGGGAGGGGGATGGTATTACCAGGGTCACAATTCAGTTGGCATGAAGGGAGGTGGGAGGGGGATGGTATTACCAGGGGCACAATTCAGTTGGCATGAAGGGAGGTGGGAGAGGATGGTATTACCAGGGGCACAATTCTGCAGGCATTAAGGGAGGTGGGAGGGGGATGGTATTACCCTGGGCACAATTCAGTTGGCATGAAGGGAGGTGGGAGGGGATGGTATTACCAGGGGGCACAATTCTGCAGGCATGAAGGGAGGTGGGAGGGGGATGGTATTACCAGGGTCACAATTCTGCTGGCATGAAGGGAGGTGGGGGGATGGCACTACCAGGTGGCACAAATCAGTTGGCATGAAGGGAGGTGGGAGGGGGATGGTATTACCAGGGGCACAATTCAGTTGGCATGAAGGGAGGTGGTGGGGATGGTATTACCAGGGGGCACAATTCTGCAGGCATGAAGGGAGGTGGGAGGGGGATGGTATTACCAGGGTCACAATTCTGCTGGCATGAAGGGAGGTGGGGGGATGGTACTACCAGGTGGCACAAATCAGTTGGCATGAAGGGAGGTGGGAGGGGGATGGTATTAACTAGGGCACAATTCTGCTGGCATGAAGGGTGTTGGGGGGGATGGTATTACCAGGGGGCACAATTCTGCAGGCATGAAGGGAGGTGGGAGGGGGATGGTATTTTCAGGGGCAGCATTCTGCAGGCATGAAGGCAGGTGGGAGAGGGATGGTATTAACAGGGGCACAATTCTGCTGGCATGAAGGGAGGTCAGGGGGATGGTATTACCGGGGGGCACAATTCTGCAGGCATGAAGGGAGGTGGGAGGGGGATGGTATTGCCAGGGTCACAATTCAGTTGGCATGAAGGGAGGTGGGAGGGGGATGCTATTAACAGGGGCACAATTCTGCTGGCATGAAGGGAGGTGGGAGGGGGCGATGGTATTAAAAGGGGGCACAATTCTGCAGGCATGAAGGGAGGTGGGAGGGGGATGGTATTACCAGGGTCACAATTCAGTTGGCATGAAGGGAGGTGGGAGGGGGATGGTATTACCAGGGGGCACAATTCTGCAGGCATGAAGGGAGGTGGGAGGGGGATGGTATTACCAGGGGCACAATTCTGCAGGCATGAAGGGAGGTGGGAGGGGGATGGTATTACCAGGGGCACAATTCAGTTGGCATGAAGGGAGGTGGTGGGGATGGTATTACCAGGGGGCACAATTCTGCACACATGAAGGGAGGTGGGAGGGGGATGGTATTACCAGGGTCACAATTCTGCTGGCATGAAGGGAGGTGGGGGGGATGGTACTACCAGGTGGCACAAATCAGTTGGCATGAAGGGAGGTGGGGGGGATGGTATTACCAGGGGGCACAATTCAGCAGGCATGAAGGGAGGTGGGAGGGGGATGGTATTATCAGGGTCACAATTCTGCAGGCATGAAGGCAGGTGGGAGGGGGATGGTATTACCGGGGACACAATTCAGTTGTCATGAAGGGAGGTGGGAGGGGGATGGTATTAACAGGGGCACAATTCTGCTGGCATGAACGGAGGTGGGGGGGGGGGATGGTATGACCGGGGGGCACAATTCTGCAGGCATGAAGGGAGGTGGGAGGGGGATGGTATTGCCAGGGTCACAATTCAGTTGGCATGAAGGGAGGTGGGAGGGGGATGCTATTAACAGGGGCACAATTCTGCTGGCATGAAGGGAGGTGGGAGGGGGCGATGGTATTAAAAGGGGGCACAATTCTGCAGGCATGAAGGGAGGTGGGAAGGGGATGGTATTATCAGGGGCACAATTCTGCAGGCATGAAGGGAGGTGGGAGGGGGATGGTATTACCAGGGTCACAATTCAGTTGGCATGAAGGGAGGTGGGAGGGGGATGGTATTATCAGGGGCACAATTCTGCAGGCATGAAGGGAGGTGGGATGGGGATGGTATTACCAGGGTCACAATTCAGTTGACATGAAGGGAGGTGGGAGGGGTATGGTATTAACAGGGGCACAATTCTGCTGGCATGAAGGGAGTTGGGGGGGGCTGGTATTACCAGGGGGCACAACTCTGCAGGCATGAAGGGAGGTGGGAGGGGGATGGTATTACCAGGGTCACAATTCAGTTGGCATGAAGGGAGGTGGGAGGGGGATGGTATTACCAGGGGCACAATTCAGTTGGCATGAAGGGAGGTGGGAGGGGGATGGTATTACCAGGGGCACAATTCAGTTGGCATGAAGGGAGGTGGGAGAGTATGGTATTACCAGGGGCACAATTCTGCAGGCATGAAGGGAGGTGGGAGAGGGATGGTATTACCAGGGTCACAATTCTGCCTGCATGAAGGGAGGTGGGGGGGATGGTACTACCAGGTGTCACAAATCAGTTGGCATGAAGGGAGGTGGGAGGGGGATGGTATTAACTGGGCCAGAATTCTGCTGGCATGAAGGGAGGTGGGGGGGATGGTATTACCAGGGGGCACAATTCTGCAGGCATGAAGGGAGGTGGGAGAGGATGGTATTATCAGGGGCACAATTCTGCAGGCATGAAGGCAGGTGGGAGGGGGATGGTATTACCAGGGACACAATTCAGTTGGCATGAAGGGAGGTGGTGGGGATGGAATTACCAGGGGGCACAATTCTGCAGACATGAAGGGAGGTGGGAGGGGGATGGTATTACCAGGGGGAACAATTCTGCAGACATGAAGGGAGGTGGGAGGGGGATGGTATTACCAGGGGGAACAATTCTGCAGGCATGAAGGGAGGTGGGAGGGGGATGGTATTATCAGGGGCACAATTCTGCAGGCATGAAGGCAGGTGGGAGGGGGATGGTATTACCGGGGACACAATTCAGTTGGCATGAAGGGAGGTGGGAGGGGGATGGTATTAACAGGGGCACAATTCTGCTGGCATGAACGGAGGTGGGGGGGGGGGGATGGTATGACCGGGGGTCATAATTCTGCAGGCATGAAGGGAGGTGGGAGGGGGATGGTATTGCCAGGGTCACAATTCAGTTGGCATGAAGGGAGGTGGGAGGGGGATGCTATTAACAGGGGCACAATTCTGCAGGCATGAAGGGAGGTGGGAGGGGGCGATGGTATTAAAAGGGGGCACAATTCTGCAGGCATGAAGGGAGGTGGGAGGGGGATGGTATTATCAGGGGCACAATTCTGCAGGCATGAAGGGAGGTGGGAGGGGGATGGTATTACCAGGGTCACAATTCAGTTGGCATGAAAGGAGGTGGGAGGGGGATGGTATTATCAGGGGCACAATTCTGCAGGCATGAAGGGAGGTGGGATGGGATGGTATTACCAGGGTCACAATTCAGTTGACATGAAGGGAGGTGGGAGGGGTATGGTATTAACAGGGGCACAATTCTGCTGGCATGAAGGGAGTTGGGGGGGGATGGTATTACCAGGGGGCACAATTCTGCAGGCATGAAGGGAGGTGGGAGGGGGATGGTATTACCAGGGTCACAATTCAGTTGGCATGAAGGGAGGTGGGAGGGGGATGGTATTACCAGGGGCACAATTCAGTTGGCATGAAGGGAGGTGGGAGGGGGATGGTATTACCAGGGGCACAATTCAGTTGGCATGAAGGGAGGTGGGAGAGTATGGTATTACCAGGGGCACAATTCTGCAGGCATGAAGGGAGGTGGGAGAGGGATGGTATTACCAGGGTCACAATTCTGCCTGCATGAAGGGAGGTGGGGGGGATGGTACTACCAGGTGGCACAAATCAGTTGGCATGAAGGGAGGTGGGAGGGGGATGGTATTAACTGGGGCACAATTCTGCTGGCATGAAGGGAGGTTGGGGGGATGGTATTACCAGGGGGCACAATTCTGCAGGCATGAAGGGAGGTGGGAGGGGGATGTTATTATCAGGGGCACAATTCTGCAGGCATGAAGGCAGGTGGGAGGGGGATGGTATTACCAGGGACACAATTCAGTTGGCATGAAGGGAGGTGGGACGGGGATGGTATTAACAGGGGCACAATTCTGCTGGCATGAAGGGAGGTGGGGGGGGGATGGTATGACCGGGGGGCACAATTCTGCAGGCATGAAGGGAGGTGGGAGGGGGATGGTATTGCCAGGGTCACAATTCAGTTGGCATGAAGGGAGGTGGGAGGGGGATGCTATTAACAGGGGCACAATTCTGCTGGCATGAAGGGAGGTGGGAGGGGGCGATGGTATTAAAAGGGGGCACAATTCTGCAGGCATGAAGGGAGGTGGGAGGGGGATGGTATTATCAGTGGCACAATTCTGCAGGCATGAAGGGAGGTGGGAGGGGGATGGTATTACCAGGGTCACAATTCAGTTGGCATGAAGGGAGGTGGGAGGGGGATGGTATTATCAGGGGCACAATTCTGCAGGCATGAAGGGAGGTTGGAGGGGGATGGTATTACCAGGGTCAAAATTCAGTTGGCATGAAGGGAGGTGGGAGGGGTATGGTATTAACAGGGGCACAATTCTGCTGGCATGAAGGGAGTTGGGGGGGATGGTATTACCAGGGGGCACAACAATTCTGCAGGCATGAAGGGAGGTGGGAGGGGGATGGTATTACCAGGGTCACAATTCAGTTGGCATGAAGGGAGGTGGGAGGGGGATGGTATTACCAGGGGCACAATTCAGTTGGCATGAAGGGAGGTGGGAGAGGATGGTATTACCAGGGCACAATTCTGCTGGCATGAAGGGAGGTGGGAGGGGGATGGTATTACCAGGGGCACAATTCAGTTGGCATGAAGGGAGGTGGGAGGGGATGGTATTACCAGGGTGCACAATCCTGCAGGCATGAAGGGAGGTGGGAGGGGGATGGTATTACCAGGGGGCACAATTCTGCAGGCATGAAGGGAGATGGTGGGGATGGTATTACCAGGGGGCACAATTCTGCAGGCATGAAGGGTGGTGGGGGGGGATGGTATTACCAGGGTCACAATTATTTTGGCATGAAGGGAGGTGTGAGGGCGATGGTATTAACAGGGGCACAATTCTGCAGGCATGAAGTGTGGTGGGGGGGATGGTATTACCAGGGGGCACAATTCTGCAGGCATGAATGGAGGTGGGAGGGGTATGGTATTATCAGGGGCACAATTCTGCTGGCATGAAGGGAGGTGGGAGGGGGATGGTATTTCCAGTTTCACAATTCAGTTGGCATGAAGGGAGGTGGGAGGGGGATGGTATTAACAGGGGCACAATTCTGCTGGCATGAAGGGAGGTGGGTGGGGGGGGATGGTATTACCGGGGGGCACAATTCTGCAGGCATGAAGGGAGGTGGGAGCGGGATGGTATTACCAGGGTCACAATTCAGTTAGCATGAAGGGAGTAGGGAGGGGGATGCTATTAACTGGGGCACAATTCTGCTGGCATGAAGGGAGGTGGGGGCGGGCGATGGTATTAAAAGGGGGCACAATTCTGCAGGCATGAAGGGAGGTGGGAGGGGGATGGTATTATCAGGGGCACAATTCTGCAGGCATGAAGGGAGGTGGGAGGGGGATGGTATTAACAAGGGCACAATTCTGCTGGCATGAAGGGAGTTGGGGGGTGGATGGTATTACCAGGGGCACAATTCTGCAGGCATGAAGGGAGGTGGGAGGGGGATGGTATTACCAGGGGGCACCATTCTGCAGGCATGAAGGGAGGTGGGAGGGGGATGGTATTATAAGGGGCACAATTCTGCTGGCTTGAAGGGAGGTGGGAGGGGGATGGTATTACCAGGGGGCACAATTCTGCAGGCATGTAGGGAGGTGGGAGGGTCATGGTATTATCAGGGGCACATGTCTGCTGGCATGAAGGGATGTGGGAGGGGGATGTTATTAACAGGGGCACAATTCTGCAGGCATGAAGGGAGGTGGGAGGGGATGGTATTACCAGGGGGCACAATACTGCAGGCATGAAGGGAGGTGGGAGGAGTATGGTATTACCAGGGGGCACAATTCTGCAGGCATGAAGGGAGGAGGGAGGGGGATGGTATTATAAGGGGCACAATTCTGCTGGCATGAAGGGAGGTGGGAGGGGGATGGTATTACCAGGGGGCACAATTCTGCAGGCATGAAGGGAGGTGGGAGGGGCATGTTATTATCAGGGGCACATTTCTGCTGGCATGAAGGGAGGTGGGAGGGGGATGGTATTATCAGGGGCACCATTCTGCAGCCGTGAAGGGATGTGGGAGGGGGAAGGTATTACCAGGGGCACAATTCTGCTTGATGGGTCGTTGGCTGCAATGGAATCACCTTGCCGGTGTGGCAGTGGGTGGGGGGGTACAGATATGGTGTGCAGTCTTGCCTTGCCTTCTCCATTACTGCCAGTTTGAGCCCGTCTGCTCTCCCGGGAAGGACCAGGGGCAGTGATAGTCTCCAGTCCCCTGGTCCCTCTTTCACCTTGCCACTGATGGCCTCGGTGAAGGATTGCAGGTCAGCTTGGATTATTGGAATCCATTTCACCAGGGCCGCCGCAACCATCTCCATGGATGACGCCATGTGCTCAAACACTTGGGATGTGGCAGCTCTCTTGGCCTGGATTGAATCCCCCATCATCCGTTTCAGGTTGCGCACGGCCTGTGGCATCTCCACCAGATGTAGCCACGATTGCTGCTGTAGCTCCAGCCTGTCCTCTGCTGTCCACAACAGAGAATCATCAATAGCCTGGGACTCAGCATGGGCCTGGCCACCCACAGCCCTCTGACAGTCAGAGACCTCGGCTTTCTCAGACTCACTCAGCTGCTCGAGTGGGGGTGAGGTGGTCTCACCAGATTGTGACCCAATTCTAAGGCCAATTGCATTCCCACCGAGGTGACTGCAGCTGCACTGATGGAAGGTGTGTGAGTGTCATGGAACGTTGCTTCCTCTGCCATGATCTGAGTAACAGACAAGGGTGAGTTACTTCATACTTTCACTGATTCATGTCATGTCATTCCTCCATGAGCAACCTCACTATCTTTGTCATGACAGTGGCACACATGTACCACTCTGTGTGGGGGTGCCCAGGTTCAGTGGAGCCATGATCAAAGTGCCATTTACTTTTGCAGTGCGATGCAGATCATTCATTCACTTGTGGCACAGCACCAGGTCACTCCGAATGGCACCACGGCTTCTTACCTCCTCTGCCACCTCCAGCCAAGATGCCTTGGTCAGGCAGGAGGGCCTCTCCTTACCATTACTGGGGAAAAGGACCTCCCACCTTGCCTGCACAGCCTGGAGGAGTGTGAGCAGCGAAGCACCGCACTCAATATTGGGCGGTCTGCTCTGGCGGACCACCATTTTTAAAACTCGCCACTAAAATCAACGGTCAACTGGTATAAAAGCAAAATACTGCGGATGCTGGAAATCTGAAACAAAAACAAGAAATGCTGGATTCACTCAGCAGGTCTGGCAGCATCTGTGGAAAGAGAAGCAGAGTTAACGTTTCGGATCAGTGACCCTTCTTCGGAACTGAAGTTCCGAAGAAGGGTCACTGATCCGAAACGTTAACTCTGCTTCTCTTTCCACAGATGCTGCCAGACCTGCTGAGTGAATCCAGCATTTCTTGTCAACTGGTATAATTCAGCCCTGGATATCTGAAATCAATACAGAAAGTACTCAATGTACACAACATTCTGACAACATCTGTGGAGAGACAAACAGAGTGACCGTTTCAGGTCTGGTTTCAGATACTGCCAGACCTGCTGTGTATTTCCAGCTCTTTCAGTTTTGATTCCACAGTATCCTCAAAAGTTTGGACTGCAGTGACGGATGCGCCAGAGGGGACCAATGAATGGAGGTAATCCACCATTATAGGAAGAGCAGGAAAGGCTGCAGGGAAATACATACATTGGCTGAATGTGCAAGAGTAGGGACAGGATGTCAGACCTGTGGATTGGCAGAAGGAAGTGAAAATGTAGAAGGCCAGAAAACGTCGTGTAAGTTCAGACGTGGGCATTTGAGAAATTTGTGGTCGATAAAGTTCGTAAAGGATGCAAAACAGAAAGAGCTTAACACTTGGAGCAAGTTGGCATGTACACCGAGGTGCCAGATCGAGGACAACCAGCGTTGTCCCTTCGGTGGATCTGTGCAGAGAAAGTACTTCCGAATCGTTCGTACAAAGCTAAGGCCAGACTTGTAGCTCGGGAATTTGAGGAATGACAAGGCAACCAAGAAGCTAGAATCGGTTCCCCAACAGCAGGAAAAGTTAGTTTGATGATTTTCCAAGACTCATTCATGGGAGTTTAGGTCTATCGTCATCAAAGCAGAATTTTTGCAATGGGAGAAATTTCAAAGAGAAGTATTTTTAAAACCACCAAAAGAAGCTGGAGATATAGAGGGGAAATTATGAAAGCTAAACAAGTGTGTTTATGGGTTAAATGATGCATCCAGGGTGTGGCATTTTTCAGTTAGTGCCTTCCGACTAAAAGCTGGTTGTATCCAGTTCAAAGAGGTTGCAGCAGTCTTTTATTGGCACTATGAAGAAAACCTAGCAGGCGTTTACTTCGTGCATGGAGAAGATTTTCTGTGGGGAGGATCTACGGCATTTGAGAAATTTGTGGTCGATAAAGTTATAAATAAATTTAAAATTGGAAGATGGGCTTCTGGAGCTTTTAAATGTATAGTGTTGACCATTCATCAGAACAAGTTGGGAGTAAGCCTACATCGACAGTCTCACCTAAAGAATGTTAATAGGATCCCGATAAATCGGGCCAGATCCTCACAAAAGAAAGACTCCACAACCAAGGAAGAAGTAGACTAGTTAAGGAGCTTAATCTGATAATTAAACTGGTTGTGCACACAAACTAGGCCGGATATTTGCGATGATATATTAGAATTGAGCGCGATGCTGAAACCTGCTGCTGTTGGGGAAGTGCTGAAAGCAAGTAAGATATTGAAGAAATTGAGTTTCGACAAATGTACTCTCAAGTTTCCAGTATTAGGTGAGCCAGAAGAAATGAAAATTATTATTTTTCATGACGTCTCATATGCTGTTCTTCCCAATGGTTATTCGAGGACAGCAGGGTTCATTATATATTTGGTGGGAAGAAATGGTAAATGTTGTCCATTAGCCTGGGAATCGAAGATAACAAAGAGGATAGTTAAAAACATCTTAGCTGCTGTGACACTTGCACTGTTGGAAGCGAGCGATATGGGGATGTATTTAGCAAGTATTTTAAAGGAACTCAGAGATCAGGCAATTGGAGAAAGAAATCCGAGAGAATGCTATATGGATAACCATTCTTTCTGGGACAATGTCCATTCAACAAAAAGCATCACGGAAAAGAGGTTGAGGATTGATCTCACGAGTATAAAAGAAAGGTCAGAAAGAAAATACATTTCCAAAATAAAATGGGTCGACACAAGTCATCAGTTGTCGGATTGTTTTGCAAGGATAGGTTCTTGTTCAAATACATTTTTGGATGTCCTCGAAGAGGGCTGTACTGTGTTATGATGAATTAGGATAACATGGATATTTTTTCTGTTAAGATCGCTTTGTAATTCTTCAAACAAGTTTCATAAAAGGGGGAATATACAATATGTTAATGACTGGTGCTGTTGAAGTTTGATGGTAAAATAGCATAAGATAAAGAATAAAGAAAAATGTATCGACATTTTGCCTCTTTTTAGTTTTCTATATTTGTTTTCAAATAAAGAAAAGAGGAATCTATTACTACCTGAAATGTTAACTCTGTTTCTCTCTCCAGAGATGCTGTAAGTCCTGCTGAGTGTTTCCAGCATTTCTTGTTTTTATTACAGACTTCCATTATCTGCAGTATTTTGCTTTTATTTATCTGTTAGTGTCTAATAATTTCTATCAATGGATGTTAAGTACCGAGTAGTTGAAGATGATAGGGTGAGCAGGTCTTGGGTATTGATTAGTTTATTGTACTCAGATGTATCTGTCAAGAAGAGACAGCGATCATTGGCTGGAGATTGTTATGAGTGGAGAGGTAAGCTCTGTGGCAAGCATCTTCGCTGCCTCCGGAGAACCCTTGGCATCAGGTGGCAAGACCGTATCTCCAACGCAGAAGTCCTCGAGGCGGCCAACATCCCCAGCATATACACCCTACTGAGCCAGCAGCGTTTGAGATGGCTTGGCCATGTGAGCCACATGGAAGATGGCAGGATCCCCAAGAACACATTGTACAGCCAGCTCGTCACTGGTATCAGACCCACCGGCCATCTATGTCTCCGCTTTAAAGACATCTGCAAGTCCTGTGACATTGACCACAAGTCATGGGAGTCAGTTGCCAGTGATCACCAGAGCTGGCAGACAGCCATAAATGTGGGGCTAAAGAATGGGGAGTCAAAGAGACTTAGCAGTTGGCAGGAAAAAAGACAGAAGCGCAAGGAGAGCCAACTGTGTCACATCCCAACAACCAATTTTATCTGCAGCACCTGTGGAAGAGCCTGTCACTGTAGAATTGGTCTTTATAGCCACTCCAGGCGCTGCTCCACAAACCACTGACCACCTCCAGGCGTTTACCCATTGTCTCTCGAGATAAGGAGGCCAAAGAAGAAGAAGGCTTTCCCCTATTGCACAAGAAACCAGCTTCCTATAATTTTACTTTCGGTAATTTCTTCCTCACATTCTAATGTTATTCACCTTGGATTTTCATCCCGGATGAGCGTCCAATTAATATGTTGCAATCAAAGAGGGAGCTACAGTTAATTCAATCCCAGTTTTTCTTGTTCTTACCTTCTTCTTCGGCTGTCCCTCGGGAACGAGGATGACTTCCTTCTACTCCAGTGTTATTGGCCCTTAGGTAACTGAATCGTCCAATCCTGATACTCCAAGTCACAAAGTTAATTTTGAAAAGGTGGAAGATGCCTGTGTGTAGGTTCTTTTAATGTGAAGTGGTCGCTGCATACCGGCCACAACACGGTTTGAGTGAAGCAAGGTCTTTCTCCAAGGGCAGGGATGGCTGAGATGATTGGAGACCAGGCTCTGCTACATGGACGGGTCTAATACACACACGTGGCCAGCATGTTCATCTGGCGAGTCTGGATGCAGGTCGTGTGGATCTGTATCAGGATGTTCTTAAAGGGTCAGCTGAAAGCCTGCTCCAAAGGCTCCTGTAACAAGGGTTGCCCCCGGGCCCCTCATGGAGCTGGCAGGAACATGCTAAAGCAGAAAAAACAGTAAACCAGTGGCCAGTCACAGGCTCATCAGGAGAATGAAGTTTCTCAAACGCAGCAGTGGTGGGGGAAGGACAATAAACTGAACAGTTATTTTAAATAGCACAATAGAGCAGCAATTCAGTGACAAAGTTGGGTCTTGTGTTATAACCAGTGTCATCCAGAGAAAAAGCTGCTTCTTTATGTTGAGGTACGTTCAGAAATTTGAAGCTAAGTTTCAAAGGGGATCGAGATATATATATTCCAGATCTTTTCCACAGCTCATAGATTGGAAACACAGAAAAAGGCAGCAGATTATATGCGAGAGCAGAGTCTGACATTTGTCCAATGTAGTGCAGCACAAAAGCATGATCTTGATGTCCAGTGAATACAGGATTGGGGTTTGAAGCCATTTTTGAGAGAAAAAGCACATCCAGGTCTTGTCCAGATCATTACCAAAGCTCACAATAAACATACCAAGATGGCTCCCGGGCTGTTCACTCCCTGGCGAGCTCCTCACTGTCCACCTCTATCCGTGGCCATCTGCTGCCATCCATTACACTTTCTCCCCACTAATTCCTCTCTTCTGCTGTTTACATTCTCCTGATTCTAACAGTGAGTGCTTTCTTAGCCCAGACTTCAAAGTAACTGTTAGATTAAACAGGGTCTGTCTGCTGGTACAAACACCACCCCGCATTCAGCCCCACTCCTCCACAGGTCACAGCATATTAAGAAAGTGTTTCCATCTGCCAAAGAAGAGCCAAATTAGACACTATAATTGTCCCCCCGAATAAAGCACGCCAAACCAGATTCCTTTAAACAACAAGAAAATTATCTATTTAATAATAAGATAACTCTATATTTGAAAATATTTTTTAAACTATTTATTCTTCTCAGCTCTCATGCACACACACAGACATTCAAAAACCGTGTAACTGCTGAAACAAAAGTTCTTTTGGTTTACAGCTGTTTCTTAGTAGTAAAAAGGAAAAACTAAAGTGACTGAGTTTTTCACGTGCTGGCAGGATGCTTTTGGTAGGTGAGGTGTCCCAGAGTCGAAGATGCCACTTGACATCTCTCCAGGCGAGGCTGTTGAACAGTTTCTGATGGGTCGGCGTTCAAGGCAATTTGTCTGCAGCAGGCGTTGCACAGGTCTTTCAGCAAAGGGTGTAGCAACAGGTCTGCTTGGGTTTGAAGCAGAGTTTGGCAGTCGTTGCTTTCTTGAGATTTCAGGATCTCCCAAACCACAGGAATAACAGCAACCACCACTGGATGACTTCAGAGCCAATAGAAATCTGCTACCTTTCAAATGCAGGATTTCTTTTCAAGAGATGCAAGTCTTCCTTTACAGGAAGATGTCTTTTTCTCTGGGCTCCAGGCAGGTCACAGCCAGATTTTCAACTGCCTGCAACTTGTCCAACTCACTCTCTCTGGACTAATGCTTTGTCTTTTCATACTACTGTAAGTTCTCCCTTTGCCCTTGCTGCGTGGCATCTTTGTCATTTTATCTCTCCTGCCCTTTCACAAACTTTCCCTTTTGTCCTTCTTCCCCCTCCCCCCTTTTCATTTGCTCAAGGTGTATCACATTTAGAACCTTTTGCCAGTTCTGATGAAAGGTTACAAACCAGAAACGTTAACTCTGTTTCTCTCTCCACAGGTGCTGCCAGACCTACTGAGCACTTTCATTTTTTATTTCAGATTCCCAGCATCCACAGTATTTTGGTTTTATTATTGAGAATGCACTGTCGCCCTGTTCAGTCACAGTCTGTACATCATAATGAGTGAACTCTCACTGTATTGGGTTGTGGTGCGTGCAACATGGAGAGTGCACTCTCCCCTGTTGGGTTATGGTCTGTATAACATAGACAGTGCACTCTCACCCTGTTGGGTAAGAGTCTGTACAACATGGAGAGTGCACTCACCCTGTTGGGTTATGGTCTGTACAACATGGAGAGTGCATTCTCACCCTGTTAGTTTCTGGTCTGTACAAGATGAAGAGTGTACTCTCGTCCTGTTTGGCTACAGCCTGTGAAACATGGAGAGCACACTTTCGTCCTGTTTGCTTACAACATGGAGAGTGCAATCTCACCCTGTGTGTTATGGTCTGTACAATATGAAAAACGTATTCTCGCCTTGTTAGGTTATGGTCTGCAACATGGAGAGTGAACTCTCCTCCTCTTTTTGAGCAGTGACCGAGCAAAGTGAAGAATGGAAAAGTCTGGTTGGGTGGATCATGCACCAGTAACAGAAATCACCAGATTCTCCCTTCCACTTACATTCAAAAATGAAATTGAAGCTGAATTCCAATCCAAGGAAAGAAAAGGTCCGTCTGCAGTAACACCATATGTCAACATGAAATAAAATTACAATGAAGTAACTCCTAGACCCTCTTGTTACATGTGTAACCCACTTAACATCAGCACATTTAATATTGTTAATTTATTTCTGATCTGATGTCCATGTCAACTCTATGAGGAGTTTCTATTGTAAACATTAAAGAGAATTGATGGTTAGCGTTATCTGTGGTGAAAAATCAAGAAGTGATATAACATTAATTAAGAAATCAGATTATGAAATCAAGACAATTACATGGCACTTAACTATTGCCATCAGACACAAAAACCACCATTCAACATTCAATGTACCATTTCACTGTCTTACCAGGAATACTGACGACTGCATGAATAGAGTATTAAATAAGCTCGAACTGGTAAATTGCAGGATATTCCGTTTCTTGTGTGAAACACCAATGTAGAGGATTCTTCCGAGGAGGCCTGATTAATACCAGAGAGGAACCTACATGGGGACTGTCATCCAGGGAATGTGAGCTGGGATATTAGTTACAGTCCACTGAACAAACTGATATAATGAATTGTTTTTAGTAATGCAATATAGTCATTAGGCGAAATGGAAAACCACATCATTTTATTCCCGTTTAAATTTCTTCAAAACGTGATTTGCAAATGATTCTATGATCTCAGGTTTTGATGTGGATGAACAGTCTCATTTACAGTAGCCCTAGTGTGAGTGGTAAGGGCTAAATTGGATTCATTCACATTCTATACAAGCAGAGTTCTCAGACAGAGCAGGTTAAGTGTAGGATAGCCTGCCAGTGAAATGTTCATTATCAGGTCATTGCCCAGAATTTTGGCAGAGATGTTGGGAGTTTGATTAGAGAAAGGCTTCCGAGTGATAACAGCCTAAAAAGTTAAGCAAGCGATGCTTTTGAAGACCTGCCTTGGATGTTCTGTTTCCTCGTCTCCGAGCAGCCCAGATTAGATTTCCCTGAATCCACTTATTATCTGCAGTGTTACCATGCTGCAGAGAGATTTCACATGCTATAATCACGCGGATAATGCGGGGTGGATCTGCTTGTTGATTGGTTTTCTTCCCTTGAAATATAAATAGGGGACGGAGTTTGTTGTGCAATACAGATGAACAGTTGCTGCCTTTTACTATCTGTGATGTCCCTGCTGCACTCTTAGCTAGTGTAACTGCTTTTCACTTTGGGCCATCAAAGAGTCCTGTGAAGTGCAGCCAACACTGAATATTTTTCGCACACTCTAATGACGGAGTAACTGCCTGTTGCTGAGACAGGAAGAAATCCATGTGTATTGCTATTAACTCTAATCGTGAGTGTAAACTCAGTGGTACAGTGCCTACTTTGCCTGTATTAGACCTTGGTTTAAAGCCCCGGTACCATTAGGATCATTGAATCTTAAAGCAGAGAATGTGTTTATTTAGCCCAGGGTGTCTATGCTGGGACTTCAAAATATTAATGTATTTAATCCCACTTACCTGGTGAGCCCTCTTTGTCCTGTAAATGTTTAATTTTAAAATATATATCTAATTCCCTGTTGAAAGTTGCTCGTGAATGGGCTATCCCAGTCCTTTGAGAGTGTATTCCTGGTTGTAACTATGAAAAATGGGGAGATGTTTAAGTTTGATAAAACTTAGGCCTCAGCTAAAACGACTTTGGGCACCTCACTTTAGGATGGATGTGAAAGTCTGAGGAGATTTACCAGAATTATACAAGACATGAGCTCCTTCTGTTCTGTCGACGGACTCGGATTGCAGGGAAGCATAAGTGGAGGTTTAGTAGAGGTGTTAATTTGATCAGAGTTTTTAATAGAATCAACGTGGTCTTGGTTTGACTGCGCTCAGAAAACCCTGCATTGTTCTCATCTTCCTAGTACAACACTTTTACAAAAGCACTGGAGGAAGTGTGAAAACATTGTAGGAATGAGATCAGAACTAAGATGGTAAAATTTACAAGAAAGATTGGTCGGGTTGGGACTCTTTTCTATACAAAATCTAAGCTTGAGAGGTGAGCAGATAATGTGTTTTAAAGTTGATCAGGTAGACATAGGGAAGATGTTTTCACTTGTGGAGCTAATTCAGCAAAAGAATCATAAAACCATGGAATTATGGAATGATTAGAGCACAGAAAGAGGCTGTACGGCCGATCGTGTTCATGCTGGCTCTCTGCAAGAGTAACACAGCTACTCCCACTTCCCCATCTTTTTTTTCTATTTCAGATAAATATCTAAATCCCTTTTGAAAGTCACCAATGAATCTCCCTTCACCACACTCTCAGACAGTTTATTCCAAATCCTAACCACCCGCTGCATATAAAAAGGTTATCTCCTCAGGTCACCTTTGGTTCTTTTACATTCATCTTAAATCAGTGTCCTCTGGTTCTCGACTTTTCAATCAATGGGAGCCATTTCTCGAATGGGGAGGTGGTAGCTTATAGGCAGGCGATGGTGTACTGATAATATTAGTGGATTAGTAAGCCAGAGACCCAGGCTACTGATCTGGGACCCTGGGTTTGAATCCATCCATGGCAGATGCAGATATCTGAATTAAATTAATCGTTAATTAAGAAGCTCGTCTCATGTTGACTATGAAACCATAATCGATAGCAGTTAAAACACATGTGGTTCACCAATGTCCTTTACGGAAGATATCTGCTGTCCTTACCTGGCCTGGCCTACATGTATCATCAGTGATGTGGTTGACTCTTGAAATATCCTCTAAAGTGGCCTAGAAAGCCACTCAGCTGTATCAGGCCAATATACAGCCTCAGAAATGGAATGAAACTGGACGTACCACCTGGCATCGACCTAGGCATTGGAAATGGCAATAGGGAAGCCAGCCCTGCTGAACCTGCAAACTCCTTCCGACTAACATCTGGGAGCCTGTGCCGAAATTCGGAGAGCTGTCCCACAGACTAGTCAAAGAACAGCCTAACATGGTTGTATTTTCGGAATTGTACTTTGCAGTTAATGTCCAGACACTGCCATCACCATCCCTGGGTGTGTCCTATCCCGCCAGCAGGAAAGACCACCAGCGGTGGTGGCACAGTGGTGTACTGTCGGGTGGGAGTGGCCCTGGGAGTCTTCAACATTGACTCCAGATCCCATCATGTCATGCAGATAAACATGGGCAAGGAAATCTCCTGCTGACTCGCATCTACCACGCCCCCACTCCTAGCCTTGGCTGATGAATCAGTGCTTCTCCATGTTGAACAGCAATTGAAAGAAGCACCAAGGGCACAGAATGTACTCTTGGTGGGTGACATAAATGTCCATCACCAAGAGTGGCTGGTAGCACCAATACTGAATGTGATGGTGGAGTCCTGGAGAACAGAGCTGTTAAACAGTGTCGGCAGTTAGTGGTGAGGGAACCAACAAGAGGAAAAAACCTACTTGACCTCGTCCTCACCAATCTGCCTGTTACAGATGCATCTGTTTGTGACAGTATTGGTAGGAGTGACCACCACACAGTCCTTGTGGAGATGAAGTCCTGTCTTCAAATTGCGGATACCACAACTGTGTTGTGTGGCACTACCACCATGCTGAATCGGATAGATTTCAAACAGATCTAGCGACTGAAAATTGGTCATCCATGAGACGCTGTGGGACATTAGCAGCAGCAGCAGAATAGTACTCAACCACAATCTGTAACTTCATGGCCCTGTATATCCCCCACTCTACCATTACCATCAAGCCGGTGGAACTACCCCGGTTCAATGAAGAGTGCAGGAGGGCATGCTAGAAGCAGCACCAGGCATACCTCAAAATGAGCTGTCAACCTGGTGAAACTAAAACACAGGACTACTTGCGTGCCAAAGAGTGGAAGCAGCATGTGATACACAGAGCTGAGTGATCTCATACCAATGGATCAGATCAAACCCTACAGACTTGTCACATCCAGTTGTGAATAGTCATGGAGAATTAAACAAGTAACAAAATGTAAATCAACAAATATCCCCATTCTCAATGATGGGAGAGCCTAGCACATCAGTGCAAAAGACAAGGCTGAAGCATTTGCATTTATCTTCAGCCAGAAGTACCAAGTGGATGATCCATCTCAGCCTCCTCCTGAGATCCCCTGGATCACAGTCTTCAGGCAATCTGATTCACTCTGCGTGATATCAAGAAAGGGCTGAAGGCATTGGATACTGCAAAGGCGATGGGGTCTGACAACATTCCGGCAATAGTACTGAAGATCAGTGCTCCAGAACTAGCTGCACCCCTAGTTAACCTGTTCCACGACAGCTGCACCACTGGCATCTACCCGGCAATGTGGAAAATTGCCCTGGTATGTCCTGTACACGAAAAACAGGACAAAACCAACACGGCCAATTACTGCCCCATCAGTCTACTCCTGATCATTGTTATAAATAGGTATTGTTTTTGAATCTGTTTATTTTTTTCTCTGAACAAATTTCCTTGTTTTTCCAACCACCTGTCCATAAATAGGTTAGTGATTGAATTTATTTCCCTCCCTTAAACCCTGACAATAAATGACCACGACAACAACGCGGTTGTCAGAGTTAAATCAAAGAAGGAGGATTTATTTACACAGTCTTAAACTGGGAAAGTGATTAACTTCACCACGAATGCTTAAAAACATTCAGGGAAAAGTTAAAGGCATAAAAAAGGCAAGGGCATTTCTTAAATAGAACTGCAAACTGCATGAATTTCAGTTAAAACTCGTGTTCAATTAAATTATCAAAAAGAGTCCAAAGATTCTTTTCGACAACTGGGAATGTCAAATTGAGGAGAAGCTGTTGAAAATATCGATTCTCTTACAAATTTCTTCTTCTTTACACTCTCAGATATAAATGGAGGTAGCTTATTTTGGCTAAAGCCACCTTTTAGTTGGACACGAAGCTCGCAGAGAGCAAGTTTTTTTGCTGTTTTTGTAAACTGTGCCTTTAATTTTCTTCGCTGTGTGCAGTCTGTGTCTTCTTTCATTTTTCTGGCTTTTGCAGACTGTCTTAGAGGGAGAAGTGTAGGTTCAGGTACCTGGACTAATCTGACCAAAGGCTGCTGCAGACTGAAACAGGCTGTAACCGCACACTGTTAGAGTTTCAAATCCAGGCAATTGGATAGGCTATTCTTGTCCCTAAAAACTAAACCCTTTACAAGTTGCTGTCCCATGATATCTTTCCTCCATTTTAACAATTGGAACTGCTAAAACTGAACTTAACATACAAAATGGGGGTTGACATTAATACTCAAATGCACAAAACACAATTTACAAGGGGTTTTCCATCTATTCATGACACCTTTACCACTCGCAGAAAAAAAATGAATTCCACTTCATGTTTTTTCTTTCCTTGTTTTTCATTAAAAAGAAATAAAGAAGTAACGATGTTGTCGTTCATTCTCTCATTCACACTTAAAACTTTGCTGAAGTCTGAGGGAACTAATATGAACTCATTCACTGAGATGGTTTTCAAGTTTGTAAACGCCTCCTGGCACGTCCCTGTCCATTTCACCTTGGCTTTTTGTGTCAGTGCCTTTATTAGTGGGGATGCTAGGGTGCCAAGTTTGAGAACAACTTCTGGTAATTTGTATACCGCCGTGTGGATTCCCCAAGCTGCAGAACATTGGTATCGAATACAGTGGAATGATTTCTGGAAGGCAGGTTGTTATCAGACCGTCCTGGTTTCAGCATTTCTTTCCAACTTGTGTCAGGTACAGGTCCAGTGACAGAATTGGCAGGAAAATAGTAAATAGAAATTTCTCTTGGTTCCCAGTCTAATCTGAACTATCTTCTCAGAGCTTCGCCGTCAGGGGTCCCGCCTAACTAACTGGTAGCATGTCTCCCATATCCAAGCCATGAACCACGACGGTGATACACCCTGGCTGATCTTTACAGATCTCTTTGAATTTCTTTAGCTGGGTGGACATGTCCTCCTGCTGCTTGTGTGTGAGGTGTGTCAGCTGGGTGGTTCAGTCTTTTAAGATTTCTGTGTTTGCCAGTTTGGTAGCTGGGGGTTCAACTGGTGTCTCCTCCTCCTCGACTGACTCTTCCTGGCTCCCTCCTTTACTTCCACCCTTTTCCAATCATTCACCAGTTGACTGGGCTTGCTTTTGGTTAGTGGTTCCACACAGTCCATCAACACTTGGTCAAATGGTTCACCGAATCCCGAAACGTGTTTGAGAGTGGGGCAGTTTAATTGTGGACTGGGATTTACCTGTAACCTTGAAAGCTTGTCAGGCTTTGCGATATTCGGCCACATCGGACTGGAGGTGAGCCAAGAAAAAGTGTTTACTTACTCGGATTAAATTTTTCCGATCACTGACATGTCCATCCATCGGGGTAGCATGGGCTATCCTTAAAATCACTGGCTGTTTTTTTGGCAGCACGACAGTCTGGTGGAACACTGTCGACTCCTCCTCCTGGGAGGTCTCCACTTTCATATTACAACCCCCTCTCGGAAGTGGTAACACTCAGGGGTCGGAGTGGCCTCTGCCTCAGAACAAGCCGTCTGTGCTATGTGCTTTATTCAGGATCTGCTTGCTGGGGGTTACTTAGGTCGGCTTGGCTGAGAACCTCCTCCCCTTCACATTGGTCCTTAAAGAATGTTTCAGCTAACCAGACCTCCGGCTCATCCAGCGGGAGCACTGGTTCACTTTCAACTAATCGGGCCTGTCTGGCTTGGGACGGAGACACTACACAATCGTGTAGTACTTGCTCCTGTAGTAGTTCAGTTTCCCTGGTTTCACTGGGCTGGTCTGAGACGATAGGGGTTACTATTATCTTCCTACCAGCCAAATATTTTCCCAGTAGGAAGTCTATCCCTGCTACTCTGGGGCAATTCCTATGGTTGAGGGGCCTGAGACGAGGTCACACTGTATGTGGACTCAATGGAGGGGAACAGACAGGTAACCTCCTCCCACTCCACTGATCACTTAGGCTGTTCTCTAACATTAGGTACTCAGTCGCCCCTGTATCCCTGAGCATTATAATGGACTTGCTGATCTCCTGGGAAGGGTAGAGGGACACAATTCCTTCAAGGATAAAACTCCAGTAACTCACGGGGATTTTGTCTGCACTTTAAAGACCTCAGGTCATTTCACCTTACTTTCACGTGTATCTCCCTAGCCATAGCTTTGACTGGTCTGCACGCAGGTTTGCCAATGTTTCAGCAGTTACATTGTCTAGCAGCAAAAGCATCCTTCAATCAAAATGTGCCATTTTCTAATCTTAGACTAAGAGGGTTTTGCTGTGGTCATTTATTTGTCTTCATTATCTTTTCAGCTACCAGATTTTCCCCTTTTGGTTTCCAAGCAGATTATTTTAAATTTCTGATTCAGATCGTTCCTTACAATTGGTCTTTAGTGGATTTATTGCTGACTTGAGCTCCCAATTTCTATGTTACAAACAGGTAGTTAATCCTTTTTTTCTCTGAACGTATTTCCCTTTTTTCCAATCATCTGTCCATAAATAGATCAGTGATTGAATTTATTTCCCTCCCTTAAACCTCGATAATAAATGACCTGGGACATTCTGCCTATGAGTGTATTGGAAGCAGAGACAATGATTTCAAAAGGAAGTTGGATAGACACTTGAAGTACATAAACCTGCTGGGCTACGGGGATCGAGCAGGTGAATGGGACTGATTGGATGAATCTACAGAGAGCCAGCATGGACTCGATGGGACAAATGGCCTCCTTCTGCACTGTAAATTATTCGATGATCCTATATCTCTGTGTTACAAATGTGCCCAGGAATTCAGGAAATTCTTTGGGTCTCAACCATCAAATCTACAAAGTTATTGTCACTGCTGCTGTGCAGGATTAAAGGAAGGGATTGAACCAGAATGGCTTTAAATGATTACTGACAAATCAGGGTAAAAGACAGCACTGACTCCTCTCCAAAATACTGCTCAAAGCTTTCAGTTTTAAGGAGGGTGTGAAAGGAGGTGACAGAGTGTTCGAGATTTAGGCAGAGAATTCCGGAACATGAGGCTCACATAAATATTGCATCATTTTCTCACTGTCCTGTTCTGACACCGCAATCTTTTACAGAATTATACATCATCATAAATAAAGTTATCAGAAAGTATCATTACAATGGTCCAACATGTTCTCAACTGTTTTCTCTTAATCCAGCTGTACAATCTTCACAAATTAAATGCAACTTCACACTGTCAGATTGCATGTTTCAGTTCTATATGAGCATTTCGCACTCAATAAATTGATATATTTCTAATGGGTTGGCTGGATATACATGATCTTCTGAATAGGGCGGCACAGTGGCGCAGTGGTTAGCACTGCAGCCTCACAGCTCCAGGGACCCGGGTTCGATTCTGGGTACTGCCTGTGTGGAGTTTGCAAGTTCTCCCTGTGTCTGCGTGGGTTTTCTCCGGGTGCTCCGGTTTCCTCCCACAAGCCAAAAGACTTGCAGGTTGATAGGTAAATTGGCCATTATAAATTGTCACTAGTATAGGTAGGTGGTAGGGAAATATAGGGACAGGTGGGGATGTTTGGTAGGAATATGGGATTAGTGTAGGATTAGCATAAATGGGTGGTTGATGTTCGGCACAGACTCGGTGGGCCGAAGGGCCTGTTTCAGTGCTGTATCTCTAATCTAGTTCAGCATTTTATTTTGTAATGAATACAGGGAGAAGCAGCAGGGAGTGATTTACTGGATAACATAGATTGGGACAGAGATTGGGTCCTGGATATTGAAGGGTGTATGGCATTTAGGAAGGACTGGAAGCTAGGAAAAGGTGCAGGGGTAGCTCTGTTAATTAATGATGGTATTCGCGCAATAGAGAAACGGGAGACAAGGATGGACAAGCTGTTTGTGTAGAGGTGAGAAATCATATACACAAGAAGTCACTTCTGGGAGTGCTGTATAGGCAACCTAGCATTAACCAGATTGTGGGAAGGGGTATAAAGGAAGAAATAATGGCAGCTTGTCAGAAAGGTAGAGCGGGAAAAAGAGTGGAAGGGCTATAGTCATAGGGGATTCGATTGTAAGGGGAGTAGATAGGCGGTTCTGTGGTCGAAAACGAGGCTCCCGAATGGTATGTTGCCTCCCAGGTGCACGGGTCAGGGACATCTCAGATCGGCTGCAGAACATTCTAAAGGGGGAGGGTGAACAGCCAGTTGTCATTGTGCACATAGGCACTAATGATATAGGTAAAAAACGGGATGAGGTCCTACATGCAGAGTTTAGGGAGTTAGGAGCCATGTTAAAAAGTAGGACCTCAAAGGTAGTAATCTCAGGATTACTACCAGTGCCACGTGATAGTCAGAAGAAAAATGAAAGAATAGTCAGGATGAATGCGTGGCTTGAGAGATGGTGCAGGAAGGAGGGGTTCAGATTTTTGGGACATTGGGACCGGTTCTGGGGGAGGTGGGACTATTACAAATTGGACGGTCTACACCTGGGCCGGACTGGAACCAATGTCCTTGGAGGTGCTTTTGCTAACGCTGTTGGGGAGGGTTTAAACTAATGTGGCAGGGGGATGGGAACCAATTGAGGTCAGTTGACAGTAAGGAGGTAGTAACAAAAGCCTGTAAGGAACTAGATAATGAAGTCAGTGTGACTAAGGGGAAGAGCAGGCAAGGAGCAGATGATGAATATAAAGGGACTGGTGGTCTGAGGTGCATTTGTTTTAATGCAAGAAGTGTAGTAGGTAAGGCAGATGAACTTAGGGCTTGGATTAGTACCTGGGAGTATGATGTTATTGCTATTACTGAGACTTGGTTGAGGGAAGGGCATGATTGGCAACTAAATATCCCAGGATATCGATGCTTCAGGCGGGATAGAGAGGGAGGTAAAAGGGGTGGAGGAGTTGCATTACTGGTCAAAGAGGATATCACAGCTGTGCTGAAGGAGGGCACTATGGAGGACTCGAGCAGTGAGGCAATATGGACAGAACTCAGAAATAGGAAGGGTGCGGTAACAATGTTGGGGCTGTACTACAGGCCTCCCAACAGCGAGCGTGAGATAGAGGTACAAATATGTAAACAGATTATGGAAAGATGTAGGAGCAACAGGGTGGTGGTGATAGGAGATTTTAATTTTCCCAACATTGACTGGGATTCGCTTAGTGTTAGAGGTCCAGATGGAGCAGAATTTGTAAGGAGCATCCAGGAGGGTTTTCTAGAGCAGTATGTAAATAGTCCAACTCGGGAAGGGGCCATACTGGACCTGGTGTTGGGGAATGAGCCCGGCCAGGTTGTTGAAGTTTCAGTAGGGGACTACTTTGGGAATAGTGATCACAATTCCGTAAGCTTTAAAATACTCATGGACAAAGACGAGAGTGGTCCAAAAGGGAGAGTGCTAAATTGGGGGAAGGCCAACTACACCAAAATTCGGCAGGAGCTGGGAAATGTAGATTGGGAGCAGCTGTTTGAAGGTAAATCCACATGTGATATGTGGGAGGCTTTTAAAGAGAGGTTGATTAGCGTGCAGGAGAGACATGTTCCTGTGAAAATGAGGGATAGAAATGGCAAGATTAGGGAACCATGGATGACAGGTGAAATTGTGAGACTAGCTAAGAGGAAAAAGGAAGCATACATAAGGTCTAGGCGGCTGATGAAAGACGAAGCTTTGAAAGAATATCGGGAATGTAGGACCAATCTGAAACGAGGAATTAAGAGGGCTAAAAGGGGTCATGAAATATCTTTAGCAAACAGGGTTAAGGAAAATCCCAAAGCCTTTTATTCATATATAAGGAGAAAGAGGGTAACTAGAGAAAGGATTGGCCCACTAAAGGACAAAGGAGGAATGTTATGCTTGGACTCAGAGAAAATGGGTGAGATTCTAAACGAGTACTTTGCATCGGTATTCACCGAGGAGAGGGACATAACGGATGTTGAGGTTAGGAACAGATGTTTGATTACTCTAGGTCAATTCGGCATAAGGAGGGAGGAAGTGTTGGGTATTCTAAAGGGCATTAAGGTGGACAAGTCCCCAGGTCCGGATGGGATCTATCCCAGGTTACTGAGGGAAGCGAGAGAGGAAATAGCTGGGGCCTTAACAGATATCTTTGCAGCATCCTTAAACACGGGTGAGGTCCCGGAGGACTGGAGAATTGCTAATGTTGTCCCCTTGTTTAAGAAGGGTAGCAGGGATAATCCAGGTAATTATAGACCGGTGAGCCTGACGTCAGTGGTAGGGAAGCTGCTGGAGAAGATACTGAGGGATAGGATCTATTCCCATTTGGAAGAAAATGGGCTCATCAGTGATAGGCAACATGGTTTTGTGCAGGGAAGGTCATGTCTTACCAACTTAATAGAATTCTTTGAGGAAGTGACAAAGTTGATTGATGAGGGAAGGGCTGTCGATGTCATATACATGGACTTCAGTAAGGCGTTTGATAAGGTTCCCCATGGCAGGCTGATGGAGAAAGTGAAGGCGCTTGGGGTCCAAGGTGTACTAGCTAGATGGATAAAGAACTGGCTGGGCAACAGGAGACAGAGAGTAGCAGTAGAAGGGAGTTTCTCAAAATGGAGACGTGTGACCAGTGGTGTTCCACAGGGATCCGTGCTGGGACCACTGTTGTTTGTGATATACATTAATGATTTGGAGGAAAGTATAGGTGGACTGATTAGCAAATTTGCAGACGACACTAAGATTGGTGGAGTAGCAGATAGTGAAGGGGACTGTCAGAGAATACAGCAGAATATAGATAGATTGGAGAGTTGGGCAGAGAAATGGCAGATGGAGTTCAATCAGGGCAAATGCGAGGTGATGCATTTTGGAAGATCCAATTCAAGAGTGAACTATACAGTAAATGGAAAAGTCCTGGGGAAAATTGATGTCCAGAGAGATTTGGGTGTTCAGGTCCACTGTTCCCTGAAGGTGGCAACGCAGGTAAATAGAGTGGTCAAGAAGGCATACGGCATGCTTTCCTTCATCGGACGGGGCATTGAGTACAAGAGTTGGCAGGTCATGTTACAGTTGTATAGGACTTTGGTTCGGCCACATTTGGAATACTGCGTACAGTTCTGGTCGCCACATTATCAAAAGGATGTGGATGCTTTGGAGAGGGTGCAGAGGAGGTTCACCAGGATGTTGCCTGGTATGGAGGGCGCTAGCTATGAAGAGAGGTTGAGCAGATTAGGATTATTTTCATTAGAAAGACGGAGGTTGAGGGGGGACCTGATTGAGGTGTACAAAATCATGAGAGGTATAGACAGGGTGGATAGCAAGAGGCTTTTTCCCAGAGTGGGGGTTTCAATTACTAGAGGACACGAGTTCAAAGTGAAAGGGGAAAAGTTTAGGGGGGATATGCGTGGAAAGTTCTTTACGCAGAGGGTGGTGGGCACCTGGAACGCATTGCCAGCGGAGGTGGTAGATGCGGGCACGATGGAGTCTTTTAAGATGTATCTAGACAGATACATGAATGGGCAGGAAGAAAAGAGATACAGAACCTTAGAAAATAGGCGACATGTTTAGAGAGAGGATCTGGATCGGCGCAGGCTTGGAGGGCCGAAGGGCCTGTTCCTGTGCTGTAATTATCTTTGTTCTTTGTTCTTTGTTTAATACTTATGAGGGACATTAATCTACATCTAAACTGCAAAAGTCAGATGGGCAGAGATAGCCGAGATGAGGAGTAATAGAATGTTTTCGGGATAATTTCTTGGAACAATGCGTCCTGGAGTCAGAGAGCAGGCTTTACTAGACCTGGTATTGTGCCACGAGATCAGATTAATTAATGATCTCACAGTTAAGGCGCCACTAGGTAGCAGCGATCATAATATGACGGCATGTTACATTCAGTTTGAGAGAGTGAAGTTTGAGGTTCCAAGAGTCGTACTTTAAACTTAAATAAGGGCAATAATGAGGGCATGAAAGCAGAACTAGCTAAAGTGAACTGGCAAATCAGGTTAATTTATAGGTCAATGCAGTGGCAGACATTTAAGGGGATATTTTAAAATACACAGAATGGAAACATTTGAACGAGAAAGAAAAATTCCAATATGGAACGCACCATCCATGGTTAACTATAACAGTTAAAGATCGTATCAAACTTAAAGAAAAAGCCTATAGTTCCACAAAGGTGGGAGGCAGGTCAGAAGATTGGGCAGAATATAAATAAAACAGCAAAGAATGTTGAAAAGATGGATAAGGAATGTAAAATTATAGTACGAGAGAAAGCTAGCTAGAAATATAAAGACAGACAGTAAGAGTTTCTCTCGATATTTAAAAAAGAAGAGTTAACAAAGTGAGTGTTGGTCCTGTGGAAAGTGATTCTGGGGAATTAATAATGGATAATAAGGAGACGGCAGATGAATTGAAGAGATATTTTGCATTAGTTTTCACTATTGAGGATAGAAGTAATATCTCAGTATTAGCTGGAAGTCAAGAAATCGAAGGGAAGGAGGAACTCAAGAAAATTATGATCACCAGGGAAGTGGTACTGAACAAATTGCTGGAGCTGCGGGCTGACAAGTCCCCGGGTCCTGATGGACTTTATCCTAGGGTGTTAAAATAAGTGGCTAGTGAGATAGTTGATGTGTTAGTTTTCATTTTCAAAAATTCCCTAGATTCGGGGAAGGTACTGTTAGATTGGAAAATAACAAATGTAACTCCTTCATTCAAAAAGGGTGGGAGACAGAAAGCAGGAAACTACAGGCCAGTTCGCTTAACATCTGACTTCGGGAAAATGTTTGAAACTACTATTAAAAACGGTATAGCAGGGCATTTAGAAAAAATCAAGGTAATCAGGCAGAGTCAACATGGTTTTGTGAAAGGGAAATCATGTTTAACCAATACATTGGAGTTCTGTGAGGGAGTTACATGTGCTGTGGATAAAGGAGAACGGTGGATCTATTGTACTTAGATTTCCAGAAGGCATTTGAAAAGGTGTCACATCAAAGGTTATTACTAAAAATAAAATCTCATGGTGTAGGTGGTAACATGTTGGCATGGATAGCAGCTAACAGGAAACAGACAGAAATCATAAATGGGCCATTTTCTGGTTGGCAAGATGTAACGAGTGGTGTGCCACATGGATCTGTGCTGGAGTCTCAACTCTTTACAATTTATATAACTGACTTAGAAGAAGGAACCGAAGGTATGGTTGCTAAATCTTCTGATGACACAGAGATAGGTAGGAAAGTAACTTGTGAAGATGACGCAAGGGGGCTACAAAGGGATATAGATAGGTTAAGTGAGTGGGAAAATACCTGTTAAATGGAGTACAATGTAGGAAATTGTGAAATTATCCACTTTGGCAGGAAGAATTTTTTTAAAAAGCATATTGTCTAAATGGTGAGAGATTGCAGAACTCTGAGATGCAGAGGGATCTGGGTGTCCAAGTGGACAATGGCAAAAGGATAGTATGCAGGTGCATCACGTAATTAGGAAAGCTATTGGACGTTAGTGCATATCACGAGTGGAATTGAATGTAAAGTTAGGGCGGTTATGGTTCAGCTATACAGAGCATTGGTGAGACTCCATCTGGAGTACTGTGTTCAGTACTGGTCTCCTTATTTATGGAAGGATGTAAATGCATCAGAGACAGTACAGAGAAGGTTTACTAGAGTTAAACCTGGAATGGGGGGTGGGGGCTGTCTTACAAGGAAAGATTGGACAGGCTCGGCTTGTATCCACTGGAACTTAGAAGAGTAAGAATCTAGAACTAGGGGTCGCAGTTTAAATAGACAGAGATGAGGAGCATTTTTTCTCTCAGAGGGTCGTGAGTCTTTGGAATTCTCTTCCTCAAAAGGTGACAGAAGCAGATCCTTTGAATATTTTTAAGGCAGAGTTTGATAGATTCTTGATAAGCAGGGGGGGTGGAAGGTTATCGGGGGTAGGTGGAAATGCAGTGTAATCAGTTCAGTTATGAACATATTGAATGGTGGAGCAGTCTAGAAGGGCCGAGTGGCCGACTCCTTCTCCTACTTTGTCTGGTCGTATGATCGTATGTAACAGTGTAGGTGGCAGTGATTGGGGAATATTTTCTTACAGCCAAAACACACATTGACAATCCGGAACGATGTGACAAGGTATCCGAAATGGGAAAAATTAGACTATGTCTTGGACACTGGGTGGGCTCAAGCCACTAACACTGTGGGTAATAGCCAAACACCCCAAACGATTGCTTGAAAGAGACTGCTAATAGCTATCCTCTAGCTATGTAGCTATCACTCAATACCTTAAAACAGGGTGTCAATGAGTTAAAGCTTCAGGTTACTGTGACCAGAAAACAGTGTCCATTATCAGGTTTACTTGACCAAAGTAAAGGGATGGACATTCATTGTGGACACATGAAAGCAGTCTGGTCCCTCACACTGGAGACACATCTGTGTCACCACCAACCTGCTCTCCTACAACTTGTGTGGTCTCCTTTCGAGCCTTTCAGCACCTTGTCTGTTACTAACTATTCTGAATGTCCCACAGCTGAAACTATGTTTTAATTCCTAGTCCACATGAATGAGAATCCTTTACATGGATCAGATCAGTTAATCTCACCAATAACATCAGAGTAAATGTTCCAGAGTCTTCCATCAGGGAAAGGTGCCTTGACCCCTCTAAACAATCAGACAGTTTACCTTCATTCTCCTCTG